>NC_079193.1:201972556-202618806 GCF_029499605.1 Hyla sarda | reverse complement strand
CTAGCTGATGCTTTGTACAGCCAACGTAGATTTTGGCACAGGGACAAAGGATCTTGTATATTACACCTTTAGTTTTACAGTGATGTGATGTTTTATTTTGTATTGGGTGTTATCCGCCTGATTCTGAACCATTAAAGTAGGAGAACTGTTGTTCATGGCTTTGCATGCACTGCATTGTCTACATGGGTATAAAACATTTTTTGACTGAAGAAATGTTTCTGTGGGATTTTCTCCATAGTGGGAGATATTCAGTTACCAACATTCTGTGCTTTTTTTTTTATGGGATGAGGTCTCCCACTATTTTGACACTCAAAAAATATTTTATCAAAAATCCAATCACTAAAAACACTGATAATATGTCATCTGAATGCACCCAGTTTAACCCTTTAAGGACTGAGCCCCTTTTCACCTTAAAGGGGTATTCCGATGCTTAGACATCTTATCCCCTATCCAAAGGATAGGGGATAAGATGCCTGATCGCGGGAGTCCCGCTGCTGGGGACCCCCGTGATCTTACACGCGGCACCCCGTTTGTAATCAGTCCCCGGAGCGTGTTCGCTCTGGGTCTGATTACCGGCGACCACAGGGCCGGCGGCGTGTGACGTCACGCCTCCGCCCCCGTGTGATGTCTTGCTCCGCCCCTCAATGCAAGCCTACGGGAGGGGGCGTGATAGCTCTCACACCCCCTCCCGTAGGCTTGCATTGAGGGGCGGATAGGGGAAAAGATGTCTAAGCACCGGAGAACCCCTTTAAGGACTGAGCCTTTTTTTTTGCAATTCTGACCACTGTCACTTTATACATTAATAACTCTGGGATGCTTTTACGGTTTATTCTGATTCCGAGATTTTTTTTTTTCATGACATATTCTACTTTAACATAGCGGTACATTTTCATAATTTTTTGCATCCTTTCTTGGTGAAAAATACCAAAATTTCATGAAAATTTCGAAAATGGATATTGTAAATAAATTATATATTGATTAACATATACAATATGTCTACTTTATGTTGGCATCATAAAGTTTACATGTATTTCCTTTTGGAAGACATTAGAGGGCTTCAAAGTTCAGCAGCAATTTTCCAATTTTTCATGAAAATTTCAAAATTGGAATATTTCAGGGACCAGTTCAGTTTTGAAGTCGATTTGAAGGGCCATCTTATTAGAAATACCCCATAAATTACCACATTATAAAAACTGCACCCCTCAAAGTATTCAAAATTACATTCAGGAAGTTTAGGTGTTTCACAGGAATAGCAGCAAAGTGAAGGAGAAAATTTAAAATCTTCAAATATGTAACCCCATTTCTCTCGAGTAAGGAAATACCTCTTATGTTGATGTAAAGTGCTCTGCAGGTGCACTAGAGGGCTCAGAAGGGAAGGAGCGACAATGGGATTTTGGAGAGGGAATTTTGCTGAAATGGTTTTTGGGGGGCATGTCGCATTTTGGAAGTCCCTATGGTGCAGGAACAGCAAACAAAAAAACAAAACAAAACACATAGCATACTATTTTGGAAACTAAATCCCTCAAGGGACGTAAAAAGGGGTACAGTGAGCTTTAACACCACACAGGTGTTTGATGACTTTTCGTTAAAGTTGGATGTGTAAATAAAAAAAAAAAACTATTTTCCACTAAAATGCAGCTTTTTTCCAATTTTTACAAGGGGTTATAGAAGAAAATGCCCCCCAACATTTGTAACCCCATTACTTCTGAGTATGGAAATACCCCATGTGTGGATGTCAAGTGCTCTGCTGACGCACAATGCTCAGAAGAGAAGGAGCGCCATTGGGCTTTTGGAGAGAGCATCTGTTTCAAATGGAAGTCGGGGGCCATGAGCACCCTGTGGTGCCAGAAAAGTGGACCCCCCACATGTGAACCCATTTTGGAAACTACACCCCTCACAGAATTTAATAAGGGGTGCAGTGAGCACTTACACCCCAATGTCATTTGACAAATCTGTGGTGCAAATTAAAAATTACATTTTTCATTTTCACAGACCACTGTTCTAAAAATCTGTCAGACATCTGTGGGGCGTAAATGCTCACTACATCCCTTATTACATTCCATGAGGGTATAGTTTCTAAAATGGGGTCATATGTGGGGGGGGTCCATTGTTCTGGCACTATGTGGACTTTGTAAAGACACATGGCCTTCAATTTTCTCTCCAAAAGCCCAATGGCGCTTCTTCTCTTCTGAGTGTTGTAGTTCACCCACAGAGCACTTTACATCCATATATGGTGTATGTTCTTACATTGTGTCCTATGTTCTTACATTGTGTCCTATTTTCCATTGTGAAAGTGAAACATTTAGGGTAACATCAGCATTTTAGTAAAAAAAAATGTTTTTTCCTTTTCCCATCTAACTTTAACGAAAATTTGTCAAACACCTGTGGGTGTTAAGGTTTACTATACCCCTTGTTATGGTCCATGAAGGGTGAAGTTTTCAAAATGGGGTAACATGTGGGTATTTATTTTTTTGCATTTATGTCAGAACCACTGTAAAATCAGCCCCCTCTGTGCAATTCACCAATTTAGGCCTCAAATGTACATGGTGCACTCTCACTCCTGAGCCTTGTTGTGCGTCCGCAGAGCATTTTACGCCCACATATGGGGTATTTCCATACTCAGGAGCTATTGCGTTACAAATTTTGGGGGTCTTTTTTTCCCATTTACCTCTTGTGAAAATAAAAAGTAGGGGGCAACACCAGCATGTTAGTGTAAAAATGTTTATTTTTTTTTACACTAACCGGCTGGTGCAGACCCCAACTTTTCTTTTTCATAAGTGGTAAAAGGAGAAAAAGCCCTCAAAATTTGTAATGCACTTGTTCCCGAGTACGGAAATACCCCATATGTGGCCCTAAACGGTTTCCTCGAAATACGACAATGCTCCGAAGTAAGAGAGCGCCATGCGCATTTCAGGGCTAAATTAGGGATTCCATAGGGGTGGATATAGGGGTATTCTACACCAGTGATTCCCGAACAGGGTGCCTCCAGCTGTTGCTAAACTCCTGGCATGCCTGGACAGTCAGTGGCTGTATGCTACATTTTTCATTTTTATTGGGGGGGGGGGGGGGCAGTGTAAGGGGGTGTATATTTAGTGTTTTACCTCCAGCTGTTGTATGACTACATCTCCCAACATGCCCTTTGGCGATCAGTACATGCTGGGAGTTGTAGTTTTGCAACAGCTGGAGGCACACTGGTTAGAAAACCTTCAGTTAGGTTCTGCTACCTGACTCAGTATTTTCAAACCAGTGTGCATTCAGCTTTTGCAAAACTACAACTCCCAGCATGTACTGATCGCCAAAGGGCATGTTGAGAGATGTAGTTATACAACAGCTGAAGGTACAAAGCTTTAGAAACCACCGCACAGTGATCTCCAAACTCTGGCCCTCCAGATGTTGCAAAACTACAAATCCCAGTATACCCAGAGCGCCAACTGCTGTGACCCCCCTGGGTGATGTGCCAGGATGCCTGCTGAATGATTTCAGCAGGCATCCCGGTCCAGTCCCTGACCTGCTAGTGGTGGGAACCGGAATTCCCACGGGCATACCCATACGCCCTAAGACCTTAAGGGATCTAAAATGGGGGCGTATGGGTATG
The DNA here is from genome assembly GCF_029499605.1 of Hyla sarda. Lineage (NCBI taxonomy): Eukaryota > Metazoa > Chordata > Amphibia > Anura > Hylidae > Hyla > Hyla sarda. The sequence continues at coordinate 202,615,211 of NC_079193.1, read as the reverse complement.
CCCTCAGTCCTTAAGGGGTTAAACATACAATTTTAAAGAAGAAATGAACTTTCTTCCCCTATCAGGAATATTCCAATGCCATGCACACCTTCCAGAATATTGTCAAACAGGACCTAAGAAAGCTAAAAATTAACACCAAATATCACAGACAAAACCTAAGCAGGAAAGAACAGGTGGCCATGAAAACTTTACAAACCAATAACAATATAGTTAAACGCACCACTGATAAAGGCGGGAGCATTGTGAGTTTGAATTATGAGATATGTCATGGGGAGTGTATGCGACTTCTAGCAGACACACAAACATATGTCAAATTAAAAACCGACCCCAATGAACATTATAAAAAAGAAATGCAACATCTTATAGAGAGAGGGACCATAATGGGAATACTCTCCAAACAAGAGGGTGAATATATAATGATAAATAACCCCAGGATCCCTGTCTTGTATCAAATACCCAAAATGCACAAAACCATTCAAAACCTACCTGGGAGACCCATAGTCTCAGGAATTGATTGTTTGACAGCTAACTTATCTAAATATATTGACACTCATCTCCAACCCTGTGTGGAGAAACTTCTGGCATATTTAAAGGACACTTTACATATACTCCAGATTCTAGAGTACATCACTTGGAAAGGTAACTTTTATATAGGGACATTGGACATCACATCATTGTATACAATTACAGAGCACCAGAAAGGACGGCAGGCAGCCGAACATTTTTTAAGAAAAGAGAAAGATATGCCAGACACGCAAATTAGCTATGTAGGCAACTGTATAAGCTTTATTCTTGGGCATAACTATATTAAATATGACACTAACTTTTATAACCAGCAAATGGGGGACACTCTGACCATGTTTTTAAATAGCATTAATAAAAACACTTTCTTTTTAAACTTCACCACATCATACAGTCAAGTGTCCGTACACTTTTCAGACCTCACTATCAGTATCCGTGATAATAAAATACACACCCAGACCCATAATAAGCCAATGGACAGTAACAGCCTGATCCACATGGACAGTTGCCATCTGGCTCAGCAACGTCCCCCGTAGCCAATTATTAAGACTTTGTCACAACTGTAGCGAAATAGAACAATATGATCAGGAAGCCAACCAAATGAAGAAAAAATGTATAAACAAGGGATATTAGGAGGAACAACTTGAGAACACACAAAAACAGATACAGAAGACCAGGAGGGAACCCTTAATATCAAAAGAACAGACTAATCAACCACATGCAGGAAATCTGGATGATGATCGGAATACAAAAATCAAGATATCAATCATAGTTTCTTATTCTACAAAATAGTGAAACGACATTGACTCCTTTTCAAAAGTGACAAAATAGTGGGAGAACTCATCCCAAGTGCCCTCTCCTTCGTGTATAAAAAAGCACAGACCGTGTATAAAAAAGCACAGAATGTTGGTAACTGGATAGCTCCAGCTATTAAGGAGACTATTATGGACATTTATAAACGGGTTTAGTCAGGTTTTCTTTACTATAATTGTCGCAAAATTGTCACAACTGCAACTACGCGATTTTTCGTGCAACATTTTGACTGGAAAGCAAGAAAAGCAAGTTTTCCAAAAATGAACTACGTAGTAATAATTTTAAAATGGACTACGGGTAGTCAGGTATTTATTAACTGCAACAGTCACAACTGCGCAAAAAAAGTCGCAACAGGGTTAAAAATTGACCAATTTTACTCCTGCTCAAACATGGAGCAGAAAAAGCTACTATCAAAGTAAAAAAGGAAAAATTGCTTACGTGAAAGAAAATTATCAACAGGCTGAAACCAGTTAATAAATAAGTCACACATAAGCAAAAAAAAAGTAAGGAAAAATTACTAAAAAAAGGAATACATAAGCAAATATTGATAAATGTCCCTCTATAACTTTAAAAAATCCCACAGAAACATTTCTTCAGTCAAAAAATGTTTTTTACCCGTGTAGAGTAGACAATGCAGTGCATGCAAAGCCATGAACAACAGTTATCCTACTTTAACAGTTCAAAATCAGGCGGAATCACCCAATATAAAATAAAACATCACATCCACTGTAAAATTAAAGGTGTAATATACAGGATCCTTTATCCCGGTGCCAAAATCTACGTTGGCTGTACTAAGTATCCCAAGAATAAAGTAACAACTGTACAATATCCAAAGGGGATTTGAAGGACATCCTTTGTCCATTCATTATAGGGAAAAACCCCACCAGTCTGCTAAAGGACGGGATCTACAAGGAACACCACAAGAATCACGGTATATGGGACCGCAGCAACGCAACAGACATCGTAGCAGCTACAGCCGGTAACGTACTGAGCATATTCATTGCGTGTTAACTCATCAACTGCGTATTTACTTACTTGTGACTTCCATACCTGCAATCAGGAACAATGCAAGGTTCCTAAGTTCCAGAGGATAAAAATTGGTTATGTTTTACTTGTTTTAAGAGCCAACATGTGTATATGAAAGGAACGGTTATAGAGCACAGCATTTACCCAGTTGGCTAATAGCTCTGTAAACCAGGCAATACTGTACATTAGGTATAACTCCAGTACCTACATGTTATTGAAAACCAATGCCCTATAGATCAAATTTAGATCAAATAACCATCCTATTTTGTCTACTTACATAGATTTTACAGTTTACCACTATTTGCACTGCAACTACTCTGCATATACCTGCTCTATTGAGAAGCTTTCTACCGTGAAAAATTCACCATTGTCTCAGATCTCAGGTATGCATTAGTAATATTATCACATATCACTTTTTCTGTAAAGCTCTATCAGCGCTTACTATTTCTTTATTATTCTAATTTACAGAAGTGTTTTTGAACCGGGGTGTCTCCAGCTGTTGCAAAACTACAATTCTCAGCATGCCTAGAAAGCCTTTGGCTGTCCAGATATACGGGGGGCTGTAGTTTTGTAACTGCTGGAGGCAGCCTGGTTGGGAAACCCTGCTCTATATCCTGACTTTTGTCTTTGCCAGGATACTGCAATAAACAATCTGCAAGCAGGACTGTGGGCAGGACCAGAAAGAGGACCCCTGGAGGCCAAACTTTAGGGGTTAATTTAATGCATAAAATTACAAAATGTTATTAAAAAGTATATTAGAACTATAATTAAAATAGGCTTATCTATAATATACTAAATGTCTTTGATGGTGACAGGTACCATTTCAAAAAAATATTGATGACTGTTTCAAAAATCCAAATATGTTCAGACCCAACCATGGGGATAACATTTTTTTATGTGAATTGTGTCAGGACAAGACAAAATAAATAAAAACGATTTGGCAAACTAAGAGACAGGAAAAATACAAAATCATGAGCATATTTTTGTTACAGTGCACACTGGGAAGACTATAACAATTTCTTTAAAGACAGTAGCTACATTGGGAACAAAACGTCATCCAAAAAAAACTAATGACTAAAGCTTTGCCAGTGACTCTAATTGCTGAGGCCATGACCACCATGAAATTAGAAGGAACTAGAATTATGAAAAATAAAAAAAGGTCAAACAAGTCAACAGTTATTTTAAAATCAGGGAACATGTTCACATTTACAAGTCTACAAGAGCAACAATTAACTCCAACTTAAATGCAAGTTTGAGGTAATAATAGAATGTATTTTACACTGCTAAAAAAAATTAAGGGAACACTAAGATAACACATCCTAGATCTGAATGAAGGAACTAATCGTATGAAATAATTTCTTCTTTACATAGTTGAATGTGCTGACAACAAAATCACACTTTTTTGAGCAGTGCATAACCAATTAAATTAGATTGCACTGACTTTGCCCAATATAAAAAATTAATGCATTAAACAGGTAGTAAAGAAAGAACATAGAGCTAGAATGAACTGCGTATTAAAGACCATTACACTAGAACACAAGACCCAAAAAGTTGTTCCACCACTGGTGATATATGGTGGTATATCCCTATGGTGATATCATCACTTTATGCGCCATAAATATCTTTTTAGTGAATTTTTCCTCCTGTCTTACAGGCAGTTGTGTTCTAAGTATTCTCCACCTGAGGGTGTCAGGGACAACTTATGCAATATTTATAAACTTTTAAGGCTTTACATATGTTGTGCCTAACCTTGTCACTAGTGGGTTATATGTTGACAGGTGGAGGTTAGCTGAAACAGTTAACCTAATTTGTGAGAAGAGTCTGGTCTTTATATACCCACCTGATCCACACAGGTGCTGTCGGCAGCATACAAGATGTAATTGCACCGGATGCTGTGTGTTGTCGCAGAAAGGCACTATTCGCTAGCCTAACTATGATGCAGGGAATACGGTAATGTGTCTTGGTACCTTGCAGGCTGTGAAGTAGCTACATCTTGCTCCTACAATGTGCAGTAAACATGCAGTAAGCAAATGTAGCTGTACAGGCTTCAGCCCTGGCCTGCTGGCCGTGAGGTAATTTTCATATTTCAGACTGAGGTTAACTCTTTCCTGCCTCAATCTCTCAGTCTGCCGAGATCACTCGTAGTAGGTCTCTATAAAGTCAGAAGGTCACAGCTGTGGCTTATACATATAATTTACTACAGCAGGAGTATGTATTTCGGCTGACACAGCAGCACAGGCTGCTGAATTTTCAGGTTTAACCCTCTCAGCGTTGGGCTCCATATTCCTGCTAAGTGTTGTGTGTTTTGACTATGTTCTTAAATTCATGAGATTACCTCTTCCTTCATATGTGGCCTGGTGTAATCCAGTTTATGCTCACAAACGCACTCCGTACTGTCCCCTCGCTGGAGACTCTTCTGCTGTGTATCTGTATGCTCTTTCATGCTGCAGCCCAGGACCGAGCTCTATCTCAGACAGCATGTCATTCATTTATAGGCCATGTATAAGTTGTCATTATACATTGTACTGTTATACATTACCAGTGCATTTATTTACTATATTTGTCACCTTTATATGTACACCACGTATACATCCCTTAGTATATATACCATGTAAGTTGCTGTCAGTATACTGTTATACGTCACCGTGGTTATGTCACTTATCGTAGATACACAATATGTCTCTACTATACTGTTTTATGTTAATATTCATATAACTTGTGTACTTTATTATTACATAAACATAGTCACATACGGGTTATGTCACCATAGAATATACTGTGCGCCCACCTACTACATCAGTGGATGTTTCATAGCTTTTATTGTCACATTTTCATTAATGTATGCAGGTCAGGTATTTCAAGCCATCACAGCATTACTCTCCTGGTTCTCAGGTCGAGTATGTTAGGCTGTTTTCACATAGTGTTCCATGCTTATGTCCCACACAGTATACCACGCTTACCGTTCATAATGCTCCATGTTTATGTCCCGCCCTGTATACTGTCATGTGGTGCATTATTGTCCCTATAGTGGTCATACGGTGCTTATGTTACTGTAGCTGATAATTGGGGATTTTCCTAGCCTTGGTGCAGGAAAATATAGATTTTATTAAAGACAAGAGACGAGTATTATGCTTTAACTTTCTTTTACTGACTGACAGCAGCAACCAATCAAATCACATAAAAGAGAAAAAATGTATGCATGCATATGCAAATTAAGGATCGATATTATCCAATCAGCACACGCCATAGTATATATAAACTGCTGACATCAACTGAACTTCCTCTTTCTTGATGCGAACTGTAGGCTTGGAGAAGAAGTTGGAACATCATAAACTAATCGAACTGGAACTGAACAACTACTTCATATGACGAAACATCTGGATTTAGGCTGTAAAATAAAAAAATAGGGACGGGTTATTAGGGTGGGATAATACTCGTCTCTTGTCTTTAATAAAATCTATATTTTCCTGCACCAAGGCTAGGAAAATCCCCAATTTTACTGCAAGACAAGAGACTTCGTATTATGCTAGTTTAAAGCTAAAACAATATTAAATGAATCATAAACATATATGACTATTATCATAATATTAGAAGAAAACAATATACTGCGATTAATGCAAAATGACAGAAGATATGTGAGATTCTGGTCTAAAATAAAAATCACGAAAGGTAGTTTCAGAAGACCAATCTGCAGCCTTTAAGATATCAGATAGAGCACCCCCAGATTGGAAAACAGAAGTAGACATAGCACCTCTAGTGGAATGGGCGCCAAATATGGAGATATCAATTCCAGCTAAGGACATGGCATATTTAACCCATCTGGCTAAAGTGGGTGAGGAAACTGGAAGATGAGGTTTAACATAAGAGATGAGAAGCTGAGAATAGGAAGGAAGACGGAAAACGGAAGTTTTTAGTTCATATGCTTTTACACAACGTACCACACAAAGTTTAGGATTCTGAGTGAAAGAAGGATAAAAAACTTTACGTAAACCAGTTTTGGTGCGTCTGAAAATAGAAAATTGTACACCATGTGGAGAAAAAATACGATGAGTAATATCGAGGGCTCTAACGTCTGATACTCTTTTAAGAGAAATTAAGCATAGAAGGGTTGTTAGCTTAGCAGATAATTGTTTTAAGGATAAAGAATCATTATCTGGCCAAGAAGAAAAAAGATTGAGAAGAGAATGAACATCCCAAGTATAATGGTATTTTGAGGTAGGTGGTCTCTTAAAGCGGATACCACGTAACAATTTACAAATAATAGGATGTTTTCCTATAGGAAGAGAATTAAAAGGTTCATGATAGAATGAAATGGCGGATCTGTAAACATTAATGGTTCGATAAGCTTTACCGTCATCGAAACATTCTGAAAGAAAATTAATGATGTGATTCAAAGATGCATGTACGGGATCCAATTCCCGTTCCATGCACCAATTACACCATAGCTTCCATGCGGAGCGATAAGCCTTTCCTGTACCTGGGGTCCAGGCTTCCAACAAGATCTTCTGAGCCGATTGTGAAATTCCAATATCAGATCTTTCTTACCTGAAATTAACCAGGCTACTAGAGATAGAAGATCTGATTGGACCAGAGGATGAGGAAATCCCGACGGATTTAGAAGAATAGAATGGAATGACGGTAGAATTCTGGGAAAATCTATCGTCATACTCAGAACATGAGGAAACCATGTCTGAGTCGGCCACCATGGAGTGATCAGGACTAAGATGGACCTTTGAGCTTTCGCCTGTAGTAAAACTCTCGGAATGAGAGTGAATGGTGGGAATGCATAAAGAATTTCTGATGGCCAGGTCTGAGTGAATGCGTCCGTTCCCAAAGCTTCTGGATCTGGACGCCAACTGAAAAATAGAGGTATTTGACGATTCAAACGGGAGGCAAAGAGGTCTAGATGTAGTGGACCCCATAGAAGATTGATATCCTGAAACACTTTCTGATTCAGCATCCAATCGCTCGAATCTACAAGATATCGGGAATTCCAATCTGCAACGGAATTCGATACTCCAGGAAGATATTCCGCCTTGAGAATAATGTCTCTGTCCAGACAAAAATGCCAAAATTTCTTTGCAATATCTGTCAGAATTTTTGATTTCGTACCTCCTAAGCGATTCACATATTGAACTGCTGAGATATTGTCCATTCTCAAGAGAATACAACAATGGGATCTCTCTTTGGCAAAACTCTTGAGAGCGAAAGAAGCGGCCAATAATTCTAAACAATTTATGTGGAGAGAAGACTCTTCCGTGGACCATTTGCCTCCTGTGGAAAGGTGTCCGCATCTCGCTCCCCAGCCTAAGAGGCTCGCATCTGATTCTATCACTAGATCTGGCATGGAATTGAAGATAGTCTTCCCGTTCCATGCTTGAATGTGTTCCAACCACCAAAGAAGTTCTTGTCTGGCCTCCGAATTCAAGGATATCTCGTCTGAATATCCTAATCCGTTTCTCAAATGAAGAGCTTTTAAACGTTGCAGAGCCCTGTAATGTAACGGAGCTGGAAAAATCGCTTGAATCGATGCTGATAAAAGACCGACTATTCTCGCAATTGTCCTCAGGGATATAAGAGATTTGTTCAACACAGAGCGAATTTCTCTGCGAATAGTTTTTAATTTCCGTGATGGGAGGCTTAAGATGGCCGATTGAGTATTGGCCATAAAACCTAAAAATTCCACTTCCCGAGACGGGGTAAGTATGGATTTTTGGTAGTTGATCACGAAACCCAAATTGGTTAAAAGAGAGAGAGTCCAATGCATGTGACGATGAATCAGGTTTTGTGAATCCGCCATGATGAGGATGTCGTCCAAGTAAATAATTAGACGGACACCTCTTCTCCGAAGATAAGAAACTACTGGTTTCAGTAGTTTTGTGAAGCACCATGGAGCGGAAGATAGACCAAAGGGAAGGCTGAGAAATTGCCATTTGATGTTGTCCCACAGGAATTGGAGATATATTTGGGATTCTGGGTGCATAGGTACGGAGAGATAGGCGTCTTTTAGATCTATTTTTACTAGCCAATCTCCTTGCCATAATAAATCTCTCAAGAGATGAATACCCTCCATTTTGAAATGCTGGTATCTGATGAACTCGTTCAGATTTTTTAGATTGATGACTGGTCGATGACCTCCATCTTTCTTTTTTACCAGAAATAAATTGCTCAGAAAACCTGGAGAATGGAAGGGAATTTGAGTTATTGCATTCTTGGAACATAGTTCCTTGATTTCTGAAGATATCAGAATTTTTTCTTGGTCTGAAAAATACATGGGAAATGGATGTTCTTTCTGAACTGGGAAAGTGTAAAACTCTATCTGATATCCCATGACTGTGTTCAACACCCAGGAATCTGTTGTTATCATAGACCAGTTTTGGAAAAAATGGGTTAACCTGCCCCCTAAAGGAATCTGAGAAGGTAGAGGAGTGAAAAGACTTACCTGAAGAAGGGCGAGATCTAGGATATCCTCTTTGACCTCTAGCCCTCCATGGGCGGCCTCTTGGAGGAAAGAAGGGGCTTGGTTGTTGAAAGGATGTAGGTTGAGGGGGACGGTATGTATATGCAGAGCCTCTGAAGGATCCTCGATCCGCATATTGTCGGCCGAGAGAGCGGCCCCTGCCTCTCCCGGCCTTCCCAAAAACCTTAGAATGAAAAATTTTTTTCATAGAGGATTGTGCTTTCTCCAATGATGAGAACAATCCGACATACTTGTTGAGCTCTTTGACAAAAGAGTCTCCAAATAAAAAACCCTCAGTAGAGGATGATGGTTCTGATTGAGCTAAGTTGATTAGCTGGGGGTCCAATCTGAGTAAAATTGAACGTCTGCGTTCACAGGTTATGGCAGCATTCGCATTGCCTAATAAACACACAATCCTTTGAGCCCATCCTCTGAGGATTTTTAAGTCAACCGGAGTATCAGAAGACAATGCTTCTTCTGTGATATCAAGGATTTTGGTTACAGGGCCCAAAACATCAAGCACCTTGTCTTGAATAGACCGAAAGGATCGGTCTATGCCCTTTTTTGGATTAGGACCCGACTTGGATAAAAATTTTATTAGGGACAAATCAATATCCGGAGTACAGGATTTTTTATGATCCAAATATGGTCTTGGGCATTCTGCCCTAAGTTTATTTCTGGAACTTTTGTCCAATGGTTTATTGACCCAGAACTCTAGAAATTTTGCTACTTGGGGATGTGGTAGCCACTCACCCGATCTAGGATGCTTAATGCTCTCCGGATGAAAAAAGGGTTCACCCACACTATCTAGAATATTAGAAGATTGATCTTCTTTACTATTTGATGTACTCGGGTTCTCATCATTATCATCAATGCTTAGATATTCTTCATCTTCTGAAGATTCTTTGGAATCCTCAGAAGAAGAATCATCTGTGACATAAGAGTCTGGTTTCATCCTTAAAGATGTTTTCTTTGCCCGTAAAATTTGTACGTCCTCCCGGGTAGAGGGTCTGGGATGCACTTTTTCAGCATCAGTCTGTTTATTGCGTGGTAAGCGCAAATTTTCATCATCAATATTTTTTGTTTGTTTTTTGTAACTTTTAGTATGAGGAGGAGAAGTTACCTCTAAAAATTTTCTTTTTTGTTTTGCCTTTCCTGATTTTTGAAAACCTTTAGCAAGTTTTTCCACTGATTCTTCCGTGGAGAAAAATGCATCTGAGGGAGTAGAAGGTAAAATTGGTATCGGAGCATTGGATGGAGATTGGGCTAACGAAATAGATATGGTTTTTGAAATGGATTCTTGTATTGTGGACATTGCCGATTGAAAGGCATTGCGTACTGAGTTGTCCACCATTGATTGCATTTTATTTTCTGCATATTTCTCTAACTCTTCAGGAGTAGGAGATTTGTTGGTGTTAAGATCAGTGGACATGGTAAATATATTTTTTCGGTAGGGAAAAATTATAGATATATCTAATAAAAAGTATAGGAATATAATGAATAGTATTCAGAAAAAATAAATAAAGAAAGAAATATATAATAATATATAAATGTTAATACACACCTAAATATATATATACATACATATACATGAATGCACATATATACATAAGATCCTATGAACATGTATACAAATCCTTCATACATATAAAATATTATTTAGTAAAGTAGAGAATTCTTTAATAATAGAATAGAATTAGTATAAATATATAAGGATACAAGTTTTAGAATATATATGATTATATATTCTTATAATCTCTGTAGCGTAGCGATGTGATGTAGGGAAACGGAAGATTCCTGTCAGCAGGTCCGTTGCCGAGTGACAGGACGCGCTCGAGCAGGGAAGATGGGCGGGAACTCCTGCGCAGCTGAGAACCAGCTGACAAAAACCAGTGCGTCACACGGAAGACCCAGAAATAGCTGAAGAGCGCTCGAGCTCCTCCGTGCGCGCGGCTGGTAAGTAACGGATAGAGAGAGGGATGGGTTGGCGACAAGCAGGGGGGAAAAACACAAGATGGTGATAAACGGCGCTGTATATGTAACACATACACAACGCCGGAAACTGAGATATTACAAGACAATCCACGCTATGGACTTATATATATAAAAAGAGAGGGGTATACAGTATGAAAGAAAAACTGGAATCACTTATACATAAAAGTGTATCAGAAAATACTATCAAGACAAAGATAAGAATGATGGAAATATACATATAAGATATGTGATTTACATACTCATATTAAATAAGCTATAAAAGATTGAAAACAAGAAATAATTAATAAGGACAACATTTTTCTTATCTTAAGTTGCCACTGGCAGCAGCAAGAAAGAGGAAGTTCAGTTGATGTCAGCAGTTTATATATACTATGGCGTGTGCTGATTGGATAATATCGATCCTTAATTTGCATATGCATGCATACATTTTTTCTCTTTTATGTGATTTGATTGGTTGCTGCTGTCAGTCAGTAAAAGAAAGTTAAAGCATAATACGAAGTCTCTTGTCTTGCAGTAAAATTTGCATTACATGACTAGTATCTATATGCTATCATGCGTTAGTGTTAATTAACTAATATACTGTACATTAATGTTACTTGGAGCTTATGTTACTGTAGCAGATATACTGGGCATTTAACATTATTTTAGCTGACATATGGGCCTATGTTACTATTGCTGGTAATTTGGGTTTGTTACTGTTGCTTATATGTACTGTGTATTAGTGGTTAATTTAGCTGTTATGCTGAACTTTAATGTTATTCAGGACTTACATTACTATAAGCTCATATACAGTGCCTTGATGTTACCCGAGATGTGATACGATGCTTGCGTTACTTCAAGTGATATACCATGCTTCAACGTTAACAGTTCCCTACAGTGTCACATACATACGACTCCCTACAGTGTGACATACATACATACAGGGTACTATGCATTCAGTTCCTTACAGTGTAACATACATACGATACATATGGTTCCATACAGTGTGACTTACGTACGATTACCTACAGTGTGACATACATACATTTCCCTACAGGGTAATACCCATACAGTGTACGTTTCATTGTTTATTGTCACATTCTTTTGTTTCATTTTATGCTTACATTATGTACGTTATTTTACCTCTTAGCTCTATACATTCTCTGTGGATGGAGGATGATTGCTGACGCCAATTCGTAAAGCTTCATCTTTATAGTTTCCTTTCTGGTCATTACACACTCCTTGTTACAGCCAGTTTGACCTCGCTGGTCCAGGTAAGCTTAACCCCTTAAGGACTCAGGGTTTTTCCGTTTTTGCACTTTCGTTTTTTCCTCCTTACCTTTTAAAAATCATAACCCTTTCAATTTTCCACCTAAAAAATCCATATTATGGCTTATTTTTTGCGTCGCCAATTCTATTTTGCAGTGACATTAGTCATTTTACCCAAAAATGCACGGCAAAAGGGAAAAAAAAATAATTGTGCGACAAAATCGGAAAAAAAACGCCATTTTGTAAATTTTGGGGGCTTCCGTTTCTACGCAGTGCATATTTCGGTAAAAATTACACCTTATCATTATTCTGTAGGTCCATACGGTTAAAATGATACCCTACTTATATAGGTTTGATTTTGTCGCACTTCTGGAAAAAATCATAACTACATGCAGGAAAATTTATACGTTTAAAAATTTCATATTCTGACCCCTATAACTTTTTTATTTTTCCACGTACAGGGCGGTATGAGGACTAATTTTTTGCGCCGTGATCTGAAGTTTTTATCGGTATGATTTTTGTTTTGATTGGACTTTTTGATCACTTTTTATTCATTTTTTTAATGGTATAAAAAGTGACCAAAATACGCTTTTTTGGACTTTGGAATTTTTTTGCGCGTACGCCATTGACCGTGCGGTTTAATTAACAATATATTTTTATAGTTTGGACATTTACGCATGCAGCGATACCACATATGTTTATTTATTTTTTTCTTACACTGTTTTATTTTTTTATGGGAAAAGGGGGGTGATTCAAACTTTTATTAGGGAAGGGGTTAAATGACCTTTATTAACACTTTTTTTTTACTTTTTTTTTGCAGTGTTATAGGTCCCATAGGATCGTCACTTTACATGCCTTTCATACGTCACACGCTCCCGTGAGAGAGAGGCTTCCCGACAATCTGTGAGCCTCATATTGTTGTCATTCCTTTGTACATTACAAACATTCTCATTTGGGGCAGATTGTATCATCAATCCACAAGGCTCTTGTCATCATTAGTTTTTGTACGTTACATACGCCCCTGTTAGAGGCCGATTGCTTATGTTATACGGTGCTTACGATACTTCAAGTGATATACCATGCTTCAACGTTAACGATTCCCTACAATGGGACATACATATGGTTCTCTACATTGCCACATACGATACATACGGTTACCTAGAGTGTGACATAAATACTGTTCCCTAAAGGGAACTATGCATACAGTTCCATACAGTGTGACATACATACAATACATACGGTTCCATACAGTGTGACATACGTATGTGTCACGATTCGGCTTACAGGTAGTGGATCCTCTGTGTCAGCGAGGGATTGGCGTGGACCGTGCTGGTGGACCGGTTCTAAGAGGCTACTGGTGTTCACCAGAGCCCGCCGCAAAGCGGGATGGTCTTGCTGCGGCAGTAGCAACCAGGTCGTATCCACTAGCAACGGCTCAACCTCGCTGACTGCTGAGAAGGCGTGGGACAGAAGGACTAGGCAGAGGCAAGGTCAGACGTAGCAGAAGGTCAGGGCAGGCGGCAAGGTTCGTAGTCAAGATGGATAGCAGGAGTTCAGGTAACACAGGCTTTGGACAACACTAAACGCTTTCACTGGCACAAGGCAACAAGATCCGGCAAGGGAGTGCAGGGGAAGTGATGTGATATAGCCAGGGAGCAGGTGGAAGCCAATTAAGCTAATTGGGCCAGGCACCAATCATTGGTGCACTGGCCCTTTAAGTCTCAGAGAGCTGGCGCGCGCGCGCCCTAGAGAGCGGAGCCGTGCGCGCCAGCACATGACAGCAGGGGACCGGGACGGGTAAGTGACTTGGGATGCGAATCGCATCCCCGACGGCCATATCAGTGCAGCGCTCCCGGTCAGCGGGACCGACCGGGGCGCTGCAGGGAGAGAGACGCCGTGAGCGCTCCGGGGAGGAGCAGGGACCCGGAGCGCTCGGCGTAACAGTATGATTACCTACAGTGTGACATACATACTTTTCCCTACAAGGTAATACGCATACAGTTCCTTACAGTGTACGTTTCATAGTTCATTGTCCTGTTCTTTTGTTTTCAGCTCTGTCACGTCATGCTCATGTTATGTACCCCAGTCAAGTATTTTAGGCTGTGGTCATAGTATTACACTCACGTTTTCATGTGCTTAGGTCAGGTATATTAGGCTGTTATAGCGTCCCGTTGTTCTTGTAGGCAGGTCAGGTATGGTAAACATGATAGTACGCAACATTCCTAGGATACCCAAGCAGGTATTATTCTATGACCAGGTTGTTTTACCTCTTTGCTCTATACTTTCTGTGTGGTTGGTTGGCTGATTGCTGTCCTCAATCCGTAAAGCTTCATCTTTATAGTTCCTTTCTGTTCATTACATACACCTTGTTACAGTCAGTTGACCTCACCATTCCAGGTAAGCTTTAAGTCGTCACATTACATGCCTTTCCTACATCTCATGCTCCCATGAGAGATAGGCTGCCCGACAATCCTCGAGCCTTCATATTGTTGTTATTCCTTACATTACAAACGTTCTTGTTTGGGGCAGATTGTATCGTCAATCCACGAGCTTCTTATCGTCATTTGTTTTTGTACGTTACATACGCCCCTGTTAGAGGCAGATTGCTTGACAATCAACCAGCCTCATGTTGTTTCCATTTCTGCGTTACATACCATTCTGTCCGAAGCAGATTGCACGACAGTCCATGAGCAGGGCAATCTTGGGAGAGATTTGGAGAGCGGCGGTCCAGAAGAGGGGAACGGGAGCCTAGCGCTTGGTTGCCATGACAACGTTAGGTGCGTTGAGAAGAATGTTCCACGGACTCCATAGCGGCAGCGGCAGCAGCTGGGGTAGTGTAAGTGGAGATGGAGCCGTCATCCTCATAAACCTTTAAAGTTGCCGGATATTGCAGCTGAAATTTACGATGAGCTTGATATAATGACGAGCAGATTGTACTGAAGGCACGTCCACTGAGAAATCCTCGAACAGCAAAAGCTTCATGCCTTGGATCACAAGGGGTTGAGAGTGCTTCCTATAGGCTCTGAGCAGATCAACTTTATCATTAAAGTCCAGCAATTTGAAAATGAACTGGCGTGGGCGGTCTGCCAATGCAGGGGAGGCACCGCGTCATCTTTCAGGAGCTTATGCGATGAGCCCGTTCCACTCGGACTGGGTGTGACAAGCCCAGAGCTCTTGGTAAGTCCCACTCACAAAATGATTGCAGATGTGGAGCAGTAACTTCCTCCTTGACCCCCACCATGCGCAAATTGTTGCGGCGAGAGCGATTTTCTAGATCCTCCAGTTTCTCCCTCATTTTGAGTCCACCTCCGCCGTGCGTAATTTTGACTCAAGAACATTATCCACCTCCTCTCTGGCCATCACACGTTGTTCCACCTCATCAAGCCTCGCAGAGTGAGACGCCACATCAATTTGTAATTGCTGGAGAGAACTGCGCACCATATCCTCTAGAATCTTCTGCACATTAGTTCCTCTGCGCTTGGTCACCTCAGCAGCCATATAGTCCATAGAAGCAGCTGACAGTGAGCAGAGCTGCAGCTGAGATAGGGAAGCATCAGGTTGTGGAGCAGGAGTCTGAGAGGACTGTGGAGGGAAGATAAGAGCAGGCTTGGTGCAGGCATTACCAGGTACCTTGATAGTCCCTGTGATCTGAAGGGACGAAGCTGGCTGTGGATCCCTGCTGATAGTGTCAGCACTGTGGCTGTGCTCCTTGTCCGGTACAGATCGGCTGTCAGAGGGAGCGAGAGCCTCTGGCAGCTCATCCAGATCCTCCGGCGATGTCGCTGCAGGCAAAGTGGAGGAGGAGAGTGTTGCGGGCGCCATCTTGGAGCCGTGGGGCGGCGGCACAGGCTGAGGTACTGTGAGGGGACGCGGCACAGATTTGTAAATTATTAGAAAACATTAAACACACTTCAAGGATTTACCCAAAAAATGGTACACAAGAAAAATGTAAGCAATAAATCTTGAAATAAATGTATTCAACAATTAAAATAATACAATGAACACATGACAATGAAATATCATAAGATGATAGGTGAAAAATTAAAATATTGCACTATTGACCTAATGGTAAATTATTGCACTGCTATTGATAGTGATTAAACTTTTGGTCAATGATCCGGCAAATGCTGATTCTCCGGCACCTTAACCCCTTAAGGACGTAGCCCTTTTTCACCTTAAGGACTGAGCCCTTTTTCGCATTTATGACCACCGTCACTTTACAAATTAATAATGCGAAAACGCTTCAACCGAATATTCTAATTCTGAGATTGTTTTTTCGTGACATATTCTACTTTATTTTGGTGGTAAATTTTCAGCGTTAATTGCATCCTTTTTTGGTGAAAAATCCCAAAATTTTATGAAAATTTTGAAAATTTTACATTTTTCGAACTTTGAAGCTCTCTAATTGTAAGGAAAATGGATATTCCAAATAAATTTTATTTTTCTTCACAAACACAATATGTCCACTTTATGTTGTCATCATAAAATGGACATACTTTTGCTTTTTGAAAAAATTAGAGGGCTTCAAAGTAGAGCAGCAATTTTCTAAAATGTCATGAAAATTGCGAAATCTGAAGTGACAAATGTTACAGAACTACAACTTGAGTTGTAGTTTGGCAACATCTGGAGGGCTACTGTTTGGGCACCACTGTAACAGTGGTCTCCAAACTGTGACCCTCCAGATGTTGCAAAACTACAACTCCCAGCATGCCCAGACAGCCTTTGGCTCTCTGGGCATGCTGGGAGTTGCAGTTTGGCCCCCCTAGTGGTTGCCACAGTAAAGATCGATTTACTTTCACTTTCAATTACCCCCCCCCCCCACACTGTCGATTCCCTACCTGATCAGGATCCTGCAGGCTCCAGCGAAGATCCCAGGTCCCCAGGCATCTTCTCCTGCAGGTACGGCCTCCATCTTCTTTCCAGAGCCCCTCGACATCCAGGGGCGGGCAGAACGGGGGGTTGCCATGGCAACCCCCTGTCCTGCGCTGCCATTGGTCAGAACTTCTATCCTTTAGGCTGATCGGGGCTTTTGCTGACATCTCCGATCAGCCCTAATTTCCAGGTGATCGGGTCACCAGAGACCCGATCAGCCCGGAATTGGAGAAAATCGCATTTCTGAATTGACATGCGATTTTCTCCGATCGCCGACATGGGGGGGTCTCAGGACCCCCTGGGCGATGTGCCAGGGTGCCTGCTGAATGATTTCAGCAAGGATCCGGCTCCGGTCCCCAACCGGCTAGCGGTGGGGACTGGATTTCCCACGGGCGTATGGATACGCCCTCGGTCCTTAAGGACTCGGAATGCAGGGCGTATCCATATGCCCTGTGTCCTGAAGAGGTTAAATTAGTGTAGAAGATTTTCGAGGTCTTCAACATATGGTGTCTGTGCAAGATAGGTAACAAATTATCTGACAGTCTGTTATATGGTTACAGTGTAACTCAGTTTTTGTATCTCCAGGTCTGCTGGTCGCTGGTCCCGTGCTGCGACAGACCGATGAATGAAAGTCCTGCGGCTATAGAAGATGGTAAGGAGCGCCGTAATCCTCAGGGTGTTTTGTGTATTAAAAAGGGTCTGTATACATGATATGAGGTTTCTCACAGTTTGTGGGTTGAATACTCTGGCAGGAGACCCCAACAGATGGAACTCGTGGCTTGATGTGCTCACCGGTGCAGGCCAATGTTGTGAGGCTTGGATAAGATGGCAGTCAGCGTGGCTGTTAGGTGAAGCAGAAACCCAGGTGTGGTAGGTGGAGCATTTAGATTGCTTTGAAGTTAGCTTGCATAGATGATGTGGATAAATAGCAGTGCGTCTTTTTAAGTGCTGTGTCTAGACGCATTTCCGGGTACTTAATCTGACCCCTTCCTCGGTAGACACAATTTGTCTCGACCTCCTATCCTGTCCTCCTATCCCTTCCTCCTATCTCGACCTCCTTTCCCGATCTCCTATCCCGACCTCCTATCCCGACCTCCTATCCTGTCCTCCTATCTCGACCTCCTATCCCGTCCTCCTATCCCAACCTCCTATCCTGTCCTCCTTTCCCGTTCTCCTATTTCAACCTCCTATCCCGTCCTCCTATCCCGACCTCCTATCCCGACCTCCTATCCCGACCTCCTATCTTGACCTCCTATCTTGACCTCCTATCTCGACCTCCTATCCCGACCTCCTATCATGACCTCCTATACCGTCCTCATATCCTGTCCTCATATCTCAACCTCCTTTCTCGACCCCCTATCTTGACCTCTATCCATCCTCCTATTCTGATCTCTTATCCCGTCCTCCTATCCCGACCTCCTATCCCGACCTCCTATCTTGACCTCCTATCTTGACCTCCTATCTCGACCTCCTATCCCGACCTCCTATCATGACCTCCTATACCGTCCTCATATCCTGTCCTCATATCTCGACCTCCTTTCTCGACCCCCTATCTTGACCTCCTATCCTTCCTCCTATTCCGACCTCTTATCCCGTCCTCCTATCCTGACCACCTATCCCGACCAACTATACCGACCTCCTATCTCGACCTCCTATCCCCTCCTCATTTCCCGTCCTCTTTTCCCGTCCTTCTATCTCGACCTCCTATCTCGACCTCCTATCTCGACCTCCTATCCCAACCTCCTATCCCGACCTCCTATCTCATCCTCCTTTCCCATTCTCCTATTTTGACCTCCTATCTCGACCTCCAACACCACCTATCCCGACCTCATATCTCAACCTCCTATCTTGACCTTTTATCCCGTCCTCCTAACCCCTCCTCCTTTCCCGTCCTCCTATCTCGACCTCCTATCCTGACCTCATATCCCGACCCGAAATATGTGTACCAGGTATTGAAGTTATGTGGGAACATACATTTCCCATTGATTTGCATGGGACTTTAAGCAAATACCCCGACCCTGGCAAATGGGAGTGAGTAAGGGTTAAATTACTTATCTTACTTTTGTTCTTGACATATAAGTAACATGTGTGCCAAGATTCATGTTAATATCTTTAGTCGTTTGGACGTGATTCTGGAACATACACACATACAGCTTCTAGCTTTAAAAATGACGGACTTCCACCTCATCTACGTCTTAAAAACAACACCTGTGAAAAAATTCAGCTTTCTAGGTCCAAGGGTTTAGGCTGGGACAACCCCTTTAAGGGGTGAAGGGTAGAGTCACATGGAACGCATCCACAGTGTATCAGCATCCGCAGCCAATGGCAGTCACATGAGCGAGCTCCCTGCTGCGGCTGGGTAGCTCTGTGTGTGCACTTGTAGCGGAGGATTTCCTGCCAGCAGTCGCAAGCAGACACACAGAGCAACCCAGTGGCATCAGGGAGTTTGCTCTTGTGACTGCTGTCAGCTGCCGATGCAGATACGCTGCTGATGCACTCCATGTGTGGAATACTCTGTGGATGCGCTCCATGTGGCCCAACCCTAAGCAAGATATAAGGTGAGTAAAAATCACCAGTAGATCGCTATAGTGCACGGTCTATCAGGAGAGTTGGATGTTAGTATTCAACTGATGCATTCATTTGATGTAAGAGTTCAGGATGTATTGGTACTGTATTTGTAGATTGTAAGCACTGATGGGCAGGGCTCTCTTTCCCCCTCTATCAGATGACAATTTACCCTGTGATAAATTCCCTTTACCTGCATTTGTGTATTTTAATCCTTAGCAAATGTAAACTGCTCTGGGACCAAAGGCAGTATAGAAATACATAAAAAATAATTGCTTGTATTAAAGGGGTACTCCGCCCCTAGAAATCTTATCTCCTATTCAAAGGATAGGGATAAGATGCCTGCAGAGGCCCCCCACGATCTCTGGCCTGGCACCACCTAGCCTTCTGTTGATGAAGCATGTGACCTACTGGCAATTTTAAACCTCCTTACATACGACTAGCTGAGTACCCGGCGTTGCCCGGTTTTTCCTTCCTAATCCTTGATGGGGAGGAAAATTAACAAAGGAGGAAGCTTTTGACTTCATATGCCGTCCTCATATATTGTTGTCATATCCCAACCCCATATCCTGTCCTCATATCCAGAACTTCTATCCCATCATCATATCCCAACCTCAAATCCCATCCTCACATCTCGTCCTCATATCCCGACCTCCTATCCCGAACTCTCATCCCAACCTCCTATCCCGTCCTCCTATCCCGACCTCATATCCCATCCTCCTATCCCGACCTCCTATCTCGACCTCCTATCCCATCCTCCTAGCTTGACCTCCTACCCCATCCTCCTATCCAGACCTCCTATCCCATCCTCCTATCCCGACCTCCTATCCCGACCTCCTATCCCAACCCCATATGCCGACCTCCTATCCTGACCTCATATCCCGACCTCCTATCCCATCCTCCTAGCTCGACCTCCTATCATCGACCTCCTATCCTGACCTCATATCCCAACCTCCTATCCTGACCTCCTATCCTGTCCTCCTATCCCGTCCTCCTATCCCGACCTCCTATCCCGACCTCCTATCCCGACCTCCTATCCCGACCTCCTATCCCATCCTCCTATCCTGTCCTCCTATCCCAACCTCCTATCCTGTCCTCCTTTCCCGTTCTCCTATTTTAACCTCCTATCCGGTCCTCCTATCTCGACCTCCTATCTCGACCTCCCATCCCGACCTCCTATCCCGACCTCCTATCTTGACCTCCTATCTTAACCTCCTATCCCGACCTCCTATGCTGACCTCCTATACCGTCCTCATATCTTGTCCTCATATCTCGACCTCCTATCTTGACCTCCTATCCCGACCTCTTATCCCGTCCTCTTATTTCAACCTCCTATCCTGACCTCCTATCCCATCCTCCTAGCTCGACCTCCTATGTCGACCTCCTATCCTGACCTATATCCCAACTTCCTATCCCTACCTCCTATCCTGTCCTCCTATCCCGTCTTCCTATCTCGGCCTCCTATCTCAACCTCCTATCCCGACCTCCTATCCACACTTTCTATCCCGACCTCCTATCCCGTCCTCCTATCCCGATCTCCTAGCCCAACTTCCTATCCTAACCTCCTATCCTGTCCTCCTATCCCATCCCCCTATCCCAACTTCCTATCCTCTCCTCCTTTCCCGTTCTCCTATTTCAACCTCCTATCCCGACCTCCTATCCCGACCTCCTATCTTGACCTCCTATCTCAACCTTCTATCCCGACCTCCTATGCTGACCTCCTATACTGTCCTCATATCCTGTCCTCATATCTCGACCTCCTATCTTGACCTCCTATCCCGTCCTCCTATCCCGACCTCTTATCCAGTTCTCCTATTTCAACCTCCTATCTCGACCTCCTATCTCAACCTCCTATCCCGACCTCCTATCCAGTCTTCCTTTCCTGTTCTCCTATTTTGACCTCCTATCCCGACATCTTATCCTGACCTCTTATCCCGACCACCTATCCCGACCAACTATACCGACCTCCTATCTCGACCTCCTATCCCCTCATCCTTTCCCGTCCTCATTTCCCATCCTTCTATCTCGACCTATTATCTCAACCTCCTATCCCGACCTCCTATCCCATCCTCCTTTCCCATTCTCCTATTTCGACCTCCTATCTCGACCTCCAACACCATCTATCCCGACCTGCTATCCTGACCTCATATCCCGACCCGTAATATGTGTACCAGGTATTGAAGTTATGTGGGTACATACATTTCCCATTGATTTGCATGGGACTTTAAGCAAATACCCCGACCCTGGCAAATGGGAGTGAGTAAGGGTTAAATTACTTATCTTACTTTTGTTCTTGACATATAAGTAACATGTGTGCCAAGATTCATGTTAATATTTTTAGCCGTTTGGACGTGATGCTGGAACATACACACATACAGCTTCTAGTTTTAAAAATGACAGACTTCCTTACAAACTCTCAACCCCTTTTTCTCCCCTTAACGATTGAATTTCAAAAAATCCTTTCTTATTCCTTGTCTACGTCTTAAAAACAACACCTGGGAAAAAATTCAGCTGTCTAGGTCCAAGGGCTGGGCGTTGATGAGTCAGTGAGTCAGGCCTTCTCTTTATATATATATATATATATATTATATATACCGTATTTTTCGCCGTATAAGACACACTTTTTCTTCCCCAAAACTGGGGGGGGGAAACTTGGTGCGTCTTATACGGCGAATACCTGCGGCCATCAATGGCCGGGACCCGCCGCTAATACAGGACATCACCGATTGCGGTGATGCCCTGTATTAACCCTTCAGATGCGGCGATCAAAGCTGACCGAAAATAACACTAACCCGGCTGCTCAGTCGGGCTGTCCGGGACCGCCGCGGTGAAATTGTGGTGTCCCGAACAGCTTACAGGACACCGGGAGGGAACTTACCTGCCTCCTCGGTGTCTTCTCTGTGCCGGGATCCCCTGCGCTCTCCTTCGATGTCATCGTGCACGTCGTCGCGCACGCTGTCATCCAATAGGAGCGGCATGCGTAGCGACGTGATGACGGCAACGGAGAGCGTGGATCCCGGGGAAAAAGAAGTCTGGAGCGTCGGGGACACCACGGAGATGCGGCAACAGTGATGGAGCGACATCCAGGGCAGCGGTGATGGGTCTGGAGTGACGGGGACACGTGAGTACTACCTCCTATACCAGTGGTCTTCAACCTGCGGACCTCCAGATGTTGCAAAACTACAACTCCCAGCATGCTCGGACAGCCAACGGGAGTTGTAGTTTTGCAACATCTGGAGGTCCGCAGGTTTAAAATCACTGTTGGGTTCAGAATCTTTATTTTTTTAGATTTTGCACCTATAAATTGGGTGCGTCTTATATGCCGGAGCGTCCTACATGGCGAAAAATACGGTATATAGACAAAGAACGAGTGGCTACCTCCATGTTGGCCTTGCACCCCACCCACCTCTATCAGGTGTGTATATAAGGTGTCTTGGATGTTCCAGATCCTGCCATGCTTACTGAACTGTTCACACAGAGGCATATTCACAGTGTAGGGTCCGTCCCAATGAGGCCACCTTATCGCGGTGGGGCGGTCTAAGCTATTTGACCGCCGGCGGAGACAAATTTGCGACCTAAGTGCCTCACTATCTCATAGTTTCACATTTGCATCTATTACACCATAGCTGTATAGCTCTCCATGTTTTATCTGCATGTTCATGTTTCACCTATATCCTTGTGCTGGCAGTGTGCTGCTGCATTCTTCTGTTGCTATATAGATATATATATATATATATATATTATGGCAATTTAAATAAATTGCATGGAATTGCATTACAATATTACAATATTTTTTTTTATAGGGGACCCCAGTTTACGCTACTGCCACTGATGGGGGTTACCCCTGAAGGGTTTGTATATTGATCTTTAAAGGGGTAGTCCACTGGAAAACATTTTTTTTATTTTTTATAAATCAACTGAAAGTTAAACAGATTTGTAAATTACTTCTATTTAAAAATCTTAATCCTTCCAGCACTTATCAGCTGCTGTATGCTCCACAAGAAGTTATTTTCTTTTTGAATTTCCTATCTGTCTGATCACATTGCTCTCTGTTGACACCTCTTTCCATTTTAGCAAATGTCCAGAGCAGGAGGAAATCCCCACAGCAAACCTCTCCTGCTCTGGACAGTTCCTGACATGGACAGAGGTGTCAGCAGAGATCACTGTGGTCAGACAGAAAGGAAATTCAAAAAGAAAGTAACTTCCTCTGTATTACACAGCAGCTGATAAGTACTGGAAGGATTAAGATTTTTAAATAGAAGTAATTTACAAATCTATTTAACTTTCTGGCATCAGTTGATTAAAAAAAAAATGTTTTCCAGCGGAATACCCCTTAAACTCTGGAGTAAGTAAGGGTTTTTGTTTATCTACAAATACACATACTAAAAGGTACACATATTAAAAAGCAGCATCATTTTGCAAAGTGAGTAAAAAAGAAAAAAAATAACACAAACATAAGTAGAACATGCCTATTCCATGCAAATATTTGCCTTTGTCAGTATAACTATTTACATTATGCTTATCTTTTCTCTTCATGTACTTATTTCTTACTATTTAAGAATTATATATTTTATGATGCCAATGTGTTTCAAAACAAATAATAGCAATTTCTATCAATACCAGTAACTAAACTCAGCAAGGTGTAATATGCTCTGTGCCATGTGATTACACACTTAGTTGGAGGATTATAAGTGTTCAGGAGACAACTGCATGCTTCAGTCTTGGAGGGCTTAAATTGTCTACTGCTGGTCACTAGCAATTTGTAAGGTGTCGATCGAGGGTTCTTCTTCAAAAATACAGTTGTTAGCCAGAATGGTAAAAAAAGGTATTGCTTTTTGTTTCTCATATCATCAGGCACAGTATGCTTGATGGATCCAGTTCACATTAAAGCGTGCCAGTCATAGCAAAGAAAAAACAATCTCATATATGTTACTTACTAGGCCATGTAGATTCTTAACATTTATCTTTTATGTGTCTAGCTTTTGTTTGTTTTTTTCCAAATAATATGTTTTATTCAGTTTTCAAGTACAAAAGGAGACATACTCAACATTACATTGCAAATGACAGGCAATATTGCGGGAGAGAGGCATGTCAAGGAAACACAACAGAACAATCGGAACAGCAGGTACTCAAGTACAACATAAGAACAGCCATTGGCAATCCGACCTAGCAAATATCAATCCCCTCCATGGGAGGGGGGGGGAGGGAAGGAAGAGGGGGAGGACTGGGGCCGGCGGGGGGGGGGGGCTAATAACAATGCAGGAAAGGCGGTAGCAGAAGGAGAGGGAAAGAAGGGAGGAGAGGAAAAAGGGGGAAAGGGGGAAAACTAGAGAGGAGAGAAAGAGGAAGAAGAAAGAGGGAGGAGGAGGAAGAAGAAGCAAAAGAAAAAGGGAAGAGGAGAGAACAGTAAGAACAAAAACCACACAGCACAGGCATGAGTAAAGTCCAGAAAATAACTCACCTTGCCAAGGCAATTTCAGCTCCGAGCTCAACCACTGCCATGTGAGCATGAGTAGCTTTTGTATTTGGCTCACAAGTCCCTCTGTTCTACTGCTTACTCATTCTGACATCCACTGGTGAGGAAGGGGAAGGTCCAATTTACTATGCACTCACTTCCTCATTGAGCCTGCAGTGCACTGCTTGAGCTCTTCATCCAATTGATGCCGGCTGCTCTATAACCTCTTCTTACTGTTTTCATGCTGCAGTCTGATAGACATGACTGGAGTGAGCACAAAGGAGTGCTAGTCGCAATGGGCAGCAGAGCTGGTCCCTGTGCCTGAATCCAGTTTATTTACATGTTGGCTTTAAAGGCTCAAATAGCCATGGCAGAGTGGGTTTGGAAGAGAAGATGCTTCTTTTCTGCCTCTGCAAATCACTAGTAACAGTGTTCTAATAGGCTGTTACCATTATTACTGTTATCAGTGATCTGTATTTTAATGAAGAAAAAAAAAGCTCCAACACCAACTCCAGCTCCTTCCATACAATCTATATGACCGTTGTGCCTAACACCAAAGATAAAATAATAACAAACATATTAGCTAAAATAGGGCTTTTATTATCAGCAGTAGTGGATTAACCTTTGAGGTAAATATTATTCATGAGAAGAATCATTGAAAAAACATTGAAAACTTATTTTAAAGGAAAACTGTCACCAAGTTCACCCACTTTAAATCCAACACACTGGGTAATAGTGTGGGTGAACAGGAGTCCACACATTGGTCACTTTTTTATGCTTCCTTGTCGCTGAGTTGACGTCCGCTAAAGTTCCGCTGTTTGCCCTTTACTTGCGCTCTGACGGCGGGTCCCCTGCCAGCAATCCTTGCTTTGGGTGCAAGAGGAAAGGGCCTTAGCCTACCCCCCTTGTTTGCATATTAATTTTCCCCTTGAGCGCAGCGCGTCAGGAGAGCACTCTGTGCTGGTCCCTTGCTACACCCAGAAGTACTTCTTTCTGAAGAATCGCTACTCTTGGCGTCTGGGTGTAGCGAGGGACCAGCACATGTGCAGTTACACTGCACAGAGCGCTCTCCGGACGCGCTGCACTCAGGGGGAAAATGAATATGCGAACAAGGGGGGAGGCCTAAGGCCCCTTCCTCTGGGACCCAAAGCAAGGCTGCTGGAGGGGGACCCACCCATAGAGCACAAGTTAAGGGAAAACAGCGGAACTTTAGCGGACAACAACTCGGCAACAACAAAGCATACAAAAGCAAGTGACCCCTGTATGGACTCCTGTTCACTCACACTATAACCCAGTGTATTGGGTTTAGTGTGGTTAAACTTGGTGACAGTTTTCCCTTAAATAATAGAATGTTTGTCATTTTTCTGTTTCTGACCATTCTTTCTTTAAAGTATCTACAAAATAATTGAAATCCACTCTAAATTTAAATAAATAAATAAATAAAACAAAAAAACAAATACAGCAATTAAGCCCCAAAACATAACTTCTCAGTACAATCTTATTTCTAGAGGTAATAATTATCAACACCTGGCTCTTTCGCACAGAACCCTTTCTTAAACATACCCTTCAACTTCTTCCGCCCAATCCACTACACCACAAGACTGGATTGTGGCCACACTTCAGACCTCAGCGTACCAAACTCCTGATTTACACTGTACCCAAATTCCTCCTCGAATTAACAATTTATATCCGTCCCAATCACTTCCTGCTTCCATGGATGAGACAATCCTTACTCCAAAGTTTCTTGACGTCACTCTAGGCTTACATCTCTCACAGACCCCAAGAGAGTCTCTAGAATTGACCCCTCCACAGGCTAATAGCATTTTAATCTTATACTGTTTCAGAAACAGCCTATCGAGGTCACCACAAGCTATCCCTCTGCACAGCCAGACTATCCCAGCCCATTACTTTAAAGCTTTGATTTCCTCACAGTCTACTACCAGTGACATTCCAAATCCTTGCTAGGCAATATTCTTATGACATTTCTCATCTATGGGTCCTCCAATAGGACTTTATTTGAATTTTCTCTACAAACTCCTTGTCACTTAGTTGGGCTTCTAGCTTACCACCTCTCTCTAGTCACAGGCCACTGATGGACAAGCCAAGGTCTAATTTCCTTTGGTGACTGATAACAGTCTTACCACACTCTACATTGGATCATTGCTTCCAGAGAAGTAGTGCATGCTAACTAACCCCAAGAAAAAAAAAAAAAAAAGCAATATGACGCCATTCTAACATTTTATAGCCTGATATCCTTTTTAGCTGCTGTACTACCCATGCCACAGCCTCCTGCTGGTTTAGCATCAGTTTATGAGATTCATGAAGCTGTCTGATAGTAAGATTCTCTTTATTGCCCATAGCAACCAATCAGAGCTTAGCTTTTATTTTAACTGAGCCCATTGAAAATTACTGTACATATGTGGTCTGCTCTCATTTTCTCTAGTGTCAAATTACTATAAAATGTATGTTTCTGTGTTTATGTTTTTACAACTATAGGGGGAGATTTATCAAAATCTGTGCAGAGGAAAAGTTGACCAGTTACCTATAGCAATCAATCAAATTGCTTCTTTCATTTTTAAAAAGGGCTCTGAAAATGTAAAGAAGTGATCTGATTGGTTGCTTTGGGAAACTGGTCAACTTTTCCAGACGTTTTGATAAATCTCCCCCTTAGTGTGTATTTGGCTGTAGTTTTTGTGCAGAAAAGCAACTTGGCATTGGAGAATTTCAGCCCCAAGTTTCATTCAGCTGTTAGGAATTTAGTAGGGGCTTACATAGGGAACCCAGTAGTAATAATCATGTGATTATTTGCAGAATATTCCTCATTCTCATGTAGAAAGGGTGAGGTTCCTACCGAGTGTTTTTCTGTTTGTAACTCTGAGGTGAAGCTGTGCTTGGTTAAGCCTTTAATTTTTTCCTTCTAACCTTTTAAAAATCATTCTTCCAATATTCCATCTTTAGAGATTTTTGCTTGCGGGACTAATTGTAATTTGTAATGGCATCAATAATTTTACCACAAAATGTACGGTAAAGTAAAAAAAAAAAAAAAAAAACATTATTTGGGGGGCAAAACTGAAAAATAATCGCGATTATGCAACTTTAAGGGGGATTAGTTTCATAGCAGTATACTATATGGTAAAACTATTCTTATTCTGTAGGTCGATAATATTATAATGAAACCCAATTTATATTGGTTTTGTTTTATTTTACTAGTAAAAAAAATTACGACTTTTCATAAGTAAATTAGTATGCTTATATCCAATTCTGACCACTATAACTATCATTTTGCTGTACACAGAGCATTTTTGTTTTAATGGGACTTTTTGGTTGCCTTTAAATAGTTTTCTTCTGTTAGATGAAGTGACCAAAAGAATTTCGCAAATCTGTTGCAATAAAAATATTTTAAACGTGTGTATTCTTTTAATTATTATTTTGCAGGGATAGTAGTGGAAACCATCTCATAGACAGATTTCATTGCTAAGTCAGAGCTTACAGTAAGCTCCAAAAACAGCTAGCGCTAGCTACAGATTATTATCGCCGTACCCCCCACCACAGGGGTACTGGGAAGTGATGGTTCCAACAGATTTGAAGCATCAAAAATAACAGGAGCAGTAACAGGCTATTATTACTGAGGCTGGGGAGGGCCAATAACAACGGTATTCGTCCACCCTGATCAAATGACAAAAAAAAGAGTAAAATCCTGACCAAAATACTAAATGTGAACATAGCCTTAAAGGGGTACTCCGGTAGTCAACCTGTTTTTCTGTTTTTGACTTACCCTATTTGTTTTGTTTCATTTCTGTTCTTGTTGTTTAGCCTACTCTATTTCCGTTCTTTGTTGTCTTTTTATCCCCCACTTTGTTTTCCTGTCTTTGCTTCTATTTCCTGTTTCTTGCTGTGCTGAAAACTGCAAATCCCAGCATGCCACATGACTTGCTGGTTTGGGGCGGCTCCTTTTTTTATGTTTGTTTGTTCCGCCCTTTACCCATCCTACTATTTTCCCGGGTCAGCCCCCTTAACCCCTTAACGACGCAGGACGTATATTTACGTCCTGCGCCGACTCCCGCGATATGAAGCGGGATCGCGCCGCGATCCTGCATCATATCGCGTCGGTCCCGGTGCTCATCAACGGCCGGGACCCGCGGCTAATACCACACATCGCCGATCACGGCGATGTGCGGTATTAACCCTTTAGAAGTGGCGGTCAAAGCTGACCGCCGCTTCTAAAGTGAAACTGAAAGTGACCCAGCTGCTCAGGTGAAATCGCGGCGTCCCGAACAGCTGATCGGACACCGGGAGGGCCCTTACCTGCCTCCTCGGTGTCCGATCGACGAATGACTGCTCCGTGCCTGAGATCCAGGCAGGAGCAGTCAAGCGCCGATAATGCTGATCACAGGCGTGTTAATACATGCCAGTGATCAGCATAGGAGATCAGTGTGTGCAGTGTTATAGGTCCCTATGGGACCTATAACACTGCAAAAAAAAATTTTAAAAAAAAGTGTTAATAAAGGTCATTTAACCCCTTCCCTAATAAAAGTTTCAATCACCACCCTTTTCCCATAAAAAAATAAAACAGTGTAAAAAAATAAAAAATAAACATATGTGGTATCGACGCGTGCGTAAATGTCTGAACTATAAAAATATATAATTAATTAAACCGCACGGTCAATGGCGTACGCGCAAAAAAATTCCAAAGTCCAAAAAAGTTTATTTTGGTCACTTTTTATACCATTAAAAAAATGAATAAAAAGTGATCAAAAAGTCCGATCAAAACAAAAATCATACCGATAAAAACTTCAGATCACGGCGCAAAAAATGAGCCCTCATACCGCCCTGTATGTAGAAAAATAAAAAAGTTATAGGGGTCAGAAGATGACATTTTTAAACGTATACATTTTCCTGCATGTAGTTATGATTTTTTCCAGAAGTGCGACAAAATCAAACCTATATAAGTAGGGTATCATTTTAACCGTATGGACCTACAGAATAATGATAAGGGGTAATTTTTACCGAAATATGCACTGCGTAGAAACGGAAGCCCCCAAAAGTTACAAAATGGCGTTTTTTTTTTTCGATTTTGTCGCACAATGATTTTTTTTTCCATTTCGCCATGCATTTTTGGGTAAAATGACTAATGTCACTGCAAAGTAGAATTGGCAACGCAAAAAATAAGCCATAATATGGATTTTTAGGTGGAAAATTGAAAGGGTTATGATTTTTAAAAGGTAAGGAGGAAAAAACGAAAGTGCAAAAACGGAAAAACCCTGAGTCCTTAAGGGGTTAATCACAGCACACTAATATAATCAGCCTTGGTTGGGATACACTGGCATACACACACACAAAAGGGACTACAACTCCCAGCATGTGTCATTCAGAGGTCTTCAGTCTGTGTTATAACACCAGCATGCTGCCTCTGTAGTCTCCTGGGGATTGTAGTTCACCACACCTCTGTAGGGCATATACCAGTGTTTCCCAACCAGGGTGTCTCCAGGTGTTGCAAAACTACAACTCCCAGCATGCCCTGACAGCCTTTGGGCTTGCTAGGAGTTGTAGTTTTGCAACAGCTGGAGGCACACTAGTTGGGAAACACTGGTGTAACATGATGTGTATGCTGAATAGGCTAGAACAGTGTTTTCCAACCAGTGTGCCTCCAGCTGTTGCAAATCTACAACTCTCAGCATGCCCAAAATCTGTCAGGGTATGCTGGGAGTTGTAGTTTTGCAATAGCTGGAGGCACACTGGTTTGTAAACACTAGCATACACACACACAACAGGGACTACAACTCCCAGCATGTGTCATTCAGGAGTCTCCCCCTCCCCCTTCACATATAGGGGGAGATTTATCAAAACCTGTGCAGAGGAAAACTTGCCCAGTTGCCCATAGCAACCAATCAGATCGCTTCTTTCATTTTTATGAAGGCCTGTGAAAAATGAAAGAAGCAATCTGATTGGTTGCTATGGGCAACTGGGCAAGTTTTCCTCTGCACAGGTTTTGATAAATCTCCCCCGTAGAGATCATTCCCAGTATGAGATTTATTCCCCTGCAGTCCATACATCCCCAGCCCGAGCACCTTCTCATCAAACTTCTACACTGTGATAAATCTGGTACATGTGAAACCTGCCTACTAAGTTTGTACTGTCTAAAATGTAGACAGTTTTAGTAATTCTGAGCCACTGTGTGTGTGAACATAACCTGACACTGATAGCCATCCTTTTTGTGATTAGCACATAATGCTACAATACCCTCCAGCAGCATATATATATGAAGGATGCTGCAGCACACGGGGAATTCAAGTGAAAAAACAGTGGTTTATTCCATGATAATACAAGCTAGCAACGTTTCAGCTGTCAGTGCAGCCTTTTTCATGCGGCTTGAAAAAGGCTGCACTGACAGCTGAAACGTTGCTAGCTTGTATTATCATGGAATAAACCACTGTTTTTCACTTGAATTCTCTGTGTGCTGCAGCATCCTTCCTAGATGTCTGACTTGCCTTGACCGAGGCTCCACCTGCCGCTTGCACCACCATTATGTTGCTATAGGACGTGCTGCTCCATCTTGCTTTTGTTGTATATGTATATATATATATATATATATATATATATATATATCTATATATA
Organism: Hyla sarda; assembly: GCF_029499605.1. NCBI lineage: Eukaryota > Metazoa > Chordata > Amphibia > Anura > Hylidae > Hyla > Hyla sarda. Next base: position 202,583,640 of record NC_079193.1, on the reverse strand, counting down.
TATATATATATATATATATATATATATATCTATATATATCTATATATATCTATATCTATATCTATATCTATATCTATATCTATATATATATATATATATATATATATATATATACCTGGATATAGATTTCTCCGAAAATACCAGCTAGTGACTTGAGGTTTATTCTACATGAAGAATTGTGATCAACTGACCTGGTTTTAACTTCAAGAAGACTACTCCTTTAAGATGGCTGGGATTATATAGAACTTTACATTAGCTTAGTAAGAACATTTAATGAAGGTATTTTAAATATATTGTAATGTTATTTTATGAAGTTACACATTTGCAGCATTTGGAAACAGATTGAAATGCAACATTGCAATATTATAATATAGAAGCACAAGTGTTTTACTTGTAAATATGGAGAATCAATGGACAATCTTACTGTATATACTACTGGCAATAACACATCTAGCTCATGCTTTACTAGGCTTTTACTTCCCAAACACATGTTGTTGCTTTTGTTTCTTTCTTTACCTTCTACTTTACAAATAGTATACAAATCTGCACAATGCAGGCGCCTTATTTCTCCACTGAATTGTACATTCCTTAATATTTCACCTTTGTGTAGAACATTTACTATAGAATTACTATATGAATTGAAATCCCTAAAATGTGAGAGAACGTATATCAGTGCAGTACTAAAAATATTTAAACCTTAAAAAACTAAGAAAAAATATCTCTGCAAATAGTTTTTCTAACAAGATGTAAGCATCAATTCAAAGTATAAAAGAGGATTTATACAACTGAATACGCAATGTTCTATTGTAAGGAAGAGGAAATGCTATTTGGATTTGCTCCCTGAAAAAAATGTTTTGTTCATCCTTTGTTGAGCTGTTAATAGTGTTTCAATATGTCAAAAGATTAAGAGGTTATCCAGGCAGAAAGGGTGATTTTTTTTTGCATTTGCTAAGAAAACACTTTCTCGCCCCTATGCCACAGCCAATATTATGTGGGCAGGGATCAAAGCTCTATAATACTATTGTTGGTGCAGGAACAAGGAAGGTAGATGCGTGTCTGTGTTTTTTCTTTAACTACCAACTTCCTGAGCAAATGCACTGAAACCTAGCTGCCTGGATAACCCCTATAATGAAAGAATGGGGTGAACAAGTTGTTCTATATTTAAAAGGATTAAGTTAATAGGCTGGAAAGTAACATAATGGACTTAATTTAAAAAGAGAAGCAAAACCAGAAAATGTGCAACATGCTTGTAAGATCAAAGGGGCTATTTAATAGGACATAGGTTTTACTAATCATTTATTTTCACTGTATCATCACTCATTTTAACAATCATAATTAAATAGATACACCATCATTATTTTATAGAAACATAGAATGTGTCAGCAGTAGACTTGTGCACTAGAAACATTTTCGTTTCGTTTCATTTAATTTTTTCGTTTTGGAAACATTTTTCGGTTGGGTAATATTTTCGGTTTTGATTTTTCGGATACATTCGGTATTGGGGTGTTCAGTCTTATTTTTCGGATACATTTAGTATTCAGGTACATTCGGTAAATCTTTTTATTCTTTTTTGGACTTTAGCGATCCTCAAAAATTATGGAGATACCTTTTTTAGAAAAATTTCGTAGGGTACCATAAAAAAATCATAATTAAAGAGATACAGAAGTGATGGAAACAATTGTATCTAACAAAATGTATCTTTTTTATTATGAAATGTTTATTAATTTTTAAACAGGGATCAATTTATGTGAGCGGGTAAAGCACTAAAAATGTAGCCGACAATATTAAAAATGTAGTGTGTGCGTGTTTTTCACTTTTTTTTCAAATTTTTTAGGTAGTACTACTACTCCCAGCATGGAACACACTGTTCCTTGATGGGAGTATTAGTTACCTGTACTAATTGACAGATTGCCAGGGTTCGTTGCGATCCTCTTGTATAATGTATAGATGCGGCGGCCGCTCTTCTATGGTCCCCTGCACTCACGTATATATACACATATTCATATTTCCCGCAAAGCTGTGATTGGCCAGATGGTTCCAGCCAATCACAACTCTCTGTGAGAAATAGGAATATGTGTATATATACGGCCGTGCAGGGGACCATAGGAGAGCGGCCGCCGCATCCATACATTATACAGGAGCATCACAGCGGGTGTCAGGAGCGATACCCGCAGTGATCTTTCCTTTACTACAAGTACTACTACTCCCAACATGGAGTACACTCTGCTCCATGCTGGGGGCTGTAGTACCTGCATTAATAGACAGATCGCAGCGGGTGTCAGAAGTTACACTCGCTGCGATATGTCTAGTAATGCAGGTACTACAGCTCCCAGCGTGGAGCAGAGTGGGCTCCTCCATGTTGGGAGTATTAGTATCGGAAGAAGCATCTAATTGCGAAACATTGGGTGATGGAGGCCCTGGTGTGTCCTTGTAAGGGGAAGATAACAACTTCTTGTTATGTGCATAATTGTATAGGGCTGTGACCTTACCAGGTGCAGCCTTTGTTTGGGACACTTTGTTATTGGGAAATATGCTACTTAGCAATCCGTATATATGGGTGTTTGGGGATTAACCCCTTGATTTAAGTGTTTACATATAGCATGCATCGGCACTTTATGTAGCTGTTTAACATATGCTGTAGTACAGTGGACCTCCGGTGGTGTATTTGTAGGATCATCTTGGTAATTTGTATTCTTTCTTTTTTTTTTAATGATTTTAAATGTATGTCCTTTATGCTAAACAATAAAGATTAAATATTTTGTGTTACTATATCCCAGAAAACCTTGTTTTTTTTTTTGGTGTTTATTATTAGTATTATTACCTGCAGTAAGGGACAGATCCCAGCGGATGTCACTCCTCCTGACACCCGCTGCGATTATCCTGATGTGAATGTCGGGATCAGCTGTTCTCTGGGCTACAGAGTCGGGAGAACAGCTGACGCTGAGCCTTAGGTATACATCGTATATCTACTGCCCAGCAAGAACTTACAGTGAGCCTGCAATGTGCATACAATATACACATTGCTGGCTCACTTAACCCCTTGCTGAGCTGGGCGCTATGCGCAAGCCCAGCAAGGAAAGAGTTAACTTACACTGCTGGACAGTGTAGGTTAACCCTTTGGGTGGTATACACTATATACAGCTATCTATAGATAGCCGTATATAGTGTATACAGAAGATGAAGTCCAGCTTACTTCCTTTGAGTACCGGGCAGGGCCGTGTAGCTCCGCCCCCCTAGTGATGACATCCTTAGGGGGCGGAGCTACAGATGGGAACTAGGCTAATTAATCTGAAGCTCTGCTCACATTGTCCGTTTTGTATAATGTGAACAGACCCTTCTGGCAGTGTCTACCCAGACAGGGAGACTCCAGCTGTTGCTAAACTACAACTCCCAGCATGCCCAGACAGCCAAAGGCTGTCTGGGCATACTTGGAGTTGTAGTTTTGCACCAATTGGTGGCAACCCTGTTTGGGTAGACATTGCATCATGGGTGCTCTCCCCAGCGGACAGCGCCAAAAATGTCATAACCAATTTTTTGTGTTTTTTATCTTCTCGTTTCAGATCCGTGTATGCAGAGGATTACTGCGGATTCGATTGATTACGGAGGATTTTTTTTTTCTTTTAATAAAATGTTTAAAGAGGGCTGTGGTGGAGTGTTTTTTTTAATAAAATAATTTTTCCAATGTGTTGTGTTTTTTTTTTTTTTTTATAGAATTTTCAGGGTTAGTAGTGGAAGCTGGTCTTCCCCAAAAACAGCTAGGGCTAACCCCCAATTATTACCTCGGTACCCACCGCCACAGGGGTGCCGGGAAGAGCCAGTACCAACAGGACCGGAGCGTCAAAAATGGCGCTCCTGGGCCTAGGCGGTAACAGGCTGGCGTTATTTAGGCTGGGGAGGGCCAGTAACAATGGTCCTCGCCCACCCTGGTAACGTCAGGCGGTTGCTGTTTCGTTGGTATTGTGCTGAGAATGAAAATACGGGGAACCCTATGCGTTTTTTTTTTTATTTATTTAAATTAAAATAAAAATGCATAGGGTTCCCCGTATTTTCATTCTCAGCACACTACCAACCAAACAGCAACAGCCTGACATTACCAGGGTGGGCCAGGACCATTGTTACTTGCCCTCCCCAGCCTAAATAACGCCAGCCTGTTATCGCCTAGGCCCAGGAGCGCCATTTTTGACGCTCCGGGCCTGTTGGTACCGGCTCTTCCTGGCACCCCTGTGGCGGTGGGTACCGGGGTAATAATTGGGGGTTAGCGCTAGCTGTTTTTGGGGCTAGCACTAAGCCCTGGCATAGTAATGGATTCAGTCAATAAGACCATCTTCCACTACTAAGCCTGAAAATTCAATAAAAAAAAGACACAACACATCGGAAAAAAAATTTTATTTAAAAAAACACTCCCCCACAGCCCTCGTTAACCATTTTATTGAAAGAAGAAAAAAATAATCCACCGTAATCCATCGAATCCGCAGTAATCCTCTGCATACACAGATCTGAATTGAGAAGAAAAAAAACACAAAAAATTGGCATTTTTGGCGCTGTCCGCTGGGGAGAGCACCCATGATGCAATGTCTACCCAAACAGTGAGCCACCAATTGGTGTAAAACTACAACTCCCAGCATGCCCAGACAGCCTTTGGCTGTCTGGGTATGCTGGGAGTTGTAGTTTAGCAACAGCTGGAGTCTCCCTGTCTGGGTAGACACTGCCAGAAGGGTCTGTTCACATTATACAAAACAGACAATGTGTACAGAGCTTCAATTAACTAGCCTAGTTCCCTTCTGTAACTCCGCCCCTAATGACGTCATCACTAGGGGGCAGAGCTACAATGACCTGCCGGTACTCGAGGGAAGTAAGCTGGACTTCATCTTCTGTATACACTATATACAGCTATCTATAGATAGCTGTATATAGTGTAAACCGCCCAAAGGGTTAACCTACACTGTCCAGCAGTGTAAGTTAACTCTTCCCTTGCTGGGCTTGCGCATAGCGCCCAGCTCAGCAAGGGGTTACGTGAGCCTGCAATGTGTATACTGTAAACACATTGCAGACTCACTGTAAGTTCTTGCTGGGCAGTAGATATACGATGTATACCTACCGCTCAGCGTCAGCTGATCTCCCGGCTCTGTAGCCCTGAGGACAGATGATTCTGATATTCACATAAGGACGATCGAAGCAGGTGTCAGGAGGAGTGACATCCCCTGGAATCTGTCCCTTACTGCAGGTACTACTACTCCCAACATGGAGTACACTCTGCTCCATGCTGGGAGCTGTAGTACCTGCATTAATAGACATATCGCAGCGAGTGTAACTTCTGACACCCGCTGAGATCTGTCTATTAATGCAGGTACTACAGCTCCTAGCATGGAGCAGAGTGTACTCCATGTTGGGAGTAGTAGTACTTGTAGTAAAGGAAAGATCACTGCGGGTATCACTCCTGACACCCGCTGTGATGCTCCTGTATAATGTATGGATGCTGCAGCCGCTCTCCTATGGTTCCCTGCACGGCCGTATATATACACATATTCCTATTTCTCCCAGAGATCTGTGATTGGCTGGAACCATCTGGCCGATCACAGCTCTGCTGGAAATATGAATATGTGTATATATATATATATATATATATATATATATATATATATATATACGTGAGTGCAGGGGACCATAGAAGAGCGGCCGCCGCATCTATACATTATAGAAGAGGATCGCAAGGGACCCCGGCGATCTGTCAATTAGTACATGTAACTACTACTCCCATCATGGAACAGTGTGTTCCATGCTGGGAGTAGTAGTACTACCTAAAAAAAAAATTAAAAAAGTGAAAAACACACGCACACTACATTTTATTATTGTCGGACACATTTTTAGTGCTTTACCTGCTCACATAAATTGATCCCTGTTTAAAAATTGATAAACATTTCATAATAAAAAAGATACATTTCGTTTTTTTTTATTATTTTTAATTAGAATTAATTCTTTAGGTTAGTTCACGAATAACGAATGCATTCTTTATTTACCGCATGCATTCGGTTAATAACGAATGCATTCGTTACTTTGCTATTCCTATTATCGTGGATATTCGGGAATGTTCAAAATATGTTTTAGTGCATTCGGATTGGTCCGAATGCCCGAAAACGGTAAAATTCAGTAAATTAGACATTCGTGCTGAACCGAATTGCACATGTCTAGTCAGAAGATAAGAGCCATTTGGCCCATCTATGTAGGGAGAAAATAGATAAAATAACTAGTGCTCAGAAGGACATCGGTATAAGTAAAAAAAGGGGGGAAGGTGCAATATTCGTTTTATAACTTACTCCACTTTGGGGGGATGCAAACTAAATCACAGAACCCCCCCTCCAGGATGGCGTATAATGTAACTGGAGTTCCTCAATCCGTCATGTGAACAAAGGGCTGCAAACTTGTTTAGTTAATAAAGTTTAATGGCGACGGGTTTCTGAGGTTACAAAGGCTTTCACCACCTCCTTCATCAGGCACAACATAAAAGATATTCACATGGTTTATATACATTTAGGTAATTACTTACCAAAAGCTCTCCGCGCTCCATCCAGTTCCCGGTGTCTCTCTGTACTTCCGATATAGTCACATGATCCCTCTCTTTAGTCACGCAGCTTCCGGCTAGTACTGAATCACCTGACATGCAATGCGCTCCACCGATCCACCATGCGTTCCACTGGCGTCACTTCCTGCAATCGTGGAATGCATAAGGGAAACCAGTGGTATCACTTTCATTCCTTTAGTTTTTTTTTTATGGTGATATAGAAAATGGCATGACACACTATGTAGTGTGTATCCATTTTTTATGTTGGATCTCTGTTTGTTAATTCTAATTCTTAGGCTGTTTATTGTTCTACCAACATATCGTAACCCAAATGGACATTCTATCATGTATATAACATAATTGCTACTGCAATCTAAACGTTCTTTTATGGAATATGGTTTGGATCCATCTGGAATTTCAACCTCAGTTCTCTTGTTACAAATCTGTTCACAGCATTTGCAGCGACTTATGACGCATTTATATACCCCTTTTGTTTCTCCCAAACCCCTCTGGCCATTGCTTTCTAGGTATAGATGGTGCTAAGATGTTCTTTAGAGTTTTACTCCTTTTAAAGACACATTTAGGTTTTTCGGGTATAATTTTATTTAAAATGGGGTCTCCCTTTATTACACTCCAGTTTCTCTGCAATATCTTTTTGATTTCGGAAGTAATAAAAGCCACATGGAACATTTGGTTATTTCCCTGATCAATTTAGTTTTTTTTATTATTTTCCGGAAGACAATCTATCTGGGATCGAGTGTTTACTCGTTTCAAGGCCCCATCTACCAGGGGTTTTGGATAGCCCTTTTGTCTAAAACAATTCTTTAGGACCAAGGTTTGTTGTTTGAATTCTTGGTCAGATGAACAGTTTTGCCTAATCCTCTTCATCTGACCATAGGGAACATTATTTTTCCAGCTCTTACTATGGCAGCTATTGTAACTCAGATAGCTGTTCGCATCCACCTCCTGAAAATAGGTGGTGGTATGCAAACAGCCCTTCTGAATATATATTTTCAAATCTAAATATACAATTTCTTGGCGACTAATATGGGAGGTAAAATTTAAACCTCACTCATTTATATTAAGTTCTTGGATGAAGTCCACAAGCGACTCCTCGGTCCAGCGCCAAATCAGGATGATGTTGTCAATGAATCACCTATAGAACCTCACCCTAGGGTCCTGGATCTGCTTTTCAAAGGCCCCCACTTACAAGTTTGCATAAGAAGGGGCAAATTTCGTCCCCATAGCTGTCCGGCAAACCTGCACGTAATATTCCCCATTATAGGAAAATTAATTATGAGTTAATGTATACATTATGGCCTCTAATATAAAGGTTTTTTTGCAAAGTAGGCATCAATGGGTCCTCTTCCAAGAAAGTTTTAATAATTTCTATTCCTTTAGAGTAAGGGATGTTACTATATAAACTAGTAACATCTAGAGTGGCCAATACATAATTTGGTTCCCATATAATCTCTTTTAGTAATGTCAATAAATGGCCGGTATATTTGAGATAAGCTGGTAGATTGACCACAAATCTTTGAAGTTGGTGGTCAATATATTCTGACAGACCACCAGTGATGGAATCCATTCTGGCTATTATTGGTCTGCCAGGGGGATTTATTTTATCCTTGTGGATCTTGGGTAAAAAATAAAAATAAGATACACTTGGATTCTGATTGTAGATAAAGTTCTTTTCACGTTTTCCAATTTTTTATAATATTTTTCATCTGCCAGAATTTTGACCGCTTCTAGATGGTATTTTTCATAATCCATGATAACACCCCCCCCCCCCCCCCCTTATCTGCCAATTTAATTACTATGTTTAAGGGCCATTCTCTGTTCCTTTTTAAGGTTAAGTGAATATCTATGTGTTTCTCTTTTTTTGTACATCTCTCTGAAACTCTTCATGACATTCTCATAAAAGGTCTCAAGAAATGGACCTCGACTTTCCATAGGATAAAATGTGGATCGTGCTTTTATATATTACAGTTTATTAAAGAAATATCACAGAATACATAGAACAAGGGCTCGCAGGCCCACAGTACGTAACACACAAGAAACACATTGATCCGTGAAATGGACATATAGAAGGGACCAGTATATGCAATATAACAACTATGAAAAAAAAAAAAGAAATCTACTTCATCAAGAAGCAGAACAAAACAAAGCAGGCGGCAAAGGGGGTCATAGAGAAAGGCAAGAGCAAAAGGTCAGCAAGGAAGGGGGCGGGAAGGGAAGGGGGTGGTGGCATGAGTGGATCGTGCTTTTAGAGTAGTTGGGATGGGCTCATCCAATATATTCCTCATTAGATCTTCTACATCTATATATATTATCCACGGGGGTTACCCCGTCTACTATGAGAGGGCCTCTTCCTGGATTTTCGCGAAGATTTTTTAAGGCTAAATGACATTTCAAAGTCAGTTTTCTAATATGTTGGTTAAGATCCACATATAATTCAAAGAAGTTTGGGCCACTACTAGGGCTAAAGGACAAACCTTTATTTAAAACTTCTATTTCTTTAGTAGATAAAATATGTTGTGATAGGTTAAATATCCCTATCTTCGCTATGTCCTCATTAGTCTGTTTATTATATGGAGGTTACCTTGTTTTTCTTCTTTTGAGTTCCCATCTCTTTTTGTTTCCCCCTCTAGGTGCTCTTCGAGTTCGATGGCTCTTTTCCTGGATGGTATCCTTGGGCTGAAAAATTGGGTTATTTCTGGCAACATTGATACAATTTGACTCTTTAGCTCCACTATTGGGGTAAGTTTGATCCCTTCTATTGATGTTGGCATATGAGTTATAGTCGGAGTTGCCAGGGAGTTGCCGGGAGAGATGGCAACTCTGACTATCACAACATATTTTATCTACTAAAGAAATATAAGTTTTACATAAAGATTTGTCCTTTAGCCCTAGTAGTGGCCCAAAGTTATTTGAATTATATTTGGATCTTAACCAATATAGTACCTCTCATAGTAGACTGGTAACCCCCGTGGATAATATATATATATAGATGTAGAAGATCTAATGAGGAATATATTGGATGAGCCCAACCCAACTACTCTAAAAGCACGATCCACATTTTATCCTACAGAAAGTCGAGGTCCATTTCTTAAGACCTTTTATGAGAATGTCATGAAGAGTTTCAGAGATATGTACAAAAAAAGAGAAACACATAGATATTCACTTAACCTTAATAAGGAATAGAGAATGGCCTTTTAATCTCTAACAGAAAATACTAACATAATAATTAAATCTGCAGATAAGGGGGGGGGTGTAATGGATTATGAAAAATACCATCTATAAGCAGTCAAAATTCTGGCAGATGAAAAATATTATAAAAAATTGGTGAGAAAAAACAACGGAACAATATAATAAAGATCTTAAATATATCTTAGAGAAAACCCTAGAAGAAAATTGTCTGCTAAAACGTGAAAAGAACTTTATCTACAATCCAAATCCATGTGTATCTTATTTTTATTTTTTACCCAAGATTCACAAGGATAAAATAAATCCCCCCGGCAGACCAATAATAGCCAGCATGGATTCCATCACTGGTGGTCTGTCAAAATACATAGACCACCAACTTCAAAGATTTGTGGTCAATTTACCCGCTTATCTCAAAGATACCGGCCATTTATTGACATTACTAAAAGAGATTATATGGAAACCAAATCATGTATGGGCCACTCTAGATATTACTAGTTTATATAGTAACATCCCTCACTCTAAAGGACCAGAAATTATTAAAACATTCTTGGAAGAGGACCCATTGATGCTTACTTTGCAAAAAAAAAAAAAAAAAACTTCATATTAGAGGCCATAATGTATACATTAACTCATAATCATTTTTCCTATAATGGGGAATATTACGTGCAGGTTTGCGGGACATCTATGGGGACAAAATTTGCCCCTTCTTACGCATACCTGTACATGGGGGCCTTTGAAAGCAAATCCAGGATCCTAGGGTGAGGTTCTATAGGCGATTCATCGACGACATTACCCTGATTTGGAGCGGGACCGAGGAGTCGCTTGTGGACTTCATCCAAGAACTTAATATAAATGAGTGGGGTTTAAATTTTACCTCCCATATTAGTCGCCAAGAAATTGTATATTTAGATTTGAAAATATATATTCGGAAGGGCTGTTTGCATACCACCACCTATTTTAAGGAGGTGGATGCGAACATTGTTCCCTATGGTCAGATGAAGAGGATTGGGCGAAACTGTTCATCTGACCAAGAATTCAAACAACAAACCTTGGTCCTAAAGAATCATTTTAGAGAAAAGGGCTATCCAAAACCCCTGCTAGATGGGGTCTTGAAACGAGTAAACACTCTATCCCAGATAGATTGTCTTCCGGAATATAATAATAATAAAAAAAACTAAATTGATCAGGGAGATGACCAAATGTTCGATGTGGCTTTTATTACTAGATATAATAATTCACATTCCAAAATCAAAAAGATATTGCGGACAAACTGGAGTATAATCAAGAAGACCCCATTTTAAATAAAATTATAACTGAAAAACCTAGATGTGTCTTTAGAAGGAGTAAAACCCTAAAGAACATCTTAGCACCATCTATACCTAGAAAGCATCGGCCAGTGAAGAAACAGTATAAAGGGGGTTTGGGAGAAACAAAAAGAGTATATAAATGCGGCATAAGTTGCTGCAAATGCTGCAAACAGATTTGTAACAAGAGAACTGAGGTTGAAATTCCAGATGGATCCAAACCATATTCCATAAAAGAACGTTTAGATTGCAGTAGCAATTATGTTATATACATGATAGAATGTCCATGTGGGTTACGATATGTTGGTAGAACAATAAACAGCCTAAGAATTAGAATTAACAAACATAGATCCAACATAAAAAATGGATACACACTACATAGTGTGTCACGCCATTTTCTGTATCACCGTCAAAAAAAATCCTAAAGAAATGAAAGTGACACCACTGGAAAAAATTAGCAACTATAACTATAAAACATTACGCAATAAGGAAATGTTTTGGATTTTTAGGATTAATACCTTAATTCCTCAAGGTTTAAACGAGATTTTAGAACAAGTGTATTTGATGAAGGCACTGGGCATATGTGGTGTTTTGGCATCCCTTATAAGGTATGCCTATACTAACCATCATGTGGGCCCACTGAGTTCTATTTTTATTAGTTTTATGTTAAAAATTGTTATATAGACTATTGTATGAAGGTAATTTTATAGTGTTTTACTATTAATTATTATTAATGATATGAATTTTTAGTAAATTGTTACGCCTGCTGTTCTCTGCTCCCCAACTTCCGGAGCTTGGTTTCCCTAATCCGTTCCACGATTGCAGGAAGTGATCCTATTCTATATGGGACTCACTGCTCACACCGGGTGAGTGTTCTCCATATTGTTTTCATTGTTTCAGATTGCAGCGCTCCCTTTGAGCTATTTTTTATTTCTATTTAATTCTATTTGGCCTATCTATTCTTCCTTATAGTCTGAATACTTATGAATCATCCTTGTCCCTACCTTGTATGAAGGATAGCATGAGCACTTCTCTCTTTCTACTGCTAATACCTCTCCCTATACACCCAAGCATTCTGCTAGCATTTCCCGCTGCTCTATTACATTGTCTGCCTACCTTTAAGTCTCCAGAAATAATGACCCCTAAATTCCTTTCCTCAGATACTGAGTTCAGGACTGTATCAAATGGTCTATACTATTCCCAGGTGGATTATCTTGCACTTATTCACATTGAAGGGGTTATCTGCCATAAGATGATTTTAGTACGCACCTGGCAGACAGTTATGGACATGCTTAGGAAGGATCTGCTAGTGCTAGTTTGTCATTTCACTGCACCATCATGGGATCAGATGTCCTGATGCTTTTAAATTCTATGATTGTTCTTCCATTGCTTTTGGGAGAGAGAGGAAAACATGACAATTTCCCCCTAGAACCCTTGAAAATGTAGTAAAGCTGTTCCCCACGCATCCTTTGAAAATTGGACCTTGCCTTCCACCTATTACCTTTTATTGATGTTTGTTTTGGAGGGAAAGGAAGTGAGGTCACACTTCAGAATCATACCACAAGTTCACAATCGGTACCATAAGTTGTCTACAACCAGTCACATTACTAGTAATCTATATATCCGGTATTAAATTTAAGCTCAGTTTGACATGGTGTATGTGTCTGATCATACGATGATCTACATGGTAGTCTTTATAAAATTGGACACTATTATAGATAAGTATAGATTATTTTCTAGCAACTAACAAAATGGTAAACATATTTGTTCTAGCCAATAAACAGAATTGGCTAGAAGGGTGGAGGAGTGTTTAAACTAGGGACTGGGGGGGGAGGGAACCTACAACATAGAGGGGGTAGATAGTGTAGATAGAGAGGGGGGACTTATTAAAGTACCTGGCGGTGGAGCGGAGGGAGGGGTTAGAATAGTTAATAGGGATAGGCTTCATAGAAAAAAAAAACATACATCATTGAATTGCATGTTGACTAACGCCATAAGTCTGTCCAATAAAACTGACGAACTGGAGTTGATAATGTCTCAGGAGGATTATGACATAGTGGGTATAACAGAGACTTGGTTGGACGATAGCTGTGACTGGGTGGTCAACAAACTGGGTTATAGTCTATTCAGGAAGGATTGGACAAAACAGAAAGGGGGAGGAGTTTGTCTTTATGTAAAGTCCAGTCTGAAGGCCGCACTGCGGGAGGATATATGGGAGGGAAACGATCATGTGGAGTAATTATGGGTAGAAATATATGGAGATAAAAAAAAATTCTGATAGGGGTTTGCTATAAGCCACCAAACATAATAGAAGAGGCAGAAGATCAATTACTGAGACAAATTAACAAGGTAGCAAATCAGAATGACGTAATAATAATGGGGGACTTTAACTATCCTGATATGAACTTGGAGACTGAGACCTGTGAATTAGTGTTGCTCGCGAATATTCACAATACAAATTTTATTCGCGAATATTGCATATTCGCCAATTCGTGAATATTCGCGAATATAGCGCTATATATTCGTAATTACGAATATTTGTTTTTTTATTTATTTTTTTTTTTTCACAGTACACATCACAGTGATCACCCCTCTCTGCTTCCAGCTTGTGTGGTGTAAAGAAGGCTCTAATACTACTGTATGAGACTGGTGTGCGAATTTTCGCATATGCGGAAATTTGTATATGCAAATTTTCGCATTGTGCGAATTTCCGTTTATGCTAATTTTCGTATATGCTAATTTTTGCATATGAAAATTTTTGCATATGCGCATTTTTCGCATATGCGAAAATAAAACGAGAATATTACGAATATGCGAATATTCGCGAATATATGACGAATATTCATCCATATATTCGCGAATATTCGCAAATTCGAAAATGGCCTATGCCGCTCAACACTACTGTAAATCTCATAAAATAAACAGGTTTCTGACTATAGTTAAAGACAATTATCTGTCCCAAATAGTGCAGGGCCTGACCAGAGGCGACGCCCTACTAGACTTAATATTAACCAACGCATCTGACAGAGTAATTAATGTGCAAGTAGAAGGACACATAGGAAATAGTGATCAAAATATAATACATTATGACTTGTTCTTCAATAAGGGAATCTTGTGAGGGGCAACAAAAACATTGAATTTTAGGAAGGCAAAGTTCAATCAACTCAGAGAAGCCCTTAACAATATAACATGGGATAATGTTCTCAAAAACAAGAATACTCACACTAAATGGTAGACTTTTAAAGATATCTTAAACTGTAAGATACATACCTTATGAGAATAAAAGGGTCAGAAATAAAAGAAAATCAATATGATTGAATAAAAACGTTAAGGGGCAATAAATGACAAAAATAAATCATTTAAACTACTAAAACAGGACGTCAGTGAAGAAGCATTAAAAAACTATAGAGAAAAAGTAAAATATGTAAAACACAGATAAAAGCCGCAAAAATAGACAGAAAGACTCATTGCCCAAGAGAGTAAAACTAACCCCAAAATGTTCTTTAACTATATAAATAGCAAAAAATGAAAGTGTAGGCCCTTTCAAAAATGATGAGAAAGAAATTATAGACGGAGATCAGGAAAAAGAAAATATACTAAACAAATTCTTCTCCACTGTATTCATCGAGGAAAATGCAATTCCAGGAGAAATACAGTGTGATAAGGTAAACTCCCCAGTACAGGTCACCTGTCTAACCCAGGAAGAAGTACAGTGCCACCTACAAAAAATTAAAATAAACAAATCAGCAGGTCCAGATGGCATTCACCCCGTGTTCTAAAGGAATTAAAGACAGACCCCTATTTTTAATATTCAGGGACTCTATAGTAACAGGGAATGTTCCCCAGGACTAGTGCATGGCAAATGTGGTGCCAATATTTTAAAAAGGGACAAAATGTGACCCCGGGAATTATAGACCTGTTAGTTTAACCTCTGTTGTATGTAAATTGTTTGAGGGTTTTCTAAGAGATGCTATTCTGGAATATCCTGATAAAAATAAATGTATGACTCCATTTCAGCATGGCTTTATGAGGGATCGGTCCTGTCAAACTAACCTGATCAGCTTTTATGAGGAGGTGACTTCCAGACTGGACCAGGGGGAATCGCTGGATACGCCGCATTTGATATGGTGCAACTCCAAGCAGGCACATGTAAAGGCAGAATACAGAGGGTTCTTCAGCGGCAGATCCGCAGCAAAATACACTACAAAAATCCGCTCATTTAAATGTTCCCTAAGGCTAGGTTTCCATACAGGTTTTTTCTCGCATCTTTTGGTTAACTGCTACTGCAGTTTTTGAGCTAAAGTCAGAAGTGTATTCAAAAAGAATAGGAAACAAATGTAAGGACTTATACTTTGCCTTCATTCCAGATCCACTTCTGACTTTGGCTCAAAAACTGCAGTGGCACTTTTCCAAAAAACAGCATAAAAAAAAATAAAAAAAAATTTGTGGAAACCTAGCC
The DNA here is from genome assembly GCF_029499605.1 of Hyla sarda. Taxonomy (NCBI): domain Eukaryota; kingdom Metazoa; phylum Chordata; class Amphibia; order Anura; family Hylidae; genus Hyla; species Hyla sarda. Next base: position 202,568,111 of record NC_079193.1, on the reverse strand, counting down.
TCAGGCAGATGCCAAAATGTTCCATAACAGAGGAAAAAACTTTTTGATCGCTCTTTGCTTCATTTTTTTCTGGGGTATGATGTGAAAAAAACCCACAATTCTGGAATTTGGTATTTTTTTTTTCATTTACAACCATCACCGTGCAGGATAAATAATGTTTTATTTTAATAGTTCGGACAATTATGCATGTACCAATACCAAATATGTTTATTTTTTATTATTTGTAATACATTATTTAAACTCTTGATATGGAAGGGGTTAATGTGAGTTAAACCTTTAATATATATATATATATATATATATATATATATATATATATATATATATATATAATTTTTTTTTTTTTTACTTTTAGGAGGAATCATTAGATTTTGCATATAGATCAATGCAGTTCTCCATTGATCTGTGCTATCTGTGCTCAATAAAATGCAGATCCAAGCCACCAGGTATGCAGCTACCTCTACAGTAATTATCAGATGGGGGCAAACCTGTATGGCGCAAGCTCGAGTCAGGAGCCCACGCCATACACCATTAATGACACAATGACGTGTATACACTTTATTGGTCGTTAACAGGGTAAATAAAAATACTATACAATGCAGAAACAGCAATATTAAAAACATATATATATATATATATATATATATATATATATATATATATATAAACATACTATTAATTGTATCAATATAAAACAAATAACTATGCCAAAAATACAGGATGCACAGGTCGCCGGGTTAAAAGGAGAATCAGCCGAGGCCACCATGAGACTAAAATGAAGCTTGCATGAGAATGTGAACAGTTTACCATGTGCTTCTGGTGTGTAAACATAATTCAAACTCAATTTTAAACCAAGCCTAACAGTTTATTGTGCAATACTATTTAGAGGCTCATATCATTTTAGGAATGCTTTAATTTGATAAATGTTTCATCATTTAACCCCTTAACGGCCAAGGATGTATATTTACGTCCTTGGCTGGCTCCCGTGATATAACGCGGTGACCCTGTGTCATATCGGGTCAGTCCCAGCGTTTATTTGAAGCCAGGACCCGGGGCTAATAGCTTGCGGCAGCGATCGTGGTGCCGTGCGCTATTAACCCTTTAGACGCGGCATTCAAATTTGAACGCGCGTCTAAAACAAAAGTAAAACCTTCCCGGCTGCTCAGTGGGGCGGATCGGGACATCCGCAGTGAAAATTCGGTGTCCCGATCAGCTGGGACGCGAGCGGAGGTCCTCTTACCTTCCTCCGGTGTGTCCCTTCGGCGATTGATTGCTCCAAGCATGAGATGCAGGCTTGAGCAATCGACCGCCGATAACAATGATCAATGCAAATCTATGGCTTTGCAGTGAACAGTGTATAAGATCAGTGTGTGCAGGGTTATAGCCCCCTATCGGAGCTATAACTGCAAAAAAAAAGTGTAAAAAAAGTTAACAAATGTGATTTAACCCTTTCCTTAATAAAAGTTCAAATCACCCCCCCCTTTCCCATTAAAAAAACATACATAAAAATAAATATAAACATATGTAGTATTGCCGCATGCGTAAATGTCTTAACTATAAAAATATATCATTAATTAAACCACACGGTCAATGGCATATGCGCAAAAAAATTCTTAAGTCCAAAATAACGTATTTTTGGTAACTTTTTATATCATGAAAAAATGAATAAAAAGCGATCAAAAAGTCAGATCAATACAAAAATGGTACAGGTAAAAACCTCAGATCACGGTGCAAAAAATGATCCCTCATACCACCCCGTACGCAGACAAATAAAAAAGTTATAGGCGTCAGAAGATGACAATTTTAAACGTATACATTTTCCTGCATGTAGTTATGATTTTTTCCAGAAGTACGACAAAATCAAACCTATATATGTAGGGTATCAATTTAATCGTATGGACCTACAGAATAAAGATAAGGTGTCATTTTTACTGGAAAATGTACTGCGTAGAAACGGAAGCCCCCAAAATGTACAAAATGGCGTTTTTTCTTCAATTTTGTCGCACAATGATTAATTTTTTCTGTTTCACCGTAGATTTTTGGGTAAAATGACTGATGTCACTGCAAAGTAAATAAGCCATCATATGGATTTTTAGGTGCAAAATTGAAAGGGCTATGATTTTTAAAAGGTGAGGAGGAAAAAACAGAAGTGGGAAAAACGAAAAACCTGTGGTCCATAAGGGTTTACAAAAAAAATCCCAACAATTAGGCCAGTTTTACACTTCAGAATTTCTTACCACAAAAAATCCAGCCAGAAATCTAGAGTGCGGCCAGGCTAGGACCTCATGGGCATTGCCGTGTCTATATACAGCAATGTCTGCAGAGTGGATTTTGCCTAAAGAATGAACAAGTTCATTCTTTTGGCAGCGGAATTTCAACATCTGCTTCTAAAATTCCTTAATGTGCACTGTGTTGTGGAATCCCATAGCTAGCAATGGGATCCTCTTGCACCAGAATTTCTGACCGGCCTTGGACTTGTGACCGGCATATGTCTGGAAACCGGACATAATTTCCTTTCGGCATGCACCGAAGGGAAACTGATACTAGAATGGGACAGTTCACAATCATCAAGCATCTCAATTTTGATGCCGGATGGTTGAACTCACTTGCTGCGTTCCTCTGTCTGGCGTCCAGTGGACGCTGGATGACATACAACTGATGACAACTGATGCACGTTGTTATCAGTTGTGTTGAGATCTAGGCTGAGTTCACCTATGCTGGATGCCGGACATATGTGAACCCAGTCTAAGACAGACATACCTATGGTGCTATGTATGCCAGGAATTCTATTGAATCCCCATGGCTCTGAGAAATATTTTGAGAACTCGCGATCATAATATACTTTAGGGGAACAGTAATTTTATGTCTCTATTATGTTTAATGAAATGGGCTATACAGCAACTAGTGGCCATGTAAATTTATAACACAGTATTGAGCTGCTGAAATTGTAATGGTTGATGTCAATGTGATGAGGCAGAAATTAAGTAGTTTTGTCATTGTAGCTATCATTATTTGCTATGTAGCAGCATGACATAGCAATTTACAAGATAAAACCCAGAACCTATAACTGGTACTTTCAGATACTTCTTATATAGGTGAGACTTGTAAGATATGTGTTTAAATGCTAAAGACATTTACAATGAGTGTACTGAATTATGTTCCTGTGATGGTGCTATAAGCTCCCTATAAAGTATAAGGTTAAAGTTGATTTCTAATCACTGAGAAACCAGGCTACACACATTGGCATTGGTTTTATTAAAGGGATTTAACTGTACTCAAATTAATTGTTGTAATTAGATTGTTGGAACTTCAAAGGAAAGGAGAGTATTATCGTGCTGGTCTGAACCATTTCATGGATCAATTAGCAGAGCCACCTATAAAAAAAAAATTTGGCATTGTATTGTATTATAACATATTGAACTTATTATATATATTTTAGGGACCAAAAAACAAGATTACATTTTAGTAATGTAAGGTAGGATTAATTTATTTAAGGTGAGCATGCTGGAAAGAATGGAATATTCATACAGATGAAAAGGCATAAGCCAAAAATGGCAATATGAGTTTTTATTTTTTCTCCTCTCCTCAACTTTGATGCCTAAAGGGCTTGCAGCGCAGTTGCAGTGATCTGTATGAAAAAAACATTTTGTGTTGTGTTTTTGTATCAAGAAACATGTTATCCAAAATTTGCACTGCTGCAAGAAAAAAAAAAGACTAAAATGATAGCTTCAGGTAACAGGTTGGTAATAAAATATTCTCATCTCTGTCAAAATGTAATTGATGCAATGTTTAACTTTTGTTCAACAATAACATTTTCTTATCTCTGTAGTCTAATGTATTTTTTTTTATCATTTTGGTTTTATAAGTTTACAAGCCTTTTTTATGCTGTGGATCCACCGATGATGGACTCTACACCCTGTTCCAAATTATTATGCAAATTCTATTTAAGTGTCACAAAGATTAAATATTTAGTTTATCAGTTTAACTCATGGATGGCATTGTGTCTCAGGGCTCTTTTGATCACTGAAAACAATCTTGGACACCTGTGATAATTAGATTGCCAGGTGAGCCTAATTTAAGGAGATACTACTAAAGGTGAGTGTTCCATATTGTTAAGCAGAGCACCATTATCAAGCAATATGGAGAAGAAAAAGGATCTCTCTGCTGCCGAAAAGAGTGAAGTAGTTCAATGCCTTGGACGAGGTAGGAAAATATTAGATATTTCACGAAAACTTAAGCATGATAATCGCACTATTAACTCCTTAACCATGCAAGATGCATATTTATGTCCTGCGCCAACTACAGCGATATAACGCAGGGTCACTGCGTCATATTGGATCGGTCCAGGCAGCTATCAACAGCCAGGACCAGTGGCTAATCCCGGAAATCACCAATCACGGTGATGCCTGGAATTAACCCTTTAGACGTGGCGATCAAAGTTGATCACTGTGTCTAAAGTAAAACCTTCCTGGCAGTTCAGTTGGGCTGATCGGGACCACCACGGTGAAACCTCGGTGTCCCGATCAGCTGTATGGACAAGTAGAAGGTCCCTACCTGCCTCCTCTTTGTCCGAACATTGATTAAATGCTCCGTGCCTGAGATCCAGGCAGGAGCAGTGGAGTACCGATAACACTGATCAATGCTATGGCATAGCATTGATCAGTGTATGCAATTAATGTACTGCATGTTATAGTCCCCTATGGGGGACTATAACATTGCGAAAAAAAAGTGTAAAAAAATAGTTAATGAATGTGTTTTAACTCCTTCCCTAATGAAAGTTTGAATCACCCCCTTTTCCCATAAAAAAAGACTATATAAATAAAAATAAATATAAACATATGAGATATAAAAATATATCCTTAATTAAACCGCATGGTCAATGGCGTAAAAAAGTTCCAAAAAAAAGGTCCAAAATAGTGTATTTTTGGTCACTTTTTATACCAGATCACAGCACAAAAAATGAGCCCTCATACATCCCCATATGTGGAAAAATAAAACGTTATAGGGGTCAGAATTCTCGTGCATCTAGTTATGATTTTTTTCCAGAAGTAAGACAAAATCAAATCTATATAAGTAGGGTATCATTTTAATCATATGGACCTACAGAATAAAGATAAGGTGTCATTTTTACCGAAAAATGCACTGCGTAGAAACAGAAGCCCCCAAAATTTACAAAATGGCATGTTTTCAATTGTGTCGCACAATGATTTTTTTTCTTTTTTTTTCTTTTGATGTAGATTTTTGGGTAAAATGACTGATATCATTACAAAGTAGAATTGGTGGCGCAAAATAAAAAAAAAGGCATCATATGAGTCTGTAGGAGCAAAATTGAAAGGGTTGTGATTTTTAAAAGGTGAGGAGGAGAAAACGAAATAGCAAAAACAGAAAAAACCCTGAGCTCTTAAGGGGTTAAGAGATTTGTGGCTGATTCAGAGCACAGACAGGTTCGTGCAGATACAGGCACATTGAGAAAGATTTCAGCCAGATCCATGCATCAGATCAAGATAGCAGCTACTAAAATACCCTTACATGACAGCAAAAAGATATTTGAAGCTGCTGGTGCCTCTGGAGTCCCACGGACATCAAGGTTTAGAGTCCACCGAAGTCTTGCAACTCTACATAAACCTTCTATTCGGCCACCATTAACCAATGCTCACAATCAGAAATGGCTGCATTGGGCAGAAAAATACATGAAGACTAATTTTTAAAACAGTCCTGTTCACTGATGAGTGCCGTGAAACCCTGGATGGTCCAGATGGATGGAGTAGTGGATGGTTGGTAGATGGCCACCCTGTTCCAACAAGGCTGCAATGTCAGCAAGGCGGTGGTGGAGTTATGTTTTGGGCTGGAATCATGGGAAGAGAGCTGGTTGGCCCCTTTAAGGTCCCCAAAGGTGTAAAGATGACCTCTGCAAAGTATGTGGAGTTTCTGACTGACCACTTTCTTCCCTGGTACAGAAGGAAGAACTATGTTTTTTGTAATAAAATAATTTTCATGCATGACAATGCACCATCTCATGCTGCAAAGAATACCTCTGCATCAATGGGTGCTAGGGGGTTAAAAGGAGAGAAAGTCATGGTGTGGCCTCCATCCTGCCCTGACCTCAATCCTATTGATAACCTTTGGAGCATCCTCAAGCAAAAGATCTATAAAGTTGGGAGGCAGTTTACATCCAAACAGCAGCTCTGGGAGGCTATTCTGAAATCTTGCAAAAAAAAATTCAAGCAGAAACTGTCCAAAAACTCACAAGTTCAATGAATGCAAGACATGTGAAGCTGCTATCAAATAAGGGGTCCAATGTTAAAATGTAACGTGACCTGTTAAAACAGTTAAAAAGTAAAAAAGTTGTGAAAAGTTGGACTGAAATAGCTTTTGATACCCGGTAAATATGCTGCAAACACAACAAATGACAATGTTCAATTCTTTACAACCTATAAAGTGTTTTGAAACTTACTGTGTTTAATAGTTTTGAACAGTGCATTGCAAGTTTTTATGTTTAAAAAAATACTGTTATCATTAGGTTGGTTCAATAAAATTTGAATTGCACTCTTAACCCCTTAAGGACGTTTTTGCATTTTCATTTTTTCCTCATCACCTTCTAAAAATCCTAACGCTTTCAATTTTGCACATAAAATTCCATTTGATGGCTATTTTTTTTGCTCCACTAATTCTACTTTGCAGTGACATTGGTCATTTTACCAAAAAATCCACGTCGAAATGGAAAAAAAATTCATTGTGCAACAAAATTGAAGAAAAAATGTAATTTTGTAACTTTTGGGGGCTTCCATTTCTACGCAGTGCATTTTTTGGTAAAATTATTCTGTAGGTCCATACGGTTAAAATGATACCCTACTTAAATAGGTTTGATTTTGTCGTACTTCTGAAAAAAATCATAACTACATGCAGGAAAATGTATACGTTTAAAATTGTCATCTTCTGACCCCTATAACTTTTTTATTTTTCCGCGTACAGGCCGGTATGAGGGCTCATTTTTTGCACTGTGTTCTGCAGTTTTATTTTGTTTTGATATGACTTTTTGATCGCTTTTTATTCATTTTTTTATGATTTTCAAAAGTGACAAAAAATACGCAATTTTTGACTTTGGAATTTTTTGGCGCATACGCCATTGACCGTGCAGTTTAATTAACAATATATTTTTATAGTTCAGACATTTACGCACACGGCAATACCACATATGTTTATTTTTATTTACACAGGTTTTTTATGGGAAAAGGGGGGTGATTCAAACTTTTATTCGGTAAGGGGTTTAAGGACCTTTATTAACTTTTTTTTTTTCACTTTTTTTGCAGTGTTATAGCTCCCATAGGGGGCTATAACACTGCACACACTGATCTTTTACTCTGATCCCTGCAAATTCATAGCTTTGCATGGATCAGCGTTCTAGGGGCTTGATTGCTCAAGCCTGTAGCTCAGGCTTGGAGCAATCAAACGCCGATCGGACGCAATGGAGACAGGTTAGGGGACCTCCGCTCGTGTCCTAGCTGATCGGGACATCATGATTTTATTGTGATAGTCCCGATCAGCCCGACTGAGCTGAAGGGAAGCTTTAAGTTTCGTTTTGGACGCGGCGATCAACTTTGATCGCCGCGTCCGAAGGGTTAATAGCACGCGGCACAACGATCTGTGCCGTGTGCTATTAGCCCAGTGTCCCGGCTATCATTAGCAGCCGGGACTGACCCAGTGTGATGCGGGGTCACACCGTGACCCCGTTTTAAACACCGAACCGGGCGCAGGGCGTACAGGTACGCCCTGCGCCCTTAAGATGTTAATGGTTGATAGCATGAAAATTATGCTGACTGTTATTTACATCAATTATTTAGATAAATGAAAAAAATATAAATTGCATAATAATTTGGAACAGGGTGTACAGTGTGCCTTCAGCTGTGCCTGCTCGTAGTGGCAATCCACCACTATGAGCAGACACACAGGGAAATTTATCAAAACCTATCCAGAGGAAAAGTTGCTGAGTTGCCCATAGCAACCAATCAGATTGCTTCTTTAATTTTTAAAAAGGCCTCTAAAAAAGAACAAAGGAATCTGATTGGTTCCTCTGGACAGGTTTTGCTAAATCTCCCCCACAGTGTTCTGTGAGTCGCCGCGCGCATACACTGTGTACTTGCACATGTCATGGCTGCTCTCGGCCTAGCTCTGGGTACAGGGGGAGCTGCCGCGATGTCTACGAGCACACTGAGCATTTACAGCTACTCGCAGATACTAAGAGCAGGCACAGCTGAAGGCACACTGTAGGGTCAGTCATTGGAGAATCCACAGAGCAAAATATGCTGTGGATTTGTTCTGTGTAACCCTACCTATAAAGTAACAATTTTTGTTTTCATATCAATTGGTTCCAGAAAGTTAAACAGATTTGTAAATGACTTCTATTAAAAAAATCTTAATCCTTCCAGTACTTATCATCTGCTATATGCTACAGAGGAAGTTGAGTTGTTTTTTTGTTTCTGACCACAGTGCTCTCTGCTGACACCTCTGTCTGTGTCAGGGATTGTCCAGAGTAGGAGTTAATCCTAACAGCAAACATCTCCTGCTCAAGACAGTTCCTGACATGGACAGAGGTGTCAGCAGAGAGCACTGTTGTCCGAATGAAAATAAATACATAACTTCCTCTGAGTCATGCAACAAAATCTGATAAGTACTGGAAAGATTAAGATTTTTATATAGAAGAAATTGGCAAGTACCAGAGTACCCCTATAATAGGAATCTGGCAGCAGCATCACCTGCACTAATCTAAATATACAAGTAATAGTGCAGGTGATGCTGGTTTAAATGTACTTTATCTGGATAAATATCTGTTCTGAGCTATCTGTATTTTTCAGTTTATGCAAATATTATTTTCTGAGCAATGGACATGGTCTTCAGCCTTAACAATAATCCAGTATTGTTCATTAGTGCGGAGATCCCCTCTATTGGCCAGAAAATAAAATTTGCATCTGAGGAAAAATACAGATAGCCCAGAACTGTTTTTTTTTTTTCCCAGGTAAAGTGCATTTTAACCAGCATATTCAGATTAGTGCAAACAATGCTGCTGTCAGATTCCCTTTAGATTACTCTTTACCGAAACATGCAAAACATTCTGGGCATTCTATCCCCTTAAGGACCAAGGGCGTAAACTTATGCCCTTAGTCCCGCTCCCGTGATATAATGCGGGGTTACACGCTAACCCGGCATCATATCACGGCGGGCCCGGCGTCATAGTGAAGCCGGGACCCACCGCTAATAGCGTGCAGCACCGATCGCGGCGCCGCGCGCTATTAACCCTTTAGCCGCGCGCTCAAAGCTGAGCCACGCGGCTGAAAGTGAAAGTAAAATGTGTCGGTTAGCTCAGGGAGCTGTTCGGGATCTCTGCGGTAAAATCGCAGCATCCAGAACAGCTATACTTAAGGAGGAAGGTCTCTTACCTTGCTTCCTGAAGTCCGATCGCCAATTGAATGATTCAAGCCTGAGATCCAGGCTTGAGCATTCAATCGCCGAAAACACTGATTGATGCATTCCTAAGGAGATGCATCAATCATTGTTAAAGATCAGTACATGCAATGTTATAGCCCTCCCTGGGGGCTATAATATGGCATAAGAAAAGTGTAAAAAAATCATTAAGCCTTTCAATGATCCCTTCCCCTAATAAAAGTTTGAATCACCTGGCATTTCCAAGAATAAAAAAAAAAATAACGAAATAAAAATAAACATATGTGGTATCGCCGCGTGCGGAAATGTCCGAATTATAAAAATATACCGCTTTTTAAACCACACGTTCAATAGCGTACGTTCAAAAAAATTCCAAAGTCCTAAATAGCGTATTTTTGGTCACTTTTTATATCATGAAAAGATGAATAAAAAGCGATCAAAAAGTCCGATCAATGCAAAAATGGTACCGACTAAAACTTCAGATCACGGCGCAAAAAATGAGCCCTCTTAGCCCCCTGAACATGGAAAAATAAAAAAGTTATAGGGCTCAGAAAATGACAATTTTAAACGTATAAATTTTCCTGCATGTATTTGTGATTTTTTTTTCAGTAGTAATACAAAATCAAACCTATACAAGTAGGGTATCATTTTAACCGTATGGAACTAGAGAATAAAGATAAGGTAAGATTTTAACGAAAAATGTACTACGTAGAAACGGAAGCCCCTAAAATGACAAAGTGGCATTTTTTTTCAATTTTGTCGCACAATTATTTTTTTTCCCGTTTCGCCGTAGATTTTTGGGTAAAATTACTAATGTCATTACAAAGTAGAATTGGTGGTGCAAAAAATAAACCATCATATAGAATTTTAGGTGAAAATTTTCAAGAGTTATGATTTTTTAAAGTTAAGGAGGAAAAATTTTAAATGGAAAAAGCCCCGGCCCTTAAGGGGCTATTAAAATTCCAGGTAATTTAGACAAAATGAAATAACCTTATTTCATAATTTTCCAAACAGAATTCCTAACAATGCCAGGAATGTTTAATATACCCAACACATACTATGCAATACCTTAGTTTCACCTGATGCTGGTAATAGATACTCAAAGGGGTACTCCGGTGAAGAGGAGGATGAGAAGGTGCACGGGCTGGGGATGTATGGACTGCAGGGGAATAAATCTTATACTGAGAATGATCTCTATGGGGGAGATTTATCAAAACCTTGCCCAGTTGCCCATAGCAACCAATCAGATTGCTTCTTTCATTTTTCACAGGCCTTCATAAAAATGAAAGCAGCAAGCTGATTGGTTGCTATGGGCAACTGGGCATGTTTTCCTCTGCACAGGTTTTGATAAATCTCCCCCTATATTTGAAGGGGAGGGGGGGACTCCTGAATGACACATGCTGGGAGTTGTAGTACCTGTTGTGTTTGTGTGTATGCTAGTGTTTACAAACCAGTGTGCCTCCAGCTGTTGCAAAACTACAACTCCCAGCATGCCCTGACAGACTTTGGGCATGCTGGGAGTTGTAGATTTGCAACAGCTGGAAGTACACTGGTTGGGAAACACTGTTCTAGCCTATTCAGCATACACATCATGCTACACCAGTGTTTCCCAACTAGTGTGCCTCCAGCTGTTGCAAACTATAACTATCACGCTATCACGCCCCCTCCCGTAGGCTTGCATTGAGGGGTGGAGCATGATGTCACACGGGGGCGGAGGCGTGACGTCACACGCCGCTGGCCCGGTGGTCGCCCGTAATCAGACCCGGAGTGAACACGCTCCGGGGACTGATTACAAACGGGGTGACGCGTGCATGATCACGGGCGTCCCCAGCGCCGGGACTCCCGCGATCAGGCATCTTATCCCCTATCCTTTGGATAGGGGATAAGATGTGTAAGCACAGGTGAACCCCTTTAAACTTGTCTGTTTCTACTTTCTTCCATACAAACCTCTTGTGTGATAAGAGTTTTGAACTACGTTAAAGGAAACTATTTTTATACAGTATATACAGATATGTATTGATATATAGATACGTTGCCAAAAAGCTATTAGCTTTAGTAGCATGGAAAAAATTACAATAAAAAGTTAAATTATAATGTTGCAGCAGAAATGGTGAGAAAAATAGAAGCTACAATTGTGATTTTACAGTTTCATTATAAATTCACAAAAATGCTTGTAACAGGTGCAAGAAATTAAAATTTTTGTAAAACTCTAGGGATCTCATCATGAATGTGCTTTTCATGAGGCACTAGATTTCTACCTTGTAGCCTGAGCATTATTGTAAAACTGCTTTTCCACATTTTTTTTAACCAAAATATAGCAGATAATATGTGTTTACCTTTAGAATCATTGTTCCAATGAACTTAATCATTTGGGTAATGAAACAGAACTTTAAGCATTAAAGGGGTACTCCGCCCCTGGCATCTTATCCCCTATCCAAAGGATAGGGGATAAGATGTTAGATCGCCACAGTTCCGCTGCTGGGGACCCCGGGGATCACCGCTGCGGCACCCCGCCATCATTACTGCACAGAGCGAGTCCGCTCTGTGCGTAATGACGGGCGATACAGGGGCCGGAGCAGTGTGACGTCATGGCTCAGCCCCTCATGACATCACAGTCCGTCCCCTTAATGCAAGTGTATGGCAGGGGGCATGACGACTGCCTCGCCCCCTTCCCATAGACTTGTATTGACGGGGACGGGACGTGACGTCACGAGGGGCGGAGCCGTGGCGTAACGATGCTCCGGCCCCTGTATTGCCCGTCATTACGTGCAGAGCGATCTCGCTCTGCGCAGTAATGATAGCGGGGTGCTGCAGCAGCGATCCCCGGGGTCCCCAGCAGCGGGACCCCGGCGATCTGACATCTTATCCCCTATCCTTTGGATAGGGGATAAGATGTCTAGGGGCGGAGTACCCCTTTAAGACTGTGGGAACTTTATTTACACATATGGCCTTCCTTACCTTTCTTCTTGGCTCAACATAACCCAAAATGTGTGTCATGAAATTACTCTTATAAATATATGATGTCTGTAGACATACAATATCTTCATGGAAAGTATCCAACCATTGCTAATATAAAGAGAACTTTTTCCCCTTCCTCATCTGCCTCCTTGGTGGGTGGTGGGTTGGGGAATGGGGGATGTAGGAAAGGGACTAGGGATGGAATGTATTACGCATCATGTAGGGAAACATCTTATAGATTCTTTGTTTCTCATGTAAAATTTATTTAAAAACATTTGTATTATATATGGATTTGTAGAGAGAAATATGAGAGCGTGATATGATTTTGCCTCTCTGAGAATGTAAGATTGGTTTATTGTTTCTTTTTATAATAAACATTTTGACATAAAAACATAAAAATATTTTGAAAAATGAAAATTAACCTCTTAAGGACGCAGGGCGTATCCATACGCCTGTGGGAATTCCGGTCCCCACCGCTAGCCGGTTGGGGACCGGAGCCGGATGCCTGCTGAAATCGTTCAGCAGGCATCCCGGCATATCGCCCTGGGGGGTCATTATGCCCCCCCCCCCATGTTGGCGATGGCCGCAGATCGCTGGACAATTCAGTCCAGCGATCTGCGGTGATTCCGGGTCAATCGGGTCTCCAGTGACCCGGTGACCCGGAATTACTGGCTGATCGGGGCCGTCTCTGACGGCCCCGAACAGCCAGAACCTGCAGGGGTGAGGTGACACTGGTGCCACCTCACGATCGCCCTGATTCGTCGGCCGGATTACCGGCCGACCAATCAAGGCGCCTGCTGCGGGTGTCACTCCCGCACCCGCTCCGCCCCTCTTCCGGAGTACGTGAGCGGGTGCGGGCAGAAGACCCCGGGTGCTGGGGACCCCGATCCCCGGCGTCCCTGTTGGGATCGGGGCCCCAGGAGCGACGGCCGCGGCGAGGGACAGTCCTGCGACGGAGCAGCGGCAGGAGGTGAGTTACAGCCTCCTGCTGTTGCTTAGCAACAGCTCCCAGCATGCAAAAAGGGCATGCTGGGAGCTGTAGTTATGCAACAGCAGGAGGCAGACCACCACAACTCCCAGCATTCCCTTATAGGCATGCTGGGACTTATGGTTTTGCAACAGCTGGATGCACATTTTTTCTATGGAAAAGTGTACCTTCAGCTGTTGTATAACTACAACTCCCAGCTTGCACAAACAGCTGAAGAGCATGCTGGGAGTTGTAGTGGTGCATCTGCTGGTTGCATAACTACAACTCCCAGCATGCCCGTTGGCTGTCGGTGACTGCTGAGAGTTGTAGTTTTGCAACAGCTGAAGGCACACTGGTTGTGAAACTCTGATTTTTTTTTTCTTTTACCTAACTCAGTGTTTCACGACCGGTGTGCCTCCAACTGTTGCAAACTACAACTCCCAGCAGTCACCTTACACCATGCACCGTACATGCTGGGAGTTGTAGTTTTGCAACAGCTGGAGGCACACTGGTTTTGAAACACTGAGTAAGGTCACAAACTCAGTGATACATAACCAGTGTGCCTACAGCTGTTGCAAAACTAAAACTCTCAGCATGTACAGTCTGTCAGCGCATGCTGGGAGTTGTAGTTTTGCAACAGCTGGATGTCCCTCCCCCCCCCCCCCCCCCCCAATGTGAATGTACAGGGTACACTCACATGGGCGGAGGATTACAGTAAGTATCGGGCTGCAAGTTTGAGCTGCGGCAAATTTTCTGTAACAGCTCAAACTTCCAGCGAGAAACTACTGTGATCCCCCGCCTGTGCGACTGTACCCTAAAAACACTACATTACACAAACACAAAAATTAAAATAAAAAGTAAAAAACACTACATATACACATACCCCTACACAGCCCCCCTCCCCTCCCCAATAAAAATGAAAGCGTCTGGTACTCCACGGTTTCCAAAACGGAGCCTCCAGCTGTTGCAAAACAACTACTCCCAGTATTGCCAGATAGCCGTTAACTGTCCAGGCATGCTGGGAGTTTTATAACAGCTGGAGGCACCCTGTTTGGGAATCACTGGCGTAGAATACCCCTATGTCCACCCCTATGCAATCCCTAATTTAGGCCTCAAATGTGCATGGCGCTCTCACTTTGGAGCCCTGTCGTATTTCAAGGCAACAGTTTAGGGTCACATATGGGGTATCGCCGTACTCGGGAGAAATTGTGTTACAAATTTTGGGGTGTATTTTCTGCTTTTACCCTTTTTAAAAATGTAAAATTTTTGGGAAAAGAAGCATTTTAGGTAAAAATTTTTATTTTATTTTTTTACATATGCAATAGTCGTGAAACGCCTGTGGGGTATTAAGGTTCACTTAACCCCTTGTTACATTCCCCGAGGGCTCTAGTTTCCAAAATAGTATGCCATGTGGGTTTTTTTTTGCGGTCCTGGCACCATAGGGGCTTACTAAATGCGGCATGCCCCAAGAGCAAAATTTGCTTTCAAAAAGCCAAATGTGACGCCTTCTCTTCTGAGACCTGTAGTGCGCCAGCACAGCACTTTTCACCCCCATATGGGGTGTTTTTTGAATCGGGAGAAATTGGGCTTAAAATTTTGGGGGGTATTTTCTGCTTTAACCCTTTGTAAAAATGTAAATTTTTTGGGAAACCAAGCATTTTAGGTAAATTTTAAATTTTTTTTTACATATGCAAAAGTCGTGAAACACCTGTGGGGTATTAAGGTTCACTTTACCCCTTGTTACATTCCCCGAGGGGTCTAGTTTCCAAAATGGTATGCCATGTGTTTTTTTTTTTTTGCTGTCCTGGCACTATAGGGGCTTCCTAAATGAGGCATGCCCCCAGAGCAAAATTTCCTTCAAAAAAGCCAAATGTGACTCCTTCTCTTCTGAGACCTGTAGTGCGCCAGCACAGCACTTTTCACCCCCATATGGGGTGTTTTCTGAATCGGGAGAAATTGGGCTTCAAATTTTGGGGGGTAGTTTCTGCTATTACCCTTTTTAAAAATGTAAAACTTTTGGGAAACCAAGCATTTTAGGTAAAAATTATTATTATTTTTTTTTACATATGCAAAAGTCGTGAATCACCTGTGGGGTATTAAGGTTCACATTACCCCTAGTTACGTTCCCCGAGGGATCTAGTTTCCAAAATGGTATGTCATGTGTTTTTTTTTGCTGTTCTGGCACCATAGGGGTTTCCTAAAGGTGACATGCCCCCAAAAAACCATTTGACGCTCCTTCCCTTCTGAGCCCTCTACTGCGCCCGCCGAACAATTAACATAGACATATGAGGTATGTGCTTACTCGAGAGAAATTGGGTTTCAAATACAATTTCTCCTTTTTACCCCTTGCAAAAATTCAAAAATTGGGTCTACAAGAACATGCAAGTATAAAAAATGAAGATTGTGAATTTTCTCCTTCACTTTGCTGCTATTCCTGTGAAACCCCTAAAGGGTTAAAACGTTTACTGAATGTCATTTTGAATATTTTGGGGGATGCAGTTTTTATAATGGGGTCATTTATGGGGTATTTCTAATATGAAGACCCTTCAAATCCACTTCAAACCTGAACTGGTCCCTGAAAAAAAGCGAGTTTCCAAATTTTGTGAAAAATTGGAAAATTGCTGCGGAACTTTGAAGCCCTCTGGTGTCTTCCAAAAGTAAAAACTCATCAATTTTATGATGCAAACATAAAGTAGACATATTGTATATGTGAATAAAAAAAATTATTTGGAATATCCATTTTCCTTACAAGCAGAGAGCTTCAAAGTTAGAAAAATGCAAAATTTTCAAATTTTTCATCAAATTTTGGGATTTTTTACCAAGAAAGGATGCAAGTTACCACTAAATTTTACCACTAGGTTAAAGTAGAATATGTCACGAAAAAACAATCTCGGAATCAGAATGATAACTATAAGCATCCCAGAGTTATTAATGTTTAAAGTGACAGTGGTCAGATTTGCAAAAAATGTCCGAGTCCTTAAGGTGAAAAAGGGCTCAGTCCTTAAGGGGTTAAAAAATATAGAGAACTTTTTTTTAGCAACATCAGTGTAACCTGTCAGGAAAGGAAATTGGACTGCATTGTGCAAACAGAGACAATGCTGACTTTCCTATATCATGAGTGGTGGCACTGTATGTACCTACTGTATGTAGCTTACATACTGTGGGGCTGTTGAATTAAAAATGAGTAAGTAGAGCAATGAATCTGGAGCAAAGCTAGAACATTCCTCTGAGGAAACTATTTTGGATGATTCAGAGCTTCTTAATTCTCTTTCTTTAATATTCCGCTCAGCTTTGTCTTGTTTCTGCAAGACAAACAATGCATGTCTACAGAAGGGGGAGGAGCTTTGGGAGAACTTAGATATGAAGCCTACTGAGCAGAAATCTAATAAAAATGCCATATACAAGTTATATATTGGTCAAAAATAGCGGTGCTTGTCATGTACAAACAGGGCAGCTTATCCTTTAAAGTCCCTTGAAATAACAGTTACACTTTAAAAAAATGTAAGGAAAGGTAAGGTTGGAGATATTTATATGCCTTAATCCCTGCTCAGACTATTAATACTTTGGCACCCCTTATGTACATCCGCTAAACCTTATGTATAAAGCTTATAAAAATGATTATATTTTAGATTTTACTCTAGAATTTGTGGAAATGGCTTGTGATATTTCCAATACTTAGTTCAAACCAATCCTTATTATAAAAAAAATTACTCAACACTAGTGTTGAGCGGCATAGGCCATATTCGAATTTGCGATATTTTGCGAATATATGGACGAATATTCGTCAAATATTCGCTAAATTCGTAATATTTGCAGCATATTTTTGCATATGCGAAAATTTGCATAGGCAAAAATTTGCATATGGGAAAATTAGCATATACAATAATTAGCATATGCAAAAAATTTGCACGCCAGTCTAAGGGTGGGTTCACACTACGTTTTCTCCCATACGGGAGCGCATACGGCAGGGGGGAGCTAAAACCTCGCGCTCCCGTATGCCATTCATTTCAATGAGCCGGCCGGAGTGAAACGTTTGGTCCGGTCGGCTCATTTTTGCGCCGTATGCGCTTTTACAACCGGACCTCAAACCGTGGTTGACCACAGTTTTAGGTCCGGTTGTAAAAGCGCATACGGCGCAAAAATGAGCCGACCGCACCGAACGTTTCACTCCGGCCGGCTCATTGAAATGAATGACATACGGGAGCGCAAGGTTTTAGCTCCCCCCTGCCGTATGCGCTCCCGTATGGGAGAAAACGTAGTGTGAACCCAGCCTAACACAGTAGTATTAGAGCCTTCTTTACACCACACAAGCTGGAAGTAGAGAGGGATGATCACTGTGATGTGTACTGTGAAAAAAAAAATATTCGTAATTGCGAATATATAGTGCTATATTCCCGAATATTTGCGAATTCGCAAATATGCGATATTTGCGAATAAAATTTGCATTGCGAATATTCGCTAGCAACACTACTCAACACAAACATGTAAAAATACAAACGAAAATAATGCAAATTAAGTGAGTGACTTGTACAAAGTAATTAAAATGTCAATGTAACTATTCAAATTCTGCTGTACACATAAATTATTATGTTTGATTTTTTTTTACCAAAATTACAAAGCCACAACATAGCCCATACTGTTTACCCATACTTTTTATCGATCAGTGACATTGAGTACTTGATACTTTAACATGTCGCCACTTAAAAGTCATGCTCAGAGCTTAAAGGGGTACTCCAGAGCTAAGACATCTTATCCCCTATCCAAAAGGATAGGGGATAAGATGACTGATTGCAGGGATCCCGCCGCTGGGGACCCCCGTGATCTTGCACGCAGCACCCCATTAGAATCAGTCCCCGTAACATGTTCGCTCGGTGTCTGATTATTGGCGATCATGGGGGCCAGAGCATTGTGATGTCACGGCCCTGCCCCTGTATGACGTTACACCCCCTCCCATAGGCTTGCATTGAGGGGGCGGAGCTGTGAAATCACAATGCTCCGGCCCCCGTGATCGCCAGTAATCAGACCTGGAGCGAACATGCTCCGGGGACTGATTCTAACGGGGTGCTGGGTGCAAGATCACGGGGGTCCCCAGCGGATCCCCAAAACTGCTACAGTGGCATCTAACCAGCTAAAGCTGTACAAGTTTAAACCGAGTGTCTGCTATCTCTGTCTACATCGACTGTACTGTATGCTGCATTCTGGAACCCCGGGCTAATGCCGGACATCACCAGCTATATCAGTATTATTTATATAGCGCCCTTGGTTCCAGGGAACTTTACATATGATCAGAGTGATGTTTAGCATTAACGCTTTAGATGATGCAATCAAAGTTGATCCTCACAGCCCTTGAAAAAGCTGTGAAAACGGTGAAACATCTGGGAGGCTGTCTATGGTTTTATGCAGTGGTGCCTTTAGTGTTGGAAATTATAGCCACTTCACGATATAGCCAAAGTGCAAGTAGATTTACAATAGTGCCACATAGTTGGCGTTAGTAATTACAGGTGAAGTGGTTTAAAAGTTATGGTCATTGCTCCACCTAGTGGTGGAGACCACTAGAGAGGAACAAAACCTGAGGCATAACTGAGTATTCTAACTGTGTGTGTTCCATAGGATTAATTATCCTTTTTAATATATTTTAATAAAGTATTAATAATTTTTTGAAGAGTGGTAAAAACAAAATAAATTGGATATTGGGTATCATTGCAATCTTATGGACCTACAATAGAAAGACAATGGCCCAAATTTATCAAACTGTGAGAGAGAAAGTGGAGTGACTTTCGCATAGCAACCAATCACAGCTCAGCTTTCACTTTACCAGAGCTCGTTAGCTGAGCTGTGATTGGTTGCTTTGGAAAAGTCACTCCACTTTCTCTCTCACAGTTTGATAAATCTGGGCCAATGTCATTTTTACCGAAAGGTGCACTGCATAGCAAAGGTGATAAATGAGTGATGTCATTACAAAGTAAAATTGATGGTGCAAAAATAAGCCCTCATAAAGGACAGTAAGGTGGGGGGGGGGATCGGAAGTGTTACAGCTAGTAGAAGGTGAGGATGAAAAAAACAAAGTGCACAAAAGCGAAAATTTGCATATGCCGAACTTAGCATATGCAAATTTTCACATATGCAAAAATTTTCATATGCGAAAATTTGCATATGCAGAAATTAGCATATGGCAAAATTTGAATAACCGAAAATTCGCATATTCGAAAATTCACACATGTGGAAATTAGCATATGCAAATTTTGACATATACGAAAATTTGCATATGCCAAAATTCACACATGCGGAAATCAGCATATGCAAATTTTCACATATGCGGAAATTAGCATATGCAAATTTTCACATATGCCAAAATTTGCATATACCAAAATTAGCATAAAGTAAAATTTGCATGTGCGAACATTTGCATAAGTGAAAATTTGCATATGCAGAAATTAGCATATGCAAATGTTCACATATGCGAAAATTCACACGCCAGTCTCACACAGTCATATTAGAGCCTTCTTTTCACCACACAAGCTGGAAGCAGAGAGGGATGATCACTGTGATGTGTACTGTGAAAAAAAAAACGAATATTCACAATTGCGAATATATAGTGCGATATTCGAGAATAAAATTCGCATTGCGAATATTCGCGAGCAACACTACTCAAGACGTAGAGGATGCTCCCTTGTTGTAGATACAATAGAACAATGTTGTATGCTTGTTCTTCACTGATCACCTTGGACTTGCGTCCTCTTGGATGTCGGGCACATACTAGCGTTAGAGTAGCACTGTATGGGACTCACAGGCATTATTGTCTCTGTTCAGAGACATCCTCTTATATTTTATCTAGTCTGGAACTGGACAGTGGAGATCACTGAACCAGGGAGAAAAACATTTTTCTCCTGGTTCAACTGGTATACCCTAAAAAGGCGATCAAAAAGTCCCATCAAAATGAAAATGGTACGGGTAAAAACTTCAGATAATGGCGCAAAAAATGAGCCCTCATATATCCCAGTATCCGTGAAAAGAAAAAGTTAAAGGGGTCAGAAGATGACAATTTTACGCAAACTAATTTTGGTGCATGTAGTTATAATTTTTTTAAAGTAGTAAAGTAAAATAAAACCTATATAAATTAGGTATCCTTGTAACCGTATGGACCTACAGAATAAAGATATGATGTCATTTTTACCGAAAAGTGTACTGCATAGAATCGGAAGCCCCCAAAACTTACAAAATGGTGTGTTTTTCTAAATTTTATCCTACAAATATTTATTATTCTGGTTTCGCTGTAAATTTTGTGGTGAAAGGATTGATGTCATTATAAAGTACAATTGGTGGCGCAAAATATAAACCCTCATATGGGTCTGTAGGAGCAAAATTGAAAGTGTTGTGATTTTTTAGAAAGTGATGAGAACTAAAATGCAAAAACTGAAAAACACTGCTTCCTTAAGGGGTTAATATACTTGCTGATCCTTTTTGCTATTAATATAGTTAAAGAACATTTGTGGTTAGTTTTACTCTCTTTGGCAATGAGCCTTTCTGTCTCTATTTTTGCGGCTTTTATCTGTTTTTTACATATTTTAAATTTTTCTCTATAGCTTTTTAATCCTTCTTCACTGCCGTCCTGTTTTAGTAGTTTAAATGCTCTCTTTTTGTCATTTATTGCACTACCTATTAACATTTTTATTCATCCACATTGCTTTTCTTTTATTCCTTTCCCTTTTATTCCCATAAGGTATACTGTGGCGTGCCGGAGTGGGATCCATGGAAAATTACATAGTTGATGCAGAGCTGGTTTTAATCCATAAAGGGCATAAATCACCTATTATTCCTAAATGGTTTGGAATAACATGCTTTAGCCCCCCTTTAGGCATCACATAGTTATATTTCCCCCTTTAGACAGCACATAGATTCCCCCATATTGGGCAGCACATAGTTAGATCCCCCCATGTTAGGCAGCACATAAGATTTCCCCATATTAGGCAGCACATAGTGGGATTTGAACCCAAGGCCCCAGCGCTGAAAGGCAGCAGTGCTAACCTCTGAGCCACCATGCTACCCTTAGCATACATCTAATATCCACGGTTGCAAAAATGGACAGAGATGTTAGCAGAGAGTACCAGAAAAATTAGGCATGTACACATGCCTGAAAAATTTGGTATTGTTGCAGCTGCTTCTGTAGCAATGGCCATAAAAATTGCAGCACCATAACAATTGCAGCAGCAGAGGCAAGAAAAATTAGGCATGTACACATGGATGAAAAATTGGGTATTGTTGCAGCCGCATCTGTAGCAGCAGCCAGAAAAATTGCAGCACCAGGAAAAGTGCAGCAGCAGAGGCCAGAAAAATTAGGCATGTACACCTGGCTGGAAAATTTGGTATTGTCGCAGCCGCTGCTGTAGCAGCGGCCTGAAAAATTTCTGTTTGTTTTGCCAGGCAGAAAGTGCCCTAAAACATTGCGGCCTGAACCCTAGTTGGTGGCGGATAAGTCACGCAAGTCATCCGGCATTCAGAGTTCAAATACAGCAGCGTGTGGACCATTTTTAGGCCAAGGCAGCTCATCTGATCAGGCCTTGTTCAGTCAAACGTATCGCCCAGTGTCAGTCCCTTCGGGATCCATCCCTCATTCATCTTAAGAAAGGTGAGGTAATCCAGACTTTTTTGACCAAGGCGATTCCTCTTCTCAGTGACAATACCTCCTGCTGCACTGAAGGTCCTTTCTAACAGGACGCTTGAAACGGGACAGGCCAGAAGTTCGAGCGCATATTGGGATAGCTCAGGCCACAGGTCAAACCGGCACACCCAGTAGTCAAGGGGTTCATTGCTCCTCAGAGTGTCGATATCTGTGGTTAAGGACAGGTAGTCTGCTACCTGTCGGTCAAGTCGTTCTCTGATGGTGGACCCCGAACGGCTGTGGCGATGCGTAGGACTTAAAAAGCTCCGCATGTCCTCCATCAACAGCATGTCTGTACAGTTTCCTGTCCTTGCCGGCGTGTTCGTGGGAGGAGGATGAGGATTACTTTAACCTCTTCCCCTGTTAGATCCCTGTTGTGCTGTGACATGACCCTTATACGCTGTGTACAGCATACTTCTTAATTTATTTTGGACCTGCTGAATCCTTTCCGCCTTGATGTAATGCGGTAACATGTCAGGCACTTTATGTTTATACCGGGGGTCTAGTAGCCTGGACTCCCAGTACGGGTCGTTCTCCTTCATCCTTTTTATACGAGGGTCCTTCAACAGGCACGACAGCATGAAAGACCCCATTTGCACAAGGACGGATGCCGAGCTACTCATGTCCCGTTCCTCGTCCTCAGTGATGTCAGGGAAGGTATAATCTTCTTCCCCCCCAGCCACGTACAACACCACGGGAACCATATAGGTGACAAGGAGCACCCTGGGATGCCTGCTGTGGTTGGTCTTCCTCCTCCTCTTCAAAGCCACATTCCTCCTCTGACTCCTCTTCCACACAATCTTCTTCCAGCGTGACCGCAGGTCCAGCAAGCGATGCTGATAAGGATGTTTCTGGTGGTGATGGTGTCCACAACTCTTCCTCTTCACGCTCATCTACTGCCTGATCCAGCACTCTTCGCAGGGCATGCTCCAGGAAGAAAACAAACGGTATGATGTCGCTGATGGTGCCTTCGGTGCAACTGACCAGGTTTGTCACCTCCTCAAAAGGACGCATGAGCCTACAGGCATTGCGCATGAGCCTCCAGTAACGTGGCAAACAGATTCCGAGCTCCGCAGATGATGTCCTAGCACCCCGGTCATACAAATATTTGTTGACGGCTTTTTCTTGTTGGAGCAGGCGGTCGAACATTCGGAGTGTTGAATTCCAACGTGTCGGGCTGTCGAAAATCAAGCACCTCACTGACATGTTGTTTCGCCGCTGGATATCTGACAAGTGCGCCATGGCCGTGTAGGAACGCCTGAAATGGCCACACATCTTCCTGGACTACTTCAGGACATCCTGTAAGCCTAGGTACTTGAGCACAAAGCGTTGTACAATCAGATTACACACATGTACCATGCACGGCACATGTGTCAACTTGCCCAACCTCAATGCCGCCAACAAATTTATTCCGTTGTCACAAACCACCTTGCCGATCTCCAGTTGGTGCGGAGTTAGCCAATAGTCAACTTGTGCGTTCAGGGCCGACAGGAGCGCTGGTGCGCTGTAACTCTCCGCTTTGAGGCAAGTCAACCCCAAGATGGCGTTAAACTGCCGTATCCGGGTTGTGGAATAGCACCTGGGGAGCTGGAGGGGTGCCGGTGATGTGGAGCAAGATGCAGCAGTGGAAGGGGACTCGGCCGAGGATGTTATGGAAGAGGATGGAGGATGGTAGAGGAGGTGGCAGCAGGCCTGCCTGCAAGTCGTGGCGGTGTCACCAACTCCTCTGCAGAGCCACGCATTCCATGCTTGGCAGCCATCACCAGGTTTACCCAATGAGCAGTGTAGGTGATATACCTGCCCTGACCATGCTTTGCAGACCAGGTATCAGTGGTCAGATGGACCCTTGTTCCTACACTGTGTGCCAGACATGCCGTAATTAAATTTTGCACAATGGAGTAAAGGTTGGGGATTGCCTTTTGTGCAAATTTTTTTTGTCCGGGTACCTTCCACTGCGGTGTCCCAATGGCTACAAATTTTTTAAAGGCCTCAGACTCCACCAGCTTGTATGGTAAAAGCTGGCGGGCTAACAGTTCCGACAAGCCAGCTGTCAGACGCCGGGCTAGGGGGTGACTTTGAGACATTGTCTTTTTGCTCTCAAACATCTCCTTCACAGACACCTGACTGTGGGCAGATGAGCAGGAACTGCTCAAGGCGAGAGACAGAGAGGCAGATGGTTGAGAGGGGGCAAGGAGGGCAGCAGTGGTTGACCTGGCTGAAGATGCTGGACCAGGAGGAGGATGGCGGCTTTGACTTTGTGTGCTGCTTGTACTGACGTGTTGATCCCATAGGTGTTTGTGATGTGACATCATGTGCCTTCGCAAAGCAGTTGTGCCTAGGTGGGTGTTGGACTTCCCACGACTCTGTTTCTTTTGGCACAGGTTGCAAATGGCCTCGCTGTTGTCAGAGGCAGAATCACAAAAAAAATGCCACACTGCTGAGCTCTGCGATGACGGCATTCTGGTGGTGGCAACAGCATGCGTTGATTGGCGTCCTGTCTGGCTGACCCAGGGTGCCGATGCATGCTGTCTGACTGTGCCACTAGCTCCTTGCGACAACCTCCCCCTGCTTCCATCTCGTCTCCTCCTCCTCTCTGTCTCCCCATCTGAACTTTCCCCCTCTTCTTCTCTTCTAGCGGGCACCCACGTGGCATCCACGGACACATCGTCACCAGCAACACCTTCACCGCTATCTGACACCTCAAGAAAGGAAGCAGCAGCGGGTACAACATCATCATCACACCGTACGTCCATGTGTTTAATGCTGCCTGACTGAGACATATCCCTGTTAACTACATCCTCTGGCAATAATGGTTGTGCATCACTCATGTCTTCAAACTGATGTGTAAATAACTCCTCTGACGGATCAAGTAAAGCTGCTGTGGTGCTAGTGTTGGTGGTGGCGGCAGGCGGGCAAGTGTTAGCATGAGAGTTGCCCGAAGCTAAGCTAGAGGAGGAGAAGGACTGTGCGTCAAGGTTCCAAGCGGAAGCTTTTGTAGTAGATTGGGTGTCTTGTGATAGCCAGTCAACTAAGTCCTCAGAACTTTGGGGGTTCAGGGTACGTGGCCTCTGAACACTGGCAATTCTAGGGCCAAAGGGAATCCCAGCACCACGACAGCCCCTGCGGGGTGGCCTTCCTCTGCCTGTCATTTTTTTTTGGTTAGATTTACACAAGTGTCACACCTAATGTGATTTGCACTTGGGTGACACAATTTGCCCTGCAGGCAGGAAAAATGGCAACTGTGACGTGAAATAACAGTGACGGCTGATTTTATTTAACAGCCAAAACAGGTTTTAATTTTTAATTTGCGCAACTGTCACACCTAATGTGATTTGCACTAGTGGGACAATGAGCAGAAAAACTTGCCAGCGGAGTTCCCCTTTTATGCAGTGGTCCCCAACCAGGGTGCCTCCAGCTGTTGCAAAACACACAGACTGATATATTTCAGCTATTGGATATTGTAGTAGTTAGTTGCTTTAAAGAAAAAAAGCTTGCCAGCGGAGTTCCCCTTTTAAGCAGTGGTCCCCAACCAGGGTACCTACAGCTGTTGCAAAACACACGGACTGATATCTTTCGGCCCTTTGAATACTGTAGTAGTTAGTTGCTTGAAGGAACTTAAGCTTGATTCTGGAGTACCCCTTCTAACCAGCGGTTCCCTCACAACCAGGGTGCCTCCAGCTGTTGCAAGACTAACGGACTGAAATCTTTCAGCCCTTTGAATACTGTAGTAATTAGTTGCTTGAAGGAATTTAAGTTTGATTCTGGAGTACCCCTTTTAACCAGCGGTTCCCTCCCAACCAGGACTGATATCTTTCAGCCCTAAAAAGGGCTTTTTTGGGTGCTGTCCTTAAAGCAGATGTTACACTAGTGCTTTAGGAGTAAACTGGACCCTGAATACACCACCTAGCAGCAACCTAGCTATCGCTTTCCCTATACAGCAGGAGCAGCTTCTTTAACCCTCCACTTTCTAAGCCTGCAGCATGCTGAATGAGGCTACAATGGCGTCCGTGCAAGAGGTAGGAGGGTCTGGAAGGGAGGGACTGATGCTGATTGGCTGTAATGTGTCTGCTGACTCTGACTTACAGGGTCAAAGTTTACTGCAATGTTAAAGTATAGGGGGTGAATCGAACTTCACATATGTTCGCCCGGTGATGCGAATGCGAACATGCAAAATTCACTGGGAACTGTTCGCCTGCGAACAATTCGCGACATCTCTATTGATATTGTCTAGTAGGGCGCCCCCCAGGCCGGGCCCTGAACCATTTAGGACAGATAATTGTTTTTATCTATAGCCAGAAACCTGTTTCCTTTATTAGATTCACATGTCTCAGTCTCCAAGTTTATATCAGGAGAGTTAAAAGTCCCCCATTATTATCACCTCATTTTGATTTGCTGCCTTCTTTATTCGCCTCACTGATCTTCTGCCTCCTCCATTATGTTTGGTGGCTTGTAGCAAACTCCCCATCAGATTTTATTTTTATCTCCATATTATTCTACTCATAATGACTCAACATAGTCGTTTCCCTTCCATATATCCTCCCTCAGTGCGGCCTTCAGACTGGACTTTACATAAAGACAAACTCCTCCCCCTTTGTGTTTTGTCCGATCCTTCTTGAATAGACTATAACCCTGTATGTTGACTGCCCAGTCATAGCTATCGTCCAACCAAGTTTCTGTTTTACCCACTATGTCATAATCCTCCTCAGACATTATCAACTCCAGTTCGTCAGTTTTATTGGTTAGACTTCAGACCTTAGTTAACATGCAATTCAAAGGTTATGTTTCTTTTTCCTATGAAGCCTATCCCTATTAACTATTCTAAGCCCTCCCTCCACACCACCTCAGGTACATTAATAAGTCCTCCCTGTCTATCTACACTATACACTATCTTCCCCCTCTATGTTATAGGTTCCCTCCCAGTCCCTAGTTTAAACACTCCACCACCCTTCTAGCCATCTTCTCCCCAAACACAGCTGCATCCTCCCCATTGAGGTGCAGCCCGTCCCTACGGTAGAGCCGGTATCCGACAGTGAAGTCAGTGCAGTTCTCCATGAACCCGAACCCCTCCTTCCTACACCAGCTTCTGAGCCACTTGTTTACCTCCTTAATCTCCTGCTGCCTCTCTGGTGTGGCTTGTAGTGCAGGTAATATTTCAGAAAATATTGCCTTGGAGGTCCTTGCCTTAAACTTGCTGCCTAAGTCCCTGAAATAATTTTAAGGACACTGCACCTATCTCTTACTTTGTCATTGGTGCCG
Source organism: Hyla sarda (assembly GCF_029499605.1). Taxonomy (NCBI): domain Eukaryota; kingdom Metazoa; phylum Chordata; class Amphibia; order Anura; family Hylidae; genus Hyla; species Hyla sarda. The sequence goes on along the minus strand of NC_079193.1, from coordinate 202,540,833 downwards.
ATATGTACCATGACCCCTGGGTCTTCTCCAGCCCCACCCAGCAATCTGTTAACCTGATCCGCGATGTGCCGAACTCCCTCTAATACAGGCCACCTGTTCTGGTCTTATTCCACTGTACCTTTAAAAAGGTGCATAAAACAGGAGAATTCACATTAATTCTAACTGTAAAAAGTCATAAAGGGAGTTAATATAGTATTAAAATATTACTTTTTATGTATAAAAGAGGCATTTAGACCCCTTAAACAACTAGGGTCTGTGGCTGCTACCTATGCAATCCCTATAGCTACAACTCTGCTTATGCACTTGCAATATTCCATACTATAAACACTGTCAGGATTCGGCAGGCTGGAGGTGGATCCTCTGTGTCAGAGAGGGATTGGCGTGGACCGTGTCGGTGGACCGGTTCTAAGATGCTACTGGTTTTCACCAGAGCCCGCCGCAAAGCGGGATGGACTTGCAGCGGCGGTAGCAACCAGGTCGTATCCACCGGCAACGGCTCAACCTCTCTGACTGCTGAGATAGGCGCGGTACAAAGGAGTAGACAAGAGCAGAGTCGGACGTAGCAGAAGGTCAGGGCAGGCAGCAAGGATCGTAGTCAGTGGCAACGGCAAGAGGTCTGGAACACAGGCTAGGAACACACAAGGAAACGCTTTCACTGGCACAATGGCAACAAGATCCGGCAAGGAAGTGCAGGGGAAGTGAGGTATTATAGGGAAGTGCACAGGTGAAGATACTGATTAAAACCCATGCGCCAATCAGTGGCGCACCGGTCCTTTAAATCGCAAGGGAGCGGGGCCGCGCGCGCCGGGACAGCACAGACGGGGAACGAGTCTGGTAAGCGGGTCGGGATGCGCATCGCGAGCGGGCGCGTCCCGCATTGCGAATCGCATCCCGGCTGGGGACATTATCGCAGCGCACCCGGTCAGCAGGTCTGACCGGGGCGCTGCGAACAGGAGAACGCTGTGAGCGCTCCGGGGAGGAGCGGGGACCCGGAGCGCTCGGCGTAACAAACACACTGTAACTAATACTGATATACAACTATTGTGTAACAATCTTCATTTTCATTCACTTAAGTATTTTACCTTTTTAAACTTTTGATATAAAGGATTAATAAAGTTGTACATTTTTTATACTTTACATCAATGATGAAACTATAAGACAGTGACTATATATTTTTTTCTTTTTTATGTCCTCTCTGTTTTAAATGATTGTACGTATTTGCTGATTTTATGTAATCAGTATAGTAAGCTCGTGTCAGACGGGAAAAATCTTGATTAATACATTTCTGCTATCTGATGCTGTCAAGAGGAGCAAAAAATGTGAATCTTGATGCTCTTTCTAGGAGCTTGATACACAGCCCCTTTATCTCCTTTTCCAGCTCTCGATGACAGTCTCTAAAGTGAAATTCACTCAATCCTGTTACTGAACATTAACTGTGAACAGGATTATCCTCTTGCCTGCCACTCAAGTATCTCAAGGGAAAAATATAAATCATAAGAAATATCTTGCTAAATAATTAATACACTCCTTCCCCTGACACTAGTTCTCCCTATGGGGAGTCACATCTCTAAGGGTAGCTATCCAATCGATCTGGAGGGCTGACATCTGATAAATCCTATCACTTATATTTTTTTTTTTTTTTTTTTTTATAAAACTATTCTTGATTCCCTGGTTTAAAGTAACATATAGATATTCTTGGCTTGCCTGGAATCTTATAGCACTTAGCTCTGTTTATAATTTATATCTTTGGTGTTAGTAGGTACTTGTTTTTTGGACTAACAGAGTATTGCTGTAATAATACTACCTAAGACCTTTTACTATGATAAAAATTGACAGTGATGGTATGGCGGGCACATTGGACATTTGTAGTGGTATGACCAATGAGCACCTATTACAGCTGAAAATTGAGTATCCCTTTTATTTACGTTAGGATACTTCAGGTGATTGATTGATACTGCCACTATGTTCCTCCATAAATAAATATTTAGTAACAAGTAACAACATGCATATGGGTTCATGATGAACCACTAGATTATATGTGCGATAGTCCCTACTGCACTCATGTGTTTACCAGCCCGAATTGTTCAGCATTGGTGTCATTGTGGTCACTCATTCTTCTTAATAATGACAGGGTATTAGCCCTGGCTATTTATCTTTCACCTACTTTGCCATTCCGCACTTACCGGTTTAAAAATCTTTACAAGATTTATTACGCATAGCCTAAATCACTTAGTTATGCGCAAAGTTGCGCATGTGCATAGTTCCGGCCCGGACCTTAGCACCACTTACAGGCAATCATTACCCGCACCGCTGCTACATCACAGCGGGCACGGCATACTGACGTGGTGCTCCGGCAACAGGATATGACGCCAGACGCCAGAACCACAAGGCAGAGCGCTCAGTAGCTGTCAATACTACACAGCTGCCCGCCACTGCGGGTAAGTGCTCCACCGCGGAGTCTATCGGACTGGCGGTGTAATCATGAGTAAGCTGCCTTGCTGCACAGTGTGCGGTGATCACATAGAGAGTGATGGGGCATTTTCTTTTGCAGGTTTCTTTGGGATCTCTGATGGCAGACCAGAGTGTGAGTGTGACAGACCGTGTTGTGCATTTAAGGATGAGATCTTGAGACAAACAATGTTTATAGCCCTGTTTTCATGTTTGTATTGCAGGTTCTGGAGACCACTGCAACTGTTTCGTGAGGGTTATTGACAAGAGTTTCCAAGCCCCAAGAGCACCCTACATTCTGACCACTTAATATAATAATGATAATATTTATATGATTGTTGTTGCAATACACTGGGAACTCATGAGTTGCTAGACATCCATAAGCATCCATGAGTCGAAATGTAAAGATCTGTATGCTAAGTTGTCACGAAAAATTGTCATAGTATCCATTCTATATATCCCCTGAGGATGCCAGTCAAAATTGGCTCAAAAGACCACTGGAATATTGTTTATATGGTGAATTTTATCTTGTGTAATTAAAAGTTACGTTTTAGGCACCTTCCCTTTTATCATTTTTGATATATAGTTTTGGTTACAAATATAAAGCATAGTAGCTTCTTCAATTCCCAGTCTTTAATACTACCGAAAGGACAAACGTTTGTCTTCACCCACTGTGCTGTTCCATAGCACTTAATGATTTTCATTTGATTTAAAAAATATTACAATAGAATGGGAACACTCCGAAATTGAGCATAAGATATTGAATGTAAAAGAGTCCTTACAGGGCCTAAAAAGAGCTCTAAATTTTAAATGGTAAAGCATACCCTGAAAGATGTTTAAAAAATATATTTTTTTAAATCCCTTTTTTAAAAATGTTGTATTACATAAAAAACAACACATACCATAAATGGTGATGCCTTGCCTGTCATGAGCTATACAATTATATCATCATTTAACGTTATAGATAGTGAAAAGATTATTGAACACGGCACCATTTTTCTCACTAAACATATTTGCAAAGGTGCTTTTCACCAGATGTTGGTAAAAACCCAAGTAACCCATACATACAAAGAGACCAAAACAAATAAACTAAAAAATTAAGTTATGCATTATAATGTGAAATGCTGCTGTATGTTTTGTGCTAGTAAGAAAAGTAGTGCTGTGTTCATTACTTATATCACCCACTGTGTAACGTGTTGCCAATGCCATGTGTTATGTAATAAAATCTGAAAACAGGTTCCATGAATGGTTAACACAGGTAACAAGTAATATAAATGAGAAAAATGCAATGAAATGAAAATTGGTTATAAAATACTCTAAAATATCACAAATAAAGATGTCAACTCATCCTCACACAAACCCTCATATTAACTTCTTGATGAAAACATTATAATAACATGTTTCTTGTGTCTCTTGTGACACAAATAATAAATTATTTTTGTTATAAAATACATACCCATAACACATAGTTTCTCCTCTCCTCTCCTTTTTTGCACAATGCCATTCCAATATTTTTATTGTTATTTGTGTTCATTCTAAAGGAATAGGAAATATAAAGGAAGAACTTAGACACCAATGGCTTGCTGGATTGACTTTTGGCATTGGCTCAAAATACTTCACGAAAAATTGCAGAAGCGGTTTTACAAAAAATGCTATACCCCAGAGCGCAAATTAGATATTGATTGAGAAATCTTTTCAATTGTCCATTATAAGCGCTTTGTCATACAATACAGACTTCTTTACATTGTTGTATGAATCTTGGTTTGAAAGAAGCATCACAATTGTTGAACATTTTACAAATAATATAAAACTGAAAAAGAGATAAAATTTATATTTCATTTTCTCCTATCACATGTAACATACATCTGGTGGGCAGGAATATAATACACATTCTGTGTTTATTACCACTCAAGTATTTATTTATTTTTTGTCCATACCGGACAGTATACAATAAATGTTAGACATAAGTATCATCTAATTGGATATACATAGCAGAAGAACATTCATTTACAATACCCTTCGGGTGATCATAAACATGATGAATACATGTATAGCTTCTGGTTTTTACTTTTATAAAATTCTAGCTGAGTACACGGCGTTGCCTGGTTTTTCCTTCCTAATCCTTGTTGCCGAGGAAAATCAACAAAAGAGGAAGCTTTTTACTTCATATCCAGACCTCCTATCTCGACCTCATATCCCATCCTCATATCCCGACCTCCTATCCTTTCCTCCTATCTCGACCTCATATACCATCCTCATATCCAGACCTCCTATCCTGTCCTCATATCTCATCCTCATATATCGACCTCATATCTCGACCTCCTATTCCAACCTCCTATCTCGACCTATTATCCCGTCCTCATATCCCATCCTCATATCTCATTCTCATATCTTGACCTCCTATCCCATCCTCATAGTCCGTCCCCATATTCCATCCTCATATCTCAACCTCATATCCCATCCTCATATCCTGTCCTCATATCCCGACCTCCTATCTCAACCTCATTTCCTGTCCTCATATCCCAACCTCATATCTCGACCTCATATTGTGACCTCCTATCCCGACCTACTATTCCAACATCCTATCTCGACCTCATGGAGATACATTATTTGCACACCACCTTCCAATTAGCCAAAGTGTCACAAAATAAAAAAAAATTCCTAATGGCGGGGGTATGTCTTTATAAGGAAGATGAAACAGTGTCTACAACAAGCCCAAAGGGCATATGCTCTATTCCAGATATGTATTAGAAAAGTAGGCTGTGTTATGGTGTATAGCCTCACATTCGCATGTGTAATCTAGTGTTTTTAACGCCGAGCGCTCCCGGTCCCGCTGCTTCCCCGGAGCGCTCGCGGCGTTACTCTGCTTGCAGCGCTCCGGTTGGCGCTGCTGACCGAGAGCGCTGCTACCCTGTCATCGGAGGAGATGCGATCCGCGGGACGGGACGTGCCCGCTCACGGATCGCATCCCATGTCTCTTCTCACCTGCTCCGTCCTTCCTCTGTCCCAGCCCGGCGCGCGCGGCCCCGCTCTCTAGAGCGCGCGCGCGCCAGCTCTCTGAAATTTAAAGGGCCAGTGCACCACTAATTGGTGCCTGGCCCAATCTAGTCCAATCACTGTTTTCCCTATAAAACATCACTTCCCCTTCCTGTCCCTGCCAGATCTTGTTGCCTAGTGCCTAGTGAAAGCGTTCCAGTGTGCCTGTGTTTCCAGAATCTCTGCTGTTGCTCCTGACTACGAACCTTGCCGCCTGCCCTGACCTTTCTGCTACGTCTGACCTTGCCTTGCCTTGTCCTTTTGTACCGCGCCATCTCAGCCGCCAGAGAGGTTGAGTCGCTACCGGGTGGAACGACCTGGGGGTTACCTGCCGCAGCAAGTCCATCCCGCTTTGCAGCGGGCTCTGGTGAATACCAGTAACCCCTTAGACTCAGTTCCCCTGGTACGGCCCACGCCATCACCTCTCTGGTACAGAGGATCCACTCCCAGTGTCCTCACCCTCCGCCAACCCGGATCCTGACAGTAGATCCGGCCATGGATTCCGCTGAGGTGCCGCTACCCAGCCTTGGAGACCTTACCTCCGTTGTGGCCCAACAAGGACATCAGTTGTCACAACTGACTGCAATGGTTCAGCAACTTCTGCCTCTACAGCCATCTTCTTCGCCAGTTCCTCAACTGCAAGCTGCCGCTTCCAGCACCAGAGTCTGTCTTTCTCTTCCGGATAAGTTTGATGGGGACTCTAAGTTGTGCCGTGGCTTCCTGACCCAATGCTCTCTGCACTTGGAGCTGTTGGCTGACCAATTTCCCACGGAACGGTCAAAGGTGGCATTTGTGGTCAACTTATTCTCTGGAAAGGCGTTGTCTTGGGCCACTCTGCTTTGGGACCGCAACAATCCTGCCACCACTTCAGTCCAGACCTTCTTCTCAGAAATACGCTCTGTCTTTTTTAGGAACCAGCCCGGGTTTCTTCAGCCTAGACGGCCTTGTTGAATCTTGTTCAAGGAAACTCTACAGTGGGCGATTACGCCATTCAGTTCCGGACTCTTGCCTCAGAATTAGCCTGGAATAATGAGGCTCTCTGCGCGACCTTCAAGAAAGGTTTATCCAGCCACATCAAAGATGTTCTGGCCGCACGAGAGATACCCTCAACCCTCTCTGAACTAATCAATTTGGCCACCCGCATTGATATGCGTTTTTCAGAAAGGCGACAGGAGCTACGCCAAGAAAAGGATCTCGTTCACACCAGGCGGTTTTCCCGCCCAACACCTCTCTTCCAGCATCTGCTGCAACCTGTGACTGTGCCTTCCGCCGAGGAGGCTATGCAAGTGGATCGGTCTCGCCTGACCCAACTTGAGAGGACTCGCGGCAGGAATGAGAACCTTTGCCTTTACTGTGCGAGCTCCGAGCATTTCCTCCGTGTCTGGGAAGACGCACGCACCTAGTAAACGTGGGAGAGGTGTTACTGGGTGTGGATTCCACCTCTCCACGATTAACTATTCCTGTACGGATTTCTTTGCCTGCTAAATCTGCCTTTTCTGCCGTGGCCTTTCTGGACTCTGGTTCAACAGGTAACTTCATTGAGGCCTCATTAGTCAACAGATTCAACATCCCTGTGAACCGTCTCGACAAGCCTCTCTTCATTTCTTCTGTGAGCGGACAGAATCTGGACTGTACTGTGTGCTATCGCACAGTGCCCTTGCGCATGAACGTAGGTGTCCTCCATCATGAGGAGATTGAATTTTTTGTGCTTCCCAACTGTACTTCTGAAGTTCTACTAGGCTTGCCTTGGCTCCAGCTCCATTCTCCTACTCTCGACTGGTCTTCTGGGGACATTAGAAGTTGGGGTCCTACCTGTCACCAGCGATGCTTTAAGACCTTACCCATCAGTCAAGTTACCGTCGCTTCCTCTCTGCCAGGCCTGCCTAAGGCCTACCAGGACTTTTCTGATGTTTTTTGTAAAAAGCAAGCAGAGGTCTTACCACCACACAGACCCTTTGACTGCCCTATTGACTTGCTTCCTGGTACTTCTCCACCGCGTGGCAGCATTTATCCCCTCTCTGCCCCAGAGACCCAAGCCATGTCCGAGTATGTTCAAGAAAATCTAAAAAAAAAGGATTTATCAGAAAATCTTGGGCTCCTGCTGGAGCAGGGTTCTTCTTCGTTGCTAAGAAAGATGGAACCCTACGCCCATGCATCGATTACCGCGGTTTAAATAAAATTACCGTTAAGAACCGTTATCCACTCCCCCTTATCTCTGAACTCTTTGACCGTCTGCGGGGAGCGAAAATTTTTACCAAACTTGATCTAAGAGGGGCTTATAATCTTATCCGTTTACGTGAAGGAGACGAGTGGAAAACTGCATTCAACACCCATGACGGACATTTTGAGTATCTTGTCATGCCTTTCGGCCTTTGCAATGCCCCAGCAGTTTTCCAGGACTTTGTCAATGACATTTTTCGTGACATGCTATATACCTGTGTAGTAGTCTGCCTGGATGACATTCTTATTTTTTCTTCTAACCCTGAGGAACATCGCCTCCATGTCCGTCAGGTGCTACAGCGCCTACGCGAAAATCACCTTTATGCTAAGATTGAAAAGTGTCTCTTTGAACGCAGTAGTCTACCTTTCTTGGGTTACATTGTGTCCAGCCAAGGCCTTCAAATGGATCCTGACAAACTCTCTGCGGTTCTGGATTGGCCACACCCTCGGGATTGCGAGCAATCCAACGCTTCCTCGATTTTGCTAACTACTATGGTCAATTTATTCCCCACTTCTCCACCATCGTTGCACCTATTGTAGCATTGACCAAAAAAGACGCGAACCCGAGGTCCTGGCCATCTATGGCGGAGGAGGCCTTTAATCTGCTCAAGGCTGCCGTCGCTTCTGCACCTGTTCTGTCCAGGCCTGACCCCTCAAAGCCTTTTATCCGCGAAGTAGATGCTTCTTCTGTTGGTGCCGGTGCCGTTTTAACTCAAAAGACCACTACTGGGAAAAATCGCATGTGTGGCTTTTTCTCCAAGACCTTCTCTTCTGCAGAAAAAAATTATTCGATTGGAGATTGTGAGCTTTTAGCTATTAAATTGGCACTCGAGGAGTGGAGACATCTTTTGGAGGGGTCCCTGCATCCCATCATCATTTACACGGACTATAAAAATTTATCGTATCTCCAGACTGCCCAGCGATTAAATCCTCAGAAAGCTAGATGGACATTGTTTTTTGCCCGCTTCAATTTTGAAATTCATTTTTGTCCAGCCGACAAGAACGTTAGAGCTGACGCACTATCACGTTCCACCGATGTTTCCGAATCTGAAGCCCCTCCACAGCACATCATACCTCCTGAGTGTCTCATCTCCTCCGCTCCTACCACTCTTGTGCAAGTTCCTCGGGGGAAGACTTTTGTACCTCCACGCCTTCGTCTTAAGATTCTTAAATGGGGTCATTCTTCTCTTTTGGCCGGACATGCTGGTGTCAAGAAGTCAGAGCAGTTGATTTCCAGACACTATTGGTGGCCCTCCTTGCAGAGGGATGTGACTGATTTTGTTCGGGCTTGTACTACCTGTGCCCGTGACAAGACTCCTCGCCAGAAGCCGGCAGGTGTCCTCCTTCCTTTACCTGTAGCTGAACAGCCATGGTCCCATATTGCTATGGACTTCATCACCGATCTGCCACCATTCCGCAATAATACAGTCATCTGGGTGGTCGTTGATTGTTTTTCTAAAATGGCTCATTTTGTTCCTCTGCTGGGTCTTCCTTCTGCGCCTCAATTGGCGAAACAATTTTTTCTTCATATTTTTCGCTTCCACGGGCTTCCCACGCACATCGTCTCAGATAGAGGCGTCCAGTTTGTTTTTTACATTTTGGAGGGCACTCTGCAGTCAATTAAAAATCAAACTAAATTTTTCTTCTGCTTACCACCCTCAATCCAACGGTCAAGTGGAAAGAGTTAATCAGATACTTGGTGACTACCTGCGACATTTTGTCTCCTCTCGCCAAGACGATTGGGTGGACCTCTTGCCCTGGGCTGAATTTTCGTACAATTTTAAAAACTCTGAGTCTTCTTCCAAATCCCCATTTTTTGTGGTGTACGGCAGTCACCCACTTCCCCCCCTCCCCATCCCCACTTCCTCTGGGGTTCCTGCCGTTGATGAATTGATGCAAGATCTTTCTTCCATTTGGCGTGAGACTCAAAAGTCGCTTCTACTGGCCCCATCTCGAATTAAGGCGCATGCTGATAAAAAGAGAAGGGTTCCTCCGGTATTTTTCCCTGGTGACAAGGTATGGCTTTCTGCTAAGTATATTCAATTCCGTGTACCCAGTTACAAGTTGGGCCCCCGATTTTTAGGGCCTTTCAAAGTCAAAAAACAAATCAACCCTGTCTCTTACCAACTTCATCTGCCCTCCTCTCTCCGTATTCCCAACTCTTTCCATGTCTCTCTACTCAAACCTGTTGTTCTTAACCGCTATTCTCCCAAAGTCACTCTTCCCGCTCCTGTCCCTGGATCCTCTGATATCTTCTCTGTGAAAGAGATCCTCGCCTCCAGGGTTGTCCAAGGTAAAAGATTTTTTCTCGTTGATTGAGAGAATTGTGGCCCCGAAGAGAGGTCTTGGGAACCCGAGGTCAATATCCTTGACAAGGAACTCATTCGTAAATTTCTGGGTTCCAAAAAGAAGGGGAGACCCAAGGGGGGGGGGGGGTACTGTAAAGCCGAGCGCTCCGAGTCCCGCTGCTTCCCCGGAGCGCTCGCGGCATTACTCTGCTTGCAGCGCTCCGGTCGGTGCTGCTGACCGAGAGCGCTGCTACCCTGTCATCGGAGGGGATGCGATCCGCGGGACGGGATGTGCCCGCTCACGGATCGCATCCCATGTCTCTTCTCACCTGCTCCGTCCTTCCTCTGTCCCAGCCCGGCGCGCGCGACCCCGCTCTTTAGGGTGCGCGCGCTCCGGCTCTCTGAAATTTAAAGGGCCAGTGCACCACTAATTGGTGCCTTGCCTAATCTAGTCCAATCACTGTTTTCCCTATAAAACATCACTTCCCCTTCCTGTCCCTGCCGGATCTTGTTGCCTAGTGCCTAGTGAAAGCGTTCCAGTGTGTCCTTGCCTGTGTTTCCAGAAGCTCTGCTGTTGCCCCTGACTTCGAACCTTGCCGCCTGCCCTGACCTTTCTGCTACGTCTGACCTTGCCTTGCCTTGTCCTTTTGTACCGTGCCATCTCAGCCACCAGAGAGGTTGAGTCGCTACCGGGTGGAACAACCTGGGGGTTACCTGCCGCAGCAAGTCCATCCCGCTTTGCGGCGGGCTCTGGTGAATACCAGTAACCCCTTAGACTCCGTTCCCCTGGTACGGCCCACGCCATCACCTCTCTGGTACAGAGGATCCACTCCCAGTGTACTCACCCTTCGCCAACCCGGATCCTGACAGTGTTGCTCACGAATATTCGCAATTCGAATTTTATCTGCGAATATCGCATATTCGCGAATTCGCGAATATTTGCGAATATAGCACTATATATTTGAAATTACGAATATTTTTTTTTCCTTCACAGTACACATCACAGTGATCATCCCTCTCTGCTTCCAGCTTGTGTGGTCTAAAGAAGGCTCTAATACTACTGTGTGAGACCGCCGGGCGAATATTCGCATATGCAAAAATTCGCATATGCAAATATTGATCCCTTACTTCTACTGCTTCTATCAAGTAACACTGGTATACTTGCTATAAAGTTCGTAAATTTTCACACATGCAAAATTTCGTACATGCAAATTTTCGCATATGCAAAAAAAACACGCGAATATTAAGAGCATGCGAATTTAGCGAATATATGACGAATATTCGTCCATATATTCGTGAAATATCGCAAATTCGAATATGGCCTATGCCGCTCAACACTAGTGTAATCCTCCCCTCCTGTGTCTCAAACATACAGGCCCGGACTGGCCTACCGGGATACCGGGATCTATCCCGGGGTGCCGCTGGGCCTGGGGCCGCTTTGGGGCCAGATTAACGTAGGGGCTCCAGGCCCCTACATGAAAATAGAACCAGCGGGCTGCATAGGCCGCCTGCAGGCCCGGCTCTATAACTAGGTGGACCAAGCGCCCGCTTAGGGGCGGCCAGGTCCAAAGTCTGGGGGGGCTTAAAATTTGCTGCCCACTCCGGTCTGTGTCCACCCGCTCTGTCTGCCACCCTGTCCACTCTGTCTGTCCGTAGCCCTGGGAGTGCAGGGGAATCACGTGTGGCGTCATTCCCCCCTGCGTCTTCACGCCGTAAAGCTAGGAGCCCGGCACTGCTGCTGAGCGCAGATGGATCTGCGTGTGATTAAGGTAAGACTGAGGAGAGGGGGGTGTTGTATATGTATTATTGATGGGGGGGGAGGCTGGGGGTGACGAACAAGGAGGAAGGGGTGTATAATTATGATTGAAGGGGGGAGGCTGGGGGTTTGGACAAATGATGAGGAGGGAGGGTGTATATTTATGATTGATGGGGGGAGGCTGGGGGCTTAGGACCAAGGATGAGGAGGGGTGTATATTTATGATTGATGGGAGGCTGGAGGGTTAGGAGCAAGGATGAGGGGGGTGTATATTTATGATTGAAGGGGGGAGGCTGGGGGGTATTGGTGAGGATAACAAGGATGGGGGGGGTTGGGTAGGTGTGAGGCTGAGGAAACCAAGGATAAGGGGGGAGGTGTATATGCATGATTGATAGATGCGAGGGTCCAAGCGCTGGGACCCCCACGATCTCCAGTACGGGCCTTGGCAGTTAGCTGGAAAAGAGGTATGCCGCCCCCCCACGAAGTGCCGGCCAACACACCCCTCCGTATACTCCATAGAAATACATGGAGGGAGCGTGCCGACCACGGCTTCCTGTGGGGTCAGATGTCGGCTTCTGGCATACTGACTGGGCCCCCGTGCAGGAGATTGTGGGGGATCTCAATGCTTGGACCCCCCGAAATCTATAACTTATCCCCTACCCAAAGGCTAATCCAAATACTAATGGCAATATTATGTTTAGGGCACAGTGCATGGCAGTATTATATTCAGGGCGCAGTGTATGGCAGTATTAAATTCAGGGCGCAGTGTATGGCAGTATTATATATAGGGCAAAGTGTATGGCAGTATTATATTCAGGGCACAGTGTATGGCAGCATTCAGGGCGCAGTGTATGGCAGTATTATATTCAGGGCACAGTGTATGGTTGTATTATATTCAGGGCGCAGTGTATGGCAGTATTATATTCAGGGCGCAGTGTATGCCAGTATTATATTTGGGGCTCAGTGTTTGGCAGTATTATATTTGGGGCGCAGTGTATGGCAGTATTATATTCAGAGCTCAGTGTATGGCAGTATTATATTTGAGGCGCAGTGTATGGCATTATTATATTCAGTGCAAAGTGTATGGCAATATTATAGTCAGGGCGCAGTGTATGGCAGTATTATATTTAGGGCACAGTGCATGGCATTATTATATTCAGGGCGCAGTGTATGGTAGTATTATATTCAGGATGCAGTGTATGGCAGTATTATATTCAGGGCGCAGTGTATGGCAGTATTATATTCAGGGCTCGGTGTATGGCAGTATTATATTCAGGGCACAGAGTATGGCAGTATTATATTCCGGGCGCAGTGTATGGCAGTATTATATTCAGGGCACATTGCATAGCATTATTATATTCAAGGCACAGTGTATGCCAGTATTATATTCAGGGCGCAGTGTATGCCAGTATTATATTTGGGGCGCGGTGTATGCCAGTATTATATTCAGGGCTCAGTGTGTGGCAATATTATATTTGGGGCGCAGTGTATGCCAGTATTATATTCAGGGCTCAGTGTATGGCAGTATTATATTTGGGGCGCAGTGTATGGCAGTATTATATTCAGGGCACAGTGTATGGCAGTATTATATTTGGGGCGCAGTGTATGGCAGTATTATATTCAGGGCTCAGTGTGTGGCAGTATTACATTCAGTGGGTGCAGTGTGTGGCAGTATTTTATTTAGGGCACAGTATCTGGCAGTATTATAATGTTTATTGTCGTCATACAGAGGATGAGATTCTGCTGACATAGTGAGGAGACAATGAAGTTTGGGCCTCAGACTCTGCAGAGAAGATGGAGCTGGAAGAAGACCTGGCGTCTGGACCAGAGGAAAAGGAACGACAACAGAGAAGACATCACTCAGGTCAGTGATATCATTGTGTATTCTCCTGACTGTCCTATTACTGCTGTAATTTGTAAGTTCTGCAGTGATGATGGGGACACTGTACTCCAATCTGTGGCCTTCAGCTGTTACAAAACTGCATACCATAATGAGGCTCTAGACATGATGGGAGTTGTAGCTTTGCAACAGCTGGAGAGCAACTTGAAGCGAGGTGATTGGTGGAGGTCCCAGCATTCAGACCCCACAAAAAAAAAAAAAAAATGGACTGCTTATTCTTAAATGTCAGGGTGTATTTTTGGTCCCAGTCCAAACCCCCTTAAAAAAAGTCGCAAATTTAAGCCAGGTCAGACCTGGCTTACAAAACGTGCTCTAGCATTTAAAAAAAAATGGTGCACAAAAAGTCGCAAACTGCTACTTTTTGTACAACTTTTTGTGAAGCTCCGCTCCCCGTCCATCTGCCCGCATCTACCTCCCACTGGCTAGCTGGTAGAACTACAACTCCTAGCATGTCCTCACAGTAAGAGTATGCTGGGAGTTTAGTCTTCCAACAGCCAGCTGGCAGGTGGGAGATGCGGGCGGGGGGGGGGGGGGTGTGGCTTTGTTTTTCTACTTGAGGATTGGGGGGGGGCTGTCCTCAGTGTACAGAGCCCTGCTTGTCCTCAGTGTACAGAGCCCTGCTTGTCCTCAGTGTACAGAGCCCTGCTTGTCCTCAGGGTACAGAGCCCTGCTTGTCCTCAGTGTACAGAGCCCTGCTTGTTCTCCGTGTACAGAGCCCTGCTTGTCCTCCGTGTACAGAGCCCCGCATGTCCTAAGTGTACAGAGCCCCGCTTGTCCTCAGTGTACAGAGCTCCGCTTGTCCTCCGTGTACAGAGCCCTGCTTGTCCTCAGTGTACAGAGCCCTGCTTGTTCTCCGTGTACAGAGCCCTGCTTGTCCTCCGTGTACAGAGCCCCGCATGTCCTAAGTGTACAGAGCCCCGCTTGTCCTCAGTGTACAGAGCTCCGCTTGTCCTCCGTGTACAGAGCCCTGCTTGTCCTCAGTGTACAGAGCCCTGCTTGTCCTCAGTGTACAGAGCCCTGCTTGTCCTCAGTATACAGAGCCCCGCTTGTCCTCAGTGTACAGAGCCCCACTTGTCCTCAGTGTACAGAGCCCTGCTTGTCCTCAGTGTACAGAGCCCTGCTTGTCCTCAGTGTACAGAGCCCCACTTGTCCTCAGTATACAGAGCCCTGCTTGTCCTCAGTGTACAGAGCCACGCTTGTCCTCAGTGTACAGAGCCCCACTTGTCCTCAGTGCACAGAGCCCCGCGTGTCCTCAGTGTACAGAGCCCTGCTTGTCCTCAGTGTACAGAGCCCCGCTTGTCCTCAGTGTACAGAGCCCTGCTTGTCCTCAGGTACAGAGCCCCGCTTGTCCTCAGTGTACAGAGCCCTGCTTGTCCTCAGTGTACAGAACCCCGCTTGTCCTCAGGTACAAAGCCCTGCTTGTCCTCAGTGTACAGAGCACTGCTTGTCCTCAGTGTCTGCACCTAATGTGGGGAACTATACTGCACCTAATATGGGGACTGTACTGAACCTAATGTGGGGAACTGTACTGCACCTAATGTGGGGGGAACTGTACTGCACCTAATGTGGGGGAACTGTACTGCACCTAATGTGGGGGAACTATACTGCACCTAATGCGGGGGAACTGTACTGCACCTAATGTGGGGGAACTATACTGCACCTAATGTGGGGGGGAACTATACTGCACCTAATGTGGGGGAAACTAATATGCTTTAAAATACATGATTTTACCTTTTATGAACAAGAAAATGATGACGTGCTGGTATAATGACGCAACACTATGGGGCTGGTATGTAATTTTTTCCTGGGCTGGTTTTCACACCCAGCCCTGCCCTGCAAACATGCCCAGTTTGCCCTGCAAACATGCCCAGTTTGCCCTGCAAACATAAACTATCATAAGCCCCCCTGGGGCGTTTACCTGCCCATATAAACTTCGTGAAACCCACATGAATCCTTTTCACATGTGTATGGCGTAAAAGTAAGGGTATGTTTACACTACATAATTCCCACGGAATTCCGTGAGCAGAATTACGTGCTGTAAACATAAACATCAGTGTGAATGAACAAGAAAATGATGACGTGCTGGTATAATGACGCAACACTATGGGGCTGGTATGTAATTTTTTCCAGGGCTGGTTTTCACACCCAGCCCTGCCCTGCAAACATGCCCAGTTTGCCCTGCAAACATGCCCAGTTTGCCCTGCAAACATAAACTATCATAAGCCCCCCTGGGGCGTTTACCTGCCCATATAAACTTCGTGAAACCCACATGAATCCTTTTCACATGTGTATGGCGTAAAAGTAAGGGTATGTTTACACTACATAATTCCCACGGAATTCCGTGAGCAGAATTACGTGCTGTAAACATAAACATCAGTGTGAATGGGTTTCCGTGAGACTCGTTCACACTGCGGAATTTCAGCGGCGGACAATTCTTTCTTTGCGCGGAAGTCTTTGAACACTGCATAGCTGTCAATGGTGATGGTGCAGTGCCGAGCGGTCCCACCACCGAAGTATTGCGGCGGCGGCCGCCAGAATGTAATCTCCGCTCGCGGAATTCTGCGAGCTGAGATTCCGTTAATAATCCATAGTGTGAACATACCCTAAGGGTATTGTTTGTAGTGGATACAATAAATTGGGAAAACTCATCATTTTTATGAGATGCACCCTACCTGAGAATGACAAGGGGAGTGAACGCCATCGGAGGAACTCCTTCTCTATCTTTGCAATTAAGGGAGGATAATTTAGATTGTATAATGATAAGGGTGTACGAACTAGCTTAATGCCTAGTTAAAGGGGTTCTCTGGTGGTTACACATATTTTCCCCTATCCAAAGGATAGGGGAAAAGATGCCTGATCGCGGGAGTCCCGCCGCTGGGGAACCCCGGAATCTTGCACGCGGCACCCCGTTTGTAATCAGTCCCCGGAGTGTTCGCTCCGGGTCTGATTACAGGCGACCACCGGGCCGGCGGCGTGTGACGTCACGCTTCCCCCCCCCCCCTGTGTGACATCACGTTCTTCCCTTCAATGCAAGGCTACGGGAGGGGGTGTGACAGCTATCACGCCCCCTCCCGTAGGCTTGCATTGAGGGGCGAAGCGTGACGTCACTGTTACGCCGAGCGCTCCGGGTCCCTGCTCCTCCCCGGAGCGCTCGCAGAGTTCTCTCATTCGCAGCGCCCCGGTCAGACCTGCTGACCGGGTGCGCTGCGATATTACTCCCAGCCGGGATGCGATTCGCGATGCGGGACGCGCCCGCTCGCGATGCGCATCTCGACTCCCGTACCTTACCCGTTCCCCGTCTGTGTTGTCCCGGCGCGCGCGGCCCCGCTCCTTAGGGCGCGCGCGCACCGGGTCTCTGCCATTTAAAGGGCCGCTGCGCCACTGATTGGCGCAGCAGGCATAATCAGTATTCTCACCTGTGCACTCCCTACTTATACCTCACTTCCCCTGCACTCCCTCGCCGGATCTTGTTGCCATTGTGCCAGTGAAAGCGTTTCCTTGTGTGTTCCTAGCCTGTGTTCCAGACCTCCTGCCGTTGCCCCTGACTACGATCCTTGCTGCCTGCCCTGACCTTCTGCTACGTCCGACCTTGCTCTTGTCTACTCCCTTGTACCGCGCCTATCTTCAGCAGTCAGAGAGGTTGAGCCGTTGCTGGTGGATACGACCTGGTTGCTACCGCCGCTGCAAGACCATCCCGCTTTGCGGCGGGCTCTGGTGAATACCAGTAGCAACTTAGAACCGGTCCACCAACACGGTCCACGCCAATCCCTCTCTGGCACAGAGGATCCACCTCCAGCCAGCTGAATCGTGACAGTCACACTGGGGCGGACGCGTGACGTCACATGCCACCGGCTTGGTGGTCGTCTGTAATCAGACCCGGAGCGAACACGCTTCGGGGACTGATTACAAATGGGGTGCCGCATGCAAGATCCCGGGCGGCGGGACTCCCGCGATCAGGCATCTTATCCCCTATCCTTTGGATAGGGGATAAGATGTCTAAGCACCGGAGAACCCCTTTAAGTAATAAAGTGCTTAGCTACCTGAACTGAGGTTACTTAAGGTGTAGAAGGTATGTTGCCTAGAAATAATCACTGACACTTATCTACGTTGACTTTATACCCCGAGAACGAACTAAATAGTCCCAATATAAAAAAAATAAAACCTAAGTTGAGTATCTGAACAATTTAAATATAGGAGCATATCAGCTGATTTTTATTTCTGTAGACTCTACCTTGATTCCTTGGTACACAGGGATTTGGAGAAAATATTGGGCCAGTGGCTCTAAGGCTAGATTAAAGAGAAGGGGTGAAAGCAGACACCCCTGTCTTGTTCCCTGTTGGAGTGGGAAAGGGTCCAAAAGATATCCGGGGAGATGTATGCGGGACATGGGGTTTTTATATAGAGCTGATAAAAATATGCGAAAAGGTCCTAAAATATCTGCCCTCGTGAGAACCGTATCCAGCCAGGTCCAGTGAACATTATCAAATGCTTTTTCGTCATCCAATGCCAACAATGCTGGGAACTGGCTGGAGTACCGTTTACAATTTACTGCTCCCTGAACCGCTAGAATTGTCCTAAGATTTTAAGCAGCCGCCCTACCCTTTATAAAACCATCCTGCTGCAGTCCAATCAGTTTAGGCATCAAAGTAGCTAGCCTAACCGCTAATAATTTAGACAATATTTTAATGTCAACATTTATTAAGTAAATGGGACGATAAGCCCCTGGTAAAGACGGGTCCTTACCTATCTTATGTAGCTCTTTAATATGGGCTACATTTCCTGACTGTGGAAGGGCCCTCATAGCAAAGATATTGGTATATACACCTTGCAGAGACGGGCTTATCTTATCGTTTAGCAATTTTAAAATGATTTTTCAATGATTTGATCACCATGGAGACCTCCTCCACTGTGACAGGTTCATTAAGAATGTTTCTATCCTTCTCTTACAGAGACGGTAAAGATAGAGT
Organism: Hyla sarda; assembly: GCF_029499605.1. Lineage (NCBI taxonomy): Eukaryota > Metazoa > Chordata > Amphibia > Anura > Hylidae > Hyla > Hyla sarda. Next base: position 202,522,218 of record NC_079193.1, on the reverse strand, counting down.
ATCTAGGAATTTTGTACCTGCCTCTACATCTACTTGTTGTTTAGTATATAAGTCCTGGTAGAACTGTCTGAACATATCTACTATCTCCTTAGGACGTTTATGTAGAATACCCAGTTTATCCTTCAGAGGCCTAATAGGATTCACCACTCTTTGTCCCCTCGCCATGTTAGCTAGGAGTCTGCCGTATGTATTGCCGAACTTGTAGAACTCAGCCATAGAAAGGTCCTTATGGTAAGTATCAGTAGCCGCTTGAGACGTCTCAAAAGCGTGCTGAGCTTGCACCCAAGCCCCTTTTGTCTTGTCCCATGGCGAGGTGAGAAAGGTGGTATAAGCTTGCTGCAGTGCAGACATCATGGTTGCATTTTTCTCCCTTGCAACTTTCTTGTGGTGAGTAATATGTGAGAGGATTTTCCCTCATAACACTGCCTTCCCAGCTTCCCAAAAAAGATAGGGATCAGTTATGTGTTTCTTGTTATACGTGACATATTCCTCCCACCAATGTCCTAACAATTGTGCAAAATGCTCATCTTTAACTAAGTAGGAGAGAAAATTCCAAACTGTGTCTTAACCATGGTTCCCATTCCCACCAGTGCGTGGTCAGAGATAAAAATGTCATATATGCGTTCCAATGTCGCTCGAGGAAGAATAGTTTGAGATACAAGTAATCTAGTCTAGACTACGATTGGTGGGAATGGGAAAAGTGAGTGTATTCCCTCTCAGTGGGATTATGATGTCTCCAGGAATCAATCAAACCTGTTGTGTGGGTGAAAAATTGCAAGTATAACTCAGCATGTGGAGAAATGGTAAGATATTTAACCCCTTAAGGACCAAGGACGTACTGGTACGTCCTTGGTCCTGCTCCCGTGATATAACGCGGGGTTACACGGTAACTCCGCATCATATCACGGCGGGCCTGGCGTCATAGTGAAGCCGGGACCTGCCGCTAATAGCGCGCAGTGCCGATCGCGGCGCCACGCACTATTAACCCTTTAGCCGCGAGCTCAGAGCGGCTAAAAGCGAAAGTGAAACCATGCCGGTTAACTCAGTGGGCTGTTCGGGATAGCCGCGGCATCCCGAACAGCTTACAGGACAGCGGGAGGGCCCCTACCTGCCTCCTCGCTCTCCGATCGCCGAATGACTGCTCAGTGCCTGAGATCCAGGCATGAGCAGTCATGCGGCAGAATCATCGATCACTGGTTTCCTATGAGAAACCAGTGATCAATGATAAAGATCAGTGTGTGCAGTGTTATAGGTCCCTATGGGAGCTATAACACTGCAAAAAAAGTGAAAAAAAAGTGAAAGAATATCATTTAACCCCTCCCCTATTAAAAGTTTGAATCACCCCCCTTTTCCCATAAAAAAAAACACAGTGGAAATAAAAATAAACATATATGGTATCACCGTGTGCGGAAATGTCCGAATTATAAAAATATATCATTAATTTAACCGCTCAGTCAATGGCGTGCGCGCAAAAAAAATCCCAAAGTCCAAAATAGTGCATTTTTGGTCACTTTTTATATCATTTAAAAATGAATAAAAACCGATCAATAAATTCTATCAATGCAAAAATGGTACCGTTAAAAACTTCAGATTACGGTGCAAAAAATTAGCCCTCATACCGCCCCATACACGGAAAAATAAAAAAGTTATAGGGGTCAGAAGATGACAATTTTAAACATATTAATTTTCCTGCATGTAGTTATGATTTTTTCCAGAAGTACGACAAAATCAAACCTATACAAATAGGGTATCATTTTAATCGTATGGACCTACAGAATAAACATAAGGTGTCATTTTTACCGAAAAATGTACTACGTAGAAACGGAAGCTCCCAAAAGTTACAAAACAGCCTTATTTTTTTAAATTTTGTCGCACAATGATTTTTTTTTCCGTTTCACCGTAGATTTTTGGGCAAAATGACTGAAGTCATTACAAAGTAGAATTGGTGGCGCAAAAAATAAGCCATCATATGGATTTTTAGGTGCAAAATTGAAAGAGTTATGATTTTTTTAAAGGCAAGGAGCTAAAAACGAAAATACAAAAACGGAAAAGCCCCCGATCTTTAAGGGGTTAAGCTTACTATCCTGAGGCATGTGGAACTGTGTTAAAATCTCTGCCAACCACCACGTTCAATTCCAGAGCATCATAAAATATCGATTTCCACACATGAGGGCCATACACATTATAAATTCTGTACTTGGTCTCCCCTCCCCCAACAACAGATGTTGCAGCATACCCTCATCATCCTCCCAATGTGATAGAATAAATTGGGCCAGCTTTCTGTGTACTAAAATTATCACAATGAGAACCCCCCTTCCTTCCCAGTGCCAGTGACCCCATAACAGCCAGCACTCACCTCTTAAAATTCTCTCTCAATAAGTGTGTTTTCTGACAGCGCAGCATCAGCTCTCATTTTCAGGAGAAAACCGAGAACACATGATCTCTTCTCAGGAGATCTCAGGCCCTTTAAATTCCATGTAATAATTTTCATAATAATAAACAGGAAACAATGTTGATGCAGGTCTCAGCATACATAATGTAAAATTGTACATGGAAATGGTACAGCGCGACTTAGGAATAGTAGGTGACATCCAAGATATGGACCATGGAAGACAAACTACAGAAATAATCCAACAATCAACTCATAAACAAAAACAAAAAAATCAATCCCCTCCCCACATATCTTGGCTTCAAGAGCCCTAGCGAGAAAATGTTACTGAGGACTTCACTTTTTTCGTGAATGTCAGATGGGCAATCCCATGAGATAATAACATCACAATCAATCATCACACAATTTCGGGGGACAGGCATCGTACCCGGAATGTGTAGAAAAGGAATACAGCACTAAGATGGCATAAAACATGGATGAATTTGAAGATGATTCTGTCAGAAATACATTGTATATGCCTATCTGATGAACAGGGAAATTATCTAAAACACATTATTTGGTTACAGCAGAAACATATATTATGGCAGTTGATTAAATATTCTCTGTTTATCCATATGGAAATTGCACAGTTGTCATGCTCCCTCCCATAGACATGAATGGAGGGAGTGTGGCATGACATCACGATCACAGAAGATCCAGGCTTCCTTGTCCGTAACACCACAGTGCCGCCCTAGAGATTGCGGGGGGTCCCAGCGGTTGGACCCTCCGGATCAGACATGTTATCCCCCATCCTTTGGATAGGGGAAGACATGTCTAGGGGAAAAGTACCACTTTAGGTATGTGCTTAGTACTGCAAGAGCAAATTGCCAAGATAAACAATAAATAGCTGTAAGTAAAGAGTAAACTGCTTTACATAACTCCTGACCATGCACGTCATGACATATATTCCCAAAATACGGATATGCACCCCATTATACTAGTATCAGATGAAAGCATGGCAACAGAAAGATATGATAACTTCACTGCCAAAACAAAGTGTTTCAGGTACAGCCGATTGTAAACCAATACTACCTGTATATCATACTAAAAGATGGAACTCAAATGAGCAATTCATTTATAAAATTATTAAAATGAACTAATTAATTAATTAATTACCCACAGTAGATATCTTGCTTGTGTGATGTGGGGACCCAAAAACACCTTGGCTTACGTTTCGTGAGCACCACTTCGTCAGGAGACCCTTGGTAAAACAGCTGCTTGCATCAGTAACCTCTGAGATTTCTAAATCGTAAAGGGACTGTCAAGATTTACACAGTGCAGCTTGTGATACAGTTTTCATCACCACGAGGAGTAAGCATAATTCACAATGATAGTTAACAAAATGATCTACATTAACATATATGACTAAAAGCAATACATAGGCATCAGGGCAGAAATAGCAAAGGCAAAGCCTGAAAGAAACATTCCCCATCCCCCATTAGATGAGCTGAAAGTATATTATTCAGGGTTAGTTTTCATGGTCTGCTGCAGCACTGGAATTTCTATGGTGATTATTTCTCAAATTGCCATCATATGAAGATTAAAGGCACCGTATATGTAAACTCCAAAAGTCCTATCAAGGAAAGATTTACCCTTAATGTAGAATAATCAAAAGGAAATGTAAATGCATGTAGTAATCCAGAAGTATTGTATACTCTAACGTAATGTTTTTTAAAAAAAAATTATTTATTTATTTATTTTTTGTTCCCTTGTTCAGTTCAATTTCTGTTTTATTAAGATATATTTGCATTTGTAGCGCAGGTAAATGGCAGGTGACAAAATAAGCTACTGTTTTATTATATGTTTACTATTTTATTACATCCATTTGTTGTGAGACCCGATGAACGGCAATATTCTGATTTCAATCAACAATTAATGTGTTAAGTTGTTGTGACAATTTTTATTACCAAACTGTCAATCATATAACGAAGTTGTGATAGGCATGCAAAAATAAATAGTGTGAAATGCAATATCTCTGCAACTACCTCTGTAGGAAAACAAACAGAGTAAATTAGCATGAAATGTCAGTGCCTCCCTGTTGCCTTCAAAAGTCTCCTTTCTCTTTGGTTGTTCAAACAGAATATATTGGCCCTAAATTACTATAAGTGTTGTTTTTTAGTGTAAAATGTTTTTTCAGACTTTCATGATTCAACTCTATTTACTATGGGAACACACAAGTCGGTAAATTTCTGACCAGCATTTTCTTGGTTGGAATCCCCAGGAATTTATTTACAGAATTTTGTGTGAATTCAATATTAAAGGGGTACTCCGCCCCAAGACATCTTATCCCCTATTCAAAAGATAAGGGATAAGATGTCTGTTCGTGGGGTCCTGCTGCTGGGAACCCCCGCAATCTCTCCTGTAGCACCGCTGTGTTCTGGTACACAGAGCAAGCTTTGCTCCGTGCCTGATGACTGACGATGCAGGTGCCGGAGGATTAGGACATCAAGGCCCGGCCCCCTTGTGACATCACACCCCACCCCCTCAATGCAAGTCTAGGGGATAGGGGATAAGATGTTTGATCTCGGGAGGTCTGACTGCTGAGAACCCTGTCATCTCCGGGCCGGACCCCCGTGATCTCTGCTGCGGCACACCAGTCATAGGTGCACGAAGCGAACTTCGCACCATGCCGGATGACTAGTGATTAAGGGGGGTTGGCGTGACATCACAAAGAGCGTGGCTGTGATGTCACAAGCCTCCGGCACCACAGTCGGAATTCTAAACAAACGCTGTGTGCTGCAGTGAGATCGCAGGGGTGCCACCGCTGGGATAGGGGATAATATGTCTAGGGGCGGAATACCCCTTTTTGTGTCTTATATGTTTGTTTATGTTTCTGAGTGTATATTATGTAATCTAGTAGTAATAAGGCTACATACAGCCTGAACTATTGATGTAAGGCTGGGTTCACATATGTCCGGCACCCGACATAGGTGAACTCAGCCTAAACCTTGATGCAACTGATACCATAACTAATGACAACCTTCATCAGTTGTATGACATCCGGCATCCATTGTTTCTGGATGCCAGACAGGGGAATGCAGAAAGCTGCGTTTCTCTGTCCGGTGCCCTCTGGCGTGTCCAACCATCCAGACTCAAAATTGAGTCGCTAGATGATCGTGAACTGTCCCAGTCAAATGAATGGGATCAGCTTTATCATCAGTTTTCCTCAGGGAAACTATGCCAGATGTCTGATATATGTGAACCCAGCCTTATTCATTTATCATGCAGAAGTCTGTTGTTTTAAGTATAACATTAAAGGAAATCTGTATTCAGTGTCACCTGCACTAACCTGTCAGTACAGACAGGTAGTGCAGATGACACTGATGATAACAATACTTACCTGGTCCCATTCCGTGCTGTGGTTCTCCCGCAATCTTCCGCCATATCTCCTGTTCGGGGGCCGACTTGGAGCATGGGCGGAACTTAGTGTTGAAATAGCATTTCACGTTTTCATAGCTAATACAATGTCAGCAGGTTGATGGAGTTCTTAAACATAAGGGTAACTGATGTGACCATGGCAACAGAAATGTTATATATTACTTAGGTTTAACGAAGAAATGCACAATTTTATTATTGTCCTGTAATTTGGGTATCCAAAATTAGAAGGTAAGAAAGACACTATAAATGTTATCTATCTAAAACCCTTACGTAAAACACAGACAGCATTATCTTCTTGTTCTTCATTTAAAAGTACACACAGATTACTAACAAATAAGAACAATGTTGATATCTGTAAAGGCCTATTTTCACAAAGCAATTTTTGTTATTTTTGTTATATTAAACACTTCTAACAATAATTGCCTGTTTGGATGAAAGACAAGATCAATAATAAAGCTTATAAATGTAATTTATCATTGATCCCAATCAATCATTATGCCATAAAAAAACATTGTTATTAGTGACACAATTGGTGTATATGTCAATGTTGCTTCTACTGCCATTAACATTCATACAAAGCATTGCTGCCCACAAACAGCTCAGAGACGATTTCTTTCAGCCACCACTTATCTCTCTCTTTACTTACTCAAGGTGCACCCCCCACCACCACCATATGCTGTTTGCCCCTGTAAGTAGCTTCCCCTATGTAGTTAGGGCCCACCTGTATGGTGTTTGGTCACTGTAAATAGCTTGCCCCCATAGGTAGTTTCCCCCCTTCTGCAGGGAGTTTGCCCATCTGCCCCCTTCCCCTGCAAGTAGGTTTTCCCATCCTGTAAGTAGAACCGCCTCTAGGTAGGACCCCCTGCAGGTACTTTGCCCCGTGTAGATAGTTTGTCCACCCTGTAGGTAGGACCTCCATTCAGGTAGTTTGCCCATGTAGGTAGGACCCCTGTTCGTAGTTGACCCCCTCTTGTAGGTGGGACTCCCTGCAGAAGTTTTGTCTCCTCCTCCCTTATAAGTATGACCCCCTATGAGGCACTTATATAATTCAATGAGCTCACTCATACCCTCTTCTATACCGGTGTGTAAGCATATACATCTGCCATTAAGTAACGTAGGATAGCATAGAAGCAATAGTGGCGACAATGTCCACTATAAGGGTTGTCACCCAATTTTCCTTCATTCCTGACAAGCAATTTCTAGTGAGGCATAATTTTCATTCACTAATCTAGGATATATGGTTGCTGATCCCAAAAGATAGTGATTGCCATATTGTCACCAAACTTTTCTGAATCCTGACAAGCAGATCTGTGTTACTGTTCCAAACCATTTCTAGTGGTCGCTCCGTGGTCTAGGACAGATGGGTGGTAATCCCGAGAGGTAGTGACAGCCATTCATAAGGACTGTTATCCAGCGTTGCTTGACTTCTGAACAGCAAATTTGGTACTGTTTTCTATACCACTGTGTAACCAGATACAATTCCCATTCACAAATGTAGGACAGCAGAGATGCAACAATGCCCATATTGTCACCTGGCTTTCCTGAAAGCAAAGAATGCCTGAATATAATTTTTATCCTGGGAAAGCTGGGTGACAACCACTATATTTCCTTGGCTCCAGACAAGCAAACCTACATTATTGTGCAGCAGTTCACCTTCATTTCTAGTAAGGCACTGCTGCCATTCAGTACCCAAGAAGGACATACGGGTGCTAATCCCAAGATGTAACTACCTGCCTGCGGCCCGTTCTGTTGCTCTGTTCTGTTGCTCCACTCTGCTCTCCCCTACTATAATCCCCCACCCCCGTTCTCTTGTGTGCTGGCTGGCTTGGAGGGGCATGTGATATTGCTCTGCTTTCTTCATAGCATTACACCTACTTAGTGGAGAAAGCAAAGTGAGGTGATGGTCACATGTTCCTCCATAGGACACCAAGGGTGGGGAATTCAACCAGCACAAGGGAGAATGAGGGAGCAGAGCGGAGTTAGTTTTACTGAAATGGGCCACAGATATTGTGTAGTAAGTGCCGTTGGCTTGCTGGATGTTTTCGGATATCTTGTGCACACGTGGGTACTGCAGCACACAGGTTGAAAAACACTGATCTAAGTCTTTACACTTCCCTAGCACCCTCTTTCCCTTTCCCTCAACCTAAACAGAACCCCTTTGTATGTAGTTTGCCCCTACACTTTGGGTAGTACCGCTGTAGGTAGGACCCCCTGTATATGGTTTTTCCCCCATAGGTAGGTGCTTCCTGTATGCAGTTTGCTAAAAACCGTCATATATATATATATATATATATATATATATATATATATACATATATATATATATATATATATATATATATATATGGCACCCCCTTGTAAGGAACTACTGAAAAAGAGATTTTAGAGCTGTCCTGAGAACCTAAGATCCTCCTCCATGGTGCACAGCTATTTTTATTTTTTATTCTCTCCTTCTCTCCATTTAAGAAGGTGGGGGGGGGTAGAGCTGAGCTGCTTGAAAGAAGAATACACACAGGTACTTCCTCCCTTAGTTTTCTAGCCAATCACAGAACAGCACAACCCACTTCACTCTTGATGTGTGGGTTGCATTGGGTTTTCAAAGTGCAAAGTGAGTAGGAAAAAAAAACAGCAGCAGCAGCAGGATTACAGCAAGAAAAAGGATAAAAACTAATCCCTGAGCTTCTACTATTGCTGCTGCTGAAATGCGAAAGGGAGCACTTGACATACAGCAGAAATAGGTAGGTATTTTCACAAGGGACAGCTGCCCAGAGCTTTTTACATAACAAGAGATGTGAGGGAAGCCTTGATTTACGTTTGTGGATTGGACCATCTTTAGCAGGCCGACTGACTTACAGATAAACAGCTCATACTCTCTGCACAGAGCACATCGCAATCCCCACCTCCACTACTTGCAATGTTTTCTCTTCTGTCTGTTACCAGAGACAAATTTTACTTGGTTACAGGCAGTCGACAGAAACTTCCAAAGCCGTTAGAAACCTAATGACCAATACTTTAAAACTGCTTTTTTTTCTGAGTGAAGGAGTAATTTTTGATTGCAACAGTGATTTACAAATATATTAGAAATCACATAGGCATAGAAAAGTTGTTTGAAATCACAATGAGCATTTAAGTATGTTATTACTTTTTATAATCACATGATATTTTCAATATTGCCATGTATAATGGATAGCTACAAGTACATTTGGGTTATATACATTTTTATACATATACATTTTAGTTACACATGGTAGTCTTGCAAAACCTGTCAAGATTTAATGTCATACAGGTACAAAGTTAGACATCTTTTGCCATCTCTGCTTGACATCTCTTGTTATTTGCATACTTACTGTCAATTGCTTTTCAGTCTACATGACAAGGCTGGGAAGCAGGAGGATCATTTGTAATCCAGGTATTTTTGTTTAAAACAATCAGAGTTTGGGAATTTAAATATTAAATATAAACTAAAATATAACAGAAAACCAACTTAATGCAAAAGTATTTTTAGGCTCTGTTCACACGGTGTATTTTCAGACACATATAACAAATTCACGGATAATTTGCATTTGTTTTTGCAAAATGAATGTGCACTGTGTAAGTCTATTGGAAAGTGGGTGTCTGTGCACATAGCATATAAAATGGTGTATTTTTTACATTCGTAAAAATGAGTGACATGTACAAAAGAAAGCATCTCTAGTCTCAGCAATATTTGGCTCTTTGAGTTGGTTGCCATGGTTTTAAAACGAATAGACAACTCAATAAAATCAGTTTGCTCTAACACCCCAATAAATTTGGGATCATTATATTTATAACATGAATAATTAAATTTAAATATTTTTGACATCCCTGTGGGAATATGATAAAATGTCTCAAAACAATGGCATCATTGGTGTATTTTTTTCTATAAACCTCTATAAAATAAGTAAAAGCTATTTGATGGGTTATGCATACCTCAAATGGTACAGTTGAGAAACATGCAACTTATCCTGCATAAAAAATAAACCTCATCTAGTAACTTTTAAATTGTTTTTTATTAGTTTTTAACAAAGAATAAACAAAGGTAACATAAAACTCGTTACAGTAAGATTCATAAAGTTGCATGTGAATAATGGAACAATGAACTAAATCTCATCTAGTAACATGGATGAAAAAGTATAACAATTATGGTTCTCTGTGGCATTACAATTTTTTTATGAAAAATTTTATAAAATAGAATAATAAAATATAAAAAGATACACTTATTTAATCTTGGCACAAGCAATGCAATATGGTAATGCAAAACTATTTTATTTCTATTAAACTTGTTATATGGTGCCTAAATAGTAAAATGTGTAAACACTAAAATTGCAACACCAAGAAATCAGAGTAATGGAATTATGGAAATCACAGTAGAGGTGGACATGTTAATGATATGCAAATGATGAAAAAATGAAAAATATCAAAAACATTTGGGGTGACGCTATCCCGGACCCTGCGGCTGTCATCTTTACTCTTTGCCTTTTTGCACTTGCACTTTTTCCTCTGGCCAGTATCATGTACATTGCTATGTATTGGTTTATTGGTTTGGCACTTTTTGAGCCTGTAGTTCAGGCCAGCTACAGTACCCTTGCATATTATATTACTGGTTTACGTTATATATAGTTGGGCACTGGTTCCTTAGGCACAAGATACAATTATGATCTATTGAGGTATCAGCTTTTCTCCTCACCTGTATACCGTATTTATCAGCGTATAACACACATTTTTTAGGCTAAAATTTTTAGCCTAAAGTCTATCTGCGTGTTATATGCTGATAAGCAGCTGCAGTTCAATGATTTAAAGTGGGCGCTTTAAATCAATGAACTGCAGCAGCTTTTGCAGGTCCAGAGACCTGCCGTCGCTGCCCGATTCTCTGCCTTCCTATCCTGGGGTCCAGAGATTGCTGGCGCCGCTGCCCCATTGCATCCCCATCCCCGGTTTTTCTGACCCCGCAGAAGCCCCCAGGAAAGGCAGGGAGAGAGAGGCTGTCGCTGCCCGCTTCTCTATCCCTGCCTTTCCTGGGGTCTAGAACCCTGCTGCCGCCGCTTCTCTCCCCCTGGCTATCGGCGCCACTGCCCCATTGCCTCCCCCATCCCCGGTTTTATAATTACCTGTTGCTGGGGTCAGATCCGCGCTGCTTCTAGCTCTGGTGTGGCGTCTCCTGCATTGTTGCTATGCGCTGCGCTACGCAATGACGAGTGACGTCGCATTGAAAACATCACTCGTCACTGCACCTCGCAGCGCATAGCAACGTCACAGGAGACGGTACACACCGGAGCCAGAAGCAGCACGGACCCGACCCTGCAACAGGTAATTATAAAACAGGGGATGGGTAAGGTATTAGGGCAACGGCGCCGATAGCCAGGGGGAGAGAAGCGGCACCGATAGCCAGGGGGAGAGAAGCGGCGGCAGCAGGGCTCTAGACCCCCAGGAAAGGCAGGGGGAGAGAAGCAGGCAGCACGGCCTCTCTCCCCCTGCCTTACCTGGGGGCTTCTGCGGGGTCAGAAACAGTGTATCGGGGTATACACATGCACACATATGCACCCTCATTTTACCAAGGATATTTGGGTAAAAAACTTTTTTTACCCAAATATCCTTGGTAAAATGAGGGTGCGTGTTATAGGCCGGTGCGTGGTATACCCTGATAAATACCGTATATATATATTTATATTCAGTGTTAATATTGTGACAGCGCATGTTCCAGTGTAGTTGTCTTTTTCATGTGATGTATCTATTCCTCTTTTTTTACATGTGATGTTTTTAATTGATTGAAATAAAACTATAGTTTTTATTGCATTCTTGAAGTGGCTCCATTTTTTCTCTATTTGGCATCCATAAATTATGCCACCCTACATCATAATCCAGGGAGTAAGACCCGTGTAAAATTCGCTCATGACATATGCGATGTGGTCTCCTTGCCACTGAGACAAAAGCAAAACTCCTCTTTGAAGAAGATAGACCTCTACTCCACCCTCCATCGTCATCTTGCTCTGTACCATAACCTTAGAATTTGTGTTTTTTTTGAAGTTGCAATTATAATGTTGAGGAGGGAATGCCACACTGGTCCTACTGCCAGGATTATAGTCTGATTGGCATAACCTACAGAAGCCAGACACCTCTTTTCTTCATTCTAGGTACATTAACAGCTCGGTGTTACATTGATTTGGTCATGGAACCAGTGTAATAAACAGGGAGCCGTTTTTCAACAGGACAATGTCACACCACTTGTTGCTCGTGTTACTGTGAGCATTATCTCTGGCTTTGTCTTCTATTGAGAACATCTGCAACATCATTATCAACAATTGTGAAGGGAGCTGCAAGCAGCTGATGATGATTTGCATGTTCAAGAACATTCATCGTAGCAGGAAGATTCCTCAGATAAACAATGATAATCACATTGACCGCATGGGAAGGAGTGTTATGTAAACAAAGACTGATCAGCCATATTTTAAATTATTGTAAACAAAAATAAACATAAACATATGTGGTATACCTGCTTGCGTAAATAACAAAAATGCTACAGATAAAAACTAAAGATCATGGTACAAAAAATGAGCCCTCACACATCCCCGTCTACGAAAAGAAAATATATACTATAGGATCAGAAGAGGACATTTTTAAATGTACTAATTTTGGTGCAAACATTTTTAATTTTTTTAATAAAAGTAAAACAAAATCAAACCCATATACGTTGGATATCAATTTAAAGGACATTTGCAGCAAAAGACAACTTATCCCCTTTCCACCAGATAGGGGATAAGTGTCTGATCGTGGGGGGTCCGACCGATTGGACCCCCCGCAATCTCCTGCACGGGGCCCCCGCATTGCCGCTCTATGTGAGCGGCTAATGCATGTAGCATAGACCTCTCTGTGGTCGATGATACGCCCCCTCCATGCCCCCTCCCCATAAAGTTCTATGGGAGAGGCGGGGAGGCACGGACACTGCCTCCCCACCTCTCCCATAGAGATACATAGAGGAGGCGTGTAGGCCACGGCGTCCTGCTGCAGCCAGCACACCTCCTGCACGGGAGAGCCGTGGCAGAGATCACGGGAGGTCCAAGCGTGGATGCCACAAGACCTCAGAAGGTGTCCTTTTGCAACTTGTAACAAGATGATGCAAGTAGCAAATTATTGACCCCCCGTGATCGCCCTACGTGCCCAGGCAGTCCACAAAAGGGGGGCGTGTCGACCCCCTCACAAAGCAGCAGACGACATGCCCCCTTGATGCAGCGCTATGGCAGAGCCACAGATGGCGAAATGCAGGGCTCCGGCTCTCCCATAGAATTGTATTGAGGGGGGATAGCAGCCGCCGCTTCATGTAGTGATCGATACGCGATCTTTGTGCAGGGAGATCACGGGGGTCCCAGCGGTCGGACCCCCCCGCAATCTGACATTTATCCCCTATCCTTAGAATAGGGGTAAGTTTCCAGATCCTTGAGTACTCCTTTAATTTTAAATCTTTTTTGTTATGTTCCTCAGTTTTATGAACAATATTTGTAGCGTGGAAGCATGTTATCCTGTAGACAGAGACCACTACCAATGTATAAGTAGGTGGTTTGTGTAAAAGTACATCAATATGAATGCAAAGACCCCAAGTTTTCAAGCAGAATTTAGCCCAGAACATCACACTACTGCCAGAGCCTTGCCTTCTTCCTATAGTGCAACCTGGTGCTATCTCTTTTCCATGTAACACAGATACATCTGGCTGGGGCTGGGTTTCCACTTGCCAGTGTTTATAACCAAATCCAGAAGTGGATTTAAAAGGAATGAAAAACATTGAGGAGCTTTTCCTTGCTGCTGGATCAACTTCTGACTCAAAACTGCAAGGTGGAACCACATTCTTTCTTTGTTGTGAAAGGGGTTAACCACCATAAGGTGATTTCAGTACTTACCTGCCAGACAGTAATAGACATGCTTAGGAAGATCTGTGCTTGTCTTGCGGCTAAATGGCCAGGTTGTGAGATTACCATAACTAGAGATGAGCGAACCAAAGCTGAAAAATCAGAATTCATTACGAATTTCATGAAAAATTGGATTTGCAATGAATGCGAATATCGCCGTTATTCCATTGCGCAAATCGCTTAATTAAACTCCATTTAGTGTGGTCCAGACTCCAGGGCATCTAAAATGGCGGATCCACATGTAAGGACATGGGGCAAGGAACTCTGGGAAGGTGGGAAGCCAAGGCGGGAAGGCGGGTAGGCGAGATGCAGCCTATCAGCAGCCAGTCACCAGCCCTATATAATAGGCAGCCATATTGCAGCCAGTCACTTCATTCATTACACGGCAGAGAGAAAGGACGGACAGCCTATGTGTGTGTTACACAAAAGCTTTTTCCAGCAGTGTTTCACCTCCTAGTCACATCAGCATTCTGGTAGACAGAGAGCAGTGCTTTTTTCCACTGAAATGGATTTTTACTTCAGCCATTAACCTCCCAGTCACTTTCTACAGAATTGTATTACAGAGAGGGGCAGATAGCTGTATGTTGCCTCATACTTTTCAACAAGCTGCCTCAACTTCAAAAACTTTAGCAGAGGAGGCAGGAAGAAATTTTCGGCGCAATTCTATGTCTTTGTTTCACAATACCCAGCAGTCCATTCCTAATAGTCTTTGACAGAGTGTCATTTTGGGTTTAGTAAACTGTTGTGTACTACTGGAGTTGTGCAAAAAACTCCAATGTAAGCGTATTGTAGCGCATACACATAACTACATCTAAGTAGGGTACTATTTTGTACCTGTGAATCTGTCAAGGGCCTAGATGCTATGAAAAGCCAAGCAAAAGTACTCACCGGCTGGTGTTTTACTCCAAAACGCTTTTTTAGCGCATTGTTCTACTCTCATAAGTACATACAACATACGTACATCTAAGTACTGTACTCTTTTGTACCTGTTAATCTGTCAAGGACCTAGATACTGTGAAAGTCCAGGCAAAAGTAATCATTGGCTGGTGTTTTACTCCAATATGTATTTTTAAGTGTACTGCAGCGCATTTTTCTGCCCTCATGAGTGCATACCACATACCTTCATCTAAGTAGTGTACTATTTTGTAACTGTTAATTAGTGTTGCTCGCGAATATTCTCAATGCAAATTTTATTCGCGAATATTGCATATTCGCAAATCCGCAAATATTCGTGAATATAGCACTATATATTCGTAATTACGAATATTTTTTTTTCACAGTACACATCACAGTGATCATCCCTCTCTGCTTCCAGCTTGTGTGGTGTAAAAAAGGCTCTAATACTACTGTATGAGACTGGCGTACGAATTTTCACATATGGGGAAATTTGCATATGCAAATTTTTGCATACCTAATTTTCACACATGCAAATTTTCGTTTATGCTAAAATGCGAAAATATAACGCGAATATTACGAATATGCGAATTTAGCAAATATATGACGAATATTCATCCATATATTCGTGAAATATCGCAAATTCAAATATGGCCTATGCCGCTCAACACCAGGCAAAAGTACTCATTGGCTGGTGCTGTACTCAAATCCTTTTTTAAGGGTACTGTAGTGCATTTTTCTGCCCTCATTAGTGCATACCACATACCTACATCTAAGTGCACTATTTTGTACCTGTTAATCTGTAAATGGCCTATATACTGTGAAAGGACAGCCAAAAGTAATCACCGGCTGGTGTTTTACTCCAATATGTTTTTTTAAGTGTACTGTAGCGCATTTTATTCCGCGCATACCACATACATACATCTAAGCAGTGTACAATTTTGTACCTGTTAGTCTGTCAAGGGCCAAAATACTGTGAATGTCCAGGCAAAAGTAATCACCGACTGGTGTTTTACTCCAATACTTTTTTTAAGTGTACTGTAGTGCATTTTTCTGCCCTCATAAGTGCATACCACATACCTACATCTAAATAGTGTACTATTTTGTACCTGTTAATCTGTCAAGGGACTAGATACTTTGAAAGGACAGCCAAAAATACACACCTGTTGCTGTTCTAGACAAAAACAGTTTTAACCCCTTAAGGACCGGGTTTTTTTTCCGTTTTTGCATTTTCGTTTTTTGCTCCTTGCCTTTAAAAAATCATAACTCTTTCAATTTTGCACCTAAAAATCCATATGATTGCTTATTTTTTGCGCCACCAATTCTACTTTGTAATGACTTCAGTCATTTTGCCCAAAAATCTACGGTGAAATGGGAAAAAAATCATTGTGCGACAAAATTGAAAAAAACCCGCCGTTTTGTAACTTTTGGGGGCTTCCGTTTCTATGTAGTACATTTTTCGGTAAAAATGACACCTTATCTTTATTCTGTAGGTCCATACAATTAAAATTATACCCTACTTATATAGGTTTGATTTTATCGTACTTCTGGAAAAAATCATAACTTCATGCAGGAAAATTAATACGTTTAAAATTGTCATCTTCTGACCCTTATAACTTTTTTATTTCTCCGTGGATGGGGCGGTATGAGGGCTAATTTTTTGCGCCGTGATCTGAAGTTTTTAACGGTACCATTTTGCTTTGATAGGACTTATTGATTTTTATTCATTTTTATTCATTTTTAAATTATATAAAAAGTGACCAAAAATGCACTATTTTGTACTTTGGAATTTTTTTGCGCGTACGCCATTGACCGAGCGGTTTAATTAACAATATATTTTTTATAATTTGGACATTTCCGCACGCGGTGATACCATATATGTTTATTTTTATTTACACTGTGATTTTTTTATGGGAAAAGGGGGGTGATTCAAACTTTTAATAGGGGAGGGGTTAAATGATATTCATTCACTTTTGTTTTCACTTTTTTTTGCAGTGTTATAGCTCCCATAGGGACCTATAACACTGCACACACTGATCTTTATCAGTGATCGATGATTCTGCCGCTTGACTGCTCATGCCTGGATCTCAGGCACTGAGCAGTCATTCGGCGATCGGACAGCGAGGAGGCAGGTAGGGGCCCTCCCGCTGTTCTGTAAGCTGTTCGGGATGCCGCGATTTCGCCGCGGCTATCCTGAATAGCCCACTGAGTTAACCGGCACTTTTTACTTTCGCTTTTAGCCACGCAGCTCAGCTCTGAGCGCGTGGCTAAAGGGTTAATATTGCGCGGCGCCGCGATCGGCGCTGCGCGCTATCAGCGACGGGTCCTGGCTTCACTATGACGCCGGGCCTGCCGTGATATGATGCGGGGTTACTGTGTAACCCCGCGTTATATCACGGTAGCAGGACCAAGGACGTAGCGGTACGTCCTTGGTCCTTAAGAGGTTAAGCGTACTGAAGCGTAATGTACTCCCCTCATATACACACTAAGTATATCAGGCAGAGAAGTGCCAGGACGTGCACAGAGGAGTGGCAGAGGCCTAAATTGATCAGGTACAGGCAGAGGTCAAAGCAGACTAGGGGCGAGTGGCAACAGGAGTCGCAGCGAGAGACCTGAACTCCCGGTATCAGCTAGAGGTCGTGTCTAGACCTTGAACCCATCTGCTGTCATCGGATTGGTTATCACGGTCATCCACTTAATCGCATGTGACATCTGACACCCCCAGTCAACAGTCGGTGGGTTCCTCAGACACAACCCTCAGTTAGTATGGCCCGGGAGCAGTCTCTTTCCTCCCATTGCCTCTGTCCTATGCTGTTCCCTCCCATAAAGAAGTATCTTATGCTGTGGGTTCAGCTCCACTATTCACTGAGGACGATCTTATAGATGACAGTCAGCAGCTACTGCCCAGCCAAGAAGTGGAGGAGACATCCGCCGCTTCCTCCTCTAGGCCGGCAAGTAGTGATGAGGAGAGTGACGTGGGAGACAGTGTTGCCAGGGTTCAGGGTCCTGAAGCAAACACTGTTGAGGAACCTGAGGAGGACATCAGTGACGTGCAGACACTTGATGATAAAGCCGGTCAAAATTGGGAGCCGGGTGCAGAAGGGGCTTCATCATCATCAGGAGAAGAGGGTTGCAGGTTGCCCTTGAGGTAGCTGCTGAGCCAGCAAGGTGATAGCATGGTTGGCAGTCAGCATGGTCGCAGAATTGGAATTTCTGGAGCCAAACGTGACCAGGGGCAACCACTTGCTTCGCGGCAGCCTACCTTGCCGGGAGGTAGTGGAACAGGGGTTCCTGGAAATTGCAGCAGTAGCAGTCAATTAGTGCGGACTATTGGTGGGGAAAATCAGCTACTCAGCCATGTGGCAGTTTTTCTTCAAGCATCAGGAGGAGGTTAACATAGTAACATGGACACAACTAAAGAAACGTGGAGCTCACACTAAAAGACACAAGGTTAACTGATTTCCTTCACTCAAAGGATAGACAACATAGAAACAATGTAAAAACATCAGTCCTCAGTGTCTCACTCACAATAGTGAGTGTGTAATGGATATCTGGTAAATTAATTCTTGAATTGCCAGTTACTAATTAAATGTGTGTTATTTATTACACAATAGCCAAAAATACATATAATAAAAGTATCTCTAGAAGTCTGCCTCCGCAGGGCCCTTGCGGTGTGTAGGCTCGCTTCAGAGAATAATTAAAATTAAAAATTAAAACTATATAGTATAGCGGTTCACCCCTATAATCATATTAATTACAATGTAACTGAGTAGCCATTCATATAGTCCTATAATAATCCTGCAACAAAAAATAATCCTGTGACATAAGATGATCCTGTAACTAAAATCATATGGCAAGTATAATGTCCTGCAATGCAAATCCTCAAACCGAGAATATGTAATATGCAATAAGGAAAGAAAACTGATCCGAAGTTTATCATGTAAGTGATTAATAATATATTAAGTCCGATTTATAACAAGGATAGATAATTTGTGGATCCTGTAAAAGTTTAAATTCCTTCAAACACTCCCGTTGTATCTGTCAATCAAGTTGTATGTACTTTCAAGTCTCTAGTCAGATGTTACAATGTAATTGATCAAGTGATACAAGGTAGTTCATGCAACATAGTTCATGCCAAGCAGAACCTATGTTGTAAATGTATTGTATTTATATTTGTATCATATTTTCAGTGGAAGTCCTATTAAGAAAGAGGTTTTGACACTTTTCATTTTTATTTTTATTTATTTTCTTATTTATTCTATTTATTTTCATATTTTTTATTTATTTCATTTTTCAATTGTCTTTTTATTATATAGATATTTTCTGTAGCCACTATTATTATTTATTTAATATAAACATACTTTTTACACTTTTACTATTTTTCCGTTAATTGTATAGATAGACACTTATCACTCTTAAACTATTACATAATAGGTAGCAAACATGTATAAACCACTAATTATAATTTAATGTCAGTGTTCACATTGTGTATACTGGCCCTAACCTAATAGACTTCTGTTTTTCCCACTATGAATACCTGATCACATTGATCCAGACCACATTTTCTGATGACTATTGAAAGCCTACAGGTATTTTAATCACAAACACATAAATAGCCAGTATTGTAACCTCATAGGTATTCAGTTTCTTGTATGCACCACTGAGGAAGGGGTCAGGATACCACCTACGGGTACCCCGAAACGCGTTTGAGATTTGCTACAAGTTCACATTTAACCTGCGGTTCACCTGCGTTTTTTATATATTATTTGAATATTTTTCCTGCCTCAGCATTGCAAAAAGGACTATACATATGCTATATCCAGATCAAAAGGATCATCTATACGCAAAATTGCTTTGGATAATTTCTAAATAAGGACTACAACTGCCAGCAGACCTTTGTGGTCCATTTTGTCCGGAGCGTGAGTTGTAGGATCATGACCGGACCCTCCATCATTTCCAAATCTCCCGCTTAGTGAATCTGAAACCTCTGAGGCATATTGGGACTTAACACAGCCAAGATCAGCTGACCTGCAATCAGCTGACAGATTACATCACACGCCGCTAGCATCACACGCCGTTTGTGCCGAGCGCCACTCATCTCTACATCGGAGCAAACATTCACGGCAACTACCGGCGGGCAGCGATTCCAGGCTGTAAGAAGGAGCTAGACCCCGATACCGGGTGTCGCCACCTCCAGCCAGAAAGCCACCATCCCGGAGAGTTATCAAACCATTAAAGGGCGGTGAGTGGCACAGTGTGCCAAAACCTCTTTCTTAATAGGACTTCCACTGAAAATATGATACAAATATAAATATGTCACATTTACAACATAGGTTCTGCTTGGCATCAACTATATTGCATGAACTACCTTGTATCGCTTGATCAATTACATTGTAACATCTGACTAGAGACTTGAAAGTACATACAACTTGATTGACAGATACAACGGGAGTGTTTGAAGCAATTTATATTTTTACAGGATCCACAAATTATCTCTCCTTCTGTTATAAATCGGACTTAATATATTATTCATCATTTACAGGATATACTTCGGATCAGTTTTCTTTCCTTATTGCATATTACATTTTGTCGGTTTTAGGATTTGCATTGCAGGACATTATACTTGCCATATGATTTTTGTTACAGGATCATCTTATGTCACAGGATAATTTTTTGTTGCAGTATTATTATAGGACTATATGAATGTCTACTCAGTTACATTTTAATTAATATGATTATAGGGGTGAACCACTATACTATATAGTTTTAATTGTTAATTTTAATTATTCTCTGAAGCGAGCCTACACACCGCAAGGGCCCTGCGGAGGCAGACTTCTAGAGATACTTTTATTATATGTATTTTTGGCTGTTGTGTAATAAGTGGGAAGCCTATCAGGCTGAATTTGTGGGAGGGGCTTTGGCTATTTAACATCCATCGGCCCCTCCCTCTGGGCGTATGCTGGGTTGGCGAAATTGCGGGGGTTCTTTTGTTGCGTACGCTGGGTCAGGTGTGTGGTGGTGCAGGTAAGTGCCGGGTGACCGGCAGGTTTCTTTTACTGGGGCCCTGGTCTGTTGCAATTGCTCCCCTCGCTTGGCAGGGAGGCTCCGGCATCCAGCGCGTTATGTAGGTGGCGGTCCGACGGTGCAGCACGTGCCCGGGCTGGCCGCAGTGAACACGGCCTCTGGATCCAGCGGCAGCTGGCGGCATGGCAGGCGCGGAGAGACGCGACCCACGTGGGTCTCCCTGTGCCGGCATCTCACGTGTAATGCGGGGCTCTGAATGGGCGGAGTCACAGCATGCCAGTGAGCCAGCGGCATAGCTCCACGGATGGTCAGCAGGTGGCGCTGAAAAAAAAAAAAAAATGTGTGTGTGAGGAAATGTGTTAGGCTTATAGAGTGTATTGGTACCATACAGTAATAAGGGGCTGGCTTATGGTGCACCGGTGTCAGGCCACAGTTTCCTGACACATGCACTGTCGCAGACAAGGGGCAGCTTGTAAGTTAACAATACTATAATCCATATTACTGTGGCTTCGGTTTAGGGGGGGGGAAGGTCATGCATATCGGGGTACCGGGTCAGAGGCTTGGGGTAGTCAAGTAATTAGTGGGGTTGGGGTAGTTTCAGGCATAGGGGGGGGGGCTAGGGGGTGCCAGCACGTATGTGTCAGAGGTGGTAGGTGGCGCGTAAACCACATGGTTAGAACACTGTTAGTTTCTCTTGCAGATTGGGTGGTCTGTATCCAGTTAGGTGGTCATTACGTTCCTGGTCATTGCAAACTTGGCTACGGTCAGTACCAACCGTATGGCGGTTGTTCATGTTATTTATTCACGTTTCACGGTGGTCATCACTTTCGCTAGCAGACGCTAGTTCACGTCATTTCAGTTCAAATGCTTAATACTCCTGTTACATTAGTTAATGTTACGCACTGCTGCTGTTACACATAGGCCCTGAATCACTGTATATCTGACTCGACATGTCAGATAGGGTTCAAGGCGTCATTGCTACTGTCACGCATTCAGAGCATTTCGTTTACACGGGTAGTGGTCACTGCGATCTTGACTCTTCTTCAAGGGTGACCACTTGCCTGCGGTGGTTGCTGACACGTCGTCAGAGCCATCGCTAGTTAAATAGAAACGGTGCACACTGTAATCTTGACTCGCAGTCAGGAGGTGTTCACGGTTTAGTTATTCATGACTATACGAGTCATGCACACGTTCTCGGTCAGACTCATGGTCAGGCCTCGTTTCAAACTATTCAGGTGGTACTCTGGGTCGCACTGGCACTACGGTCAGCACTCTTGGGTTCGGCCACATTGCACGGGCAGTCACCTGCAGCTGTAAGCTAACATTAAGTATGTATTCGGTTGTCCGCAGGGTTACAGTCGATTTGCTGTTAGTTTCAGGCGTCTTACTGTTGTGTTACAGTGGTGGTAAGGTCAGTCAGTACTCAGCAAGGGGGGGTACACGTTTCTCATATCAGGTCACTCATGATTACCGTTTTTTTTCCCCGGCACCCGTTACGGCCCGGACAGGTCATGTCTCACGTGTCAGACCCGATGTCCATCCCTGATACACCAGCTAGAAGCTCCGTGCGAGGGACGCCCTCCTCTGCAGCTTACAGGGCTTGGACGATCCCCAAGTTGATGGAGGAGTTGCGCAAGAGGGCAATTCCATTTCCAGCAACCGCCCACAAAGCAGAGTTATACAAACTCCTCATGGCGGATTAGGGGGCTGGCGACAACCAGGAGGGGACCTCGGGCCAGTCCACCCTCTCTGAACTGCATGCAATGATGACTTCCATGTTGGGCAGGCTGGATTCTCTGGAGAGAAGGGGCATTCAGGGGCCCCCAGCTCCAGCAGCATTGCAGGCGCCAACGCCTACACAGATGTCTGCCCCTGTTCCGGTAGGCAACCCAGGTAGGCGCTCTGGGCCACCAAGGGTGTCACCAGTCCATTTTGTCCCAGCGGCCCTGAGAAAGGACATACTGGAAGGGAAGGACATCAATTTGGCGGCCCTGTTGCTATCTGCCTTCGACGTTGAGGACACTAGAACGGTAGCGTGCGCTGACTTATCTGTTGTCCTTAAGAGTAAGGACACCAGTCTGAAACGGAAGCTAAATATCCACGAGTTTGTGATTGCCTTCAGCAAATTCAGGGAGGTGATATGCTCAGCCAGGCCGGAGCGCAGAGAGGAGCTCGACCTGTATTTGCTGAGGGTTGCTGAATACGCATACAAATACGATGGTACCCATTTCTACGATTATCATAGAAGTTTCTCAGCCATTGCAGTGGCGGCCTTCAGCCAAGATGGGTACCTCACGGACTGGAGCATCGAAGATTCACAGATGTTCTGCAGCCACTTCTCAAATCTCAAATTCCCCGCATGTGCCGCCTGTCAATCAATCACGCATACTACGGCGTGGTGTGTAGGGCTGGCTCAACAGGGCGAGCAGGGCGCCGCCAGACCGTCCACTTCCACGGACAGTTTCAGCAGGTCCGCACCTTCCGTGGATAAGTTGGGCCGTCCAGTACACTATCTCGGAGGCTCACAAATTTGTAACAACTATAACATGTCTTCGTGCAACTTCAGCAATTGCAGGTTATTACACGTCTGCTTTTACTGCTTCAGGGCACATCCGGGCTCTGCATGTAGGCAGAAAGGGCCAGCATGACTAGGCGGGGTACGTACCCCAGTCCTGGCCGCTCTGCTCGCGGATCACCCGCACCCAGATTGGGTCCAGTGGTTGTTCAATAGTTTTGACAGAGGCTTCCACGCCGGCATGGTCACACTGCCGCAGGCCACATTTGAATGTGACAATCTGCTGTCTGCCGTAAACGATCCCGCTGTTGTCACTGAATTAATAAATGCTGAGCTAATGAAAGGTTATATGATTGGCCCCTTGTTAGTTTCTCCATTCAGGTCTTGGAGGGTCAGTCCGGTAGGGGTGGTAACAGGCAAGTTCAATGGGAAAAGAGACTGATATTTGACTTGTGACATGCTCCTCATGGGTCACTTGTCCCCAGTATCAACTCTCTCATTCCATCCGAGGAGTTTAGTATGCACTATTCTTCCATAGACCAGGCTATTCAGGTCATCTTGGCGCTCGGCCCAGGGACTTGGATGGCGAAGGCGGATATCACAGATGCCTTCAAGTTGCTGCCATTGCACAGGGACCAGTGGCAATGGTTTGGGCTCAAATGGCAGGGTGCATATTATTTTGCTTCCAAGTTGACTTTCGGATGCAAGAGCAGCCCGTGGCTGTTTGACCAACTGGCCCAGGCATTGCACTGGCTGCTGGTTAATGTCTCTGGATCATCCAGGTCATCCATTATTTGGATGACTTTGTTCTGCTCAGTCGCCCGAGGGAAGAGCCGGACCAGTTGGTCAGATTGCTGAAACTGTTCACTGATATTGGGGTGCCAGTGTGTCCCAAGAAAACGATCGGTCCAACTAAGTGTCTCACCTTTCTGGGAGTAATCCTAGATTCTGTCTCAATGCAAGTCAGCTTGCTCACTGACAAACTCAACCGTATCAGAGACACTATCCACAAGTACACGGTCTCCCAGGTCACGACCAAGGGCGAGTTGCAGAGCTTGCTGGGAATGCTGGCATTTGCTATGCGAGCAATTCCGCAGGGCAGAGCGTTCGTATCCAGAATATTGTCTTTGCTGCATGGTGTAGGGTTTGGTTAGATTGCCAAGCCCTGGCTGACCTGAACATGTGGGATAGGTACATGGCACAATGGAATGGGACGGCTATGTTTGTCCTGCCAGCCTCCGAGTTGTCCCCCAAGATCTGCACCGATGCGTCATCTTCCACCGGTTATGGTGCAGTGTGGGGCGGCAGGTGGATGGCGGGCCAATGGTCCAATCAGGTATTGGCTCTAGCAGGCTTCAGCAGCATTTTGGCACTTTTTGAGGTTTTCCCCATTGTAGCAGCTGCAGTGACATGGGGCGACAAGTGGTCAGGGCAGACGGTGGAGTTTCAGTGTGACAATCAGGCGACAGTTGCCATAGTCAACAAGGGCAGTTCCAGGCATGCTACTGTCATGTCTTTCATGCGCAGGTTAGTCTGGGTGTCCTTACAACACAACTTCAATTTTGTAGCCAGACACATACCGGGGGTAGACAACACGGCCGCAGATGCTCTGTCCAGGGCTAATTTCCATCTCTTTTCACAGGTGGCTCCACAAGCAGACGCAGTAGGAACACAACCCCCTTGCCTGGCACAATTAATCTTGGACTGAATTACTACACACAGGTGGCCCGGGAGTTAATGTCGGACGCCTTAGCCCCCAATACCAGAAAGGCCTATCATGCAGCACATGACACCTTTAGGTCATATCTGTCTCAACATAGCATCCCCTTTTCTTACGACACCACTATCATTCTATCTTTCATCGGTTTCTGCCACTCTTCTCTGCACCTGTCTCATAGCACTATTAAATCTTACCTTTCGGGCATTCAGCATTTCATTTCTTTATCCCACCCAGACAGGCTGTCTATCCTATCATCTCAGGCTGTCAAGGCTGCGCTCAGAGGGGTGGTGGCTCGTAGCTCCACAGCGCCACCTCTCAGGAAACCGATCAGCGGCGAGCTGTTCCGAGCCATGTCTGACGCATTAGCCAATAACCCGTTTGGCTTCGAGCGCAGTCTGATAATCAAATCTGCCATTTATCTAGCCTTCTATGGCTTCCTCCGGCCGGGTGAATTTTCATGTGTCAGGCGGGGAGCGACACATCCACAGAAGGCTCATTTAAGGTGGCAGGGTTCTTGGTTCGAAGTTTCACTGTCCGTCACAAAAACTTGCAGGTGGGGGGCGGTGGTTAAGTATTTTCCTTCAGGTAACAACTGGTGCCCGGTGGCGGTGTTGGCACAACTGGTTGAGTTCCTCCATGATAAGCCTCCAGAGTCGCCACTGTTGCCTTTCGGTGGGGGTGCTCTTACCACTTCTCTTTTCACATCGCATGTCCACACGCTGCTTGTCAATTTAGGACACAACCCCAGAGAGTTCTCAGGTCACTCATTTCGCATAGGAGCAGCATCGGCGGCCTCCAGGCACAAGGTGCCTGTACATGTCATCCAGAAGTTGGGGAGGTGGCATTCTGATGCATATACCACTTATGTCCCAGATCCCTCAAGGGAAATGGCAGAGGCATTTCAATTTTTGGCATTATAAACAATAATACTTAATTTACCCTAACTGGTAGTGTATTTTTGCCCTCTATAGGCGGACCCTCGGCGCGGTTTTCAGGCCCACCTCAACCGCTGTTCTATGTTATAAGTAGAGTTTTGTGTTAGGTCTTGGTAAATCTAGTTTCTTGCAGGTGGCCTTGGCAGGAGGTAACAGGTAAGCCCATGCACGGTTCAAAGTCCTGACCACAAGTGGGAAGCCTATCAGGCTGAATGTGTGGGAGGGGCTTTGGCTATTTAACATCCATCGGCCCCTCCCTCTGGGTGTATGCTGGGTTGGCGAAACCCACCCTCCTCACTATTTTCTTCATCACCATACATAACGGAATGCCCTCTATAGGCGGACCCTCGACGCGGTTTTCAGGCACACCTCAACCGCTGTTCTATGTTATAAGTAAAGTTTTGTGTTAGGTCTTGGTAAATCTAGTTTCTTGCAGGTGGCCTTGGCAGGAGGTAACAGGTAAGCCCATGCACGGTTCAAAGTCCTGACCACAAATAACACACATTTAATTAGTAACTGGCATTTCAAGAATTAGTTTACCAGATATCCATTACACACTCATTATTGTGAGTGAGACACTGAGGACTGATCTTTTTACATTGTTTCTAACATAGTAACATGCAAGATTGTTTCAACAGAAGGTGAAGCGTGGCCAGGGTCCCGATTAGGCACAATGGCCCTGCGTCAACATATGCTGTGCCACAATAATGCAACCTGGGAGAACCGGGGCTCCAATATAGTGGTCCAGCCTGCTGCATCAACCAGTGGCATGCCGTTCCCTTTTTCAGCAAGCCAATGCTCCACCACCTCAGCCACAGAGAGCTGTGTGTCATACCCTTCTGTTGCTCCAGATGCTCCTGCTCCTCCTACTTTTAGTCAGTCATTCCGCCAACAATCCATCGGCGAAGCCATGTCCAAGAGACAACAGTATGCGCCCACTCATCCAAAGGCGCAGAAGCTGAATGTGCTCCTGTCCAAGTTGCTGGTGCTGTAGTCCTTCCCTTTTCAAGTGGTGGCTTCTGCACCTTTCTGAGAACTGATGGCTTGTGCCGAGCCGAGGTGGAGAGTGCCAAGCAGTCATTTCTCAGCGAAGGAGGCAGAAACAGCTCTGCACAATTTTGTGGAAGAGAAGGTGGGCCGGTCCTTGAGCCTGTCAGTGTGTACCAAAGTGCACGGCAGCGCCGACATGTGGAGCTGTAACTATGGTCAGGGACAATACATGTCCTTTATGTCTCACTGGGTGAATGTGGTTCCTGCACAGCCACAACACCAACCATAGGTCTCGCCTGTCAGGATCCGGGAACTGTGAGGATACTGGTGGTGGATCCTCTGTGTCAGTGGGGTGATGACGTGGGCCGTATCAGGGGAATGGAGTCTAAGGGGTTACTGGTATTCACCAGAGCCCGCCGCAAAGCGGGATGGACTTGCTGCGGCAGGTAACCCCCAGGTTGTTCCACCCGATAGCGACTCAACCACGACTTACTGCTGAGATAAGCGCGGTACAAGGGATTAGGCAAGAGCAAGGTCGGACGTATCAGAAGGTCAGGGCAGGCAGCAAGGATCGTAGTCAGGGGCAACGGCAGGAGGTCTGGAACACTGGCTTGGGACATACAAAGAACGCTTTCACTGGCACAATGGCAACAAGATCCGGCAAGGAAGGGAAGGGGAAGTGAGGTTATATAGACAGGTGCACAAGTGATTACACTAATTTGGACCAGGCGCCAATCAGTGACGCACTGGCCCTTTAAATTGCAGAGAGCCAGCGCGTGCGCTCTAGGGAGCACGCGCCGGGACCGTACAGACGGGGAACGGGTCTGGTAAGAGGGCTGAGATGCGAAACGCGAGCGGGCGCGTCCCGCATCGCGGATCGTATCCCGGCTAGGGACACTATCGAAGCGCTCCCGGTCAGCGGGTCTGACCGGGGCGCTGCGAGCAGGTAAACGCCGCGAGCGCTCCGGGGAAAAGCGGGGACCCGGAGCACTCGGCGTAACAGTACCCCCCCCCCCCTTGGGTCTCCCCCTCTTTTTGGAACCCGAAAATTTGTGAATGAGGTATTTGTCGAGGATGTTATCCTCGGGTTCCCACGACCTCTCCTCAGGACCACAATTCTCCCAATCTACGAGAATTTTTTTTTTACCTCTGACCGTCTTAGACGCGAGAATTTCTTTAACCGAGAAGACATCGGAGGACCCGGAGACAGGAGTTGGAGCGACAACCTTGGGAGAGAAGCGGTTAAGGATAAGCGGTTTAAGGAAAGAAACATGAAAAGCGTTAGGAATACGGAGAGAGGGGGGAAGAAGGAGTTTATAGGAGACAGGATTGATTTGGCACTTGATTTTAAAGGGTCCAAGATAACGTGGTCTCAGTTTATAACTGGGTACACAGAAGCGGATATACTTGGCGGAGAGCCACACTTTGTCTCCAGGAGCAAAGACAGGAGGAGTTCTTCTCTTTTTGTCGGCATGCTTCTTCATCCGGGATGAGGCCTGTAGGAGGGATTTTTGAGTCTCCTTCCAGATGGTGGAGAAGTCTCGGGTAACTTCGTCAACAGCAGGCAAACCAGAAGGCGTGGGAGTGGGGGGGGGGGGGGGGGGGAAGAGGGTGACGGCCGTACACCACAAAGAACGGGGATTTGGCGGAGGATTCAGAGTCTTTGAAATTGTACGAGAATTCAGCCCAGGGTAGAAGATCGGCCCAATCATCCTGGCGGGAGGAAACAAAATGTCGCAAATAGTCACCAAGAACCTGGTTAACTCTCTCTACTTGCCCATTGGATTGGGGATGATAGGAAGACGAGAAATTTAATTAGATTTTTAGTTGATTGCAGAGAGCTATCCAGAATTTCGACACAAATTGAACGCCTCTATCCGAGACGATATGCGTGGGAAGCCCGTGAAGGCGAAAAATGTGCACAAAAAATTGTTTCTCCAACTGTGGCGCAGATGGAAGGCCTGGAAGTGGAATAAAATGTGCCATCTTGGAGAAACGATCAACGACCACCCAAATGACTGTGTTGCCATGGGATAAAGGCAGGTCCGTTATAAAGTCCATGTCAATCTGAGACCATGGTAGCTCAGGGACAGGCAGAGGATGAAGGAGGCCGGCAGGCTTCTGGCGAGGAGTCTTGTCCCGGGCACAGACTGTACAAGCCCGAACGAAATCAGCAACATCTGCTTCCAGGGTAGGCCACTAATAAAATTGAGAGATGAGTTGGATGGACTTCTTGAAGCCAGCATGGCCGGCGAGGTGCGAGGAATGTCCCCACCTGAGGATCTTGAGGTGCTGGCATGGGGGGACGAAAGTCTTTCCAGGAGGTGTTTGTCTGATGGAAGCTGGGAAAGAGGAGATCAGACACTCAGGAGGAACAATGTGTTGCAGGGGGGCTTCCGTTTCGGAAGCATCAGAGGAACGAGAGAGGGCGTCAGCCCTGATGTTTTTGTTAGCAGGGCGAAAATGAATCTCAAAGTTAAAACGGGCAAAAAACAACGACCACCTAGCCTGGCGTGGGTTCAGCCATTGGGCAGACTGAAGATAAGAGAGATTCTTGTGATCTGTGTAGATGATAATTGCATATTTGGAACCCTCCAGCAGGTGCCTCCATTCCTCGAGTGCTAGTTTAATGGCCAGCAGTTCTCGATCACCAATGGAGTAATTTTTCTCCGCCGGAGAGAAGGTCTTAGAAAAGAAACCACAAGTAATGTTATGTCCAGAAGAGTCTTTTTGTAGGAGTACTGCTCCGGCTCCCACCAAGGAGGCGTCTACCTCCAGCAAGAAAGGTTTAGATGGATCAGGTCTGGAGAGTACAGGAGCAGAAGAAAAGGCAGTTTTTAGACGGTTGAATGCCTCGTCCGCTTGGGGAGGCCAGGATTTAGGGTTGGCGTTTTTCTTGGTTAGGGCCACAATTGGAGCCACAATGGTGGAGAAATGCGGAATAAATTGTCGCTAGTAATTGGCAAACCCCAAGAAGCGTTGGATAG
The DNA here is from genome assembly GCF_029499605.1 of Hyla sarda. Classification (NCBI taxonomy): domain Eukaryota; kingdom Metazoa; phylum Chordata; class Amphibia; order Anura; family Hylidae; genus Hyla; species Hyla sarda. The sequence goes on along the minus strand of NC_079193.1, from coordinate 202,492,431 downwards.
CTTGGAGTCCGGAGGGGCGTGGCCAATCTAACACGGCTGACAGTTTGTCTGGGTCCATTTGAAGTCCCTGGCCAGAGACTAAATATCCTAGAAAGGGAAGAGATTGGCATTCAAAGAAACATTTCTCCATCCCTGCATATAATTGATTGTCACGGAGTCTCTAGAGCACAAGACGGACATGACGGCGGTGTTCTTCGAGGTTAGATGAAAAAATCAAAATGTCGTCCAGGTAAACCACAACACAGGTATATAACAGATCACGAAAAATTTCATTCACAAAGTCCTGGAAGACAGCAGGGGCATTGCAGAGCCCAAAGGGCATAACCAGATATTCAAAATGCCCGTCTCTGGTATTAAATGCGGTCTTCCACTCATCCCCTTTCCTGATGCGGATGAGATTATATGCACCTCTTAAATCCAATTTGGTGAAGATGTTTGCGCTACGTAGGCGGGCAAGGAGTTCCGAGATAAGAGGCAGGGGATAGCGTTTTTTTATAGTGATCTTATTAAGACCGCGGTAATCGATGCATGGCTGTAAGGAACCGTCTTTTTTGGAGGCAAAGAAGAACCCCGCTCCGGCAGGGGATGAAGACTTGCGGATGAATCCCCTCTTTAAATTTTCTTGGATGTAATCCGACATGGCTTGTGTCTCAGGAGCTGACAGAGGATAGATCCTGCCCCGGGGTGGAGTAGTACCAGGAAGGAGATCAATAGGGCAGTCATAAGGCCTGTGAGGAGGCAAAGTCTCTGCTTGTTTTTTGCAAAAAACATTGGCATAGTCCAAATAGGCCTTTGGGAGACCTGGTATAGGAGGAGCCACCGGGGTTTGACTGGCGGGACTGGGAGCAGACGTGAGGCATTTTTTGTGGCAAGAAGCACCCCAGTTCTTGATCTCCCCGGTGGTCCAGTCAAGAGTAGGAGAATGGCGTTGGAGCCAAGGCAGTCCGGGAAGAATTTCAGAAGTGCAGTTAGAGAGGACCAGAAATTCAATTTTTTCGTGATGAGGTCCAATGCACATTAACAGGGGTTCTGTGCGGTAACGCACAGTACAGTCCAATCTTTCTCCATTAACTGAAGCGATGTAGAGAGGTCTGGCGAGACTGGTCACTGGGATGTTGAACCTGTTAACGAAAGAGGCCAAAATAAAATTTCCTGCAGATCCAGAATCCAAGAAGGCCACAGCTGAGAAGGAGGAGTTAGAAGAAGAAATCCGCACAGGCACAGTAAGACGTGGAGAAGCAGAGTTCACACCTAGAGCTGCCTCACCTTTGTGCGGAATCGGAGTGCGTCTTTCCTGACATGGAGGACGGATAGGACATTCCTTCAGGAACTGTTCGGTACTGGCACAGTACAGGCAAAGGTTCTCATTGCGGCGGCGTATCCTCTCTTGTGGTGTCAGGCGAGACCGGTCTACTTGCATAGCCTCCACGGCAGAAGGCACAGGAACAGATTGCAGCGGACCAGAGAAGAGAGGAGCCGGGGAGAGGAACCGCCAAGTGCGAGCAAAGTCCATATCCTGACGGAGCTCCTGGCGTCTTTCGGAAAAGCGCATGTCAATGCGGGTGGCCAAATGAATAAGTTCATGCAGGTTGCAAGGGATTTCTCGTGCGGCCATCACATCTTTGATGTTACTGGATAGGCCTTCTTTGAAGGTCGCGCAGAGGGCCTCGTTATTCCAAGATAATTCAGAGGCGAGGGTACGAATTTGGATGGCGTACTCGCCTACAGAAGAATTACCCTGGACCAGGTTCAGCAGGGCAGTCTCGGCAGAAGAAGCTCGGGCTGGTCACTTCGAACCTCAGCGAAGAAGGACTGTACAGTGGCAGTGACAGGATCATTGCGGTCCCAGAGCGGTGTGGCCCATGACAGGGCCTTCCCAGACAGGAGACTAACCACGAAAGCCACCTTCGACCGTTCAGTTGGAAATTGGTCCGACATCCTATCCAAATACAGGGAACATTGCGAGAGAAAACCATGGCAAAGTCTAGAGTCCCCATCGAATTTGTCCGGTAAAGATAAGCGGAGGCCTGATGCGGCCACTCGCTGCGGAGGAGGTGCAGGAGCTGGCGGAGGAGATGGTTGCTGAAGCTGTGGTAGAAGCTGCTGTAGCATAACAGTCAGTTGAGACAGCTGATGGCGTTGTTGCGCTATCTGTTGCGACTGCTGGGCGACCACCGTGGTAAGGTCAGCGACAACTGGCAGCGGGACCTCAGCGGGATCCATGGCCAGATCTGCTGTCAGGATTCGGCAGGCTGGAGGTGGATCCTCTGTGTCAGAGAGGGATTGGCGTGGACCGTACCGGTGGACCGGTTCTAAGTTGCTACTGGTATTCACCAGAGCCCGCCGCAAAGCGGGATGGTCTTGCAGCGGCGGTAGCAACCAGGTCGTATCCACCGGTAACGACTCAACCTCTTTGACTGCTGAGATAGGCGCGGTACAAGGGATTAGGCAAGAGCAAGGTCGGACGTAGCAGAAGGTCAGGGCAGGCAGCAAGGATCGTAGTCAGGGGCAATGGCAAGAGGTCTGGAACACTGGCTTGGGACATACAAGGAACGCTTTCACTGGCACAATGGCAACAAGATCCGGCAAGGAAGGGAAGGGGAAGTGAGGTTATATAGGGAAGTGCACAGGTGAATACACTAATTAGAACCAGGCGCCAATCAGCGGCGCACTGGCCCTTTAAACCGCAGAGAGCCGTCGCGCGCGCGCCCTAGGGAGTGGGGCCGCGCGTGCCGGGACAGTACAGACGGGGAACGAGTCTGGTAAGCGGACCGGAATGCAAATCGCGAGCGGGCGCGTCCCGCATCGCGGATCGCATCCCGGCTAGGGACATTATCGCAGCGCTCCCGGTCAGCGGGTCTGACCGGGGCACTGCGAACAAAAAAACACTGCGAGCGCTCCGGGGAGGAGTGGGGGCCCGAAGCGCTCCGCGTAACAAGGTGATTACTTACAGCTGTCCTTTCACAGTATGTAGGCCCTTGACAGCTTATCAGGTACTAAATGGTACAATACTTGGATGTACCTATGTGGTATGCACTGATGAGGGCAGTAATATTCCTAACTATATGCAGAAAAAAATCTGTATTTTTGTAAAACACCAGCCGGTGAATACTATTGTTTCGACTATGACAGTATGGAGCACCTTGACAGATTAACAGGTACTAAATGGTACAATACTTGGATGTACCTATGCGGTATGCACTGATGAGGGCAATAATATGCGCAACTATAGGCAGAAAAAACTCTGTGTTTTTTAAAAACACCAGCCGGTGGATACTATTGTTTGGACTTTGACGGTATGGAGCACCTTGACAGCTTAACAGGTACTAAATGGTACAATACTTGGATGTACCTATGCGTTATGCACTGATGAGGGCAGTAATATGCCTAACTATATGCAGAAAAAAATCTGTATTTTTGTAAAACACCATCAGGTGAATACTATTGTTTGGACTTTGATGATAGGGAGCATCTTGACAGCTTAACAGGCACTAAATGGTACAATACTTGGATGTACTTATGCGGAATGCACTGATGAGGGCAGTAATATGCTTAACTATACGCAGAAAAAAATCTGTGTTTTTGTAAAACACTAGCCGGTGGATACCATTGTTTGGACTTTGACGGTATGGAGCACCTTGACAGCTTAACAGGTACTAGATGGTACAATACTTGGATGTACCTATGCATTATGCACTGATGAGGGCAGTAATATGCCTAACTATACGCTGAAAAAAAATCTTTATTTTTGTAAAACACCAGCCGGTGGATACTTATGTTTGGACTTTGACGGTATGAAGCACCTTGACAGCTTAACAGGTACTAAATGGTACAATACTTGGATGTACCTATGCGGTATGCACTGATGAGGGCAGTAATATGCCTAACTATACGCAGAAAAAAATCTGTATTTTTGTAAAACACCAGCCGGTGGATACTATTGTTTGGACTTTGATGGTATGGAGCACCTTGACAGCTTACCAGGTACTAAATGGTACAATACTTGAATGTACCTATGCGGTATTTACTGATGAGGTCAGTAATATGCCTAATTATACGCAGAAAAAAATCTGTGTTTTTAAAAAACACCAGCCGGTGGATAATATTGTTTGGACTTTGACGTTATGGAGCACCTTGACAGATTAACAGTTACTAAATTGTACAATACTTGGATGTACCTATGCGGTATGCACTGATGAGGGCAGAAATATGCGTAACTATACGCAGAAAAAACTGTTTAAAAAAAAACAGCCGGTGAATACTATTGTTTGGACTTGCACAGTATGTAGCCCCTTGACAGATTAACAGGTACAAAATGGAACAAATGCACTACAGTCCACTGAATAATCACATATTTCTGAACAGCAGCAGGAGCCTAAATTGCACTCTGTCACACAATTCTGAGCAGCAGAAGATTTGTGGAGCAAAAAAAACTCAATTGGGCTGAAAAATGAGGAGATAAGATGCTTCAGAAAGTTCAGGCAGCTTGGAGATCTGTATGAGGCAGCTGACAGCTATCTGCCCCTCTCTGCTGCAATGCTCAATAATGTAAATAGGAGGTTTAGCTATCAATGATCCTTCTCAGTGTTACAGCAAAGCACTCTGCACTCCCGCCTTTCCCTAATGCTGATGTGACTAGCAGTTGCAGTGTAACGCTGTGGTATGAGCTATTCACACACACGCAATCCCGTCCTCTCTATCTGAGTGCATAGATGAAATGAAGAGAGGCAAGATGGCCGCCAATTATATAGGGGCTGTGACATCACAGGGGTCAGTGAACACTGATAGGCTGCATCTCACATGTGATTCAGGGTCAGCCCGCCTACCTTCATTACATTACGCTGTTTGCCGCCCTCCCATAATCCCCTGCCCCATGTACTCATATGTGGATCCGCCATCTTAGGTCTCCAATAGCCTGGAACGCTGTAAAATGGAGTTTAATGAAGCGATTCGCGCTATAGAATTGCGGCGATATTCGTATTCATTGCGAATAGAATTTTTCATGAAATTCGTAATGAATTTGGGTTCGTCAACTTCGATTCACTCATTTCTAGTTAGAATGTTAGTATGGGAGATGTTTGAAGGTGTGAAAGAAGGGGAGGGATGGAGTGGTACGTAAGCAGGGAGTGGGGGTTAGGGGTTGAGTTAGTGCATGTAGGGAACTGAGTAATGTGAGATGATTATTTTGGAATGCTGTGTATTATCGGGAAAATCTATAAAATATTCTTAAAACTACCGTATTTATCGGGGTATACCACGCACCGGCCTATAACACGCACCCTCATTTTACCAAGGATATTTGGGTAAAAAAACGTTTTTTACCCAAATATCCATGGTAAAATGAGGGTGTGTGTGTGCGCGTGTATACCCCGATACACCCCCAGGAAAGGCAGGGGGAGAGAGGCCGTCGCTGCCCGCTTCTCTCCCCCTGCCTTTCCTGGGGTCTAGAGCCGTGCTGCCGGCCCTTCTCTCCCCCTGGCTATCGGCACCGCTGCCCGTTCTGTCCCCCTGACTATCGGTACCGGCGCCCCATTGCCGGCGCCGATAGCCAGGGGGAGAGAAGCGGCTCTGACAGCCAGGGGGAGAGAAGGGGCAGCGGCACCCATTGCCGGCGCCGCTGCCCCGTTGCCTTCCCCCATCCCCGGTGGCATAATTACCTGGGTCGGGTCCGCGCTGCTGCAGGCCTCCTGCGTGCGTCCCCTGCGTCGTTGCTATGCACGGCACGGCGCACTGACGTCATGCGCCGCGCCGTGCAGCGCATAGCAACGACGAAGGGGATGCACGCCGGAAGCCTGCATCAGCACGGACCCGACCCAGGTAATTATGCCACCGGGGATGGGGGGAGGCAACGGGGCAGCGGCGCCGGCAATGGGTGCCGCTGCCCTTTCTCTCCCCCTGGCTATCGGCGCCGGTAGGGGGACAGAATGGGCAGCGGCGCCGATAGCCAGGGGGTGAGAAGGGCCGGCAGAAGGGCTCTAGACCCCAGGGAAGGCAGGGGGAGAGAAGCGGGCAGCGACGGCCTCTCTCCCCCTGTCTTTCCTGGGGCGGTATCGGCGTATAACACGCACATAGACTTTAGGCTAAAAATTTTAGCCTAAAAAGTGCGTGTTATACGCCGATAAATACGGCATATACTGTGAAAGTATAGCCAATAGTACACACCTGCTGCTGTTCTAGACAAATACTGTATTGTACTCCCTTAAAATATGCAATATGTCTGTCATGCAGAGTACTGAAATTTCAATTACAAAATCCATGATTTTAATTTCAAAATCTTAAATTTATATTTAAATGTCATAGATTTCAATGGTCTCTTCCTGCTGCTGCCAACTCCAGGCTGTGCCTTTCAGACACTATATGGTCTCCTCATGCTTCAGTCAACTCCAGGCTGTGTCATTCAGCCAATATATGGTTTACTGATGCTGCTGGGCCTGGGAATACAATTGTTTGTTATAGTAGCACTAGCTACCCAAAATTTCAAACTTTGTCTTTTTTTCTTAGGGATTGTGTCCAATTAAGACATTATATGGTCTCCTCCTACTGATGCCACCTCCAGGCTCAGACATTGTGCTGCCATGTGACATGTGACTCCTTGTTAGATTAGGTCCTTTGTACCCACATGCTGTGCCATTCAGGCAATATATGGTTTACTGATGCTGCTGGGACTGGGTCTGGGAATAAACATTTTGTTATGGTAGCACTAGCTACCCAAAATCTTCGGTTTAAAATACAAACTTCATCTTTTTTTCTTAGGGATTTTGAAGCCCTGGTGTCTACTCATGCTGCTGGCAACTCCAGGCTGGGCCGTTCAGGCAATACATGGTTTAATGATGCTGCTGGGCCTGGGAATAAAAACTTTTGTTATGCTAGTACTAGCTACCCAAAATCTTCACTTTAAATTTCAAACTTTGTCTTTTTTTTCTTAGGGATTGTAAAGCCCTGGGGTCTCCTCATGCTTCAGCTAACTCCAGACTGTGCCATTCAGACACTATATGGTCTCCTCCTACTGATGCCACCTCTAGGCTCTGTCATTGTGCTGCCATGTGACATGTGACTTCTTGTTAGACTAGGTCCTTTGTACCCACACGCTGGGGCCCGGGACACTAAAACTTGGGAGTTAAAAGTTCCATTTCAAAATCCTCAATTTCAATTTCAAAATCTTAGATTTCTATTTAAAATTATTGTATTTCAATGGTCTCCTCATGCTTTCGCCAACTCCAGGCTGTGCCATTCAGTCAATACATGGTTTACTGATGCTACTGGGCCTAAGTCTGGGAATAAAAAAAAATTTTTGTTAGCACTAGCTACCCAAAATCTTCGGTTTGAAATTCAAACTTAGTCTTTTTTTCTTAGGGATTGTGAAGCCCTGGTGTCTACTCATGCTGCTGCCAACTCCAGGCTGGGCCATTCAGGCAATATATGGTTTTCTGATGCTGCTGATACTGGGTCTGGGAATAAAATTTTTGTTATGGTAGGTAGCACTAGCTACCCAAAATCTTCGGTTTAAATTTCGGAATTAATTTTATAATCTTAGGGATTGTGAAGGACTAGTGTCTAGTCATGCTGCTGCCAACTCCTGGCTGTGCCATTCAGACACTATATGGTCTCCTCATGCTGCCAACACCTCCACAGTGTGTCATTCAGCCACTATATGGTCTCCATATGCTGCGAACACCTCCACCTTGTGTCATTCAGCCACTATATGGTCTCCTCATGCTGCCAACACCTCCACACTGTGTCATTCGGCTACTATATGGTCTCCTCATGCTGCAAACACCTCCACGCTGTGTCATTCAGCCACGATATGGTCTCCTCATGCTGCCAAAACCTCCACACTGTGTCATTCAGCCACTATATGGTCTCCTCATACTGATGCCACCTCCAGGCTCTATCATTGTGCCGCTCTGCGGCAGTGATTCTAAAAGTGATGCCGGTAATCTGCATGTTATTCTGAATAACAGTATTATTTCACTACCCAGCACACTCTATATGTGTGTTAGAACACAGCAAAGTGTTCTACACCCCTATTGAGGCTCTCTGTAGGCCAGAAATAGCCGTTTTTAATATAGATTAGCCACGAATAAATTTGGATCAAAATAATTTTTTTCGAAAAAGTTGGCAAATTGGCCGAATCAAATTTTGCTAAAGTTACACAATAACTATTGCTCACAGATTAGCCTCCCCTCCCTGAAAAGATCACAGAGCAAATCCAGACACCTTTTCTACTCAGATCAAGCATATTTCTAAAATCAGCTCAAGCAAGATTCATGAATTCTCACCAAAGTGACCACCAAATCATGTTGCAGTAAAAAGCTGGTACATTGACTGATCCATTCATTGGTAAGTGCATTTGGTACACTTTGTTCAATTGCTTGTTAACACAAATAGCTGTATCAGCTAATCACGTTGCAGACACTCAATGTATTTAGGCATGTAGATTGGGTCAAGTTCTGACTGAGCATCAAAAAAGAGAAGAAAGCTGATTTAAGTGACTTTAAATGTGACATGGATGTTGGTGCCAGAGGGGCTTGTTTGAGAATTTCAGGAACTACTGTTCTACTGGGATTTTAACACACAATCTCTAGGGTTTACAAAGAATGGTCCAAAAAATAAAAAAAAGTGTATATATCCAGTGAGCGACAGTTGTGTGGACGAAATTGCCTTGTTGATATCAAAGGTCAGTGGAGAATGGAAAGACTGGTTCAAGATTATAGAAAGGCAACAATAAGTTTAATAAAAACTTGTTACTACCAGGTTGTTAGGATTCGGCAGGCTGGATGTGTATCCTCTGTGTCAGCGAGGGATTGGCGTGGACCGTACATGTGGACCGGGTCTAAGCTGCTACTGGTATTCACCAGAGCCTGCCGCAAAGCGGGATGGTCTTGCTGTGGCGGTAGCAACCACGTCGTATCCACCGGCAACGGCTCAACCTCGCTGACTGCTGAGAAGACGTGGGACAGAAATACTAGACAGAGGCGAGGTCAGACGTAGCAGAAGGTCAGGGCAGGTGGCAAGGTTCGTAGTCAATGGTAACGGCAGAAGGTCTGGAAAGACTGGTAAGGCAATCACAGGAAACGCTTTCTCTAGGCACAAGGGCAACAAGATCCGGCAATACTGGAAAGGGGAAGTGAGGTTATAAAGGCGTGGAGCAGGTGGGAGCTAATACACTGATTGGGCCAGGCACCAATTAGTGGTGCACTGGCCCTTTAAATCTTAGAGAGTTGGCGCGCGCGCGCCCTAGGGAGCGGAGCCGCGCGCGCCAGGACGTGACAGCCGGGGACCGGGACAGGTAGGTGGATTGGGATGCGATCCGCGAGCGGGCGCGTCCCGCTATGCGAATCGCATCCCCGTCGGCAGTGTCAGTGCAGCGGGTCTGACCGGGGCGCTGCAGAGAGGAGAACGCCGCGAGCGCTCCGGGGAGGAGCAGGGACCCGGAGCGCTCGGGGTAACACAGGTTATGCAGAACACCATTTCTGAATGCACAACACATCAAACCTTGAAGCAGATGGGTTATCACAGTAGAAAACCACACCGAGTATCACTCCCATAAGCTAAGAAAAGAAAATCGAGGCCACAATTTGCACAGACTTAGTAATATTGGACAATAGAAGACTAAAATGGTCTTTTCTGGTCTGATGAGTAGGGTCAGAATTTGGCGTAAACAACGTGAACAACCTAACTTGTATCAATGGCTCAGGCTGGTGGTGGCAGCCATCTTTCATAAAGCTTGGTGTGTACAGTAATTTGATGTATATCCGTATTGCACAGCTAGTCGACCATATAAATCATAAAACATTGTTTTAGTTAGTTAAATTGTTTTCACTTTTCTTAGTAAAATTTACCTCCATGGGCACAATGGCTAGTAAAAGGGTAGCTATAAGAAGACATAAGTCGATTAAGGGAGATCATCTAGAGGATAGCTTTATAGGAGGCAGAATAATTGCACAACATGCATCATTTGTTAAGTATTTGCCTGGTTACTATACCACATATGCTTGCCTAAAATGTATCCCCACTGTTCCTTTCATTATAATGATAAAAAGTAGGAAAGTTTTCATATAAAATGTTCATTATTTATATATAAATATAAGCTTAAGACCCATAGCAATACTTACTATACATTCTAGTATACACCATTTTTAGGTACTTACAATGTAAGTAGGGATGAGCAAATCGAATCTGCCGAAACAAAATTTGTTACGAATTTCAGGAAAATTTTGATTAGGTTTGATTTGTTGCACAGAGAAGCTTTTTCCCAGCAGCGATTCACCTCCTAGTCAAGTTAGTGTTCTGTTGCACAGAGAGAGGGACAGAGAGCAGTGAGTTTTGCACAGAAAAGCATTCTTACTGCAGCGCATTGTACACTCCTCATAAGTGCATACTACATACGTACATCTATGTGGTGTTCTATTTTGTTACTGTTAAAATCTCAAGGGCCTAGAAACTGTGAAAGACCAGGCAAAAGTACAAATAGGCTGGTGTTTTACACAAACACTTTTATAAACGTACTGGAGCGCATTGTCCTCCCCTTATAAGTGCATACCACATACGTACATCTCAGTGGTGTACTATTTTGTTCCTGTTAAAGTCTCAAGGGCCTAGATATTGTGAAAGGCCATGCAAAAGTACACACCGGTTGGTGTTGTACACAAATACATTTTTAAACGTACTGGAGCGCATTGTAATCCCCTCAAAAGTGCATACCACATACATACATCTCAGTGGTGTACTATTTTATTCCTGTTAAAGTTTCAAGGGCCTAGATACTGTGAAAGGCCAGGCAAAAGTACTTAAATGCTGGTGTTGTGCACAAATACTTTTTTAAGCGTACTGTAGCACATTGTCCTTCCCTCATAAGTGCATATCACATATGTACATCTAAGTGGTGTACTATTTTGTACCTGTTAATGTCTCAAGGGCCTAGATACTGTGAAAGGCCAGGCAAAAGTACTCACCGGCTGGTGATGTACACAAATACTTTTTTAAGCGTACTGTAGCGCATTGTCCTCCCCTCATAAGTGCATACCACATACGTACATCTAAGTGGTGTACTATTTTGCTCCTGTTAAAGTCTCAAGGGCCTAGATACTGTGAAAGGCCATGCAAATGTATTCAGTGGCTGGTGCTGTACGCAAATACTTTTTTTAAGTGTAGTGGAGTGTCTTGTACTCCCCTCATATACGCACTATGTCAGGCAGAGAAGTGCCAAGACTTGCACAGAGGAGTGGCAGAGGCTTAAATTCATCAGGCAGAGGTTTCAACAGACTGGGGGGCGAGTGGCAGCAGGAGTCGCAGCGAGAGGCCTGAGCTCTTAGTATCAGCTATCGGTCGTGTCTCGACCAGCAACCCATCTGCCGTCATCAGTTGGTTAACAGTCATCCACTTCATCACAAGTGACATCTGACACCCCCAGTCAACAGTCAGTGGGTTCCTCAGGCACTGACACCCTCAGTTGGCATGGCCTGCAAGCAGTCTCTGTCCTCACATTGCCTCTGTCCTATGCTTAGAGGCACACAGAAGTATATTATGCTGTGGGTTCAGCTCCACTATTTAGTGAGGACGATCTAGAGGACAGTCAGTAGCAACTGCCCATCCAAGAATTGGAGGAGACATCCGCCACTTCCTATGCTAGGTGGGTAAAGTAGCGATGAGGAGAATGGCATGGGAGGGGATTTTGCGAGCATTCTGGCTCTTGAAGCAGACACTGTTGAGGAACCTGAGGACATCAGTGACATACAGACACAACTTGATGATTAGGATGATGAAGCCAATTGCACTTGAAAGCCAGGTGCAGAAGGGGCTTCATCATCATCATCATCATCATCATCAGGAGAAGAGGGTTGCAGGTTGCCCGTGAGGCAGCAGTTGAGCCAGCAAGGTGGTAGCATGGTTGGAAGTCAGTATGGTGGCAGAAGTGGAAAGTCTGGAGCCTACTTTTCCGGGAGGTAGTGAAACAGGGGTTCCTGGAGTTGGCAGCAGTAGCAGTCAATCAGTGCGGACTGTTGGTGGGAAAAACAGCTACTCGGCACTGTGTCAGTTTTTCATCTAGCACCTGGAGGAGGTTAACCAAGCCACATACAAGATGTGTCGGCAGAAGGTGAAGCGTGGCCAGGGTCCCAATGTTAGCACCATGGCCCTGCATTAACATATGCAAAGTCACCATAAAGCGGCCTTGGAGAACCGTGGCTCCAATGTGGTCGTCCAGCCTGCTGCATTACCCAGTGGCACGCCTCTCCCTCTTTAAGCCAGCCAAGGCTCCACAGCCTCAGCCGAAGGGAGCTGTGTGTCATAACCATCTTCTGTCACTCCAGATGCTCCTACTCCTCCCACTTCGAGTCAGTCATTCCGCCAGCAATCCATTGGCCAAGCCATGTCCAAGAGACAACAGTTTGCGCCCACTCATCCAACGGCGCTGTCACGATTCGGCTAGCTGGATGTGGATCCTCTGTGTCAGCCAGGGATTGGCGTGGACCGTGTCGGTGGACCGGTTCTAAGATGCTACTGGTATTCACCAGAGCCCACCGCAAAGCGGGATGGTCTTGCTGCGGTGGTAGCAACCAGGTCGTATCCACCGGCAACGGCTCAACCTCGCTGACTGCTGAGAAGGCGTGGGACAGAAGGACTAGGCAGAGGCAAGGTCAGACGTAGCAGAAGGTCGGGGCAGGCGGCAAGGTTCATAGTCAATGTGGATAGCAGAAGATCTGGAAACACAGGCTTTTGACAACACTAAACGCTTTCACTGGCACAAGGCAACAAGATCCGGCAAGGAAGTGTAGGGGAAGTGAGGTAATATAGCCAGGGAGCAGGTGGAAGCTAATAGGCTGATTGGGCCAGGCACCAATCATTGGTGCACTGGCCCTTTAAATCTCAGAGAGCTGGCGCGCGCGCGCCCTAGAGAGCGGAGCCGCGGGCGCCAGCACATGACAGCCGGGGACCGGGACGGGTAAGTGACTTGGGATGCGATTCGCGAGCGGGCGCGTCCCGCTATGCGAATCGCATCCCCGCCGGCAATGTCAGTGCAGCGCTCCCGGTCAGCGGGTCTGACCGGGGCGCTGCAGAGAGAGAGACGCCGTGAGCGCTCTGGGGAGGAGCAGGGACCCGGAGCGCTCGGCATAACAGTACCCCCTTAGGTCTCCCCCTCTTTTTGTCTCCTTGTCCCTTCAAAAGAGACGACAACATAGGGGACGCCTCTTGAGTCTCCTTCTGAAAAAAGAAGTCCTGGGTAGCTATACCAGCGGCAGGTAGTTCAGAAGAAGTGGGAATGGGGAGGGGGGGCAGAGGGTGAAGCTTGTCACGGGCAGAGTGTCACCAGGACGGGGGCTATGAGGAGGCACAGCACAGCCCAGATAGGCCTTGGGGAGGCCAGGCACAGGAGGAGACACTGAGGCCCGACAGACGGGACTGGGAGCCGATGTGAGGCATCTCTTACGGCAAGCAGGGCCCCAATTCTTGATCTCCCCGGTGGTCCAGTCAAGGGTGGGAGAATGATGCTTGAGCCATGGCAGACCGAGGAGGACTTCAGAGGTGCAGTTGGGAAGGACGAAAAATTCAATCTTTTCGTGATGGGGTCCAATGCACATTAAGAGGGGTTCAGTGCGGTAACGCACAGTACAGTCCAACTTCACTCCGTTGACCGTAGAAATGTAGAGCGGCTTGACGAGACGGGTCAGCGGGATGCAGAACTTATTCACCAAAGAGTCCAGAATAAAATTTCCAGAAGCACCAGAGTCCAAGCAGGCCACGGCTGAGAGGGAGGAGTTGGCAGAATGAGAAATCCGCACGGGCACAGTGAGACGTGGAGAAGCAGACTTCGTACCAAGGGATGCCACACCAACGTGAGCTGGGTGCGTGCGTGCATTTCCTAGACGTGGAGGACGAATAGGGCAATCCACCAAGAAATGTTCAGTACTAGCGCGGTACAGACATAATTTTTTTTTCCTATGGCGAGTCCTCTCTTCATGGGTCAGGCGAGACCGATCCAATTGCATAGCCTCCTCGGCGGGAGGCACAGGGTTAGATTGCAAAGGATACTGTGAGAGAGGTGCCCAGAGATCAAGGTCTTTTTCCTGGCGGAGCTCCTGGTGTCTCTCAGAAAAACGCATGTCAATGCGGGTGGCCAAATGGATAAGTTCTTGCAGGTTGGCAGGAATCTCTCGTGCGGCCAGCACATCCTTGATGTTACTGGATAGGCCTTTTTTAAAGGTCGCGCAGAGAGCCTCGTTATTCCAAGATAATTCGGAAGCGAGAGTACGAAATTGGATGGCGTACTCGCCTACTGAAGAATTACCCTGGACCAGGTTCAGCAGGGCAGTCTCGGCAGAAGAAGCTCGGGCAGGTTCCTCGAAGACACTACGGACTTCAGCGAAGAAGGACTGGACTGTAGCTGTGGCAGGATCATTGCGGTCCCAGAGAGGTGTGGCCCAAGACAAAGCCTTTCCAGATAGAAGACTCACTACGAACGCCACCTTAGACCGTTCCGTAGGAAATTGGTCCAACAACATCTCCATATGCAGGGAACATTGAGACAAAAATCCACGGCAGAGTCTAGAGTCCCCATCAAATTTGTCCGGCAGGGACAAGCGGAGGCTAGGAGCGGCCACTCGCTGCGGAGGAGGTGCAGGAGCTGGCGGAGGAGATGGTTGCTGCTGTAGCAGTGGCAGAAGTTGCTGTAACGTGGCGGTCAACTGCGACAGCTGCTGTCCTTGTTGGGCAATTTGCTGCGATGGCTGAGCGACCACCGTGGGTAGGTCAGCGAGACTTGGCAGCGGCACCTCAGCGGGATCCATGGCTGGATCTACTGTCACGATTCGGCTAGGTGGATGTGGATCCTCTATGTCAGCGAGGACCGGTTCTAAGATGATACTGGTATTCACCATAGCCCGCCGCAAAGCGGGATGGTCTTGCTGCGGCGGTAGCAACCAGGTCGTATCCACCGGCAACGGCTCAACCTCGCTGACTGCTGAGAAGGCGTGGGACAGAAGGACTAGGCAGAGGCAAGGTCAGACGTCAGACGTAGCAGAAGGTCGGGGCAGGCGGCAAGGTTCGTAGTCAATGTGGATAGCAGAAGATCTGGAAACACAGGCTTTGGACAACACTAAACGCTTTCACTGGCACAAGGCAACAAGATCCGGCAAGGAAGTGTAGGGGAAGTGAGGTAATATAGCCAGGGAGCAGGTGGAAGCTAATAGGCTGATTGGGCCAGGCACCAATCATTGGTGCACTGGCCCTTTAAATCTCAGAGAGCTGGCGCGCGCGCGCCCTAGAGAGCGGAGCCGCGCGCGCCAGCACATGACAGCCGGGGACCGGGACGGGTAAGTGACTTGGGATGCGATTCGCGAGCGGGCGCGTCCCGCTATGCGAATCGCATCCCCGCCGGCAATGTCAGTGCAGCACTCCCGGTCAGCGGGTCTGACCGGGGCGCTGCAGAGAGAGAGACGCCGTGAGCGCTCTGGGGAGGAGCAGGGACCCGGAGCACTCGGCGTAACAGGCACAGAAGCTGAATGAGCTCCTGTCCAAGTTGCTGGTGCTGCAGTCCCTCCCTTTTCATTTGGTGGACTCTGCACCTTTCAGAGAACTGATGGCTTGTGCCGACCCGAGGTGGAGAGTGCCAAGCCGTCATTTCTTTGCGACGAAGGCAGTACCAGCCCTGCGCAATTTTGTGGAAGAGAAGGTGGGCCAGTCCTTGAGCCTGTCGGTGTGTACCAAAGTGCACTGCAGCGCTGACATGTGGAGCTGTAACTACAGTCAGGGACAATTCATGTCTTTTTCTGCCCACAGAGTGAATGTGTTTCCTGCACAGCCACAACAACAGCAACTTGGACATGTCAAGCGGTTCCTGTAGTGTTCCCCCCATCTGCAAGACATCCTAGCAATGGGAAGGAAACTTTGCATGCACTTCAGCCACTCGTACACCGCAAAGCACATCCTCCTTAAGCTGCAGCGTCAGAATGGTATCCCCCAACATAGTCTGATTTGCAACGTTTCCACACGTTGGAATTCCACCCTCCATATGTTGGACCGACTATACAAACAGAGAAAAGCAATCACTGATTTCTTGGTAACTCCCCTATGTGTCTTCAATGTCAACCAGTGGCAACGCATACGCGACTCTTGCCATTTGCTCAGGCCCTTTGAGGAAGCCACATTATTAGTCAGTCGCCAGGATTACGGGATGAACAACATCATTCCACTGATTCATTTACTACAACACATGTTGGAAACAATGGCTGGTCTGGGCACTGGAGACGTGGCACCTACATCTCACGACCACATGAGCCCTGTGGGGGCTTAACTGGGGGAGGGGCAGAGGCACAGTAGAGCACAGTTAGGTTTTGCGAGATGTGTGGTTTTTCTAGTCATCTGACAGGAAAAGAGGAGCAGGAGCAGCTAGAGGAGCTAGAGCGTTATGAGGAAGGGGATACAGAGGACCCAGGCACACCGTGGCAGTATGCAGTGGAGATGGAGGTAGGGAGTCCCACCGAGTCACTTGCACAAATGGCACAATGCATGCTTAGTTGCTTGCGTAGTGACCGCCGAATTGTCACCATTCGACAGCGGGATAACTTATGGCTCTCCACCTTATTAGACCCTCGCTACCGGCACAAAATGGGGGCCTTTTTTGCACCCACTGAGAGGGAGGACAAACTGACCTACTACAGACACATCATACGTAGTCAGTTGTCCAATGCCTATCTGCGCCATTGTCCATCCTCTCGCAGGTCTGACTTGGGGGGTCCTCTGCGCTCTCCTTCCACTGCCATGGTTTCTGGGGAGGGGTGGGGTGGCAGGAGCAGTACCAGCTCCATCAGCAGCAGCCTGAGTCTACAGTCGCTGATGAGTAGCTTTTTTAGTTAAGCAACTCATCAGCAGCAGGTAGACCTGGATCAGGACGTGAACCAGCAGGTGGTGGCATACCTTGACATGCCCATGCCAACACATCTTGAAGATCCGCTGGACTTCTGGGCAGCCAAACTTGATTTGCGGCCGCAACTAGCAGAGTTTGCCCTGGAAAAGCTGTCCTGCCCGGCCAGCAGTGTGCCATCAGAGCAGGTATTTAGTGTGGTGGGGGCCATAGTAACCCCATGGAGAACTTGTCTGTCAGTGAAAAATGTGGAGAAACTGACCTTTGTGAAGATGAATCCGGCATGGATGAGCTAGGATTTCAACCCATCAGAGTAGATGACCATGGTGCAGCACCAAAACTTTACAAACATGGATAGTGCAAAACATATTTAAGGTGCTGCTCCCCAGTTACAGACTTTCCTCGGCATCAGTATTGAGGATATGCATTAGCTAAAGCTTAACTTTTCTTAGGATAAAATATACATACTCAAATTTTTTTTAATCAAACAAAAGGAAAGGTGTGCAAAAAACACCATGTGCACCTACACCACCAAGAATTGATGTGATGCAAAGACCTCTAAAAGTTGGAAGGGAACAACGTACGGTCCATTGTTATCGGTGGGGGTAAAAACTTCCCCTGTAAGGCCCTACTCTCGCATTATTAATTCCCTTCTTCGCAAGTGTTACTCGCCCTTAAAAGGGCGGCCCCACACAGGAACCTCTCCCCATTTCCCACTACAAACACTGCCATTTCCCAGGGTTTTTTAGGTGGAAATAGAGAGAGTTTCCTTTGTGGGGCTGCCATTTTTAGGTTGAGTAACACTTGCCAAAAGGAAATTAATAGGGTGAGAGTAGAGCCTTACAGGGGAAGTTTCTACCCACACCTGCTACAAAGTACAATACGTTGTTCCCGTCTACCTTTTCGAGGAAGTGTTACTCGTCTTAAAAAGGGCGGCCCCACACAGGAACCAATCCAATTTCCATCTAAAAACCCTGGAAAATGGCAGTGTTTGTAGATGGAAATAGGGAAAAGTTTATGTGTGGCGCCGCTTTTATTAGGCCACTATATGTTCTCCTCATGCTACCGCCACCTCTACGCTTTCTCATTCAGTCAGTATATGTTCTCCTCATGCTGCTGCAAACTCCAGGCTGTGTCATTCAGCCCTTATATGTTCTCCTCATGCTGCCATCACCTTCACGCTATGTCAATTAGCCACTATATGTTCTCCTCTTGCTGTCGCCACCTCTACGCTGTGTCATTCAGCCACAATGTGTTCTCCTTATGCTGCTACAAACTCAAGGCTGTGTCATTCAGCCACTATGTGGTCTCCTCATGCTGTCGCCACCTCCACGCTGTGTCATTCAGCCACTATATGTTCTCCTCATGCTGCCACAAACTCCAGGCTGTGTCATTCAGCCACTGTGTGGTCTCCTCATGCTGCCGCCAACTCCAGGCTGTGTCATTAAGCCATTATATGTTCTCCTTCTGCTGCCACCACCTCTACGCTGCTGTATCATTCAGCCACTATTTGGTCTTCTCATGCTGCTGCCAACTCCAGGCTGTGTCATTCAGCCACTATGTGTTCTCTTTATGCTGTTACAAACTCAAGGCTGTGTCATTCAGCCACTATATGTTCTCCTCTTGCTGAAGCCACCTCCACACTGTGTCATTCAGCCATTATATGTTCTCCTCATGCTGCCGCCACCTCCACGCTGTGTCATTCAGCCACTATATGGTCTCCTCATGCTGCAGCCAACTCCAGGCTGTGTCAATCAGCCACTATATGTTCTCCTCATGCTACCACAAACTCCAGGCTGTGTCATTCAGCCACTATATGTTCTCCTCATGTTTCCCCCAACTCCAGACTGTGTCATTCAGCCACTATATGTTCACCTCCCTCTGCAGCCACCTCCACACTGTGTCATTCAGCCACTATATTTTCTCCTCATACTGCCGCAAACTCCACGCTGTGTCATTTATCCACTATTGGGTCTCCTCATGCTGCCGCCAACTTCAAGCTGTGTTATTCAGCCACTATTTGGTCTCCTCATACTGATGCCACCTCCAAGCTCTTTCCTTGTGCCACCATGTGACATGTGACTCCTTGTTAGATTTGGTCTTTTGTAACCACACTATTTATTCAGAAGAAAACGCCAGGGTCCGGGACATTAAACTTGGCAGTATAATATTAAATGTAAATTTCAAAATCTTAAATTAAAAAAATAAATAAAATTGATGTAATCTTTTCAAGACTGAGGCCCTAAGGTTATTGACGGCATATATTAGCTGTGGAATTACCACAGGAATTCAATGATACAGTTTGGAGCGATAACAATGAACCATAACTGATTAAATGAAACATTTGCAGTTCCACAAAGAGTAAGACATGGGGGGGGGGAGTGCGCTGAGAGGCACAGGCTGGATCTGGTGATAGCTCGCCTTGCAATGGACCACCAGCTTAATGCTCACCAGAGTGGGTACTCAAAAAATGTAAAGAAATTCAAATAAAATTAAATACTAATTACATAAAAAATCTATTTATTCTCTTTAATTTTAATGCCATATGGTCTCTCTGCTGCCACATCCAGACGCTCTGTGGCAGTGATTCTAAGAGCGATGCCTGTAATCTGCATGTCATACTGAATAACAGTATTATTTTACTAACACAGCACACTCCCTATGCGTGTTAGGACAAGGCAAAATGTTCTACACCCCCATTGAGGCTCGCTGTAGGCCAGAAATAGCTGTTTTAATAGTAATTCCCTGCAAATTAATTTATAACTAAACAAATTGTGAGGGGAAAATTCGGCAAATCGAATGAATTGAATATTTAAAAAATTAGCTCATCTCTAAATGTAAGCCATTGGCAAGATGTGTTCTTCACCATTCTTGTTTGAAAACCTCTCTCAAGAGATGTAGGTTAAAATCTGGTCACGCATACAATAAGTACACTTTCCTACTGGGTGTCCTTTCCATCAACCTTTACAGTTTAAAAACAATAAAACTGTTTAGTAAATGTATTCATGCCCCCCCAACGTGGATTGAACAGGAATGGGACTTTTATGGACTTCAGAGAAGTCTAAGAAGACTCTTGGGAAACATCTCTAGTAAATATTGTCTGGTTTCACAGACTCTTAAACAGACTTGTTACAGAGAATGCGTAAAGAAAGACTGAAAATGTTCACTCCATGAAATGCTGAAAAGGAAAAACATTTATTGTGATTTTGACATAGTGTATAATAATAGTGATGATAATAATATCCTGAAAAATGCAGCTTGTCAGATTGTTTAGCTTTAACTGAACTTGTTTTTTCTTTGAATGTCAGCTACTTATATTTTCTGTTTGCTTGACCCATTAATAGAAGGCAGTATTCCAAAGAAATGTTTAATTAAAAATAGTAATTAGTATTACAAAACAATGTGCCTTAAAGGACACGGGAGGCAGAAGAGGAGGTCCAGGAAAAGATCTGCTCTTCACCCTGCAATTAGAACTCCTCTCAGCAGAGCTCTTGTACATCTCATTAACATCACAGTTGGATAGTGTCACTGCGAGCAGCAAGCAGGTGTCTAACTACTGCACTCATGGGGTGATACTTACAAGAGAGGTCGTGATCTCTAAATAACGCGGAAAGTATGCCAATAAAACACCTTGCTTCTTCTAAACAGCAACACACACACATATATATATATATATATATATATATATATATATATATAATTTCTTTTTTCTTTCATTCTTTATTTATTTGCCCTTGCTCTACAATGATAAATATTTTGTTTAAAGAAATTACCTAATACAAAAACTTAAAGAGGTTGTGCGCTGCCCTGACTTTCGGAGCTCCGCTCACAGTGTCCGGAAGTTCATTACTCCGAACGCTGTGTGAGGGCTTCCTTGTTCGCGGCCTCCGGGTGTGATGTCACGCTCGGCCCCTCGCGACGTCTCGCCCACCCCCATGTGACGTCTCGCCCGCCCCCTCAACGAAAGTCTATGGGAAGGGGGTGCAACCGCTGTCACGCCCCTTTCCCATAGACTTTGGTAGAGGGGGCGGGCGTGACATCATGAGGGGGCGGGCGAGACATCATAAGGGGCCGCGAACATGGAAGCCTGCACACAGCGTTCGGAGTAATGAACTTCCGGATGCTGTGAGCGGAGCTCTGAAAATTAGGGCAACGCACAACCCCTTTAACTTAATATTTTCTATGAGGCATGTACTGCTACTACAGAGGGTTCTCTACCTAGTTTCCTGCTTAGGTCTGACAAATATATTCATATTTTAACAAATACCTTTTTACCGTTTTATAACAGAATTTTATAAGGGTCAGAGCTATGGTTCAGACAGAATGGAAGGTTGATGTATCCCAGTTTTTTTTTTTCCCTCTGTACAGCGTTCAACCGAATCTCCTGATTTAAAAAGTGGGGCAATTACTTCATTTTTATAAACCTACTAGCTGAGTACCCGTCGTTGCCCGGTTTTTCCTTCCTAATCCATGTTGGGGTGGAAAATCAACAGAGGGAGAAGCTTTTGACTTCATATCCCGTCCTCATTTACTGTTGTCATATCCCAACCCCATATCCCGTCCTCATATCTCAACCTCATATCTCGTCCTCATATCTTGACCTCATATCACGTCCTCATGTCCTTTCATCATATCTCGACCTCATATCCTGACCTCCTATCCCGTCCTCCTATCCCAACCTCATATCCTGAGCTCCTATCCAGTCCTCCTATTTCAACCTTATATCCCGCCCTCATATCCAATCCTCATATCCCAACCTCATATCCCATCCTCATATCTAGACCTCCTATCCCGACCTTCTATCCAGACCTCCTATCCCATCCTCATATTCTGTCCTCATATCTCAACCTCTTATCCCATCCTCATACCCCATTCTCATATCCTGTCCTCATATCCTGACCTCATTTCCCGTCCTCCTATCTTGACCTCATATGCTTTCCTCATATCCCGACCTTATATCCCATCCTCATATCCTGTCCTCACGTACCGTCTTCATATCCCGACCTCATATGCCATCCTTATATCCAATCCTCATTTCCCATCCTCATATCCTGACCTCATATCCTGTCCTTATGTCCCATCCTCATATCCTGTCCTCAGGTGGGACTGATTTGTGATGAAGATATTGTAAGCTGAAAATAGAAGGGTACGTAGCTTTGTGGGATTGGGCGTGATTTGCAAGCCAGACCGATGCACAAAAAGGGTAGATAATAAAAGGGGTGGGGCTTAAATGTGGACATGTCTTTGTGAGATGGGGTGAGGCTTTCAAGCCAGATTGACATATTCACCAGGAGATGCAGAGCGGAGCTTGTGAAGTAATGTACTGGAAGTCCCATATACTTGCATGGGACTTGAAACAAAAACCCATCATTTATATAAGGGTGTAGGTAAGGGTTAATTTAACTATCATATCTTTTTATTTGACATATAAGTAATATGTGTACCAGGTATTATTGAAATATCTCCAGCCGTACAGAATTTATGTGGGAACATACATTTTCCATTGATTTGCCTGGGACTTTACACAAAAACCCTGATCCTCACAAATGGGGGTAGTTAAGGGTTAAATTAACTATCCTATATTTTAAGTGCACATATAAGTAACTTGTGACCAAGTATTATCAAAATATCTCCAGCCATTTGGAAGTTATTCAGTAACAGATATTTCCCACAGACTTGTATGGGACTTTAAACAAACCCCCCGACCCTGGCAAATGGGAGTGAGTAAGGGTTAAATCACATATCCTATGTTTGTTGTTGACATATAAGTAACATATGTGCCAAGTTTCATGTTAATATCTTTAACCGTTTGGACGTGATGCTGGAACATACACACATACATACACACATACGCACACACACACATTGAGTTTTATATATACAGTCATGGCCATAAATGTTGGCACATCTGTAATTTTTCTAGAAAAATGAAGTATTTCTCACAGAAAAGGATTGCAGTAGCACATGTTTTCTATACACATGTTTATTCCATTTGTGTGTATTGGAACTAAACCAAAAAAGGGAGGAAAAAAAGTAAATTGGACATGATGTCACACTAAACTCCAAAAATGGGCTGGACAAAATTATTGGCACCCTTTACTTAATATTTAGTTGCACACCCTTTGGAAAAAAATAACTGAAATCAGTTGCTTCCTATAACCATCAATATGCTTCTTACACCTCTCAGTCAGAATGTTGGACCACTCTTCCTTTGCAAACTGCTCCATGTCTCTCTTATTGGAAGGGCGCCTTTTGCCCAAAAGCAATTTTAAATTTTCAATGGGATTTACATCTGGACTCATTGTTGGCCACTTCAGAACTCTCCAGTGCTTTGTTGCCATCCATTTTTGGGTGCTTTTTTTGTTGTATGTTTGGGGTCATTGTCCTGCTGGAAGACCCAAGATCTCGGACACAAACCCAGCTTTCTGACACTGGGCTGTACTGTGTGACCCAAAATCCATTGGTAATCCTCAGATTTCATGATGCCTTGCACACATTCAAGGCACCCAGTGCCCGAGGCAGCAAAACAACCCCAAAATATCATTGAACCTCCACCAAATTTCACTGTAGGTACTGTGTTCTTTTCTTTGTAGGCCTCATTCCATTTTCGGTAAACAATAGAATGATGTGCTTTACCAAAAAGCTATTTCTTGGTCTCATCTGTCCACAAGTTGTTTTCCCTGAAAGATTTTGGCTTACTCAAGTTAATTTTGGCAAAATGTAGTCTTGCTTTTTTTATGTCTCCATGTCAGCAGTGGGGTCCTCCTTGGTCTCATGCCATAGCATTTCATTTCATTTAAATGTCTACAGATGCTGATGCTCCCTGAGCCTGTAGGACAGCTTGAATATCTTTGGAATTTGTTTGGGGCTGCTTATCCACCATCCAGATTATCCTGCATTGACACCTTTCATCAATTTTTCTCTTCTGTCCACGCCCAGGAAGATTATCTACAGTGCCATGGGTTGCAAACTTCTTGATAATGTTGCACACTGTAGACAAAGGCCAATCTAGATCTCTGGAGATGGACTTGTAACCTTGAGATTTTTTTATATTTTTCCACAATTTTGGTTCTCAAGTCTTCAGATAGTTCTGCTGTCCATGCGTAGTGTGGCACACACAGACACACAATGCAAAGACTAAGTGAACTTCTCTCCTTTTAATCTGCTTTCAGGTGTGATTTTTATATTGCCCACACCTGTTATTTTTCCACAAATTTGAAAGGGTGCCAATAATTTTGTCCAGACCATTTTTGGAGTTTGGTGTGACATTATATCCAAGTTGCTTTTTTTCTTCCCTTTTTTGGTTTAGTTCCAATACACACAAAGGGAATAAATATGTGTATTACTGCAATCCTTTTCTGTGAGAAATACTTCATTTTCTTGAAAAATTTCAGGGGTGCCAACATTTATGGCCATGGCTGTATACCTTTTAATTAATAATGCCCCAAATATCTGCTTTCCTTCACAAGTTACATGAAAATCAATTAGTGGAGTGTAGTTTTTTTTATTGTATTTTTTTTTTCCTGACAGTTATTTTTCCATGATATGTATGTTTACCTATGTTTTTCTATTCCATAAGTTTTGCTTTTTTTCAACTCTTCTGATCTGTTGTGGTTTTCCAGAGCTCAAATCCAACACATTTTATGTGGAAACCTTAGTAAATATGTCAGGGACACTTTGACATTTGTCTGGGTGACGTCCTCTTTGTTGGGACCACGCCCATTCCCCATTGGAAAGTGCACCTTTTTCGTGTTTTTCAAGAAAAGTGGAGAGTAGGCTGGGTTTATTGGGTTCCTTGGGTGCAAAATTTAATTGGTGCGCCAAAATTCAACTTCAACCCAATAAAAAAAAACATTGGAAACATGTGAGTAAATAACCCCCATTGTGTTTAACCCCTTCACGACAAGCGACGTACATGTATGGCGCCGCGAAGTGTCACTTGGCGCGCGGCGACATACATGTACGTCGAGGGTTCCGGCAGCGCCGCGTCACCGGTAGCGGTGATCGGGCCGGGATGACTGCTGCTATCTAACAGCAGGCATCCCGGCACATTGCCGAGGGGGGTCCTGAGACCCCCCCATGACCGCGATGCGCGCAAATTGCAGGTCAATTCAGACCTGTGATCTGCGCGATTCCGGGTCATACGGGTCACTGGTGACCAGGTGACCCGGAAAATAAGAGGGATCGGGGGTGTCCGAAACACCCTCGATCCCCATGAAGGGATAGGAGTTTGGTGGCAGGGGTGCCACCCCTCTTATGCCTGCTATTGGTCGGCCAAGCGACCGACCGATAGCAGACTTGGGGGAGGGGGGGTTAAAGTTCGGTTCCCCCGCTTTGCCCACCTATCGGTGTCCGGGAAACGGGGGAACCGTCCAGGGAAGGTCGGCGCCAAAGGTCCCTTACCTGGATCCCAGATCCCCGTTCGCGATCCTCCCCCCACGTGCGACGGCAGCGGCGGCGGCAGCAATATTTCCGGGTCCTGCTAGTTGAGTTGTTGCCTAGCAACATCCGGAGGGCTACAGTTTACAGTGGTCTCTAAACCGTGACCCTCCAGATATTGCAAAACTACAACTCCCAGCATGCCCACACAGCTGTTTGCTGTGTGGGCATGCTGGGACTTGTAGTTTTGCAATATTTAGAGGGGTTCAGGTTGTAGATCACTAAGTGGTCTCAAACTGTAGCCCTCCAGATGTTGCAAAACTACAACTCTCAGCATGCCCAGACATCAGTTTGCTGTCTGGGCATGCTGCGAGTTGTAGTTTTGCAACATCTGGAGGGCCACAGTTTTGAGACCACTGGACAGTGATTTACAACCTGAACCAATCTAAATCTTGCAAAACTACAACTCTCAGCATTCAGGAACAGCATAAGGCTGTCTTGGCATGCTGGGAGTTGTACTTGCGTGACTCCAGCCATTGCATAACTACATCTCCCAGCATGCCCTTCCGCAATCAGTACATGCTGGGAGTTGTAGTTTTGCAACAGCTGGAGGCACACTGGTTGGAAAATACTGAGTTAGGTCATAGAACCAGTGTGCCTCAAGCTGTTGCAAAACTACAACTCCCAGCATGCATGGACTGTCAGTGCATGCTGGGAGTTGTAGTTTTGACCCCCCTCCCATGTGAATGTTCAGGCTACATTCACACTGGCGGCAGATTACAGTGAGTTCCCCGCTACAAATTTGAGCTGCGGCAAATTTTCCACCGCAGCTCAAACTCCTAGCAGGAGACTCAGTGTAATCCGCCGTCAGTGTGAATGTAATTTAAAAACACTACACTAACATAACATAAAGAGTAACACACTACATATACACACCTACACTGCCCCATCGGTGTACGGGAAACGGGGGAACCGTCCAGGGAAGGTCGGCGCCAAAGGTCCCTTACCTGGATCCCAGATCCCCGTTCGCGATCCTCCCCCATGTGCGACGGCAGCGGTGGCGGCAGCAATACTTCCGGGTCCAGCTAGGTGAGTTGTTGCCTAGCAACATCCGGAGGGCCACAGTTTACAGTGGTCTCTAAACCGTGACACTCCAGATGTTGCAAAACTACAACTCCCAGCATGCCCACACAGCTGCTTGCTGTGTGGGCATGCTGGGACTTGTAGTTTTGCAATAAGAATGAAAAACGTATTGTACGGCAATGTTTCTAAGATGGAGCCTCCAGCTGTTGCAAAACAAAAACTCCCAGCATTTCTGGACAGCAATTGACTGTCCAAGCATGCTGGGAGTTAAGCAACAGCTGGAGGCACCCTGTTTGGGAATCACTGGCATAGAATACCCCTATGTCCACCCCTATGCAAGTCCATAATTCAGGCCTCAAATGCGCATGGCGCTCTCACTTTGGAGCCCTGTCGTATTTAAAGGCAACAGTTTAGGGTCACATATGGGGTATCCCCGTACTCGGGAGAAATTGCCTAACAAATTTTGGGGGGCTTTTTCTCCTTTCACCCCTTATGAAAAGGTGAAGTTGGGGTCTTCACCAGCATGTTAGTGTAAAAAAAAATTTTTTACACTAACATGCTGGTGTTGCCCTACAAAATTTGCCCCCCAAAATTTGTAACGCAATTTCTCCCGAGTACGGAGATACCCCATATGTGGGCGCAAAGTGCTCTGGGGGCGCACAACAAGGCCCAGAAGGGAGAGTGTGCCATGTACATTTGAGGTGATTTGCACAGGGGTGGCTGGTTGGTACAGCGGTTCTGACAAACGCAAAAAAAAAAAACACCCACATGTGACCCCATTTTGGAAACTACAACCCTCACGGAATGTAATAAGGGGTACAGTGAGAATTTACATTCCACAGGTGTCTGACGGATCTTTGGAACAGTGGTCCGTGTAAATGAAAAATTTTGCACAGCCCACTGTTCCAAAGATCTGTCAGACACCAGTGAGGGGTAAATGCTCACTGTACCCCTCATTACATTCTGTGAGGAGTCTAGTTTGCAAAATGGTATGCCATGTGTTTTTTTTTTTGCTGTCCTGGCACCAAAGGGGCTTCCTAAATGCAACATGCACCCCGAGCAAAATTTGCTCTCAAAAAAGCCAAATATGACTCCTTCTCTTCTGAGCATTGTAGTTCGTCCGCAGTGCACTTCAGGTCCACTTATGGGGTACCTCCATACTCAGAAGAGATGGGGTTACAAATTTTGGGGGGTCTTTTCTGGTATTAACTCAAAAAAAATGTGAAATTTGGGGGAAAACCAACATTTTAGTGAAAAAAAAAATGTTTTTTACATATGCAAAAGTCGTGAAACACCTGTGGGGTATTAAGGCTCACTTTATTCCTTGTTATGTTCCTCAAGGGGTCTAGTTTCCAAAATGGTATGCCATGTGTTTTTTTTGTTGTTCTGGCACCATAGGGGCTTCCTAAATGCGACATGCCCCCCAAAAACCATTTCAGAAAAACGTACTCTCTAAAATCCCCTTGTCGCTCCTTCGCTTCTGAGCCCTCTACTGCGCCCACCGAACACTTTACATAGACATATGAGGTATGTCCTTACTCGAGAGAAATTGGGCTACAAATATAAGTATACATTTTCTCCTTTTACCCCTTGTTAAAATTCAAATATTGGGTCTACAAGAACATGCGAGTGTAAAAAATGAAGATTTTGAATTTTCTCCTTCACTTTGCTGCTTTTCCTGTGAAACACCTAAAGGGTTAAAACATTTACTGAATGTCATTTTGAATACTTTGGGGGGTGCAGTTTTAATAATGGGGTCATTTATGGGGTATTTCTAATATGAAGACCCTTCAAATCCACTTCAAGCATGAACTGGTCCCTGAAAAATTGTGAACTTGAAAATTTTGTGAAAAATTGGAAAATTGCTGCTGAACTTTGAAGCCCTCTGGTGTCTTCCAAAAGTAAAAGCTTGTCAATTTTATGATACAAACATAAAGTAGACATATTGTATATGGGAATCCCCCCAAAAAATATTTGGAATATCCATTTTCCTTACAAGCAGAGAGCTTCAAAGTTAGAAAAATGCAAAATGTTTAATTTTTCATCAAATTTTGGGATTTTTCACCAAGAAAGGATGCAAGTTACCACAAAAATTTACCAATATGTTAAAGTAGAATATGTCACGAAAAAACAATCTCAGAATCAGAATGATAACTAAAAGCATTCCAGAGTTATTAATGTTTAACCCCTTAAGGACTCAGCCCATTTTGGCCTTAAGGACTCAGATAATTAAATTTTTATGTTTTCATTTTTTCCTCCTCGCCTTCTAAAAATCATAACTCTTTTATATTTTCATCCACAGACTAGTATGAGGGCTTGTTTTTTGCGCGACCAGTTGTCCTTTGTAATGACATCACTCATTATATCATACAATGTATGGCGCAACCAAAAAACACTATTTTTGTGGGGAAATTAAAACGAAAAACGCAATTTTGCTAATTTTGGAAGGTTTTGTTTTCACGCCGTACAATTTATGGAAAAAATGACATGTGTTCTTTATTCTGAGGGTCAATACGATTAAAATGATACCCATTATTATATACTTTTATATTATTGTTGTGCTTAAAAAAAATCACAAACTTTTTAACCAAATTAGTACGTTTATAATCCCTTTATTTTGATGACCTCTAACTTTTTTATTTTTCCGTATAAGTGGCGGTATGGGGGCTCATTTTTTGCGCCATGATCTGTACTTTTTTTTGATACCACATTTGCATATAAAAAACTTTTAATACATTTTTTATAATTTTTTTTTGAATAAAATGTATTAAAAAAGTAGGAATTTTGGACTTTTTTTTTGTTCGTTCACGCCGTTCACCGTACGGGATCATTAACATTTTATTTTAATAGTTCGGACATTTACGCACGCGGCAATACCAAATATGTCTATAAAAAATGTTTTTTACGCTTTTTGGGGGTAAAATAGGAAAAAACGGACGTTTTACTTTTTTATTGGGGGAGGGGATTTTTCACTTTTTTTTTACTTTTACTTTAACATTTTTTTTTACACTTGAATAGTCCCCATAGGGGACTATTCATAGCAATACCATGATTGCTAATACTGATCTGTTCTATGTATAGGACATTGAACAGATCAGTATTATCGGTCATCTCCTGTTCTGGTCTGCTCGATCACAGACCAGAGCAGGAGACGCTGGGAGCCAGACGGAGGAAGGAGAGGGGACCTCCGTCCGGCATTCTGAATGATCGGATCGACGCAGCAGCGCTGCGGGCGATCCGATCGTTCATTTAAATCGCGAACTGCCGCAGATGTCGGGATCTGTATTGATCCCGGCACCTGAGGGGTTAATGGCGGACGCCCGCGAGATCGCGGGCGTCGGCCATTGCCGTCGGGTCCCTGGCTGCGATCAGCAGCCGGGATCAGCCGCGCATGACACGGGCATCGCTCCGATGCCCGCGGTTATGCTTAGGACGTAAATGTACGTCCTGGTGCGTTAAGTACCACCTCACCAGGACGTACATTTACGTCCTGCGTCCTTAAGGGGTTAAAGTGACAGTGGTCAGAATTGCAAAAAAGGGCTTTGTCCTAGAGGTGAAAATGGGCTCCGTCCTTAAGGGGTTAAGTACCACTAAGGGGAGCTTCGCACATTAAGGTTGACACACCTTCTATTGAACTCAATCCAAAAGTATCAAGAAGGCACACAAGTTTTAGTACTCCTGTGCACTGCATACTGATCAATAAAACATCACAAAAACAAATATCTATGATTTATAGGCAACAAGTCAAAGGATAACTTGTTGGGTGCTCAACTTCTTAGAAAAATAGCAGAAGCAAACTATCAAGTATACAAGAAGAAATCAGATACAGCACTCACCATGTTATGCAATCTTTTTTATCTGTGCATTAGAATGAAAACATAGCGGGGAAACATTACAGAGGAACGGAAATCTTGGTAAGGCCACCGTTTCGCACCAACCGGTGCTTCGTCCGGCCTCCACAGGAGGCCGGACGAAGCACCTGTTGGTGCGAAACGGTAGCCTTACCATGGTAAAAAAGATTGGAAACTTTGATGAGTGCTCCATCTGATTTCTTCTTATGTACTTGATCTATTGAACTCAATGTAAGCTGTAAAAACTTTTTATGTAGAGAATTTCTCCCAAAGTTATGACGGTGTTAACTTTCAGTGAGCTGGTTAAGAAAAACATAAAAAAGAATTGTGCAAAGTAATAATGTCATATATTATAGTGCTATATATTATATGCAGATTTATATGCAAATGCAATTGCTAAACTATTAGTCTATTTGTTTAACTTTTACTTCATATGACTCAAGTGAGGATGCCGTACAAGCAGAATAAAAGTAACAGCTATTTTTACAGAATTGGTAAGTTCGGATTTGCTGCGAGGCACTGTAGGTCCAGTGCCTATAGTAGAACCTCCACGGAGGCAGCAGAAGCAAGCAAAAAAGACAAAAAAAAATAAATAAATAAATATATATATATATATATATATATATATATATATATATATATATACCGTATTTATCGGGGTATACCACGCACCGGCCTATAACACGCACCCTCATTTTACCAAGGATATTTCGGTAAAAAAAGTTTTTTACCCAAATATCCATGATAAAATGAGGGTGCGTGTGTGCGCGTGTATACCCCGATATACCCCCAGGAAAGGCATGGGGAGAGAGGCCGTCGCTGCCCGCTTCTCTCCCCCTGCCTTTCCTGGGGTCTAGAGCGCTGCTGTCGGCCCTTTTCACCCCCTGGTTATCGGCGCCGCTGCCCGTTCTGTCCCCCTGACTATCGGTGCCGGCGCCGATAGCCAGGGCGAGAGAAGCGGCGCCGCTGCCCCGTTGCCTCCCCCCATCCCTGGTGGCATAATTACCTGAGTCGGGTCCGCGCTGCTCCAGGCCTCCGTCGTGCGTACCCAGCGTCGTTGCTATGCACGGCGCGGCGCTCTGATGTCATGCGCCGCGCCGTTCAGCGCATAGCAATGACGCCGGGGACGCACGACGGAGGCCTGGAGCAGCGCGGACCCGACTCAGGTAATTATGCCACCGGGGATGGGGGGAGGCAACGGAGCAGCGGCGCCGGCAATGGGTGCCGCTGCCCCTTCTCTCCCCCTGGCTGTCGGCGCCAGGGGGTGAAAAGGGCCGACAGCAGCGCTCTAGACCCCAGGAAAGGCAGGAGGAGAGAAGCGGGCAGCGACGGCCTCTCTCCCCCTGCCTTTCCTGGGGGTGTATCGGCGTATAACACGCACACAGACTTTAGGCTAAAAATTTTAGCCTAAAAAGTGCGTGTTATACGCCGATAAATACGGTATATATATATATATATATATATATATATATATATATATATTAGCTGAATTACTGGCGTTGCCCGGTTCAACAAAG
The DNA here is from genome assembly GCF_029499605.1 of Hyla sarda. Classification (NCBI taxonomy): domain Eukaryota; kingdom Metazoa; phylum Chordata; class Amphibia; order Anura; family Hylidae; genus Hyla; species Hyla sarda. Next base: position 202,460,740 of record NC_079193.1, on the reverse strand, counting down.
GAGAAAGTTTTTGACTTCATATCCCGTCCTCATATATTGTTGTCATATCCCAACCCCATATCCCGTCCTCATACCCCAACCTCCTATCCCTTCCTCCTATCCCGACCTCCTATCCCGACCTCCCATCCCGGCCTCCTATCCCGACCTCCTATCCCGACCTCCTATCCCGTCCTCCTTTCTCGTCCTCATATCCCGACCTCCTATCCCAACCTTCTATCCCGTCCTCATCCAGTCCTCCTATCCCATCCTCCTATCTCGTCCTCCTATCTCGACCTCCTATCTCGACCATCCCGTCCTTCTATCCCGACCTCCTATCCCGACCTCCTATCCCATCCTCCTATCCCGACTTCCTATCCCGACCTCCTATTCCGTCCTCCTATCCTGTCCTCCTATCCCATCCTCCTTTCTTGTCCTCATATCCTGACCTCCTATCCCAACCTCCTATCCCATCCTCATCCAGTCCATCCCGTCCTCCTATCCCGACCTCCTATCCCGACCTCCTATCCTGACCTCCTATCCCGACCTCCTATCCCGTCCTTCTATCCCGTCCTCCTATCCCGACCTCCTATGCTGACCTCCTATCCTGTCCTCCTTTCTCGTCCTCATATCCCGCCCTCCTATCCCGACCTCCTATCCTGTCCTCCTATCCCGTCCTCCTATCTCGTCCTCCTATCCCGACCTCCTATCCCGACCTCCTATCCCATCCTCCTATGCCGACCTCCCATCCTGTCCTCCTTTTTCGACCTCCTATCCCGACCTCCTATCCTGTCCTCATATCCCGTCCTCCTATCTTGTCCTCTTATCCCGACCTCCCATCCCGACCCCCTATCCCGTCCTCCTATCCCGACCTCCTATCCCGTCCTACTATCTCGATCTCCTATCCCGACCATCCCGTCCTCCTATCTTGACTTCCTATCTCGACCTCCCATCACATCCTCAAATCCCGACCTGTAAGATGAGTACCAGGTATTGAAATATCTACAGCCGTACAGAAGTTGTGTGGGAACATACATTTCCCATTGATTTGCATGGGACTTCAAACAAAAACCATGACCCTCACAAATGGGGGTAGTTAAGGGTTAAATTAACTATCCTATATTTTAAGTGGACATATAAGTAACATGTGACCAAGTATTATCGAAATATCTCCAGCCGTTTGGAAGTTATGCAGTCACATATATTTCCCATTGACTTGTATGGGACTTTAAATATAAATCCCGCCCCTGGCAAATGGGGGTGAGTAAGGGTTAAATCACCTATCCTATTTTTATTGTTGACAGATAAGTAACATGTGTGCCAAGTTTCATGTTAATATCTTTAGCCGTTTGGAAGTTTTTGTGGAACATACACACATACATACATACATACATACATACACACACACCCACACGTTGAGTTTTATATATATAGATATATACATAGTACAGACCAAAAGTTTGGACACACCTTCTCATTCAGAGGTTTCTTTATTTTCATGACTATGAAAATTGTAGATTCACACTGAAGGCATCAAAACTATGAATTAACACATGTGGAATTATATACATAACAAAAAAGTGTGAAAATATGTCATATTCTAGGTTCTAGCCACCTTTTGCTTTGATTACTGCTTTGCACACTCTTGGCATTCTCTTGATGAGCTTCAAGAGATAGTCATCTGAAATGGTCTTCCAACAGTCTAGAAGGAGTTCCCAGAGATGCTTAGCACTTGTTGGCTCATTTTGCCTGCACTCTGCGGTCCAGCTTACCCCAAACCATCTCGATTGGGTTCAGGTCCGGTGACTGTGGAGGCCAGGTCATCTGGCGCAGAACCCCATCACTCTCCTTCTTGGTCAAATACCCCTTACACAGCCTGGAGGTGTGTTTGGGGTCATTGTCCTGTTGAAAAATAAATGATGGTCCAACTAAACGCAAACCGGATGGAATGTCATGCCGTTGCAAGATGCTGTGGTAGCCATGCTGGTTCAGTATGCCTTCAATTTTGAATAAATCCCCAACATTCTCATCAGCAAAGCACCCCCACACCATCACACCTCCTCCTCCACACCAGCACACCTGTGAAGTGAAAACCATTTCAGGTGACTACCCCTTGAAGCTCAACAAGAGAATGCCAAGAGTGTGCAAAGCAGTAATCAAAGGAAAAGGTGGCTACTTATAGAATATGACATATTTTCAGTTGTTTCACACTTTTTGTTATGTATATAATTCCACATGTGTTAATTCATAGTTTTAATACCATCAATGTGAATCTACAATTTTCATAGTCATGAAAATAAAGAAAACTCTGAATGAGAAGGTGTGTCCAAACTTTTGATCTGTACTGTATATATATATTTTTTATCAAATTGCATTGACCCCAATTCGCACAACACTTATTAATCATTAAATGATGTTTACACGATGGGAAGGTGGTTGGCAGAACAAGGTAGCAAGCTGCAAAAATGTGGCACAGTGAATAGGCAAACTGATTGGTGCAACAGCAGTAAGCAGGGGCTGCTCTCCTCTGATCCACCAATCACAGATATACACAGTTCTGCCAAAGTCACTTCTACCAGCCTCGTAAGTCACCCCTGCGAACAACACTCCAGTGGAAAGGACATGCACCCTTAGGCACTACTGACACTGACTTTTTATGAATATAAGTGTAAACTGTATACCTTCATTATATGACATTCGTGGGCCGCATGTCATATTTTCGGGCCAAAAAATAAGGGAACTGTAGGAATAGCTGAAGAAAAAACTGGCATTTTTTTTTACCTATTGTTGCATAAAAGATTTAGCTGTTTCTGTCAATTTTTTCAACAGTAAAATGCTGTTATAAGGGTCAATAAATTGACAAAAATACTGTAAGGGAACATGGGCTTTAAACAAAGGTTAATGAGAAATATTAACATTTATATGTGAGATAGTAACATAGTTCATTAGGTTGAAAAAAGACCAGAGTCCATCAAGTTCAACCTATAACCCCAATGAGTCCCTACCGAGTTGAGTTGATCCAGAGGAAGGCAAAAAAAAATTCATACTAGAGGTAAAAATTCCTTCCCGACTCCAAATATGACTTCAGAATAAATCCCTGGATCAACGTTCTTTCCCTATAAATCTAGTATACATAACCAGCGATGTTATTATTCTCCAAAAAATGCATCCAGACCCTTTTTGAACTCTTTTACAAAGTTCACCATAAACACCTCCTCAGGGACAGTTCACAGTCTCACTGCTCTTACAGTTAAGAACCCCCATCTGTGCTGGTGTAGAAACTTTCTTTCCTCTAGACTTAGAGGATGCCCCCTTGTTATAGATACAGTCCTGGGTATAAATAGATTATTGGAAAGATCTCTACATTCAAATAGTGTATAGGATAATTGTGGTAAATATCAAGTGACTACACCTTCCTTCAGACACAAAATTAGATTTTTTTTTTGCCTAAAAAGTAAAGGGGGATAATTAAACTGCCTACTTTATTTGTCTTTCATGGAGCAGATTTTGTGCCATCCCCCCACCCCCCCCCCCCCCCATATGTGTATTAGTATATGTGTGTTTTAATTTTACTTGAACACGTGCTGAAACCTCATTGATTGTGTGATAGTCTGCTGTAAAATGAGATGTTCTGCAACAGTTATGGGTGGGGAACTTTTGGATTGCTGTGGACGGGGAGTAGGCAGGGTGAGAGAACTGTGATGAAGAGTTGAGGGAAAGCAAAGCATTCTGGGAATTGTGGTACTGAGCAACTGCACAACTAGAAAGTGCAAAAACAAATGGGTTTCAGAAATGGGGCAGACAGGTAAGCATTGCTATTTGCTTTTGTATCCCTTTTCTATATATTTTTTTTTACTTGATGTCAGAATACCCCTTTACAAATCTAAAAGCCCAGGTAGTAGTCAGGTCCATTTGGTTTTATATAGCATTGATGGTAGAATGTGTTCAGATATGCTGTGATAAAGAGCTCAGCAGTGCTCGAAATAAGCCTTGCGTAAACACAACATAAGTAGTTTGACCTATAAGATGTGATATGCTGGTTTTAAGAGTTCTCCGGTATAGAAAGTAATTTTCCTGGATCCCAGTGCTGAAGCTTCATTCTTGGATTATACTACTAAGGTTACTTTTACATACTGTGTGCAGCCAACACAGCAACCCAGGGAATCTTTCTCGGGACGTGTTGTGCTGCCCATGGCTGTATACTAAACAAGTTAACAGTTGAGAAATCTCATATAAATTAACATAGCCCACATCGACAATTCACTTGACTAATTTGACAAATTGTAGCCTGAGGAGGAAGAAGTGCCTAGTGCATGGTTATGCCTTTTATAATAACATTATTTTCAGTTCTAGGCCCGTTGTATAATACAGTGCTGTGTAAAAAGAAGAAAATGCTTATTTTGCACAGCTGAAAAACTCACTAATTTTCAAATTGTAATATGTTCTTACTGTACGTATAGGAAGTACGGAAATAACAGGAAGGATGGTTTTACCAAGAAGCCAAATATTAACCCCTTAAGGCCTTTTTCACCTTAAGGACTCGGCCGTTTTTTGCAATTCTGACCACTTTCACTTTAAACATTAATAACTCTGGAATGCTTTTAGTTATCATTCTAATTCTGAGATTGTTTTTTCGTGACATATTCTACTTTAACATAGTGGTAAATTTTTATGGTAACTTGCATCCTTTCTTGGTGAAAAATTCCAAAATTTTATGAAAAAACTGAAAATTTAGCATTTTTCCAACTTTGAAGCTCTCTGCTTGTAAGGAAAATGGATATTAAAAATAATTTTTTTTGGTTCACATATACAATATGTCTACTTTATGTTTGCATCATAAAATTTATGGGTTTTTACTTTTGGAAGACACCAGAGGGCTTCAAAGTTCAGCAGCAATTTTCCAATTTTTCACAAAATTTTCAAACTCTATATTTTTCAGGGATCAGTTCAGTTTTGAAGTGGATTTGAAGGGTCTTCATATTAGAAATACCCCATAAAAGACCCCATTATAAAAACTACACCCCCAAAGTATTCAAAATGACATTCAGTTAGTGTTTTAACCCTTTAGGTGTTTCACAGATATAGCAGCAAAGTGAAGGAGAAAATTCTAAATCTTCATTTTTTACACTCGCATGTTCTTGTAGACCCAATTTTTGAATTTTTGCAAGTGATAAAAGGAGAAAATATTTACTTGTATTTGTAGCCCAATTTCTCTCAAGTAAGCACATACCTCATATGTCTATGTAAAGTGTTCAGCGGGCACAGTAGAGGGCTCAGAAGGGAAGGAGCGACAAGGGGAGAACATTTTTCCGAAATGATTTTTGGGGGGCATGTCACCTTTAGGAAGCCCCTAGGGTGTCAAAACAGCTAAAAAAAAAACACATGGCATACCATTTTGGAAACTAGACCCCTCGGGAAATGTAACAAGGCATAAAGTGAACCTTTATACCCCACAGGTGTTTCATGACTTTTGCAAATGTCCAAAAAAAAATTTACCTAAAATGCTTGTTTTCCCAAAAATTTTACATTTTAAAAAAGGGTAATAGCAGAAAATACCCCCCCAAAATTTGAAGCCCAATTTCTCCCGATTCAGAAAACAACCCATATGGGGGTGAAAAGTGCTCTGCTTGCGCACTAGAGGTCTCATTTGGCTTTTTGGAAGCAAATTTTGCTCTGGGGGCATGCCACATTTAGGAAGCCCCTATGCTGCCAGGACAGCAAAAAAAACGCACATGACATACTATTTTGGAAACTAGACCCCTTGAGGAACGTAACAAGGGGTTAAGTGAACCTTTATACCCCACAGGTGTTTCACGACTTTTGCATATGTAATACATTTTTTTTTAACCTAAAATGCTTGTTTTCTCAAAAATTTAACATTTTTAAAAAGGGTAAAAGCAGAAAATACCCCCCAAAATTTGTAACACAATTTCTCCCGAGTACGGCGATACCCCATATGTGGCCCTAAACTGTTGCCTTGAAATACGACAGGGCTCCAAAGTGAGAGCGCCATGCCCATTTGAGGCCTAAATTAGGGACTTGCATAGGGGTGGACATAGGGGTATTCTACGTCAGTGATTCCCAAACAGGGTGCCTCCAGCTGTTGTAAAATTCCCAGCATGCCTGGACAGTCAGTGGCTGTCTGGTAATACTGGGAGTACTTGTTTTGCAAAGGCTGGAGGCTCCGTTTTGGAAACAGTGGCGTACCAAACGATTTTCATTTTTATTGGGGAGGGGGGCTGTGTAGAGGTATGTGTATATGTAGTGTTTTTTACTTTTTATTTTATTTTGTGTTAGTGTAGTGTAGTGTTTTTAGGGTACAGTCACACGGGCTGGGGTTCACAGTAGTTTTTCGCTGGCAGTTTGAGCTGCGGCATCAAACTTGCAGCCGGATACTTACTGTAAACCTCCGCCCATGTGAGTGTACCCTGTACGTTCACATTGGGGAGGGGGAGGGGGGGGGGACATCCAGCTGTTGCAAAACTACAACTCCCAGCATGCGCTGACAGACTGTACATGCTGAGAGTTTTAGTTTTGCAACAGCTGTAGGCACACTGGTTATGTATCACTGAGTTTGTGACCTAACTCAGTGTTTCACAACCAGTGTGCCTCCAGCTGTTGCAAAACTACAACTCCCAGCATGTATAGTGCATGCTGGGAGTTGTAGTTTGCAACAGCTGGAGGCACACCGGTCGTGAAACACTGAGTTAGGTAAAAAAAAACTCTGAGTTTCACAACCAGTGTGCCTTCAGCTGTTGCAAAACTACAACTCTCAGCAGTCACCGACAGCCAACGGGCATGCTGGGAGTTGTAGTTATGCAACCAGCAGATGCGCCACTACAACTCCCAGCATGCACTTAAGCTGTTTGTGCAAGCTGGGAGTTGTAGTTATACAACAGCTGAAGGTACACTTTTCCATAGAATAAATGTGCCTTCAGCTGTTGCAAAACTATAAGTCCCAGAATGCGCATAAGGGAATGCTGGGAGTTGTGGTGGTCTGCCTCCTTCTGTTGCATAACTACAGCTCCCAGCATGCCCTTTTTGCATGCTGGGAGCTGTTGCTAAGCAACAGCAGGAGGCTGTCACTCACCTCCAACTGCTGCCGGCACACAGGTCAGTCCCTCGCCGTCGCCGCCGCTCCTGGGGCCCCGATCCCAACAGGGACACCGGGGATCTGGGTCCCCAGCTGCCGGGGTCAACTTCCCGCACCTGCTCACGTCCTCCAGAAGAGGGGCGGAGTGGGTTGCGGGAGTGACACCCGCAGCAGGTGCCCTGATTGGTCAGAGACGGCCCCGATCAGCCAGTAATTCTGGGTCACCGGGTCACTGGAGACCCGATTGACCCGGAATCGCCGCAGATCGCTGTGCTGAATTGTCCAGCGATCTGCGGCCATCGCCGACGTGGGGGGGGGGGCATAATGACCCCCCCTGGGCGATATGCTGCGATATGAACGATTTCAGCAGGCATCCGGCTCCGGTCCCCAACCGGCTAGCAGTGTTGATAGGATACGCCCTGCGTCCTTAAGGACTCGGAATGCAGGGCGTATCCATACGCCCTGCGTCCTGAAGAGGTTAAGGGTGTAAAAAAAAATTTACACACATATATATATATATATATATATATATATTATATATATAGTAATATAGTAGTGGCAGACATCGTGATGATGATTATAGGAGTACTGTACATTACCTATCGCTTTTCGAATGGGGACCGATTTCGAAGCTTGCTCCCATTGCCCTATGCATTCCCCCCCCCCACCCCCCACAAAAAAAAAAAAAAAAGCACATTACCTGATTGACTGTTACAGACAACTCTGCTTTTCTCGCTTGAACACTTGAACAGCCTGATTTTTCGGTGAATCTTCAGTCTGGAGAGGCTATTGCTCATTTCTATAATGCATGCATAGTTCTTTTTTCCCTTTCAGTGAGCTCTTCAGAGAGGACACGTTCTATAATCCTTTCAAATCAAATGGCAGCATTTTCATTTAATTTCTGATTAGAGATTTCATTTGAAACAACAGAATAATAAGGGGAAATAAGTGCAAGACATGACAGCAGACTCATGTACTGAGCTGGCATAATAAATCATTGATTTCTTCTCGTTTTTTATTATAGGGAAGTTAGCATAGTCATTTCTGACAAAGTTGTAATATATTAGAATTAACAAGGCTTCCTATTGCATGAACGAAAATATTGAGGGAAACACAGAAAAGCATTTGTTTTCATTTTTCAACTCAATAAAAATTGTCACTATGAGCTTGTGGTTGTGAAACGGCCTTGATAAAGAGAATTTGGTTAGCCTACTGATATATGCAGAATATATATACAAAGCAGACTCCTATATCACTACTGGTTTAATGGCCGTGTGTCCAAAAAATCGAGATCCCACCTTGCATGCAATCCAATAAAATTAAAGGAGTACTCCAGTGGAAAACATTTTTTTTTTTTATCAACTGGTGCCAGAAAGTTAAACACATTTGTAAATTACTTCTATTTAAAAATCTTTATCCTTCCAGTACTTATCAGCTGCTGTATGTTCCAGAATTAGTTCTTTTCTTTTAGAAATTATTTTTTGTCTGACCACATTGCTCTCTGCTGACACCTCTGCCTATGTCAGGAACTGTCCAGAGCAGGAGAGGTTTGCTATGGGGATTTGCTCCTACTCTGGACAGTTCCTGAAGTAGACAGAGGTGTAAGCAGAGAGCACTGTGGTCAGACTGAAAACAAATTAAAAAAATAAAATAACTTCCTGTGGAGCATACAGCAGCTGATAAGTACTGAAAGGATTAAGAATTTTAAATCTGTTTAACTTTCTGGCACCATTTGATTTAAAAAATATTGTTTTCCACTGGAGTACCCATTTTAATGTGACAAGCTTTGCAGATATCCCAGACATTTCTGTGGGTGTATCCTACTTATATGGATCCTTACTATGGAGACAGAGCACGATTACAGTACATACAAAACTGATCCTAGAGAGGTGGAGCATTTGCTGATGCTTGGCAACTACGTTTTAGGTCCTCCCCGTCTCAACTGATACTGATATTCCATGTCTATTGAAAAAAAAAAAAATTATCATCTTGATTCACTCCCCAGCTTAGTGCCTTTTCCATCTTGCTGCAGGAGATGGCCGCCATTGTAAATCTATGAAACCCATGTCCTGCAGTGAAACACTTACCCGGGTGCTTCTCTTGTCTGTATCTATCAATTAGATGGGGTCTCAAAACTGAGGCCCAGACTTATCAAAACTATTTGGGTCTCAAGGACATGTCAAAAGTGTATTTTAAGTGACAAGGATACTTAAAAAAAATCACATTTATTTTGAAAATTTCCTAAAATATTACTTGTGGGGGTGGACTTTCCTAATAACCTTCCTGCTCAGTGAATAGTAGTTACAGATTTATTGCCTAAAGTCTCCAGCTTGTCTGCCTTTTGATATAATAAAAAAAAACTGGTCAAAGGAAGGCCTTATGCACACAAAAGTATTATGGGTCCATGTTCTACTTTCTGTGCTATAGACACCTTTATGTGCATATTCCAAGCATAGCATAACCAATACACATGCCCATAGGCGTCCCCTTACTACCCCCTCAGGTTCCTACATGTCTTCCACATCTCTCACTCTCTCTGCAATGTATATTATGCATTTACGTCAGAGTTTGTCAATGCTGAAGCCTCTCAGATATGATAGCTTCATTACTCTCTGTACAGGTGTTCTCTATAGAGAAAGAAAGAGTTGTCATAATGGAACAACTGCAACAAACATGTTTCCTGTATACTAAACAGATGTGTCCCCTACTGCATCCTTGCCAATATGACAACTTTATCATTCCCTCTGCACTATACAGAACACATACAGTTTGATCTCTGATGCTGAACACTACAGTACAGTGCAATAACATACTACAGGCATTATAAAGTTTTCAAAATATATGATTTTCCATATTTCTAATGTATTAAGTGTCCAAAGGAGAACATTTATTGAAAAACAAAGATAATACTAGAGAACAGAGATGAGCGGACTTTTGAAAAATCGGCCGATTTGCAGAATTTTTCGAAAAAATGTGTTTTGATACGTATTTATTTGCGGCTAATCTATATTAAAAACGGCTATATCTGTCCTACAGAGAGCCTCAATAGGGGTGTAGAACACTGCTGTGTTTTAACATGCATATGAAGTGTGCTGGGGTAGTGAAATAATTCTGTTATATAACATGCAGATTACCGTCATCGCTTTTAGAATCACTGCCGCAGAGCGGCACAATGAAAGAGCCTGGAGGTGGCATCTGCATGAGAACACCATATAGTGGCGTAATGACACAGCATGGAGGTGTTGGAAGCATGAGGAGACCATATAGTGGTTGAATGACACAGCTTGGATGAGGCTGAAGCATGAGGAGACCATATAGTGGCTGAATGACACAGTGTGGAGGTGTTGGCAGCATGAGGAGACCATATAGTGGCTAAATGACACAGTGTGGAGGTGTTGGCAGAAGGAGGAGACCATATAGTGGCGGAATGACACAGCGTGGAGGTGTTGGCAGCATGAGGAGACCAGATAGTGGCTGAATGACACAGTGTGAAGGTGTTGGCAGCATGAGGAGACCATATAGTGGCTGAATAACACAGCTTGGATGAGGATGAAGCATGAGGAGACCAGATAGTGGCTTAATGACACAGCGTGGAGGTGTTGGCAACATGAGGAGACCATATAGTGGCTGAACGACACAGCGTGGAGGTGTTGGCAGCACGAGGAGACCATATAGTGGCTAAATAACACAATGTGGAGGTGTTGGCAGAAGGAGGAGGCCATATAGTGGCTGAATGACACAGCGTGGAGGGGTTGGCAGCATGAGGACACCATATAGTGGCTGAATGACACAGTGTGAAGGTGTTGGCAGCATGAGGAGACCATATAGTGGCTGAATAACACAGCTTGGATGAGGCTGAAGCATGAGGAGACTGTATAGTGGCTAAATGACACAGCGTGGAGGTGTTGGCAGCATGGCTAAATGACACATTGTGGAGGTGTTGGCAGCAGGAGAAGACCATATAGTGGCTGAATAACACAGTGTGGAGGTGTTGGCAGCATGAGGAGGCCATATAGTGGTTGAATGGCACAGCCAGGAGTTGGCAACTGCTTGAGTAAACACTTGGCCTTCACAATCCATAAGATTATAAAATGAATTCTGAAATCATACCGAAGATTTTGGGTACCTAGTGCTACCATAACAAAATGTTTCTTCCCAGACCAAGGCCCAGCAGCATCAGTAAACCACATATTGCCTGAATGAACAGCCTGGAGTTGGCTGAAGCATGAGGAGACAATATAGTGTCTGAATGGCACAGCCAGAAGTTGGCAGCAGCATGAGTAGAAACTAGGCCTTCACAATCCCTAGGATCATAAAATGAATTCTGAAATTTAAACCGAAGATTTTGGGTAGCTAGTGCTACCATAACAGCATTTTTATTCCCAGTCCCAGCAGAATCAGTAAACCATATATTGCCTGAATGACACAGCCTGGAGTTGGCTGAGGCATGAGGAAACCCCAGGGCTTCACAATCCCTAAGAAAAAAAGACAAAGTTTGAAAATTAAATTGAAGATTTTGGGTAGCTAGTGTTACCATAACAAAAGTTTTTATTCCCTGACCCAGGGCCAGCAGTATCAGTAAACCATATATTGGCTGAACCACACAGCCTGGAGTTGGCAGAAGCATGAGGAGACCATTGAAATGTATGATTTTGAAATATAAATTTAAGATTTTGAAATTTTAATTAAGGATTTTGAAATTTAGCTTTTAACTTCTATCTTTTAGTGTTCTTGGCCCTGGCGTGTGGGTACACAGTACCAAATCTAACAAGGAGTCACATGGCAGCACAATGACAGAGCCTGGAGGTGGCATCAGTAGGAGGAGACCATATAGTGGCTTAATGGCACAGCCTGGAGTTGGCTGAAGCATGAGAAGAGACCATATAGTGGCTGAATGGCACAGCCTGGAGGTGGCTGACACATGAGGAGACCATTAAGTGTCTGAATGACACAGCCTGGAGTAGGCAGCAGCATGAGAAGACACCAGAGCTTCACAATCCCAAAGAAAAAAACAGACAAAGTTTGAAATTTGAACTGAAGATTTAGGGAGGCTAGTGTTACCATAAACATTTTTAGGCCCAGACCCAGGACCAGCAGCATCTGTAAACCATATATTGGCTTAATGACAAAGCCTGGAGTTGGCAGAAGCATGAGTGGACCATTATAATGTATGATTTTTAAATTTAAGATTTAGACATTTTAATTAAGGATTTTGAAATTGAATTTTTAACTCCCAAGTTTTAGTGTCCCGGGCCCTGGCGCATGGGTACAATGGACCAAATCTAACAAGAAGTCACATGTATCATGGCAGCACAATGATGGAGCCTGGAGGTGGCATCAGTAGGAGGAGACCACATAGTGGCTGAATGGCTCAGCCTGGAGTTGGCTGAAGCATGAGGAGACCATATAGTGTCTGAATGGCACAGCCTGGAGTTGGTGACCGGAGACAATAGGGCCTCACAATCTCTAAGAATAAAAGATGAATTTTTAATTTTCCATTGAAGATGTATAGTGCTACCATAAACATATATAGGTAATGTCCTAGGCCCAGCAGCATCACTAAACCATGTAGTTGCTGAATGACACAGACAGGAGCAGGCTGCAGCATGAATACTCAAGAGGGGTTCACCACCCATAACATTAAAAGGTGAATGTTGAAATCTCTATTGAAGATGTATGTTAACTAGTGCTACCATCCAAAAATTTAAGGCCCAAGCCCAGCAGCATCAGTAAGCCAAGTAGTTCCTGAAAGACACAGTCAGGAGCAGGCAGCAGCAGTACTCAAGAGGGTTTCATAACCCCTAAGATTGAAAGATCAATGTTGAAATCTCTGTTGAAGAGGTATGTTACCTTGTGCTATCATCAAAGAATTTAAGGCCCAAGCCCAGCAGCATCATTAGGCACAGTAGTTCCTGAAATACACAGCCTGGAGCAAGCATCAGCGTGAGTTTACAAGAGGGCTTCACGACCCATAAAATTAAAATGTTAATGTTGAAATCTGTATAGAAGATGTATGTTAGCTAGTGCTAACATCAAAAAAATTTAGGCACAGGCCCAGCAGCATCACTAGACCATATAGTTGCTGAAACACACAGCCTTAATCAGTCTGCAGCAGAAGTACACAAGAGGGCTTAATAACCCCTAACATTAAAAGGTGAATATTGAAATCTGTATAGAATATGTATGTTAGCTAGTGCTAACATCCAAAAAAAATTACACACAGGCCCAGCAGCATCAGTAAGCCAAGTAGTTCCTGAAACACACAGCCTGGACAAGGCAGCAGTATGCATACATAAGAGGGCTTCACAACCCCTAACATTAAAAGATCAATGTTGAAATCTCTATTGAGCATGTATGTTTGCAAGTGCTACCGTAAAAAAATTGTAGGCAATATCCAAGACAGTCTCAGTAACATCAGAAAACAATATATATGCTGAATGACACAGACCGGAGGTGGGGAAAGCATAAGGAGCCCATTTGGTGTCTGAATGGTACAGCCTGGAGGTGGCCGAAGCATGAGGAGACCATATAGTGGCTGAATGGCACAGCCTGGAGTTGGCAGAAGCATAAGGAGACAAAAGAGTGGCTGAATGAAACAGCCTGGAGGTGGCAGCAGCAGCATCAGGAGTTCTGAGTGGTGCGGTGGGTGGCAATACCAGTACACGGTGATTAAGGTGGCTGGAATGTTTGTAAATGGGGAGCAGTGCCTTAAATCTTTTTGGCACTATTCATATTTGTGAAGTGCTGGTGTAGCACCATGGTCAATCTACTGTGATTCATCTGGCATTGGTAGATAGAAATCCTGGCTGATCCATGCCTGATTCATCTTCACAAAGGTCAGTCTCTCCACATTTTTTGTGGACAGACGAGTTCTCCTTGGGGTGACTATGGCTCCCGCCGCACTATACACCCATTCTGATGGCTCACTACCGGCCGGGCAGGACAGCTTTTCCAGGGCAAACTCTACTAGTTGCAGCCATAAATAAAGTTTGGCTGCCCAGAAGTCCAGCAGATCTTCCAGGTTTGTTGACATGGCCATGTCAAGGTATGCCACCACCTGCTGGTTCAGGTCCTGCTCCATGTCTACCTGCTGCTGATGAGTTGCTTCACTATGTGGGTGAAGAAAGGTACTCATCAGCGACTGTAGACTCAGGCTGCTGCTGATGGAGCTGATACAGCTCCTGCCACCCCACCTCTCCCCAGCAGCCATGGCAGTGGAAGATGAGCGCAGAGGGCCTCACGAGAAAGACCTGCGAGTGGATGGACGATGGTGTCGATCGGCATCGGCCAACTGACTACGTAGGATCTCTCTGTAGTAGGTCAGTTTGTCCTCCCTCTCAGTGGGTGTAAAAAGGCCCCCATTTTGTGCCGGTAACGAGGGTCCAATAAGGTGGAGAGCCAGAAGTCATCCCTCTGCTGAATGTTGACAATTGGCCGATCACTTTGCAAGCAAGTGAGCATGCATCGTGCCATTTGTGCAAGTGACTCGGAGGGACTCCCTGCCTCCATCTCTACTGCATACTGCCACAGTTTGTCTGGGTCCTCTGTCATGCCTTCCTCATAACCTTCTTACTCCTCTAATTGATCATGCTCCTCCTCTCCTGTCAGATAACTAGAAAACTGCTTATTTGGCGAAACCTAAACTATGCTCCTCTGTGCCCCTCCCCCTCCTCTTCCACCTCCAGTTCAGCCCCCACAGGGATCATGTGGCCGTGAGATGTAGGAGCAACTTATCCATTGCTCTGACCAGCCATTGTTTCCAAAACTTGCTGTAGGAAATGAAGCAGTGGAATGACGTTGTTTATCCTGTAATCCTGGTGACTTACTAATAATGTGGCTTCCTCAAAGGGCCTGAGCAAACGGCAGGTGTCACATATGAGCTGCCACTGGTTACATTGGAGAGTACCCCTATCCGCTTGGATCATCAAGAAATCAGTGATGGCTTTTCTCTGTTTGTACAGTCGGTCCAACATATGGAGGGTGGAATTCCACCATGTGGCAATGTCACAAATG
This sequence comes from Hyla sarda, assembly GCF_029499605.1. Lineage (NCBI taxonomy): Eukaryota > Metazoa > Chordata > Amphibia > Anura > Hylidae > Hyla > Hyla sarda. The sequence continues at coordinate 202,445,658 of NC_079193.1, read as the reverse complement.
AGACTATGTTGGGGATACCATTCTGATGCTGCAGCTCAAGGTGGGTGTGCTTTGCGGTCTACAAGTGGCTTAAGTGCATGCAAAGTTTTCTTCCCGTTGTTAGGATGTCTTGCTGTCACGATTCGGCTGGCAGGAGGTGGATCCTCTGTGCCAAAGAGGAATTGGCGTGGACCGTGCTGGTGGACCGGTTCTAAGTTGCTACTGGTATTCACCAGAGCCCGCCGCAAAGCGGGATGGTCTTGCAGCAGCGGTAGCAACCAGGTCGTATCCACCAGCAACGGCTCAACCTCTCTGACTGCTGAAGATAGGCGCGGTACAAGGGAGTAGACAAGAGCAAGGTCGGACGTAGCAGAAGGTCAGGGCAGGCAGCAAGGATCGTAGTCAGGGGCAACGGCAGGAGGTCTGGAACACAGGCTAGGAACACACAAGGGAACGCTTTCACTGGCACAATGGCAACAAGATCCGGCGAGGGAGTGCAGGGGAAGTGAGGTATAAGTAGGGAGTGCACAGGTGAGAATACTGATTAGGCCTGCTGCGCCAATCAGTGGCGCAGCGGCCCTTTAAATGGCAGAGACCCGGCGCGCGCGCGCCCTAAGGAGCGGGGCCGCGCGCGCCGTGACAACACAGACGGGGAACGGATCAGGTACGGGAGCCGAGATGCGCATCGCGAGCGGGCGCGTCCCGCATCGCGAATCGCATCCCGGCTGGGAGTAATATCGCAGCGCACCCGGTTAGCAGGTCTGACCGGGGCGCTGCGAATGAGAGAACGCTGCGAGCGCTCCGGGGAGGAGCGGGGACCCGGAGCGCTCAGCGTAACAGTACCCCCCCCCCCTTGGGTCTACCCCTCTTTTTGGAGCCTGAGAACCTGAGGATAAGACTTTTGTCCAGGATGTTGTCCTCAGGTTCCCAGGATCTCTCCTCAGGGCCGCAATTCTCCCAGTCGACCAAGAAGAATCTTTTACCTCTGACCGTCTTGGATGCTAGACTCTCCTTCACAGAAAAGACATCAGAAGATCCGGAAACTGGAGTGGGAGAAACAACTTTGGGAGAGAAGCGGTTAAGGATGAGTGGTTTAAGGAGAGAGACATGGATGGCATTGGGAATACGGAGAGAAGGAGGAAGAAGGAGTTTGTAAGAGACAGGGTTGATCTGGCACTTGATTTTGAAAGGACCAAGATAGCGTGGTCCCAGTTTATAACTGGGGACACGAAAGCGGACATATTTAGCGGTGAGCCATACCTTGTCTCCGGGAGCAAAAATGGGGGGAGTTCTTCTTTTTTTATCAGCAAATCTTTTCATCCGGGATGAAGCCTGTAAAAGAGAATTTTGGGTCTCTTTCCATATGGTGGAAAGATCACGAGTCACTTCATCCACAGCGGGCAAACCAGAGGGCAAGGGAGTAGGGAGGGGAGGAAGAGGGTGACGGCCGTACACCACGAAAAATGGGGATTTAGCAGAAGATTCTGAGACTCTGAAGTTGTATGAGAATTCGGCCCATGGTAGAAGATCTGCCCAGTCATCCTGGCGGGAGGAAACAAAATGCCGTAAATAGTCACCCAGGACCTGATTAACTCTTTCTACTTGCCCATTGGATTGGGGATGATAAGAAGAAGAGAAGTTTAATTTGATCTTGAGCTGTTTACAGAGGGCCCTCCAGAATTTAGACACGAATTGGACGCCTCTATCTGAGACGATATGCGTGGGCAAACCGTGAAGGCGAAAAATGTGTACAAAAAAATTGCTTTGCCAACTGAGGCGCTGAAGGAAGACCAGGAAGAGGAATAAAATGTGCCATCTTGGAAAATCAATCAACGACCACCCAAACAACTGTGTTGCCACGGGATGAGGGCAAGTCCGTAATAAAGTCCATACCAATCTGTGACCAAGGCTGTTCAGGAACAGGCAGAGGATGAAGGAGACCAGCAGGCTTCTGGCGAGGAGTCTTATCCCGGGCACAGACCGTACAGGCCCGCACGAAATCAATGACATCAGTCTCCAGAGTCGGCCACCAATAAAATCGAGAGATGAGTTGCAAGGATTTTTTGATGCCCACATGGCCTGCGAGGTGGGAGGAGTGTCCCCATTTGAGAATCCCGAGACGCTGGCGTGGAGAAACGAAGGTCTTCCCTGGAGGAGTTTGCCTGATGGAAGCTGGAGAAGTGGAGATCAGACAGTCCGGAGGAATGATGTGTTGCGGAGAGACCTCTACTTCAGAGGCATCAGAAGAACGAGAGAGGGCATCGGCCCTAATGTTCTTGTCAGCAGGGCGAAAATGAATTTCAAAGTTAAAACGGGCAAAGAACAACGACCACCTAGCCTGGCGAGGGTTCAGTCGTTGGGCAGACTGGAGATAGGAGAGATTCTTGTGATCAGTGTATATGATAACTGGAAATTTTGATCCCTCCAGCAGGTGCCTCCATTCCTCAAGCGCCAATTTAATGGCCAGTAGTTCTCGATCCCCGATGGAATAGTTTCTCTCCGCCGGGGAGAAGGTCCTAGAAAAAAAACCACAAGTAACAGCATGCCCGGAAGAATTTTTTTGTAGAAGGACAGCTCCAGCTCCCACTGAGGAGGCATCTACCTCCAATAGGAAGGGTTTAGATGGGTCAGGTCTGGAGAGCACGGGAGCGGAAGAAAAGGCAGACTTGAGATGTTTAAATGCGTCTTCCGCTTGGGGGGACCAGGACTTGGGATTGGCATTTTTCTTGGTTAAAGCCACGATAGGAGCCACAATAGTGGAAAAGTGTGGAATAAACTGTCTGTAATAATTGGCGAACCCCAAAAAACTTTGGATAGCACGGAGTCCGGAGGGGCGTGGCCAATCTAAGACGGCAGAGAGTTTATCTGGGTCCATTTGTAGTCCCTGGCCAGAGACCAAGTATCCTAGGAAAGGAAGAGATTGACATTCAAAGAGACATTTCTCCATTTTGGCATAAAGTTGATTGTCACGAAGTCTCTGAAGAACCATGCGGACATGCTGGCGGTGTTCTTCTAAGTTGGCAGAAAAAATCAGAATATCGTCCAGATAAACCACAACACAGGAATATAGGAGATCACGAAAAATTTCATTAACAAAGTCTTGGAAGACGGCAGGGGCGTTGCATAGGCCAAAGGGCATGACCAGATACTCAAAGTGTCCATCTCTGGTGTTAAATGCGGTCTTCCATTCGTCCCCCTCCCTGATGCGGATGAGATTATAAGCACCTCTTAAGTCCAGTTTGGTAAAGATGTGGGCACCTTGTAAGCGATCAAAGAGTTCCGAGATAAGAGGTAAGGGGTAGCGGTTTTTTACCGTGATTTTATTAAGTCCGCGATAATCAATACAAGGACGTAGGGAGCCATCTTTTTTGGACACAAAAAAAAAATCCAGCTCCGGCAGGAGAGGAGGACTTGCGGATAAACCCCTTTTTTTAATTCTCCTGGATGTACTCCGACATGGCAAGAGTCTCAGGAGCAGACAGAGGATAGATTCTGCCCCGGGGTGGGGTACTACCCGGGAGAAGGTCAATAGGACAGTCATAAGGCCTGTGAGGAGGCAAAGTCTCAGCTTGCTTTTTGCAAAAAACGTCAGAATAGTCCATATAAGCCTTAGGAAGACCGGATACAGGGGGAACCACAGGGTCACGGCAAGGAGTACTGGGAACCGATTTAAGACAGTCCTTGTGACAAGAAGTACCCCAGTTCTTGATTTCTCCTGTGGACCAATCAAGGGTTGGGGAATGGCGTTGAAGCCACGGTAATCCAAGAAGAATTTCAGAAGTGCAGTTGGAGAGGACCAAAAATTCAATTTTTTCGTGATGAGGTCCGATGCACATTAGGAGAGGTTCTGTGCGGTAACGCACGGTACAGTCCAATCTTTCATTGTTAACAGAATTGATGTAGAGGGGTCTGGCGAGACTGGTCACCGGGATGTTGAACCTGTTGATGAGAGAGGCCAAAATAAAATTTCCTGCAGATCCGGAATCCAAGAAGGCCGTAGCAGAGAAGGAGAAGGTAGAGGAAGATATCCACACAGGCACAGTAAGGCGTGGAGAAGCAGAGTAGACATCAAGAACTGTCTCATCTTTGTGCGGAGTCAGCATACGTCTTTCCAGGCGGGGAGGACGGATAGGACAATCTTTCAAGAAGTGTTCGGTACCGACACAGTACAGGCATAGGTTCTCCATGGGGCGTCGTGTCCTCTCTTGAGGTGTCAAGCGAGACCGGTCAACTTGCATAGCCTCCACGGCGGGAGGCACAGGAACGGATTGCAGAGGACCAGAGGAGAGAGGAGCCGGGGAGAGAAACCGCCTCGTGCGAACAAAGTCCATATCCTGGCGGAGCTCCTGACGCCTTTCGGAAAAACGCATGTCAATGCGGGTGGCAAGATGAATAAGTTCATGCAGGTTAGCAGGAATTTCTCGTGTGGCCAGCACATCTTTAATGTTGCTGGATAGGCCTTTTTTAAAGGTCGCGCAGAGGGCCTCATTATTCCAGGATCATTCGGAGGCAAGAGTACGGAATTGGATGGCGTACTCGCCAACAGAAGAATTACCCTGGACCAGGTTCAGCAGGGCAGTCTCAGCAGAAGAGGCTCGGGCAGGTTCCTCAAAGACACTTCGGATCTCCGTGAAGAAGGAGTGTACAGAGGCAGTGACAGGGTCATTGCGGTCCCAGAGCGGTGTGGCCCATGACAGAGCTTTCCCAGACAGAAGGCTGACTACGAAAGCCACCTTAGACCTTTCAGTTGGAAACTGGTCCGACATCATCTCCAAGTGCAGGGAACATTGCGAAAGAAAGCCACGGCAAAACTTAGAGTCCCCATCAAATTTATCCGGCAAGGATAATCGTAAGCCGGAAGCGGCCACTCGCTGCGGAGGAGGTGCAGGAGCTGGCGGAGGAGATTGTTGCTGGAGCTGTGGTAATAGCTGCTGTAGCATCACGGTCAGTTGAGACAGCTGGTGACCTTGTTGCGCTATCTGTTGCGACTGCTGGGCGACCACCGTGGTTAGGTCGGCGACAACTGGCAGTGGGACTTCAGCGGGATCCATGGCCGGATCTACTGTCACGATTCGGCTGGCAGGAGGTGGATCCTCTGCGCCAGAGAGGAATTGGCGTGGACCGTGCTGGTGGACCGGTTCTAAGTTGCTACTGGTATTCACCAGAGCCCGCCGCAAAGCGGGATGGTCTTGCAGCGGCGGTAGCAACCAGGTCGTATCCACCAGCAACGGCTCAACCTCTCTGACTGCTGAAGATAGGCGCGGTACAAGGGAGTAGACAAGAGCAAGGTCGAACGTAGCAGAAGGTCAGGGCAGGCAGCAAGGATCGTAGTCAGGGGCAACGGCAGGAGGTCTGGAACACAGGCTAGGAACACACAAGGGAACGCTTTCACTGGCACAATGGCAACAAGATCCGGCGAGGGAGTGCAGGGGAAGTGAGGTATAAGTAGGGAGTGCACAGGTGAGAATACTGATTAGGCCTGCTGCGCCAATCAGTGGCGCAGCGGCCCTTTAAATGGCAGAGACCCGGCGCGCGTGCGCCCTAAGGAGCGGGGCCGCGCGCGCCGGGACAACACAGACGGGGAACGGGTCAGGTACGGGAGCCGAGATGCGCATCGCGAGCTGGCGCGTCCCGCATCGCGAATCGCATCCCGGCTGGGAGTAATATCGCAGCGCACCCGGTCAGCAGGTCTGACCGGGGCGCTGCGAATGAGAGAACGCTGCGAGCGCTCCGGGGAGGAGCGGGGACCCGGAGCGCTCGGCGTAACACTTGCAAATGGCGGTAGCACTTCAGGAACTGCTTGACAACCAGACTTAACACATGTGCCATGCACGGTTCATGGATCACCCTTCCTTGTCGCAGTGTGGCCAAGATGTTCTTCCCGTTGTCGGTCACCATGGTTCCCATTTCCAGTTTTTGTGGAGTAAGCCATGCACCGATTTCTTTACGACTTCCTTTTAGCAGTTCCTCCCCTGTCTGACTCTTTTCACCAAGGCAAACCAAGTGAAGAACAGAGTGACACCGCCGTGCCCTACACACATGGTATGCAGAAGGGCCACTGAGACTTGTCTGGGCAGTGGAGGCAGAGGACACAATGGAGGATGAGGAGGCGGAGTCGCACACTGTCATAGGACCAACGGGCTGATAGCATGGAGGAGGAAGCGGTGTGACATGTCCAAGTTGAGGTTGTGGATATGCAGGAACCACATTCACCCAATAAGCCATAAAGGACATGTATTTTCCCTGAACGTAGTTACAGCTCCAGACATCGGCGCACTTTGGTACACACCGATAGGCTCAAGGACTGGACCACCTTCTCTTGCACAAAATTCTGCAGTGCTGATACAGCCTTCTTCGCAAAGAAATGATGGCTTGGCAAAAGCCATCAGTTCTCTGAAAGGTGCAGAGTCTTCCACTTGAAAAGGGAGGGACTGCAGCAACTTAGACAGGAGCATATTCAGCTTCTGTGCCGTTGGATGAGTGGGCGCACACTGTTGTCTCTTGCACATGGCTTTGCTGATGGATTGTTGTCGGAATGGCTGACTAAAAGTGGGAGGAGCAGCAGCATCTAGAGCAACAGAAGGAGGTTATGACACACAGCTCCCTTCGGCTGAGGTGGTGGAGTCTTGGCTGGCTGAAAGAGGATGTGGCGTGCCACTGGGTGATGCAGCAGACTGGACCACTAAATCGGAGCCACGGTTCTCCCAGGCCGCTTTATGGTGGCGAAGCATATGTTGACGCAGGACCGTGGTGCCAACATTGGGACCCTGGCCACGCTTCACCTTCTTCCGACATATCTTGCATGTGGCTATGTTGATGAAAAACTGCCACAACGCCGAGTAGCTGATTTTCCCATCAACAGTCTGCACTAATTGACTGCTAGTGCCGCCGTCTCCAGGAACCCCTGTTCCACTACCTCCCGGAAAGGAAGGGAGGCTGTCGCCAAGCAGGTGGTCTCCCCCGGGCATGTTTGGCTCCAGAATTTCTACTTCTGCCACCACGCTGATTGCCAATCATGCTACCACCTTGCGGCTCAGCTGCTGCCTCACGGGCAACCTGAAACTCTCTTCTCCTGATGATGATGAAGTCCCTTCTGCACCCGGCTCCCAATTGCGATCGGCTTCATCATCCGTCAACAAGTGTTTGCACCTCACTGATGTCCTCCTCAGGTTTCTCAACAGTGTCTGCTTCAGGACCCTGAACCCTGGCAACACTGCCTCCCACGTCACACTCCTCATCACTACTTGCCCACCTAACAGAGGAAGTGGCGGATATCTCCTCCACTTAGTGGTGCGGCAGTAGCTGCTGACTGTTCTCTATTAGATCGTCCTCAGTGAATAGTGGAGCTGAACCCACATCATAAGATAATTCTTTAGGAGAGGAAACAGCATAGGACAGAGGAAATGGGAGGACAGGGACTGCTCCCGGCCATGCCAACTGAGGGTTGTGTCTGAGGAACCCTCCGACTGTTGACTGGGGTTGTCAGATGTCATTTGTGATGAACTGCATGATCGTGTTAACCAATCGACGACGGCAGATAGGTTGCTGGTCGAGACATGACCGCTAGCTGATAACGGGAGCTCAGGCCTCTCGCTGCGACTCCTGCTGCCACTCGCCCCTAGTCTGCTGTGACCTCTGCCTGAAGAATTTAGGCCTTTGCCACTCCTCTGTGCAAGTCCTGGCACTTCTCTGCCTGACATACTTAGTGCGTATATGAGGGGAGTACAATACGCTTCACTACGCTTAAAACAGTATTTGTCTAGAACAGCAGCAAGTGTGCACTTTTGGCTGGCCTTTCACAGTATCTAGGCCCTTGAGAGATTAATAGGAACAAAATAGTACACTACTGAGATGCAAGTATGTGGTATGCACTAATGAGGGCAGAAAAATGCTCTATTGTACACTTAGAAAAGTATCTGAGTAGCACACCAGCAGATGAGTACTTTTGCCTGGACTTTCACAGTAAGTAGGCCCTTGACAGATTAACAGGTACAAAATAGTACACTACTTACATGTACGTGTGCGGTATGCACTTATGGGTGCAGAAAAATGCGCTACAATGAGCCTTAAAGGAGAATGAGGAGAATCCCTACCTTTTGGTCACTTTTTATACCATAAAAAAATGAATAAAAAGCAATCAAAAAGTCCAATCAAAACAAAAATGGTACCGATAAAAACTTTAGATTGTAGTGCAAAAAAAAGAGACCTCATACATCCCTGTATGCGGAAAAATAAAAAGGTTACATGTTTACGAAGAGGAAATTTTTAAACATATAAATTTTCGTGCACCTAGTCATGATTTTGTCCAAAAGTAAAACAAAATCAAACCTATATGAGTAGGGTATCATTTAAATCATATTGACCTACAGAATAAAGAAAAGGTGTCATTTTTACGAAAAATGCACTGCGTAGAAATGAAAGCCCCAAAAGTTACAAAATGGTGTTTTTTTTTTTTTTTATTTTGTCCCACAAATATATATATATTTTTTGGTTTCACCATTGAGTTTTTGGGTAAAATAACTGATGTCATTACAAAGTAGAATTGGTGGCGTAAAAAGCAAGCCATCATATGGGTCTTTAGGTGCAAAATTGAAAGGGTTATGATTTTTAAAATGTAAGGAAGAAAAAACTAAAGTGCAAAAACTAAAAAATGCTGAGTTCTTAAGGGGTTAAAGACTTAGGCACAAGGGCATACCTGTACGCACTGCATCCTTAACAGGTTAAACCACTCATAGTTAATTACGTAAGATCTAGAATTGAAAAAAATTGTCTATCTGACGTACTGCAAAGTTGGCATCTTATTACAATACCACACTTTACAATACTCACACTTTAGAAGGACCCACTTTTTGTTAAATATGCTTCAAGTACAGACTGCATTGATAGATGCTTGATGTTATACACCTGTGGCAATTGGGCTGAATAAACACCTGGATTCAATGAATAAAAGGTTTTGTCCCAATAGTTTTGTTAATTTATTGTAGCTAGATGTATTTTTTAAGGACCAAGCCCATTTTGACCTTAAAGGGGCAATCCGCCCCTAGACATCTTATCCCCTATTCAAAGGTAAAAATAAGATTAACACCTCAGTCCTGTGGGGCAGTGTAGTCGGCATGCAGACAGCATGACAAGTAGCAAGGAAGTTACAGGGGAGTGGTGTATAGATGCTCCAGCAAGATGCAAAGCCATGCGTTGAGATACATGAGATAAGTAAATGAATAAACAAAAACTAAAAAAGTAAAGAACACAGGTAGACCCAAATAACCTCTAAAGTTCCCACAAGTCGACGCTAAGAGACACACTGCTATGCACATGTCTGGTCACACTCCGGCTCTAAAAAACAAAGAAGAGTTCTAGCGAGACTGTTGTCGGACCCTCATAATGTGCCATGCTGCCCAAATCTTCTCATGTAAACCCACTCTATCCCTCCCCACTGCCCAGATACTCTCCATATTACTAACGTGGTGTACCAGGGATGTAAGTTCGGCTATGTCAGGGACCGTGTGTTGTTTCCAATATTGTGTTAGGACCAATTTGGCTAGAACTAGAATTTTGCACACCAATGGACGGTCCGACGGTAGTAGTGTATGAAGATCTATCATGAGTAAGGCCATTTGAGGAGTGAGCTGCATATTAATAGTAGAAACGCTACCTATCAGCCTCTGCACCTTCCTCCAGTATCCCATAATTTTGGGGCAAGACCATAGCAAGTGGAGGTGGGCCTTTTTCTAAACACCCTCTCCAACATAAGTCAGAGCATTGTGGATACATCATCCCCAGGCGTACCGGGGTATAGTACCACCTGAGTTGCATCTTCACTAGAGCTTCAATGTGTGTGGTGGATTTAAGGAAAGTGTAGGTATATCTGAAAGCTTTGGCCCGTTGGTCTAACATGAAAACACAATTTAGTTATTTTTCCCACGCTTTCATTGAACTGGTCAATACTAAGTCACCATGCCCCGCTAATGCTTCATATATGAGTTTAGGGACCTTACGCCTGCAAGAAAAGTAATGCAGTAGGTCAGTAGACAGAGCAGGAGTAGTTGGAGAGTGAGAAGTCAGAAAATGTTCAATCCTCAGATAAGGGTATAGTAAGTTGGAGGGAAGACAGAAGCTAGAAGCAAGAGCGGGAAAAGACATAAGAGAGTCACCGTCAAATAATTGGGAAAGGGACCCTACGCCACCATTAACCCATGTGGAAACTTTGAGGTCAGAGATGCCCAACTGCAGCAGGGATGTAGGGGCCTCTAAGTTAGAGGGAAGAGCATAAGCTATGTCCATAGGCCCAGCAAAGTAGAACTGCTTTGGTGAGGGGTGAGGCTCTTTCCGAGATGGGTATCCCCCCAACCTGTAGGAACAGCAGGCCGCGGGGATCTGCAACCCGAATGAAATAGCATTCAATTTGAACCCATGGGGTGGACAGGTCTCTATCCCAAAAAGGTCTTAACATCGAGATTAACGTTGCTGTATGATACCTGCGCAAGTCAGGGACCCCCAGTCCTCCCATTTTTCGATGTTTGGTGACCACTTAGTACACTGCTCTAGGCCGTCGTCTCGCCCACACATATTGTGACAATAGTTTATGTATAGCATGAAAAAAGGACAGAGGAGGTTTGATCGGCAAAGTGCGAAATAGATATAAAAGTTTCGGAAGTGTGTTCATTTTGACGGCAGCTATACGCCCCAACCACGAGATCTCCACTTTGCTCATAGATGCTAGATCCTTCTCGACTGTGGCCAAGAATGGAATGTAGATCATGGCATATAGATTGCTAATGGATGGGGTCAAAGGGATACCCAGGTATTTAATACCCGAGAGCTGCCAGTCCAGTGGGAAGCAGTATTTGAGAGCTACTAAGGTAGGGGCTGGGATGTTATGAAGTAGTACTTGAGACTTTAGCGCATAAAACTTGTAGTACGAAATTGAGCTAAAATGGGTTAGAAGGGACAATGCAGCTGGGAGGGAGATAGCAGGGTTTGACAGGGATAAAATTATGTCATCCGGGTAGAGCGAGATGATGTTCTACAGGGCCTACACGTATGCCAGATATGTCTTCCGACTCCCTTACGGCTCCAGTGATATGATAAAAAGTAGGGGAGACAAAGGGCATCCTTGCCTAGTACCGTTGGACAGGCGAAAGGGATCCAAAAGGGTGCCATTAATATAAACCCTAGCCGAGTGACAGGAGTAAAGCGCTTTGATCGCTCTAAGTATCGACTCTGCAAATCCCATCTTGTCCAGCACTGAGAAGGCATAGGTCCAATGTAGGCGATCAAATGCCTTTTCGGCATCTAAGGCCACCATCAGTGCTGGAGAGCTGGACATAGTTACAGAATGGATAAGATTTAGGACTCTACGGGAATTGTCAGAAGACTGGCGGCCCCTCACAAACCCAGTCTGGTCACCCTTGATTAGAGAAGGCAGCACGTCTCCCACTCTGCCTGCCAGTAGTTTCGCATAATTTTTAAGGTCACAATTCAACAAGGAAATCGGCCTGAAATAGGCAGAGTAATAATGAGGGCTTCCTGATTTTCAGCTAGGAAAGAGCCAGATGTTTGAGCTTGTTGAAAGAATGCCAACATAATTGGCATGAGAATGTTTGCAAATTTTTTGTAATATTTATTGGTCAGCCCATCTGGCACAGGTGACTTACCCATCGGAAGGGAGTTGATGGTCTTGAGTAATTTGTCACTTGTCAAAGGAGCGTTGAGCAGGGACAGTTGAGAGTCTGTAAGAGAAGGGAGTTGTACAGCGGAAAGGAAAGCATTAATAGAAGAAAGAGAAGGCTGAGGGGTAGAAGGGTCAGTGTGTAGATTGTAGAGAGTCTCGTAAAAGCCCCTAAACCTATCAGCTATGGATTTAGGATTAGTGAGTTTCCCCCTCTTTCCCAAGTCCCATAAGTAAGGGATGGTGGACTTGCTATGCTTGGCTTTGAGCCTGGAAGCCAAAAGCTTCCCTGCTTTGTCCGATTCCATGTAATATGAGGCCTTAAGTTTCCTAGCTCTCTTCTCATAGTCTACAAAAATTAGTTCTCACAGTTTAGTTCTCAACTCTCTCAGCTTGTCAGCGCTAGAAGGAGAAGGAGATTGTTGATTATCCAGTGCTAACTGTTTAATCTCCGATAATAGCACATTCAAATTATTTTCTCTATCCCTCTTAACTGTAGCTCCTAATTTATTAAAGGACCCTCTAATGAATGCCTTGTGAGCGTTCCAGATTGAGTTAATGTTGGAGGTATCATCTGTGTGCACCTGAAGGAATTCTGTCAAGTCCCTAAGTAATGTAGCATGATAGGCAGTATGGTTCAGCAAGAACAGGTTTGTGCTCTAGAGGTAAGTAAGGGGGAGGCCGCCTTGTTCTCAGATCGACAAAGTGATAGGGGAATGATCTGACCAGGTGTTTAGTTCAATAGAAGAGGAGGCTGCGTCTAACAGGACCGCTCTGTCAACCAAAAACATGTCTAATCTGGCATAACTATTGTGGGTCAAGGAGTGGTGTGAATATTCCCTCTCGGAGGCATAGCATAAAGGGCAGAAGAGGATATAACTTCCCTAAGATCAATAGAGCGAGCATGTGATCCCAATGTGCAGTCCCATTCTTTATCCGTCACTGCATTAAAATCCCCACACGGCCTCTCCTCATCCTTTCCACCCTGCGGAAGACCTGATGAAGGAATCGCACTTGTCTGCGATTCGGGGCATACAACGTGACCAGAGTGTATAAAATATTGTTAAGATAGGCAACTACTATAATAAAGCGACCTTTCGGGTCATTATAAGAATACAGCAGCTGGAATGCCACTGTGTTTTTAACCGCCATCATCACACCACAAACCTTCTTCGGGACATGAGCCTGGAATACATGGGAAAAAAATCTGTTTCTGATTCTATGTGTGTCCGCCTCCAATAAATGTGTCTCCTGGGCACATAATATGTCACATTTCAATTTCTTAGCCTCCCTCCACAGTGAGTCCTACTTTTGTGGACAGTTTAACCCATTAACATTAATAGAGGTAAGTGTTAGAACCATTATGCTATAACATAAAATGCTGAATTATATAGAGCATACCAGACCATGACAAAGTGGGATCAACATAAGCGACATAGCACTGGAGAGGTGGTCTATCTAACACATAAGAACATGAAGGAGAAAACAGCATCAAAGGCAAGATAAAAACAATAAACAGGTCAATGGATAGGAAGTCCTGCAACATTAGCAGAGTAGTCACGCCAGAGTAGTCACTCAATCAGGCCCACACTACTGTCCATAGGCCCTCAGGTAGCTGCTCCCACCGCCTGCCATTCATCCTGGACACGAGTTGGAGCACTTTTATTGGAAGCTAAGTCCTTGGGGGAGGCAGGTTCCATTTCAGCAACAACCAAGAACCCTCTTCCAGGATGCGTACAACATGCATGATATTGTCTCTCTGAATGAGGAGGTGTACAGGGAACCCCCACCTGTACTGGATATGCTCCTCTCGTAAGACTGCAGTAACAGGAGCCAGAAGACGTCTTTGTTGGAGAGTCGCAGCCGACAGATCCGTGAACAAAAGGACACTGCAAAATTTTTCAGGCAGGGACGAAGATTTTCTGGCAGCCGCCATTAGCTCTTCTTTCACATGAAAGTAGTGAATCCTGGCAAGGACGTCACACGGCACCTCCTCAGACAGGTGTTTCGGTCTGGGGACCCTGTGAGCTCTGTCAATAATCATATCTATAGAGGTGCAGTTAGGAAGGACCACTTGAATAAAATCTTGTAAATACTGCTTGAGCGCAGAGGGAGTCACAGTCTCTGAAATACCCCGGAATTTAATATTGTTTCTGCACAACCGATCTTCCAGGTCTGCGATTTTAGCTTTCATAGAAGAGACCTCATCCTCTAGCTCATAGTGCGCATCGACTAATTTGTTGTGTGAGGGCACTAATTCCCCCATCTTAGTCTCCACATGTAAAACTCTGGACTGCTCTTCAGCTAAGTCATGACGCACAGGGTTCAGGAGACGCACCACGTCACAGTGTATAGACTGATGAAGCACCAGGAGCATATTTTTGAATGTCAGTTCAGTCACTGGGGCATCAGAAGAAGGCTGACTAGCTAGGCAGTCCGCTACTGTATACAGAGGGTCACTCACCCCATCAACGGGAGGCAGATCATGATCCTCCTGCAGTCGTTGTTTTTGCTTCACCGGGCTCCCAGAAGATGAAGGTGAATCTGCAGAGGGTAGCAATGCTCCTCCACTCGAGTGCCTCTTTGAGCTCTCTGCAGATTTGTGGTCCAGTGAGCCGGGAAGCAGTCCGTCTAGGGAAGGTGAAGGTGGCACCGAAGCACTTCTCTGCCTACTCTCTGCTGCCTCTCCCGAGAGGTCACTCAGTGTGGGAGATCTGTGTCCCGCCAGGGAGCGTGCGGCGGCGCCATCTTGCATACTGCCCGGGTCAGAAGAAACATAGAAATCCGTCAGCTTACGGACCTTGTTGCCCATCTTCTGCCTCCTGCGGGTTCTGTACGACATGGCAAGTCGGTGGGTGAGTAAACTGGCTAGGTAGAGAGGCTAGGAGGGCTGCAAGTCGCTGTCAATTGCCAGAAGTGCACGGAGCCCTCTAATCAAGCGGCCATCTCCGTCAAGCGCCAAGCCACGCCCCCCCTTGCGCTTTTAAACGTTCACGCCGTTCACCGTGCATGATGAATAACTTTATATTTTAATAGTTTGGACAATTACGCAAGTGGCGATAACAAATATGTGTTAAATTATTTTTTTTACACTTTATGAGGTAAAATGGGAAAAAAGGAGATTTAACATTTTTATTGGGGGAGGGGATTTTTCAATTTTTTTTTTTACTTTTTATTTTATTTTCCTTTTTTTACTTTTATTTTTACACTTTAATAGTCCCCATAGGGGACTATCTATAGCAATCCTTTGATTGCTAATACTGTTCAGTGCTATGCATAGGGCATAGCACTGATCATTGCTATCGGTTGTCTTCTGCTCTTGTTTGTTCCATCTCAGACCAGAGCAGAAGACACATGGAAGGCGACGGAGGCAAGTGAGGGGACCTCCGTGTGCCGTTCTGGAAGATCAGATCACCACGGCAGCGCTGCGGCAGATGCTATGAACTGTACTGATCATGGCATCTGAGGGGTTAATGGCAGACATCCGCACGATTGCGGATGTCGGCCATTATCGGCAGGTCCCTGGCTGCGATCAGCAGCCGGGACCAGCTGCACATGATCCGAGCATCGCTCTGATGCTCGCGGTCATGTACAGGATGTAAATATACGTCCTGGTGCGCTTAGTACCACCTCACCAGGACGTAAATTTACCTCCTTGGTCGTCAAGAGGTTAAACAATACACAAAGGCAATTTTTATTTAATTACTAAGAGTTAAACTTGTGGTAGGCTAGCAAAGTGCACATTATATAAAGCTTCTGGCCAGTCAAACTCTAGTAACTTAACTAGAAAATCCCCTACAGAGACCTAATCTATGGTAAGTAATAATTTCACATTTAAGACAGTACAAAAGGAGACCTGGGCATCTACCCAACTTTTACAAACATTTAATAATTAATGACAGCAGAGCTGCAGCAAAGACGTTTTATAGTCCGCCAGATATCTGATGGAAGAAAAGAACAGCTTTAAAAAAAACTAAAGCTAAACTGACTTTTCAGATGGATGGCTCAGTTCACACAAAGAATGCTAAAAATATATTATTGCAGTTTCAAATTTATTATGCCAAGAGTAAGATTCCAACTCAAGGATTAACAAGGAAGGGCAATAGAAATTATTGATGTCTACATCAAGTTTTGACAGAATACTATAACTGCTTACCTAATTTCAGTCTATTTAAAATAATAGGTTGGCAAGCGGAGGTTAGAAACACTCTTTTTCCTTACATGTGCATATACTAAAATACTGTATGTGGAGAGTGAATGATTTGTTTTGGAAGAACAATGCATAATATTCACAAATGATGGCTTTATTTCATTTCAGGATTTTAACAAAAGCTAAACATTTGGGACTAGCAGGAACAGCTTTACTTTTATTTTATGAAGTCTGACTTTATTGGCTCTGGATTTATTTATAGTCATCATGAACCATAGTGCTATAGATGGTTATAGGAAGGAATATAACTGCACATTTCAAATCACATATCATGAATAAGTTAAATCACATAAAATAATAGATTGTTACATATTATTGTACACAACCAATATTGATATATTACCGATTTGTATATAAACACTTTTGCCCAATAGTAATTAAAATCTTGTAGAAATAAAGGATCACATCCCCTCCTCTTCATTCCCCCCATACACCTTCCTTTGCATGCATTTTCCCAACTCCTTGGTTGAACTTAATGGACATTTGTGTGTGTGTGTGTGTGTGTGTGTGTGTGTGTGTGTGTTTTAACCGTCCTATGTAACCTTCCTATTGCAGCAATTTTTTAAACTTATTTTTAAAGGAGATCTCTGGTAAAAATTTACTTATCCCACGGCTGGGGCCCCCGTGATCAGCAGAACGGGACCTGGCGGCATGATGCAGCTGGCGCATCCTCTATTCCTTTCTATGGGAGGCATTATTGGGGCTGCCATTAAAATGAATGGAACACGTGCTGTCTACAGGTAGACCACACAGGCTTCTTACTGAGAGCACCAGGGTACGTCCTGGAGATTGCGGGTGTCCCAGCGGTTTGACCCCCCACAATAAGCTACTTATTCCCTGTCCTGTAACTAGGGGACAAGTACATTTTTGCTGGAGTACTCCTTTAATTTCTTTCTTAGTCCCTCTTGGGACTTGACTATGCAACCGCTCAATTGTTTACTTTTAAAGTACACTGAAATGGTCTAACATGTGCATAACCATGGCCTTTACAAGGCTTACTGGGGACATGATAACTGATCAGCACCACATGACTGCTTTGGGTTTAATGTTCAATTGGTGTGTACAATAGCATGTACAATCTAACCTGACATTTAATGTAAATGTACAATTCAAACTTAATGACTTTACAACACCATACATGTGCCAAATATTTAGTATCAAAGAAGGAATTGGATTTTTCCAAGAATGAGTTTAAGGTGGCATGGGACCTCATCCTATAAAATCACCCATAATTTGAAAATCACTGACAGGTGGCATAAGCAACGTTGATTATGGATTCATGAAAAATACCCAGCACCATCTTAATCCATAAACCAGAAGTGAATTTGCTTACAAAGAAACCACTACAAGCCCTCAGTCATAGAATGGTTGTTACTATACAAAGAATAATTAAACAACTAATTAAACAAAGAATTACACAAAGTGACATTGCACATTGTTTAAATTTAAAATAGATTAAATGCATAAATACTAAAAAAATATAACCAGCAAAGTATCAAAAAGAAAATGATACCTCACATCCTGCTAACAACCTTTGTAATATTGCGACCTTGAGGGCTGATTCAAATACTTCACAATCAACCAACCTGCATCTATGGTCTCTACTGGTGTCTTATATTATAAGGTCATCTTCACAAAGTAGATTGATGCAATAATTTGATCAAAATGTGCTCTACAACAAATGTAGCTGTCCTAGGATTATTTTGGAAACAGTTATTAAAGGGGTACTCTGCCTCCAGACATCTTATCCCCTAATTGTTCAGAACACAGGGTGCCGGGCTGAAGATCGCTGGGGGTCCCAGTGGCTGGACTCCCTGCGATGAGACATCTTATCACCTATTCTTTGAATAGGAGAATACTAGATGTCTAGAGGCAGAATACCCCTTTAATATGTTAATCCTTCACCCATGTCATATAAGCTAAGAGGGGCTTGTCTGTGACACCAACATCACTATGAGACATCTCTCTGATGTCATAACACCACAAATTGGTTGACAGCAGTAGAACAGTCCGTTCCTAAAGGTAATGTGTTGGAAGCAAAAAAATTAATAAAACAGGCAAGCTTAAAGATCTAAGCTTTGATGTAAGGTTGAAAAAAGACAAAAGTCCATCAACTTCAACATAAAACCTACTGTATTGATCCAAAGGATTTAAAAGGGTATTTCAGGATTTTTTTTTATTTGACTATGCTACAAGGGCTGTAAAGTTAGTGTTGTTCATAATATAGTGTCTGTACCTGTGTGTGACGGTTTTCTCAAAATTCTTCTGTGATTTTCACCCCAATATTTATTTTTAACAGCATACAAAATGACTGTTGTCACAGATTTTTCCCAGATTGCAATGCGGCTGAGACCTGACTCACTAGTCAGCTGATGACAGCGAGCCTGTCTGCTTCAATGGGTGGAGGAATTGCTTGGTGGGAGAGGGATCAATCTGCAACTAATGCAACAGCTGTAGGCACCCTGATTGAAAACCACAGGTCTTTTGAATGGATGCAGCTCATTTATATTTCAATTGGTGGGGTGGCTGATGTGTGGGAGGGAGGAAAATAGAATTGTGGGATTTGCAGTCAAAAAAAGAAAAGTCAAACAGGAAATACCAGTTCACAAAAAGCTAGCCACAGTGTTATGGTAATCTCATGACATAGCCATTTAGCCCCAAGACAAGCGCAGATCCTTCCTAAGCATGTCCATTACTGTCTGCCAGGTATGCACTAAAATCACCTAAAGGTGGATAACCCCTTTAAATGATCTGCTGCTAGTATTAGATATCACAGAACACCTTCAGAGGTTTTGTAGAGTCCATGACCAAAAGGTATGTGTCTTATTCTGAGTCTCCAAAAATAGCTGTTCTAAAACTAAGAAAGTGTCTGAAAATGTTAAATGGTTCTAAGTCTACTTTGTGCCACAAATATTCTTGGCTGTTTTTTTTTTTCTTCTTTTTTTGCCAATATTTTCAGCCAATTACACGTAAGCCTACATTACATGTAAACAGCCCATAAGAAGTCCCTTGCACTTCATTTTTACAGCCATAACAACTACAGCCATCAGTGGATCCAGTAGGAAGGAGAAGTGTAAGTTATTTCTTTATATTTCTTATTCCTTTTGAAAATACACTTCTGGCTTTCACTCAAGAACTGCAGTGGCAGTTTTCCCCAAAAAAATTCCAGAAAAAACCCTATGTGGAAACCTAGTCTAATGTAACACAAAACTGTGCAAGAACAAAGCCTAAGAGCTAGTTTGGCAGCATGAGTGTGTCTTCACAATATTAGGCAGATGGCTTTAATGTTGTGGCTGATTGGTGTATTTTAACATATTTTACATATACCGGATGCAATTCATTATAGTAGATGTGCATGTTTCTTACTTATAAAGGTAAATATTTTGACAAGGCCACATTGTAGGTATTTTGTTTGTTTAGTCATGCATGTTATTTATTTGAATAACAAGCTCTAGAAGGCATATTTTTAATCTAATTTTGTAAATGGATGTCCCTTAGTAAAGGGCAGATATAGTTGATGTGACATACCGAGTTAGCTTGCATATGTTATTTAAAATAGGATTGGAATTGTTCAAACCCTGGGGGATTAACAACAATTACTTTTTTCCTATTTCAATTCATACATGGATTACCTATGCAAGTGAGTTATTTGTTTTCAGACTGATAATTTGCTCACAGAATATTTTTGCTTTAGTAATTCGTAAAGTGTAAACAAAATAATTAAATAAAGCACAATTTTTATTTATGAAAACCTGTGCACTTAACCCCTTCATGATCCGGCAAATTTTGATTGATGGCTTACGTTTTTTTCTCCTCCTCACCTTTCAGGACCCGTAACATTTTTATTTTTCCAAATAGTAGTAATAGAGGAATGGGTGGGCAATGCAGAAAAACCACTATGCAGACATCTAATCAGTATTCCCGGGTGTGGCTGGATAAGGTGCTGGACATACACAGGTAACAGTCCTGATAAAATCGCAATAGAAGAAGGAAATGATGTCCGCACTCACCATGCCGTAGAAAATTGGATATGCTTTATTAGCGTCTTCAGAGTTCCATAAGAAACAATGTCAAAAAACACCCGGGTGCAGGGAGGGGGAGCTGCTCCTGGCAAGGAGACTAGGAACGGCTGTCAGGAACAACAGCACCGTTTCGCGTTATCCACGCTTCTTCCGGTTCCTGGTTCTCTGGAATACTTTTCAGGTATACATTGGGAAAGACGGGAAGGGGAGGAGTGAACCCATCACCAATATAAAATATCTCATAGGGACACAGTAAAAGTTAAAAACAGATATATAAATCCTATTATCATGGATACCTATTGTCAACTACTGGACATTATAATATAATTTATAGAAAAGAACTAAGATCTTATCTTATTATTTATTATTATTTATTATTTATCTTATTATTTTTTCGTTCGAAAATAGCCCTATGAATATTGCCATAAAAAATTCTATAGGATCAAATTGGTATATGCTGGAACAGGATCCTCTTGTATCAGATATAGCAAAAAACAAACCTATTATTACATTTCGATAAATTAAAACAATAGCAGATGTAATTAAAAAAGATAAAAAACATAATGCAAATAAATCCGATTGGCTAAATAAACAAGCACCACATGGAAATTTTCCATGTGGACATTGTAAATATTGTACTTTTTTACTAAAAAAGAAATCATTTCAATTAGGAGGTAATGTTATTAATGTAAATCAATTTATTTCATGTAAATCGCAATTTGTGGTGTATTGCATAGTATGTCCTTGTGGACAATATTATATTGGACAAACTAAAAGAAATCTAGACACAAGGTTCAGAGAACACATCTATTCACTAAAATCTAAAATAGGAGCGACACGTCTTATTACACATATAGAAGAAAAACACGAAGGAAAGTTTGAATGCATGAAATTTGCAGGCATAGAACATAACCCGTTACAACCGCAAGGTGTGGACAGGCACCTTAAATTAATTAGATGGATAATTAAATTGAAAGCATTGGGCCCAATGGGATTTAAAGATCGGAACGAGCTTAGTTCTTTTCTATAAATTATATTATAATGTCCAGTAGTTGACAATAGGTATCCATGATAATAGGATTTATACTGTCTTCTCTGTTTTCAACTTTTACTGTGTCCCTATGAGATATTTTATATTGGTGATGGGTTCACTCCTCCCCTTCTCGTCTTTCCCAATGTATACCTGAAAAGTATTCCAGAGAACCAGGAACCGGAAGAAGCGTGGATAACGCGAAACGGTGCTCTTGTTCCTGACAGCCGCTCCTAGTCTCCTTGCCAGGAGCAGCTCCCCCTCCCTGCACCCGGGTGTTTTTTGACATTGTTTCTTATGGAACTCTGAAGACGCTAATAAAGCATATCCAATTTTCTACGGCATGGTGAGTGCGGACATCATTTCCTTCTTCTATTGCGATTTTTATTTTTCCACTGACAAAAATGTATTAGGGCATATTTTTGGTGGAACATGTTGTACTTTTCATTGGTGCACTTTATTTAATCATAGCATTTATTACAAAGTTGAAAAAAATGTATGTAGGGCTAAATATGGAAAAAAATATAATTGGGTCAATCATTTTTTTGGGAGTTCACATTAAGTTGAAACTGACAAGCAAACTTTATTCTAGGGGCCATAGGATGACAATGATAACAAATTTGTGATTTTTTTTTTTCAAACCGATGACCATCTTTACCAGCAGATGTCAGCTGCTGATAGCAGCTGGCATCTGCCAGGTATGATATGTAATGACTTATGGGCCCACACCATGTTCCCCTTCCCCAACACATTATGAACTGATACGCCATGGGTCGGGAGACGGTTAACCTCTTAAGGATGAAGCCCATTTTGGCCTTAAGGACGCAGAAAATTTTATTTTTACGTTTTCATTTTTTCCTCCTCGCCTTCAAAAAATCATAACTCTTTTATATTTTCATCCACAGACTAGTATGAGGGCTTGTTTTTTGCGCGACCAGTTTTCCGTTGTAATGCCATCACTCACTTTACCATAAAATGTATGGCGCAACCAAAAAAATACTATTTGTGTGGGGAAATTAAAAAGAAAACCGCAATTTTGCTAATTTTGGAAGGTTTCGTTTTCATGCTGTACAATTTATATTAAAAATGACATGTGTTCTTTATTCTTTGGGTCAATACAATTAAAATGATACTCGTGATAACATACTTTTCTATTACTGTTGCGCTTAAAAAAAATCACAAACTTTTAACCAAATTAGTGCGTTTAAGATCCCCCTATTTTGAAGACCTATAACTTTTTCATTTTTCCGTATAAGCCCAGGGCTCATTTTTTGCGCCATGATCTGTACTTTTTATTAATACCATATTTGCTTATATAAAACTTTTAATACATTTTTTATCATTTTTTTTTTTTTTGGAATAAAATGTTATAAAAAAGCAGCTATTTTGGACTTTTTTTTTTACGTTCACACCGTTCACCGTACGGTATCATTAACATTTTATTTTAATAGTTCAGATATTTACGCACGCAGCGATACCAAATATGTATATAAAATATTTTTTAACACTTTTTGGGGGTGAAATGGGGAAAATGGGGCAATTGCCATTTTTATTGGGGGAGGGGGTTTTTCAAATTTTTTTTACTTAATTTTTTTTACTTTTTTTACTTTTATTTTTACACTCTAATAGTCCCCATAGGGACTATTTAAAGCAATCATTCAATTGCTAATACTGTTCAGTGCTATGTATAGGATATAGCATTGATCAGGGTTATCGGTCATCTTCTGCTCTGGTCTGTGGGAAGGCAGATCAGAGCAGAAGACTCCTGGAAGAAAGCGGAGGCAGGTGAGGGGACCTCCGGCTGCCGTGCTGGATGATCGGATCGCCGCGGCAGCGCTGTTAAGTGACCAATTAAGTGACCGCGATGCTGCAGATGCCGTGATCTGTATTGATCAAGGCATCAGAGGGGTTAATGGCGGACATCCGCGGGATCGCGGATGTCCGCCATTACCGGCGGGTCCCTGGCTGTGATCAACAGCCAGGACCTGCCGCGCATGATCCGGGCATCGCTCCGATGCCCGCGGTTATGCTTAGGACGTAAATGTACCTCCTGGTGCATTAAGTACCACGTCACCAGGACGTACATTTACGGCGCTCGTCGTTAAGGGGTTAAAGTACTAAACAAAGGGATGTCACTAACTAATAATAATGTCAACCAACCGTATATAGCTAATTTTGAACGTTTCCCCTTAGGTTAGGTTTCCACTTTTTTTTTTTACAAAAACGCCAATAAAAACTCCCATTCTGCCGCATGGCATTTTTTTTTTGTGAAAAACCACTGTGGCCACATGTTAGCTGCAAGTCAATAAGGAACTGCAAAATGCCATATCCACTTGGCGTTTTTCAATTTATTAATTTTTTTTATCCTTTTGGCGTTTTTGGTCTCCTTGGCAGTTAAAAAAAAAAAATGTCCTCTTGTCAAGACTAATTTTTTCAGGAAAATCTTGGCGTTTTCCTCCCATAGAAGTCTATGGGAGTGAAAAAATGCCAAGAAAAACGCTATGTGGGTTTTCACTTTGGCGTTTTTTCAGGCGGCTTTTATTCTCTTTTGGACTTCAGCGATCCAAAAAGTGATGGAAATACCTTTATTAAAATTTTGTAGGGTACCATTAAAAAATTATTATAAAAAAGATACAGTAGTGATGGAAAAAAATGTATTTAACGAAATGTATCTTTTTTTATAACAAAATTTGAATTAATTTTTAAACAGGGATTAATTTATGTGGGCGGGTAGGGCACTAAAAATGTAGCCGATAATAAAAATGTAGTGTGTGTGTGTGTTTTTTTTTTTTTTTTTTTTACATTTTTTAGGTAGTACTACTATTCCCAGCAGAGAACACACTGTTCCATGATGGGAGTAGTAGTTACCTGTACTAATTGAAAGATTGCCGGGATCCCTTGCGATCCTCCTGTATAATGTATAGATGCGGGCGGCTGCTCTTCTATGGTCCCCTGCACTGACGTATATATACACCTATTCATATTTCCCGCAGAGAGCTGTGATTGGTCAGATGGTTCCAGCCAATCACAACTATGTGGGAAATATGATTAGGTGCATAAATACGTCATTGCAGGGGACCATAAAAGAGCGGACGATCTCTTTGGGTGTCAGAAGTTACACTCGCTGCGATCTGTCAATTAATGCAGGTACTACTGCTCCCAGCATGGAGCAGAGTATGCTCCATGTTGGGAGTAGTAGTACCTGCAGTAAGGGACAGATCACAGCGAATGTCACTCCTCCTGACACCCTCTGCGATCGTCCTGAAGTGACTGTCGGGATCAGCTGTTCTCAAAGTTAAAGAGCTGGGAGAACAGCTGATGTTAAGCAGTATATATACATTGTATATATACTGCCCAGCAAGAACTCACAGTGAAAAAAACTTACAGTGAAAAAAAAGACGCATAGGGTTCCCCCTATTTTGATTATCAGCCAGATACCAACCAAGCAGCAACAGCCTGACGTTACCAGGGTGGGCGAGGACCATTGTTACTGGCCCTCCCCAGCCTAAATAACCCCAGCCTGTTACCGACTAGGCCCAGGAGCGCCATTTTGACAACCCGGGTCTGTTGGCACTGGCTCTTCCCGGCACCCCTGTGGCAGTGGGTACCGGGGTAATAATTGGGGTTAGCGCCAGCTGTTTTTGGGGCTAACGCTAAGCCCCGGCTTAGTAATGGATTCCGTCTATCAGACAGCCTCCATTACTGAATATTCAATAAAAAAACACAACACATTGGAAAAATTATTTTATTTAAAAAAAACACTCCCCCACAGCCCTCATTAACCATTTTATTAAAATGAAAAAAATCAAGTTCATCTGTCGTAATCCATCAAATCTGTCGTAATCCTCTGCATACACGGATCTAAAAATGAGAGCGCCCATAATTCAATGTCTACCTAAACAGGGAGCCTCCAATTGGTGCAAAACTACAACTCCCAGCATGCCCAGACAGCCAAAGGCTGTCTGGGCATGCTGGGAGTTGTAGTTTAGCAACAACTGGAGTCTCCCAGTCTAGGTAGACACTAGTAGAAGGGTCTGTTCCCATTATCAAAAACGGACAATGTGAACAGAGCTTCAGACTAATACTAGCCTGAATCCTGTCTGTAGCTCCGCCCCTAGTGATGTCATCACTAGGAACGGAGCTACACAGACCGGCGGTGACAGAAACGAGGGACGTAAGTGGACCTCCTGTTCTGTATACACTATATACTTATATATATATATATATATATATATATATATATATATATATATATTATATATACTCTGTAGATAGCTGTATATTATGTGTACCGCCCAAAGAGGCTATAGGATTAGGGAGTCCTGTCAGTCTGGTGACAGGATTCCCGGCTCCTGTATAGTATACATGGGTACACTATGCCACCTGTGTACTATACGGCCTGGGGAGGTGAGTAGTGATGCTATACATCACTCCTCACTACCTTACACTCTGTGGACCGGGCGCTCAGCATCCGACCCAGAGAGTGGTGCCCAGAAGGCAGTGAGAAAACTGCAACAGGGGACAAATTTGGCTGTTTCCAAACACCAGGGAAAATGCAAGAAAAAACACCAGAAAAACTGCCAAAACGCAGGAAAAACCTGTGGCAGTTTTTATGGCATTTTTGCTGGCGTTTTTTTAGGTGTGCAAAAAAAAAAATAAATAAATAAAAAACAAGTGGAAACCTAGCCTTACAATGGAATTCTCTGTATAACTTTTTGCCATACATTTTCTTTTTTAACTTATTTTTTATTGAGAATTGCAAGAAAACAGGATCAAATCAGCACATGATACAGGTGTACAACAAGATGAATAATGAAATGCAGCACAAGCAATAATACTACGCTTGAATATGCCAGAAAGTAGGCAGCAAACATGAACAGCTACACAGAATAGTTGGAGAGAGCAAGCCGCAGGGAAATTTCTATGGGTTACAACATAAAAAAAGGGTACTGAATAATGAAAGTCGTGGAGAAATTATTGTTTCCATCCAGTATCAAAACAGACACCTTAACAACAGGCGGTGAACTTAAACATGACTTTTTCCACACACTTTCTAACTTAATAACAGTTATCATAACATTTGACAATATATCAATAAGGTCCACTACCATTAGGAATATCAATGATTATGTTTGTGTATCTAGAAGGGGCTAATAAGATGCCCACCAGTGTTTGTAACAGTAAAATAATACTCTTTTAACTACACAAAGATTGCATTTTATTATATGAGCAATAAAAGAATCACATGGCCAAGACTAGAGATGAGCGAACTGAATCGGATGAATCCGAACTCCTTCAGAATTTCATGAAAAATTCAATTATGATCAAACCTGAATTTCCACTTGATTCGAAATAACAAATTTCTTCATTCATGCCATTTTGTTATTACTCTAAGGCTAAGATTCCACTGAGTTTTTGCAGTAAAAAAAATGTAATTAACAAAATGTTTATTAATTTTTAAACAGGGACCAATTTATGTGGGCGGCAGGGACCTAAAAATGTAGCTGACTATAATAAAAATGGAGAAAGTGGCCATTTAAATGTAAAAATAATATATTTTTTAGAATTCATTTTGTGAAACTTTTTATTAGTAATGTATTTTAATAGTGTGTTTAACCCCTTAAGGACCAAGCCCATTTTGACCTTAAGGACCAGGCCAATTTTATTTTTGCATTTTCGTTTTTTCCTCCTCATCTTCTAAAAATTGTAACTCTTATATTTTCATCCACGGACTAGTATGAGGGCTTGTTTTTTGCGTGACCAGTTGTCGTGCATAATGAAATCACTAATTTTACCATAAAATGTATGGTGCAACCAAAAAAATACTATTTGTGTGGGGAAATTAAAAAGAAAACCCCCCTCCAGATTAAGGCTGCTTGGAGGATGGAGCACTTCAGTATGATGGGGCTCCCAGACTTCCCCTCCCCAGAATGTTCACCCTTCCCTTTTACTGAGACTTGTTGCAGGCTAGTCAAGTAAGGAACAGACTGAGACCAAAAATAAGCCCATGCATATTAGACTATGTAGCCTTTCTCTTTTTGGTGGGTGTCACAGGAGTCAGGTCCCCGTTAAAATAAAATGGGCTGCATGGTCTAAAATCACCTCAGTTCAAGTCACTCTTTCCAGCTGTTGCAAAGTTACAACACCCATTATGTCTGGAGTGCTTCAGGCATTATAGAGTTTTAGTTTTGTAACAGTAAGATCCTCAAATTGGGGGTACAGTTTTGTTGTAGCGTTGGGGGATAAAGCCTTGTGGGGTGTAGGGCAGCTAGGGTGTCGCTGATCAGGACACCAAAGGGCGCTGTTAACCCTTGTCACTCGTGACGCCAGAGTGAGGGTTAAATACTGCAATCCCGATAGGCCTATTGCCACCCTTCCCAAGAGCAATAGGTGAATGCAGAATAAAGGAATGTCCACAACCACTGCCAACTGAAAACTTGCTGGAATTGTTACTGAAGAATTTCTGTACATGCAGCAATAGTAACAGTCCAGATAACAGAGTCTCTACAGATATGGCTGAGCAGCGATTGACAGTTGGTTGGGATCAGATAAGCTCAATTTAGCTTCTTAGAGAGCTCCCCCCCCCAGAGTGCTACCATCAGCAAAGACTAGGTCGCTGCAGCACCTCAACCAGCTCCTTAAAGCAACAGTGCACTCAATTAATCTTAAAGTGACAGCACACTCAATTCTTCTTACAGCAACAGCGCACTCAATTCATCTTAAAGTGACAGCACACTCAATTCTTCTTAATGTGACAGTGCACGCAAGCCTTCTTAAAGTGATTTCACAGTCAAAAAAGTCTACAAGATGTCAGCACCCAGCTCTCCAGATCAATCAGGTGACTGTGCCCCTTCATCTCCAGCATCAGGATCATTTGCTGCCCATGCGTCCGGAATTCTGCTAGTCCTGCCTGCAGTCCACATCAACAACCTTGGTGTTCCAGCGTCAGCACTAGTATTCATGGGAGACCCTGCCCTACCTACAATGGAGACCCCTTCACCCTAAGGGATTTCAAGGAAAGGATCCAGAGTCTGTTTGTCTTTTACTCTTTCCCTCCTAATCAGCAGGTGCCATTGCTTACAGGACAACTACAGGGGTCAGCCCTAGAGGAAGGGCACACCTGGCCAGCCTCCAAGAAGGCAACTGTAGAGCAGATCTTTGAAGGACTGTACCAGATATTTGAGTCACATTCTCCGTCAGAGGTACATCTCTGGCTGTATGAAAGGCGACAGAAGCCAGGTGAGACTTTAAGAGCTTATGCCATAGCCCTACAGAATGCCCCAGAGACTGTCCAAAAACTAGATGGTGTAACTCCTGAGTAGGGTAACAAGATGTTAATGGAGAGATTTATTCATGGGGCTCATAATAAGTGGGACAAAGCCCATTTGAGAATGTTATCGGTCCAAAACTCTAATTTGTCTTTCCCCGCTTTTAAGAGACTGGCTTGTTCAAGTGACTGAGTCCGGGACTGAGTTAGAGGATGTTTGTATGATAGTTAGGCCTATACCACCCCCATCACCGGCCCCATGCCCAGTATTATCTGCTTTGCCAGTCACCACAGCCTCTGACCTACAAAGTGTTAAGCAGGACCTTGAACAGTTGACTAAGGCGGTGAAAGAGCTTGCCATCCGGGCCGCTCCGCCTGACTGTGAACACCTCCCACATAGAAAACCTGTCCCTGTTCCCCGCAATTTTAACCCCCCAACCCTCCACCAAATAGGCTCTCAGGGTCTCAATAAGTCAGGACATTGGCAGATGCAGTGTTGGGATTTAAATGGATTTCCCCTGAGGTCGCAGACCGGCCCTCAGGAAAACAGTCATCAGGTCCAAACCCCATATGACCTAAGTCAGGACTTGCACTTTATGTCACCTCCTGCACCTATGTAAACATTTTTGTAGAAGGTGTACAGTTAGAGGCGCTGATAGAAACAGGGTCACAAGTGTTTACTTTACCTAAAATGTTTTCTATAAGTATTTGGATGCCAGTTTATTGTGGGAGCCTGATGATGTTGATTTCATAGTAGTTACGGGTAACGGGCAACCAATACCCATGAATATTGGGAGCCAACCATTCAGTTAGGAGAGCATGTACTTAGAGGGCATGGAGTGATTGTGACTAACATGTCAGATAGGGGATCTGCTGAGTTTATATTGGGGATGAACATTATGAAAAACTGTTTTGCTGAAATAGTAGATTCCTTGCATGCCTCTCTCCCATACATGTCTCCTTAAGGCCAGCGGGTTGCGCAGCACCACTTGAAAGTTCTACAGGCAGAGCAGAAGTTTGCCAACAAGCAAGGTGAAATCTGCAGAGTGCAACTCCAAGTAGGAGATGATACTACTCCACGGGATAAAGTCAAGGGAGTCGTCAATGTCGCCAAAAGGTACCACAAGGCTTTTAGTAAACATCCCACAGACTTTGGATATACATCTATGATCCAGCACAGAATCCTCACCGGCAACAGTCCACCTACTAAGGAAAGACACCGTCCGGTTGTGCCAGACATGTATCAGACTGTCAAGAAGATGCTGGGCGACTTGAAAGTCATTCAAGAAAGTGTCATCTGCTTAAGCCACAGGTACTCTACCTGGGTCATGCTGTCAGCGCAGAGGGAGTCCAGCCTAATCATGAAAAAGTGGAAGTTGTTAAGAACTGGCCTACTAATGTCTGGTGAAAGATTTCAGGAGCTTCCTGGGATTTGCCGGCTACTACCACAGCTTCATTCCCCACTTCTCCCAGATTGCAGAACCCCTCACAGCTCTTCTGAGGGGTATAGAGAAGGAGAACTACAGTGGAAGATTACCTGTTGAATGGGCCGAAGAGCAAGAGACAGCATTTGAAGCTCTAAAACATCTGCTGACAGAACCGCCCATCCTGGCGTGTCCAGACTACAGTCTGCCATTCTGACTGTATACTGATGCCAGCTTCGAAGGTCTGGGGGCTGTCCCGTCCCAAGTTCAAGAAGGGCAAGAGCAAGTGATAGCCTATGCAAAGTCGTAACCTGTGAGGAGCAGAAAAAAATTATGCAAACTACAGCTCCTTCAAGCTGGAACTTCTCACCCTTGTATGGACCATGACTGAAATGTTTAATGTTGGCTGCCACACTATTCATTTTCTACACCGATAAAAACCCATTGGCCCATCTCAATACTGCCAAGTTGGGTGCCATCGAGCAGTGTTGTGCCTTAAGATTGGTCAACTACAGTTTCACTATCAAGTACAGGAGCAGCATGTCAAATGTCAACACTGATTTACTGTCTCGGATGACCCCTGGAAAAGAACCACCTGTCGAAGACGAGTGGGAAGACGTGGAGATGTCCCCATTTTAAGAGAAGTTCGTGAATCAGAATGTTGTGACCGCCCTTGGGGACGGTAAACACAGGTCCGAGAAGGTCCAAGAAGATCTATACGCCTGGAAGACTCTACAAGACGAACGTTGAGTCATGGGGGATCTGTTGGACTACCTTCTGATGAAAAAGGTTCTAACCCATCTACGCCAGGCCCAGTGTGACTACAATTTGAAACGTCTGTGGCGACAGAGGAAGCCACTGTTCGTGCACAAGGGACTGTTGTACTGTAATTCTTTGGTCCGGTCTCTGGTGATCGGTCTAATCAAATTCTGCTTCCCCAAAGAGACGTAAAGATGGTCCTCAACGCATATCATGATCAGTCGGGACACATTGGAGTCCACAAGACCGAGGCTACTGTGAAGCAAAGGTTCTACTGGATTGGAATGTGGAGCGACATTGAGAAATGGTGCAGTGAGTGCGCAGTCTTCAACGTCACCAAGAATGTGCGCAAGGACGCAAGAGCACCCACTCAATTCCATCCAGAGTGAAAGGCCTAATCAGTTGGTCGCTCTAGACCATGTCAAGTTGTCTCCTACCCGGTCTGGGTACACTTATGCTCTCACCATCGTGGATCACTACTCCAAATGGGTTGTTGTAGTACCTGTTAAAGACCTCACAGCCAAAACAGTGGCCCAGATGTTATACTCCAATTGGGTACAAACCCTTGGGTGTCCAGAGTCTGTCCTAATGGACTGAGGAACGGTCTATGAGGCCCAACTCTTCCAGGAGCTGTGTCAGTTCCATGTCTGTAAGAAACTTTGGACTACAGCTTACCACCCTATAGGGAACGGGCTCTGTGAGCGCATCAATCAAGTCTTCATCCACATGTTGCAAGCAGCTTCTGTATTCAAGCAGGATGAGTGGCCCTGATTGTTGCCCGAATTGTTGGAGATTTACAACAAGGTCCATTATTCTACAGGGTACACCCCTTTCTACCTGATGATGGTGCGGCATGGGCAGCTGCTGAAGGATTGAACGTTTGGGCTTCAGACCCCATTCAATAACTTCCAGAAAGCCTCCATGGAGTGGGTCTCTGACCATCAAAGCAGGATCCAAGAAGCAAAAGAGATTGTTGGAAAAAATATGGGAGAGGCTCAACCAAGACAACAGCAAGATTATAACCGTCATGCCTCTGCCCCACCCCTCCATCTAGGTGAAAAGTCTGGCTGTGGAAGTTCCCAAGAACTTATAAATTGGATTCTATCTGGGAGACAGAACCATATACAGTGACGGCTGTACCCTATCAAGACTCTGGTGTCTACGAGGTACAAAAATTCGGGTACGAGCCGCAAGTTGTCCATCGTAACAGAATCAAGCTATGTCACAAAGAAGACCTACCTGTGCTCCCCGTACCTTCACCACCAGCAGTCAGACCGACGAGGGAGTACGTGCCAGGAGAAGAGATCCATCCATCCATGGATGTTCCAATGTTCTCTCCCAGCCAACCTGCAATCTTCTGTATCACGCTAACACCGGCACAGATGCAACCAACATTAGTCTCCACACCAGCACCCCGTCCTTTCACAGTTGGCACCGGTCTATAATCCAGTCTCCAGGCCACCTGTCTCACCAATGTCTATGCCCGCAAGTCCAAGTCCTGCCAGTCCACAACCGCTACCTACTCCAGCATTCAATGAGGGAGAGTCTGTTGCAATTCCAATCGAGTCAAGAGCTCCCAAAGAAATAGGCATTCCTGAATCCCAAGAGGTGGTGCTGCGTAGGTCCCAACGGCCCACTCAAGGCCAAGTTCCAGCCAGATACAAAGATTGACTTGTCACAGAAAGATTCAAGTAACACATAAAGTCTTGTGCTACACATAGTCCACTGACTTCATGTTCAGTCATGCACATAAGTTTCTACCCACACTAGGGCTGTAACACTCGTCATAATACCAGTCCTCACATGTCTATGATGTATCATGTCTAATGTCTAATATTTGTTCACGTGCTCAGGATACTTTGCTGGCCAGAAGATATCCCTGTTGACCCACTGCGCAAATACAGTAAAAAATAAGGTAGCAAATGTCTAGTGATGTCAAGAGATATACATAGAGTTCTGGGGAGAAGTGTGTCCACCGAGGGACCCCGGTAGCCAAGGCATTGGGTAAAAAGCCTTTAGCAGCCCAATTCATCAGATTAGTATCTAATGTTATGTATAATATCTTAGTCATATGCTTCAGTAGTCATACAGTTAATACATTTTTTATAGAATTAACATTTTATAATAGATGGACTCTGTCTTCATCTGCATCAGACCTGGATATGGATGTTGTTTGAAATGCCCCAGGAACTGTCTGTGGCCCCTGTGGTCATTATGGTCCTCTGCCCTCCAGGACTGGGCATCAATGACGACTTCATTAAAGTGGGGGGGGTTTGTGGTAGCCCAGTGCGGGATGGTGTTTCCCTGTACTTCTCATGTCCTGTCAGAGTCTCTCCATGAACCCAGGGCCCCCTTTATGTATTATCCACTGTGTATATAAGTTGTGATATTAATAATGTACTGTTTAATTGTTGCCCAGGCAAATTTTTACCACAAATATGGGCACGTCGCGATTTCGCGAATATTTAGAATGTAGTGATATATATTCATAATGACAAATATTTGTTTGTTTTTTTATGCAAATTTTTATGCGAATATTTATGCGAATATCGACACTTTCAGACTGGACACTGATCCCTTCCTTCTTTTAGAAAGATATAATTGTGCATGCTCACTATGCAAATTTAATTATGAATTTTCACATTAAAAAAAGGAACATAGCGAATATGCGAATTTCACGAATATAGGACGAATATTCGTCCATATATTTGCAAAATATTGCTAATTCAAATATGGTCTATGGCACTCAGGAGGCACTAGTGACCAGGAGACCCCCCAAATGACCTATGGGCTCCTTGCACAGCCCCCTATATAACCAGGGGAGGGGCTGCAATCTCTTAGTTTCTGAGGTCCAGTGCAGTCAAGTCATCTCAGAGTGTGTGTCTGGAGCATTGGAGGCCTCAAGCCTAAAGTCTGCAGCCACCTGTCAATTGTAAGTAAGCCAAAGTCATCTAATTGTCAGTCATCAAGTCAGTCAAGTCAAGTCTACTGTTTAGTCACCGTGGCCTGCACCAAAGTCTAACTACTGCAAGTCCCAGCAAGCCTGCGAGGTCCCCCTGTCTCACTGGTCACCTGCTTGGGATATTGGCTGTACTGCATAGACTGTGTCATCTGTCTACCCCCAGTAAAGCTACCGTTTGTCCGTAACTT
Organism: Hyla sarda; assembly: GCF_029499605.1. Classification (NCBI taxonomy): domain Eukaryota; kingdom Metazoa; phylum Chordata; class Amphibia; order Anura; family Hylidae; genus Hyla; species Hyla sarda. The sequence goes on along the minus strand of NC_079193.1, from coordinate 202,412,149 downwards.
GGTGTCGATGTCTTCATTGCCCCCGTGCCTAGCCCAGGACCAGCGGTATTGCCTTCGAGTGTTTAAGGCTAAACCACACCCTGGCATCATGGCAAGAAGGGGTTAATAACATCTGCCCCTCAGGATACAGCATCTACACTGCACCTCACACCCAGATGCCACAAATACATCCACACGCACACAATCATACATCCACACACGCATCCACACACATCATACATATACAAACACACCCACAATCATACCCCCCATCGTCCTCCTCACTGGCGGCCACCATGAAGGGAGATCACTGCTGTGGCTTGCTGCTGTGCAGGTCCTGAGTCCCTGCTGCGTCGGAGGCACAGACTTCTTATTTCCTTGCTCCAATCCCTGAATCCCCGGGCCTGCTGCCAGTAGCGAGAGGAGCTGCAATAACTTTGTTGCTGCCGCTTCTCCCGATCCTGTGTCTATTGCGGTGCAGAGCTTCTAATGCAGGCCGTGCACGGTGACATCATCTCATTGCACTGCACCGCAATAGACAAAACTGGGAGAAGAAGTGGCAGAGCTGAGTGGCGATGAGTACATTGTACATATTGTCACTCATGCTACTTTATCGGGAGGGTGAGTTAGGTGGCTGCCAGGCCCTTGCCTATTGAGGCCTTAAGCAGTCGGCTACCTTGCCTAATGGTAGGGCCACCTCTGATGTCAGGGCCCCCCCTTATTTCACTGGGCACATGGGGCCTGGAGCAGGAGCTCCATGAGCTCCAATGATAATCCAGCCCTGTCTTTTGCTGTACGTGATTCAGTGGCACTCAATGTTCAGCGGGTTGAGGCAGATGCTGAATAGTGTTGAGCGGCATAGGCCATATTCGAATTTGCGAATATTCACGAATATATGGACGAATATTCATCATATATTCGCGAATATTCGCATATTCGTAATATTCTCGATTTATTTTCGCATATGCGAAAATTCGTGAATGCGAAAATTAACATATACGAAAATTAGCATATACAAAAAGTAGCATTAGCGAAAATTCGCATATGCGAAAAGTAGCATATGCAAATTTTCGCATACGCAAAAATTCGCACACCAGTCTCACACAGTAGTATTAGAGCCTTCTTTACACCACACAAGCTGGAAGCAGAGAGGGATGATCACTGTGATGTGTACTGTGAAAAAAAAAAAAAAAAAAAACGGAATATTCGTAATTACGAATATATAGCGCTATATTCGCGAATATTCGTGAATTCGCGAATATGCGATATTCGCGAATAAAATTCGCATTGCGAATATTCGCGAGCAACACTAATGCTGAAGCGCTTTATTATTCTAATATGTCAGATAAATAATGTTACATATACACTAGCTGCAATGTATGCTCCAAACCGGAAACAATGGGGGAGATTTATCAAAACCTGTCCAGAGGAAAAGTTGCCCGGTTGCCCATAGCAATCAGATTGCTTCTTTCATGTTTAACAAGGCCTCTGCAAAATTAAAGAAGCAATCCGATTGATTGCTATGTGCAACTGGGCAATTTTTCCTTTGCAGAGGTCTTGATAAATCTCCTCCAATGTGCCTTTCTTAAAGGGGTACTCCAGTGGATTTTTTTTTTAAATCAACTGGTGCCAACAAGTTAAACAGATTTGTAAATTACTTCTATTAAAAAAAAATCTTAATCCTTCCAGTACTTATTAGCTGCTGTATACTACATACATGAATTTCCTTTCTGTCTGACCACAGTGCTCTCTGCTGAAACCTCTGTCCATTTTAGGAACTGTCCAGAGCAGAAGAGGTTTGTTATGGGGATTTGCTCTTGCTCTGGACAGTTCCTAAAATGAACAAAGGTGTCAGCAGACAGCACTGTGATCAGACAGAAAGGAAAAAAAATAATAATAACTTCCTGTGGATCATACAGCAGCTAAAAAGTACTGGAAGGATTAAGATTTTTAATAGAAGTTATTTAAAAATCTGTTTAACTTTCTGGCACCGGTTGATTAAAAAAAATGTTTTCCACTGAAGTACCCCTTTGAGTCACTTCTTTACGAAATAGATAGTATGGCTAAAGGCTATGTAGTGTTATTAGGTGACTTTAATATGGTAATGTGGCCGATCATGGATTCTACTACAGCTCACCCTAGATTAGAGCCAACAGTTTTTTCCCCCTTATTTCTAGATTTGATTTTTATGATGCTTGGAGAGTCTCCCACCCTACTGAAAGAGACTTTACTTCCACTTTACTTTTTTATTCCAATGCGGACAAGATATATACACCCATTGATTATGCCCTTACTTCTCGTTCACTTTTGCCTTTGATAGCTGTTACTATCATTATGCCAATAGAGTGGTTAGATAATTCCCCTATTAGCATCACTGTTAGAGAAAATTACTTGCAGCACCCTTTCTCTATGTGGAGGCTTAATTCAATGGTTTTGCATAATCCGTTGTATTCTGAAGTGACCTCCTCCGCTATTACTGCATATTTTCAAGTTAATGACACTGGGGACACATCGGACCCTACATTATGGTATGTCTTTAAGACCACCATTAGAGGTCACTTCATTAGCCAAACAGCTCATGATAGGAAAAACAGACAACCAGGGCTGCCATCAGAAATTTTTGCTACACAGCTTGTAGTCTGCTCCCCCCCCCCCCCCTTCCCTCACTGTGGCACACGCTATATTTTATCTTAGTATCGGGCTTAGAAACATAAAATAATATCACCACTCCATATTATTTCTGCAGTTACTAAATAATACCACCATACTGTAAGGAAATAAAAAGGCACTATACACAGGCCTATATCACTAATAATACCAAAATACAAGGGACATATAATTCTGCCTCCCCAAGACCACTGACTTACACTGCTATATTGTTATTGAATAAAAAACACTATTCAAAAGATCATTACCCCTATATAGAGGTAGATTTGAGCTGTACACAGGTGCTGCAGATCACATAAGTAATTATATTTACATACTCAGAGGGGCGTCTTCTCTGATCTGAGTCGTTCACTTTTCTATTTCTTCTCCATCTATCCTGGGTCATCATGAAGATTTCTCCCGATCACAATTCATCTTCACCGAATCTGCCAGACAAACATTTTAGTATTCTCGCTACAGCAAAGTCCTCACCTCTATACAAACTCCCTATATTTATTACACTGCCCCATATAGTAGTCCCTTCTGTGCCCTGTATAGTATTAGGCCCCAACATTGTCCTCATACATTATAATGCCCCTGTACATTGCCCCATACAATATAATGCCCGCGCACATTGCCCTCATTTATAGTAATGACCCCTCACATTGCCCCATATATATAATAATGCCCCCTCACATTGATCCCATATATAATAATGCCTCCTTACATTACCCCCATAGATTATAATGTCCCCTCACATGGCCCCACACATAATCATGCCTTCTCACATTGCCCGCATATGAGTAGTGCCCCTTCACATGGCCCCATACATAATAATGCCCCCTTGTATGGCCCCCATACATAATAATGCCCCCTCACATGGCCCCCATACATAATAATGCCCCCTCACATGGCCCCCATACATAATAATGCCCCCTCACATGACCCCATACATAATAATGCCCCCTCACATGGCCCCCATATATAATAATGCCCCATCACATGGCCCCTATATATATATATATATATATATATATATATATATATATAGTAATGCCCCTTCACAATGCCCCCATATATGGGGCCATGTGAGGGGGCATTATTATGTGTGGGGGCAAAGTGAGGGGGGCATTACTTATATGGGTACAAAGTGAGGGGGCATTACTTATAAGTAATGCCCCCCTCACTTTTGCCCCATATAAGTGATGTACCCCTCGCTTTGCCCCCATATAAGTAATGCCCCCTCACATTGCCCCCATATAAGTAATGCCTCCTCACATTGCCACCATATAAGTAATGCCCTCCTCACTTTGCCCCCATATAAGTAATGCCCCCTCACATTGCCCCATATAAGTAATGCCCCCCTCACATTGTCCTCATATAAGTAATGCCCCCTCACTTTGCCCCATATAAGTAATGCCCCCCTCACATTGCCCCATATAAGTAATGCCTCCCTCACTTTGCCCCATATAAGTAATGCCCCCATATAAGTAATGCCCCCTCACTTTGCCCCATATAAGTAATGCCCCCCCCCCTCACTTTGCCCACATATAAGTAATGCCCCCATATAAGTAATGCCCCCTCCCATGGCCCCCATATATAGTAAAAAACACTCACCTCGGCCTCGTTCCCCCGCAGTTCCTGTTCTTCTCCTTCCTGTGCTGACAGCCTCCGTAGAGCCACTGCCGCACAGGAAGTCCGGGCTGGAGTGACAGGATGGAGCCGCTGGCTCCTTCCTGTTATGTCAGCTGCCACAGCCGAGCGCACGCTCAGCGCTGTGTGCGTCTTAAAGGCGCACTCAGTGTTAAAGGCTGTGGTCGCTCGGGGATTCGGGACAGGTGTCCTGGATCCGCGGGCGCAGCCCCCCCCCCTCACCTGCTGGCCCAGTCGCAGGGGGCACGATGGGGCCCGCAGGTGAAGGGTCCGGTTATGCACATGCAGGGACCGTGCCAGCACTGGTCCCAGCATGTTGCAGCCCTAGGGTGGGTACCCCCTGTTGGCGGCCCTGCAGACAACATCAGGTCCTTGAGCTTCAACAGAAGTTAGCTGACCTTCATAGATGCAATAGAGCTTCCTTTTCTTCTACCACGGCACTAGAAATATCTCAAATAGCTGCTCAACTACATTCCCTGTCTTTGCATCCTTATGAATGGGTGCTCAGACTTTTAATAATTTCCTGTTATTGGCAAGACAATAAAACAAGTTCTTTACTAGCTAGACAATTAAAAAAAGAGAGATGCCAAATCTAGAATACCTTTCCTGACAACTTCAGATGGCTTCAAAATGACGGACCCACAAGGAATTGCCAATTGCTTTGCCAAATATTATGAGAATTCATATAACCTTAAGTCTGATACTAATACTCCTCAACCACTACTGATACTATTTCCTCTTTTCTTTCCTCTGTGTATTTACCCTCCTTATCTCCGGAGCAAGCTGATGAATTGAGTTGTGAGCTTTCAGCCGAGGAGGTCATCTTGTGTATTCGCTCTCTTAAACCTTCTAAATCCCCTGACCCTGATGGCATAGCTAATGATTTTTACAAGAAAAATCTCTCTGGACACGGAGAAGGCATTCGATCGGGTGCATTGGGACTATTTGAGAGGGGTATTTTGGAAGTATTAATTCCCTCCTAGATTGGAAAATGCTATAATGGGCCTTTATATGTCTCCTTCTGCTAAAATCTTTACCTTTTGTGTTCTCTCTCAGAAGTTCAGCCTTAGTAACGGCACTCGGGAAGGGTTTCCCCTTTCCCCCTTATCTTAACTATGATCATGAAGCCCTTTGCCCAGCGTATAAGGCTATTACAGGCATCAGTATAGGGAACACTGACCATCATATGGGATTGTTTGCCAACAACGTCATTATATGCCTTACTAATCCTCAGGCGTCCTTGCAGGCTGTTATGGAACTTATAGATGACTTTAGCCAGGTCAGCTATTATAAAATGAATGCCTCCAAATCCAGCATTTTAGCTATCAATATCCCATGTGATATGATGGCCAGATTCCATATCTAGGCATTTTTTTTACTTCTCTGCCAAGCAAAATGGTTGTCACTAATTTCTCATAATTTAAAGTCCCAGTTGACAAAGGACATTGAGGGGTTCTCCTTATTACCAGTGTCATGGGCAGATTGCATTGATGCAACCAAAATGATGTTATTGCCTAAGGTTTTGTATTTTTTTTTAGAAACCTTCCTATTAACCTCCTTGCCTCCTGTATAGTGCAATAACAAACTACTTTTGCAGTTTATATAGGCGGGTAAACGTCCACGAGTCAGCGCTCATATCAACCAGTTAGCCGTGGAGGTATGGGAGTCCCTAATTTACACACTTACTATCATGCCGTTTTGCTTGATCAACGTAAGAAGTGGTGGTGGCAAGTTGACACTCCTCACTGGGTAGATATGGAGTCTGAGCTATGTAGATCCCCCTCTCTTTGTAACTTTCTTTGGTCTCTTTGTTTTAACCCGACTTTCTCTCCCACTTCCTTATATTCTTCGATTGCTACAGCTATCAGGATGTGGAGCAAAGTAGATGTTAATAGGACTCTATGGGGGACATTTACTAATCTAGTCTATTCTGGGTATGCTTATAGACCAGCGTATGTGGTAGTCTCCTGTCTATTGTGCTCCTAATTTATCAAAGGTTTCACAGCCCTTGATAAATTCTGTGCTCAGACTTCAGGGTCTACAGCTTAAACTGAATTTAGACCTGCTCCAACATGGTCTGACATTTCAGCGTATTTTGGGCAGATGCAACTTTGTCGCACAAAAGTCGCACTTGATAAATTCACCACCAATGCATTTTCCAATGCATTTCCGTCTAAAATAGACTTGCATGCATCATGTTCTAAAAATCCTCTACAGCAAAAGTCGCAGAAAAGTTACACATATTTAAGACTGCGACTTTCTGTGCGACAAATTAAGACAGGAAAAAACAGTCTAAATCGTTTGATAAATCTTTCCCTATGCCAGGTTCGTGTTACAGACATAACGCTAGCGGCTGTGGGAGAATATCTTAATGATGTAGATTTCCGACCCTGTTTAATGGCAGGAATTTCTAGCATTGCAAATATTGTAGATTCCAGTGGCATTGTGCCTTTCTCAACTTTAACCTAAAATGTTTTAAATATGTTAGACTTAGGTACTTTTTACACTCTCTTAATTGGTCAGAACCCATTTCTAAAACTACATATGAATAACATTTCCTAAATGGAAAATCATTCTCTAAGGTTATCACGGTTGGTCATAATGAACTGCTAAGTGTTACTGACACTGGGTGATATACCTTCCAATCTAGATGGGAACTAGAGAGAGGGAGGAAGGTGCCTCATGTGCGGGATCAGTAGATCTTGTTGGTGGGGGTAGGGGACGGTAATTCCCAAGCCGCTTACCAAAGTTGGTTGTGCGCCCACAAACAACAAGGTAAAGTGCAGAAGAAGTAGAGAAGAAGGTCCACTGCAGCCCTCCTGGGTAAGAGTAAAATCAAAACCGAAAGACCAGGGAGTCAGGAGTTTGTCTGGCGCAGAGAGGAACCATCAGGCAGCCAAGTAAAATCAATGGATTTATTAGATGCAACGCGTTTCGCTGCGCATGCGCAGCTTCATCAGGCATGACAAGAGAAGGCTGGTAACAGATATATATACCTCCAGGAATTAACCATTAGAGTACTTTTTGAAAGAGTTGTTACATAAAATTACAAATCCACATATGAATGTGACAATGTATGAAAAATATATAAATAGATATAAATAAATATAAACAGACAAAAGTCACAAAAATAATAATGAAACAATAATATAAAAGCACAATGGAATCATATAAATATATATATATATATATATATATATATATATATATATATATATATAAAATATAATTATCGCATGTGGTGTGAATATACCACCACAAGCGACTCAAGCAATCACACCGCCTAGTCACCGGTGCGGCATTCAACAACGCAAGTTGGATATTATCTTAATATATATAATATAAAAGAATAAGGACCTATAAGGTGATATGTATATTAGTTCAAAAGAGTAAAAAATTGATTTGTATATCACTATATTATTATATGAAAAATAGACAGTGCGGTGAAACAAATCACAACTGACCAGAGGGTGATGTATGAACACTATTTAGAGAAAGTGAAAAAAATGAACTAGAATAACTAGTGCGGTATTGAATACAGCACCCGGCGAAAACGCAGGGTGTGAATATTCATAAAGATCCAAATTTACAAACATTATTTAAATAAATAAAGGATGCAAAAGTTTCTGTATGCAGAAAGGAAGGGAAAACTAAAAGCAGAACATGGATAATAAAACATAAAGAATAATGAATACACAGTGGGGCGCTCCAGGGTGAACAGCACAGAAGGAACAACGAAAAAAACGATCAAGATATAATATTTTGGAGATTAGCCCATTGGAAGAAATGGAAAGTTTTTAAACCCTAATTTATCAGATTATTTAACTGTATCGATACATTCATTAAAACCTTGAGCATGCAAAGTATGTAATTTGTGAATCCAGAAGGATTCACGATTATTTAATCTTTGAATTCTGTTAGGTAAATGAATGGGGATAGTTTCCAAAATAATTAATTTCAAAGTTTCGGTATTTTTTTGATGGTGAAGAGTGAAGTGTCGGGACAAACTATGCAACAAAAAACCATGTTTTATGTTCCATCTGTGCTTGTTCATCCTGGAGCGCACTGTTTGTGTGGTGCGGCCAACGTATTGGCGGTCGCAACCACAGGTTAATAGATAGATAGCAAAAGTGGTGTCGCAATTTAGTGAATCTTTTATTTTAATTGTTTATTGTGTAGAAAAGGAAGAAAAAGTATCAGTTTGGATGATCCATTCGCAACAAAGGCAGCGACTTTTTTTTACAAGGGAAACAATACGGTTTAATGGAACAGGTGTTCTGTGGTGTACGGTGTTCGGAAAATCTACTGGGGGCTAATAAATTGCTAAGATTTTTGGAACGTCTGTAGGTGACATTAGGAACTGGGGGAATTATTTGGTTTAGAATTTTATCATTTTGAATAATGGGCCAGTTTTTAGTTAGTATTTTTCTAATATTAGATGCCTCAATATTGAAATTTGTAACAAAGTTATATCTAAAGGGGTTGTGAGGCTGATTGGAACTAGATTTTTTGGAAATAGATGTAACCAGATCAGATTGTTTTTTATCCTTCACCTTCATGTATGCATTAGTTAGGAGCGATTTAGGTTAGCCCTTCTGTATGAAGCGTTGTTTTAAAACCTCAGCTTGAGAAATAAAATCTGAATCAGAAGTACAGTTTCTGCAAATTCGTAAATACTGGCCGAATGGCACCCCTCTTAACTAGCTTGGATAATGTGCACTGTCGAACTGTAAAAAACTGTTAATATCAACAGATTTGAAAAAAGTCTTCGAGGAAATAGTGCCATCGACTGTTTTATGGATATCAAGGTCTAAAAATTGAATGGAGTTTTCTGCATAATGCATAGTAAATTTTATGCCCTCCCTCCTCACGGTACACGAGGTTTCATTGTCTGACATGAGTTCCACACTTATTGAAAGTTCACAATATGACACGTTTGACACCCCAGGGAGTTCTACTCCTGCTTCCACTTCTTCATCTTCTTTTTACAATTGCCCTCCCACTACAGATGCCACTCTAGCGTGCAATGCCAATTTGGATGTACGCTTACGCACGATCACTCAGTATTACCCCCTCATAAAGACACTAAATCGAACACAATCCTTAAAAAGAAAAGAAAACCCAGAGGTTGCAGAGGAGGTCAAAGAAAACGCCATCGCACCTCTACAACTATCTGGAAGACAGAAAAATTAATAACAAAAAAAGAAAATATAATTTTTTTTTATTTATCTAGCTATATACTTTCCGAAAATGAAACTAATTTACTTGCGAAGGGGCTTTCTTTTTGTCCTGCTGCACGTCCGAATGACTTTCAGCTATTTTTAGATCTCAATGATTTTATTCGTAGATTAACATTGAGCCGTCATTTTTTTATCCAGAATAGATCCGATCATCAAACTATTAATACCCCCCAAATTTCGAATTTGGGAGTTTGTAATCCTGGTATTGGTAACACTCCTATTCCCGTTACCACATCAGTTGATATTACTCCAGCTCGTCATGTACTAGTAAAACCTAAATCTTCGTTTTACCCTTTACACAATCGTGGCAGCCATCTTGAGACTTTTTACAATATGGTCATGCAGGATTTTTCAAATTTATGTGATAAATCTGTTATTTTTAAGGAGAACGATAATCTAACTTCTGCCGAGAGAATTGCAATTAAATCCATACAGAACAATAAATCTATTATTGTTCGCCCTGCAGACAAAGGTGGGGGGGTCGCTGTTTTGAATAGGGCTGATTATAAAAATGAAGCCCTCAGAATCCTATCAGATCTTGAATATTATACTCCGCTTTCTAATGACCCTTCTCCTCATATTTTTTCACAATATTGTTTGCTTATAGGTGGAGCTGTAGAAAATCAATTGTTGGATAAGAGGGAGCACACATTTCTCAATATTAAAAATTATAATTTACTTATTTTTTATTATTTACCCAAATTACATAAATGCTTAACCAATCCCCCTGGTAGACCTATTATTTCTGGTATTGGTTCGATTACTGCAAACCTTTCCCACTTTATAGATTTATTTCTCCAACTTTTTGTTTTACATTTACCATCCTATTTGAGAGATTCAGCTCAGCTCATTTCTGAACTACATGCCCTATCCCTACCCCCCAATACGTTGGCCGCACCACACAAACAGTGCGCTCCAGGATGAACAAGCACAGATGGAACATAAAACATGTTTTTTTGTTGCATAGTTTGTCCCGACACTTCACTCTTCACCATCAAAAAAATACCGAAACTTTGAAATTAATTATTTTGGAAACTATCCCCATTCATTTACCTAACAGAATACAAAGATTAAATAATTGTGAATCCTTCTGGATTCACAAATTACATACTTTGCACGGTCAAGGTTTTAATGAATGTATCGATACAGTTAAATAATCTGATAAATTAGGGTTTAAAAACTTTCCATTTCTTCCAATGGGCTAATCTCCAAAATATTATATCTTGATCGTTTTTTTCGTTGTTCCTTCTGTGCTGTTCACCCTGGAGCGCCCCACTGTGTATTCAATATTCTTTATGTTTTATTATCCATGTTCTGCTTTTTGTTTTCCCTTCCTTTCTGCATACAGAAACTTTTGCATCCTTTATTTATTTATATAATGTTTGTAAATTTGGATCTTTATGAATATTCACACCCTGCGTTTTCGCCGGGTGCTGTATTCAATACCGCACTAGTTATTCTAGTTCATTTTTTTCACTTTCTCTAATAGTGTTCATACATCACCCTCTGGTCAGTTGCGATTTGTTTCACCGCACTGTCTATTTTTCATATAATAATATAGTGATATACAAATCAATTTTTTACTCTTTTGAACTAATATACATAGCACCTTATAGGTCCTTATTCTTTTATATTATATATATTAAGATAATATCCAACTTGCGTTGTTGAATGCCGCACCGGTGACTAGGCGGTGTGATTGCTTGAGTCGCTTGTGGTGGTATATTCACACCACATGCGATAATTATATATATATATATATATATATATATATATATATATATGTTTATATGATTCCATTGTGCTTTTATATTATTGTTTCATTATTATTTTTGTGACTTTTGTCTGTTTATATTTATTTATATCTATTTATATATTTTTCATACATTGTCACATTCATATGTGGATTTGTAATTTTATGTAACAACTCTTTAAAAAAGTACTCTAATGGTTAATTCCTGGAGGTATATATATCTGTTACCAGCCTTCTCTTGTCATGCCTGATGAAGCTGCGCATGCGCAGCGAAACGCCTTGCATCTAATAAATCCATTGATTTTACTTGGCTGCCTGATGGTTCCTCTCTGCGCCAGACAAACTCCTGACTCCCTGGTCTTTCGGTTTTGATCTTAATCTAGATGGGAGGAAGACCTGCCACAGGTATTTTCTGATGAGCAATGGGGGTTTGTCTTTAACATGCACAAAAAACATTCCAAATATGGTAATCACTTTGAAGCATCACACAAACTGCTCTATAGATGGTATTATACACCTGCTATACTTTCTAGAATGTATCCAAATTCCTCATCACGATGTTGGAGATGTCATAGTGCGGAAGAAACTCCATGTTTGGTGGACATGTGCACACATTCGGCCTCTTTGGGACAGAATTAAACAATTAATTCATATCCAATTAAACAAATGATTCACATCCCATTCCCGTGGGGTCCTGAAGTAGTGCTATTGTCTCCCACCCTGGAACAGATCCCACCTAGTTCCTTAAGTATTATGTATCATATACTCACAATGACAAGAACTTCTGTTGCTTGAAGTTTGAAGTCGGTGAATGTGCCGGACCTTACTGCCATAAAAGCCATCGTTCACCATAATCTTACTATGGAAGTGTTTATAGATAAACGTGCTGGAGCTCCAGAGAGCCGTATTGACCAATGGTTTGCTTGGGCTGATCTTATTTAGATATGATTGTTGGCTCTCTAATATGTTGAATGCCTTTTCTCTCATCTGGTACTTGTTTTATTAGGGTTTGTTTAATGTTTTGTAGCATTTTTCTGTAATCCTCTCTATGCTTTGCACTTATTTGATGGACTGTTTTTATTTTATGTTCTGTTTGTTCTTTGATATATATTTGTATTTGATCCTTTAATCAGGAGCCTGCTTTGTACTTTCTCTTTTATAAAATAAAACTAAATAAAGTAAAAAAAAAAAAAAACTTTTGGGAGCTTCGATTTTTCAGAAGTGTCCTTTAAGGTAAAATTACACATTATTAGGGGAATTCATCAATACTTGTCTACATTTTTACTATTTTAGTCATGAAAAGTCGCCTTGTTTTTTTAATTCCCTGTGCCAAATTCATTAAAATTTGCAGGCCCCTTGATGAATTTGGCGCTCGGGAACATTACTGAAAAATTACCTCACAGTTCTCCTACATCTCCCACCTGTTCAGGCACAGTGAGAAATTCTATACAGCCGGCGGCATTGCACTGGACTCTCGGGCTGCGTTGCGCTGGAATGCCCAGCCGGCCTCATGCGCTAATACAATACTTTTTCACACATAGCGCAGCAGCGGCCATATATATATATATATTTGTGGTCCGGCCAACTATCAGAACGAACCTGGAACCTACCTAACCTGAGCTAAGCAGTCTGAGTTGTGCCATAACTGCTGCGACAGATATGCCTAAAAAGAGGGCATACCCTGATAGTAGAATATATGGTAAGGATAGGGTGGGAGGGACGACCAACTGAGAGCGTCAGCTAGAGGTGAGTGCGATGGCTGTATTTATGGAGCCAAGCTGCCCCTCCCACAAATACGGCTAATGATTAGCCTACCACTTGTGGTCCGGCCAACTATCAGAACGAACCTGGAACCTACCTAACCTGAGCTAAGCAGTCTGAGTTGTGCCATAACTGCGGCGACAGATATGCCTAAAAAGAGGGCAAAGACAACATTAGGTTAGGTGCAGTGAGTATTTATTGAAACAGCGTGACTTACAAAACCAGCAGCTTAAATGCCAACATCATCTCAACATGCAGAGTTGGTATGTATCTAGAGTAACAGGCGGACTTCCACCGACCCATTCTTTCAATAATGTGCACCGGCGTGTTATTTTTGGAAGCTGCTGATGCAGCTCCTATTCGGAAGGAGTGACCAATGATGGATCTAGGGTTGACCCCTAAACTACTTAACAACACTCGAACGTGGTTCATGAAAACCATGATTGACATAGGGCTCCCCAAGATCGAGAATAATGGGGAGTCTGGAACTTGTTTGTCAATGACTCCCAACCATTCTCGAATGACTATCACTGGGCACCATACATTGCCCGTAGGGAAGTATCTCACTAAATGTACCTGACCGGGCGAGAGTGTTTTGGAGGAATGTAGTGAGAGGACATAGTAGTTATCACTCCAGGCAACCTGAGCCTTACGCAGGAAGGTGGCAGAGGAGTTAGCTCTACCAAACTCCCCTGGCCTAAGGAACCCGTAGTATGCCATGTATATCGCAGTCTTAATCATCAAACTACGAACCCGCCCAAATGGCAAACCATCCAGCGATTGTGATATGGACTTGAAGAGCTGCCCGGAGACCGGTTGCCGCTTGATCCTCGAGGCTGTATGGTGTTTGCTAATCCCTTTAAGGATAGCGCGGACTGGGTGAGCCGATAATACTGAGGGCCTATCTGGAAACTCTAGAGACCTGAAGTGCTGGATCCCTGACAGATAGAGCTTGATGGTGTTATGAGATAGTCTGAGCTCTAAGTGGCAAAAGGCAGCGAAGGCTAGTAGGTATTTGATATCATCGAGTTCTCGCTGGGGATGTTGTAACTGGAATTTAGCGAACAATCTCCGAGCTGTGCTGTATATCCTGCGGGTGTTGACGGAGAGTGACTGTGCCATAAGGGTTTGAGCGGAGATTATGTGTCGTGTTAGTCCATCATCAATGACCTGAAATGAGGCGCCGGGGTAGCTAGAGTGTCGGCTTCTGGGCACACCTGGAAGAAACTAGTATTGTTACCGCGAGACAATGCATCTGCTGCGACATTCCTGCGACCACTAATATGCTCACAAATGAACCTAAAGTGATGGATCAAGGATAACCAAGTAAAGCACCTAACAAATGACATAATCTCTTTGGACTTAGATCTACCGCTGTTTAAGATATCCGCCACTGCAGCGTTGTCCGTGAAGAAAATGACAGTGGAATTGGCCCATTCTTTACCCCAAACTTGCGCAGCTGCCACCACTGGGTATATCTCGAATAGGGCAGAGACCTGCCCGAATCCTATCAGGCTGTGCACCTCTTCTGGCCAGGTGTCGGACAACCAGTGGTTGTGGTATGTAGCCGCGAAACCAGTGGAAGAAGCTGCGTCCGTGTACACGCACGGTGAATGACGACAAGCTTTGGGAGTAAACAGGGAAATGCCATTCCATTGTGATAAAAACCTGTCCCACATGGCCAGGTCGGCTAGGGCTTCTCTGTCTAGTTGGACTGTACTGTCTTGCCCGGGCGCTGTAGGCAGTAGCTGTAGCAACCTGGAGACGAAGGACCTACCCTGCGGTATGATTCTAACGGCAAAATTGAGCATGCCGAGGAGAGACTGTAGTTCTACCTTGGTGGTAACCTGCGACACTACCCCCTTGTGAATGACTTCCCTGATTCTCTGTAGTTTATCAGGTGGGAGACTGGCCTGCATTTCAAGTGTGTCCAAGTGTAGCCCTAAGAAAGTGATGCGTGTACCAGGGCCCTCCACTTTGTTGGTTGCCAACGGGACATCTAAGTTGGAGAAGATCGTGCGTAGCGTGTCTATATCCCGATGTGTAGAAGCTGGATGTTCGATCAACAGGAAGTCATCGAGGTAATGTATTACGTAATTACAATGACCCCTGTTGAGCAAGATCCAGTGGAGAGCCCTGGCAAACTGATCTCAGATCCACGGGCTACTCTTGGCTCCGAACGTCAGTTTATTGGCGAAGTAGTATAGCTTGTCCCATTTAATCCCGTGCCACTGCCACAAACTAGGTTTAATGGGGAGTAGTTTATAGGCATCCGTTATGTCAGCTTTCGACAAAAGGGAGCCTTTGCCTAGCTGGATGATGACCTCTATCGCCTCATCTATGGAGGAGTACCTCATGGAGAACTCTTCGGAAGGTATTAAAGAATTAATGCTAGGTATCTGACAAGAATGAGGCGTAGAGAGGTCGTAAATTAGTCTGCTTTTATTGGAGAATTTCCCCCGAACCACACCACACCCACTGGACTAATTCTCCAAGCGACGAATGGCGGAGAAGTCAGAGGGCCGATGAGAAACCCCTTCATCAACTCTGCCTGCAACAGGGCGGTGACTGTATGTGGATCCCTGATGGCCGACATCAAGTTTTTACATTCAAAACAAGATTGAGGAAGTGACAGTAACCCTGTATGAAACCCCTCAATAAAGCCATTGACCAGATACTGGACCCAGGCTGGGTCCGGATGCCCCTGTAAATAATCATGGAGCAACCCTGTGCGCACCCTGCTTAGTCATGCTGTAGCCCCTTTCTGGGGACAGGACACTTTGGGATGTGCTCTAAAGCAAATCGAACATAGAAGTCTGCATTGATTATTGTGACAGGATGTAAAATTAAAGTTATTACAGATCTGTGAACGGCCTAAATACCTGATGGGACGTCCTAGTTTGTCTAATGCTGGTGCCGTCCTAGGGGTAGGTGTGGCTGCTGATATATAACTGTGCCTCGGTTGTGTTCCCTGAGGAGCTAGGTTTGTCTCACCGCACCAGTCAGTGACTACAAGCAGGGGCTCTGAGGCCAGCGAAGTGGCGGCAGAAAAGTTCTGTATCCACCTCGGCCCAGTTGGTGATATGGTCGAATTGTACTAACGCCGCTGCCGCTTTTGCCGCATATGAGTGATGATATTCATAGAAGGCGGAGCCCCCATACTTGTAGCCAAGGTCCACGACCTTGTACATGTGTAGATCGAGTTCTTCCCTCCGGTTAGGACTAGTGGAGCATATAATGTCCCGGAACAGACTAAACGCCAGGACGAACTCCGGCAGTGTAAGTTTGCGGTTTAACCTGGCGTCCCTGGATTTGAGTATGATGGACACTTCGCCACACGCTATTGTTTTGTTATCAGGAACTTCGTGTGACGCGACCAGCAGAGACGCCAGGTTCACCAGCTTACCCTCCAGAATTTCTTTCCTGATATTACTGGGAACTAAGTGAGACGGAGCTACATTCAGGAAGCGCCCTAACCCACCTGGTACATTAGTTTGAGCTGTGCTGGGGATGGGGGTATCCTGAGTGGCTGGTGTGGTGAGATTGCTACTCTCCACTGCTTCTAGCCTGGATTCTATCCTATTGATGGAAGCAGTCACCGTATTCAACATAACATGCAATTGTGCCAACGAAGTCTGCACCGTGTCCGGAGGGGTTATCTCCTGGCTGGGGCCTGCCCTGTCTGCCGCCAGGAGGCGGAAAAGTTCGGCCTTTCTTGCAGTTGCGGGATAAGAAATGTGCCTCCTGTGGAGTTCTGCTGTTAGTTTCGGGATGGTCCACATCCTAAGGGATGGAATGCTATCGTGGTCGGACTGCTGATCCGCATTGTCTGGTAGCGATGGAGTCTCTTCTAACTCCGATATATGAGACATACTGACTGTGGAAAGTAAGATAAGGTGGAATTAATCATAATGGCGGAAGGCTAAGTCTTGAAGCCATCACCATGTGATCCACACCCGTGCGGGAGAAGTAATGGTGCCCGGTTATCAGTGAGCTTATGACCGAGTCGTCGATCATGCCCGTGAAGTGTCCTTGGCGGACGTGAGCGACTGTGCTTGCATGCGGTAGACCCTGGTGCGTATATAGGTGAAAGACTGAACGTATTCCGGGAAGCAGCTAACTAAAAGAGGTTTACGTAACCCGCGCTATGAGGTGACAACCGTGTCAATGTGTCCCCCGTGTCCGTGATGGGGACGAAGTTTAATAACACGCCCATATTGAAGCAGTGCGTGTTTGCGAGGTGTTATTCCTGTAGTCATGACAGGATTACTAATGTAAGTGACATGTAACGGTGGTAACTAAGTTGCATGTAGCCCGCGTGACTGTAGTCGTGACAGGAAGTGGAACCAACCTGCTAAGGTAGTGTAAGTAACCATGGTCACTAGTAGCGAGAGACCCTGCGCGAGCAACGAAGGTGATAGTGACTGTATCGGCCGTGGGCTCGTGTTACTGTGATTGTGCTAGTGCTGCCTCCCCTGAAAGTGCATTGACTAATTAGCAGCCCCTGTGCCTGTCAATGCGGACGGGATTCAGCGTTTATAATCATACCTAAGGACATGAAAGGCCGGCGTAAGCGACGCGCCTATAGACGTGATAGGACTTATGCGTAAGTAAGAGCCTATCGACGTGATAGGACTGAGCATAACCAACGTGCCTATAGAGGTGATAGGACTAAGCGTAACCAACGTTCCTATAGACGTGATAGGAGTAAGCGTAAGCAGCGTGCCTATAGACGTGATAGGACTAAACGTAAGCAACGTGCCTATAGACGTGATAGGACTGAGCGTAACCAATGTGCCTATAGACGTGATAGGAGTAAGCGTAAGCAGCGTGCCTATAGAGGTGATAGGACTAAACGTAAGCAACGTGCCTATAGACATGATAGCACTACACGTAACCAACGTGCCTATAGATGTGATAGGATAGGAGATAGGTGTAACCATGAAACTTGTGTGCGTGTGACGGGTTAACAGTGAGCCACATGCCTATGCCGGGAATCGACCTCTAGCACCATAAATGACACGGATGTGCCCCGGTGTCATGCTTGCCTATTCCCCCCCCCCCCCCCCCTTTTCCTTTTTTTTTTTTTTTTTTTTTAATGACCTACCCGATTTCAGCCGTAGTATGAACAAGTGTGTTGAGAGAAAGGAGTAGGCACCCACTGAGTCCACCTAAATAAAGATAGTTAACATGAGTATACGTCCGGTATAGTGTAAGATTCTATCCCTAATTATCAGTACACACCTAATTATGTAGCCTGGTGAAGAAAAGAGCCGAGCACCTGCGAGGAGGAGCGAGGTATTGTGATATGGTGTCCAAATGGGCCTTGCAAATGCTTGTAGTAGGCTACCCTCTTCTTACTGTGCGAACTGTTAACCCGAGGGGTTAACTGATGAGGCAGGTTGCCACCGTATGATCGTTGAGAGAGGGCGGAGCCAATTGTGAACGTGAGGGTTAAATATATTTAAGGTACCTGAAAATGACAACATGCATAAACAATTGCTGAGACGACAAATGGGGGTGAAAAACCAAGCAACAAACACGTACCAAAATGACTTGGTCGCCGCTGAGGCGAATTATATGTGGAATGCTGAACGTGCATCTGAAAACATAAACGAGACCAACATGTATGCGTTTTACATGACCATCCAAAAACAGCTGTTGTTTTCCCTAATAGCCCCCCTAATTCTATATTATACCCGCCCCTTCCCTTTTATTTTTTATTTATTTATTTTTTTTCCATAACCCATAGCAACCATACCTAAGATGTGGTCTGAATGGTGTGCAAAGTCTGGGGAAACGGTGCCGTGATGCGCTGAGTGCACAACATACGAGTATGTATTCACAATAGGTTAACCCTTGATGTTTGCTGCGTATCACATTACCACTATGCCCCTATGTGTATGAGCTCAGTCCCACGTATCCGATACGATGTATTGACATGGCGTGGTGACTACGTGATGCTGGCATATAAACCTGCCGAGCTTTAGACATCGGCACGCTGGCACTTATTCCCCTTTGAGCCGCTGCCAGTGGGTCGTCCGCATGTGTCCCGGCACAGCCGCCGCTATCGCTACCCAGCCACAGCGTTGCCACGGCGCTGAATGCGGGGAAGCCACTGGCGCCACCGTGTGCCCGGCCGCAGAGAGTGAGCTGCAGCGTTGAGGTACCATGCTGCCCTACCCCCCAGCACCCTGGGTCTGACCTCCCTCTCCCCCAGGCCCCGATCTTACTTGTTTAGCAGCGGAATGTAGAAGCACTTCGGATCGTTCTAGCTGCCGATATGCTGATCCCGCGCACAGACGCTAGACACCCACTGATGACGTAGACGACCAACTGAGAGCGTCAGCTAGAGGTGAGTACGAGGGCTGTATTTATGGAGCCAAGCTGCCCCTCCCACAAATACGGCTAATGATTAGCCTACCACATATATAAGCGTTGCGGGGACATAAAAAGTGGGGCAAATAAAAAAAAAGTATTTAGTCAGCCACCAATTGTGCAAGTTCTCCCACTTAAAAATATGAGAGAGGACTGTAATTTTAATCATAGGTATATCTCAACTATGAGAGACATAATGAGAAAAAAAATCCATGAAATCACATTGTCTGATTTTAATACAATTTATTTGCAAATTATGGTGGAAAATAAGTATTTGATTACCTACAAACAAGCAAGATTTCTGGCTCTCACAGAACTGTAACTTCTTCTTTAAGAGTCTCCTCTGTCCTCCACACATTACCTGTATTAATGGCACCTGTTTGATCGTGTTGTCAGTATAAAAGTCACCTGTCCACGACCTCAAACAGTCACACTCCAAACTCCACTATGGCCAAGACCAAAGAGCTGTCGAAGGACACCAGAAACAAAATTGTAGACCTGCACCAGGCTGGGAAGACTGAATCTGCAACAGGCAAGCAGCTTGGTGTGAAGATATCAACTGTGGGAGCAATTATTAGAAAATGGAAGACATACAAGACCACTGATAATCTCCCTCGTTCTGGGGCTCCACCCAAGACCTCACCCTGTAGTGTCCAAATGATCACAAGAATGGTGAGCAAAAATCCCAGAACCACACAGTGAAACCTAGTGAATGACCTGCAGAGAGCTGGGACCAAAGTAACAAAGGCTACCATCTGTAACACACTACGCACCAGGGACTCAAACCATGCAGTGCCAGACGTATCCCCTTGATTAAACCAGTACATGTCCTGGCCCGTCTGAAGTTTGCTAGAGAGCATTTGGATGATCCAGAAGAGTTCTGGGAGAATGTCGTGTAGTCAGATGGAACCAAAGTAGGACTTTTTGGTAAAAACTCAACTCGTCGTGTTTGAAGGAGAAATAATGCTGAGTTGCATCCAAAGAACAACATACCTAGTGTAAAGCATGGGGGTGGAAACATCATGCTTTGGGGCTGTTTTTCTGTTAAGGGACCAAACCGACTGATCCGTGTAAAGGAAAGAATAAATGGGGCTATGTATCGTGAGATTTTGAGTGAAAACCTCCTTCCATCAGCAAGGGCATTGAAGATGAAATGTGGCTGGGACTTTCAGCATGACAATGATCCCAAAAACACCGCTAGGGCAACGAAGGAGTGGCTTCATATGAAGCATTTTAAGGTCATCTAGTGGCCTAGCCAGTCTCCAGATCTCAACTCCATAGAAAACCTTTGGAGGGAGTTGAAGGTCCGTGTTGCCCAGCGACAGCCCCAAAACATCACTGCTCTAGAGGAGATCTGCAAAATACCAGAAACAGTGTGTGAAATTATTGTGAAGACCTACAGAAAACGTTTGACCTCTGTCATTGCCAACAAAAGGTATATAACAAAATATTGAGATGAACTTTTGTTATTGACCAAATACTTATGTAACACCATAATTTGTAAATAAATTCTTTAAAAATCAGACAATGTGATTTTATGGATTTTTTTTTCTCATTATGTCTCTCAAAGTTGAAGGGTACCTATGATGAAAATTACAGGCCTCTCTGATCTTTTTAAGTGGGAGAACTTGCACAATTGGTGGCTGACTAAATACTTTTTTGCCCCACTGTATGCCATTGCACGGCATTGATCAGTGTTATCGGTGTCCCATTGCTCCAGCCTGCCATGGCTGACTGGAGCCTTGGAGTGATGATCGGACGGCAAGGATCAAGAGACCTCTTACCGTACTTTCAGCTGATCGAGGTGCCACAGTTTCATCATCCAGGTTTCAAAATATTTAGTTTCTTATTATTTGCCCAAAAATAATATTTATATTTTAATAATTGAGTAGATAACCCTTTTTTCCCTTAAAAAAACAAACAAAAAAATCTCAACAATTTGTTTGTGATTTTCACACAAGCAAAGAAAGAAATATTTTTTTTATGTAAAATGAACTCTCACCCTTTGAAAATATCATGTAAAACATGGAATGTATGTCACCACACCCAATTTTTTTTAAACTGGCATGCATGTGATAAACTTTAGATAATTCTCAAGTAAAACCTTTTGAAGATCTTGTGGAAACTTTCCATGCCAACATTTTGATATGGAAATGTTATAAATATGGCCCCCTGGATGATAAAAGTTGTACTCGGGTGCAGAATAACAAGCACAAGATCGTAGACTGAAAACAAAATCAGAAATTGTCTCACCTGGTTATGAAGGAAGAAAGGAATCCAAATAAAAGATAAATAATATGTCTATTTATTATCTACTTATACATAACAAATTGACCTTGAAATGTCCTTAGAAGATAGCACGTCTGCATTTATTTACTGTACATTCCATTGTACAACTTGGTGCATTGCCATCGAGACTAACCTTGAAAAGCTATTTAAAAATCAAATCTTAAATTATGTACAAAGTATTTAAGATATGAGAGAGTTATATGCTTGAGTGGGTTCTTTTTTATTGCCGTTTCAATATATCTTACTAAGTGAGAATGCTGCTTAATTCATTAATTGCTAAATGGTTGCTATGATACACCCAAGACATTATGCATGAGCTGGAAGATGTATTAAGAATGCTTAGAACTTGATGGAGTGACTTTACAGATAAACAACATAATTAATGTGTTCTTCAATAATTATATCTTATTGAAAGTGTGTTTTCCATATTATATACTTTAGTCGGTCTGGTTACTTGGCAGCTTTTTCATCTTGTATATAGTGTGATGTAATGCTATGGATAAAGAAGGTTTAATTAGCTTCAATTTACCATAGTGTGTACAGCAGGTTATATTGTCATATATAATGCTTGATGGTAGAATGCTGCATATGCAATACTACTAAATAATACTGAAATGAAAAGTTTTACTAAATGGAAATAAAACATAATGATACCTCCAGTGACACAGTCATCGCTATCAACTGTCAAGTGAAACTAAATAAATACACTAAAAAGTCTTATATACATCTGACAAGGTACAGTTATGCATATTAATAACATATATAGCAAGATTCATCCAGCTGAGTCACATACCTAGTTCTCCTGAATGGCATACATCAAAGCACGATCATGGCTCGTAGCACACTTTCCAAAAGGAACAAAATCCAGCCAAGGCAACAGGGGCTTAATGAGTTGATTTTATCTGCAAAAAGATAAGAGCACAAATTCACTCACAAGAGTGACGCCAATGTGTTTCAGGCGCTGGACACGTCCTTGATGATAGAAATAATATATGGCTTCAATGTGTAATTGGTGAGTCCAATCTTTGGAACCCCCAATAATTCTTAGAATAAAGTGGCTACAACACTACATCTTGTAACTCATGTTTCAGCAGACTGGAACACAGATGATAGTTGATACGCTGGACCTGTGTATCTAAGGTGCTGCTGGTTTTCACCAGAGCCCGCCACAAAGCGGGATGGACTTGTTGCAGCAGGGGGCACTCAGGTCACTACCCCTGGCACGGCTCCACCACACAGATGGCTGAGGAGATTTGAGGCACAGGTGGGATTAGGCAACTCATGGTCTGGATAGCAGGAGATCAGGGCAGGTGGCACAGGTGCAGGGTCAGGTAACAGAACAAGGAACAGGTACACAGATATCAGGAACACAGAAACACAGTAGCTTTCTCTAGGGCACAAAGGCAACAAAGATCCGGAAGGAACAAAGGGAGGAGCTGATACTTAACCCCTTAAGGACCGGAGGTTTTTCCGTTTTTGCATTTTCGTTTTTTGCTCCTTGCCTTTAAAAAATCATAACTCTTTCAAATTTACACCTAAAAATCCATATGATGGCTTATTTTTTGCGCCACCAATTCTACTTTGTAATGACGTCAGTCATTTTGCCCAAAAATCTATGGTGAAGCGGGAAAAAAAATCATTGTGTGACAAAATTGAAAAAAAAACGCTGTTTTGTAACTTTTGGGGGCTTCCGTTTCTACGTAGTACATTTTTCGGTAAAAATGACACCTGATATGTATTTTGTAGGTCCATATGATTAAAATGATACCCTACTTATATAGGTTTGATTTTGTCGGACTTCTGGAAAAAATCATAACTACATGCAGGAAAATTAATACGTTTAAAATTGTCATCTTCTGACCCCTATAACTTTTTTATTTTTCCGTGTATGGGGCGGTATGAGGGCTCATTTTTTGCGCCGTGATCTGAAGTTTTTAACGGTACCATTTTTGCATTGATAGGACTTATTGATCACTTTTTATTCATTTTTAAATGATATAAAAAGTGACCAAAAATGCACTATTTTGGACTTTGGAATTTTTTTGCGCGCACGCCATTGACCGAGCGGTTTAATTAATGATATATTTTTATAATTCGGACATTTCTGCACGCGGTGATACCACATATGTTTATTTTTATTTTTATTTACACTGTGTTTTTTTTTTTATTGGAAAAGGGGGGTGATTCAAACTTTTAATAGGGGAGGAGTTAAATGATCTTTATTCACTTTTTTTTTTCACTTTTTTTTTGCAGTGTTATAGGTCCCATAGGGACCTATAACACTGCACACACTGATCTTCTATGTTGATCACTGGTTTCTCATAAGAAACCAGTGATCAACGATTCTGCCGCATGACTGCTCATGCCTGGATCTCAGGCACTGAGCAGTCATTCGGCGATCGGACAGCGAGGAGGCAGGAAGGGGCCCTCCCGCTGTCCTGTCAGCTGTTCGGGATGCCGCGATTAGCCGCGGCTATCCCGAACAGCCCGACTGAGCTAGCCGGGAACTTTCACTTTCACTTTTAGCCGCGCGGCTCAGCTTTGAGCGCGCGGCTAAAGGGTTAATAGCGCGCGGCGCCGCGATCGGCGCTGCGCGCTATTAGAGGCGGCTCCCGGCTTCACTATGACGCCGGGCCCGCCATGATATGACGCGGGGTTACTGTGTAACCCCGCGTTATATCAGAAGAGCAGGACCAAGGACGTACCGGTACGTCCTTGGTCCTTAAGGGGTTAAAGACAGGGTGCAGGTGTAAACACTTAATTAAATGAGTACTGGCCCTTTAAATGTAAGAGCTCTGGCACGCACGCGCCTTAGGAGGCGGGGGCACGAGTGCTGGGGCTGCGAGGACAGGAAGACCAGGTGGGTGAGTGACAGGCTGGGATTCAAATGCGGGCGCATCCCGTAATGCGAATCCCAGCCCCGCCGGCAGTGGGGACATGACCAGAGAGGGCTCACGTCCAGCGTGTCTGGCCGGAGCGCAGATGTTACACATCTCCTTCAAAGTTTGCTTGCACAGAAGCTCTCATAACTGGCTGTGCAAAGCCCCACAGCCAGACCCTATTCATGTGTCCCCTATCTGAATGGGGACACGTTGTGTGCCTAAATTTTTGATCTATAGTACTGCTGAAACCTTTTTTTTTTTTTTGTGTGTTTTTGTGTTTGCCACTGTGGAATGCCCCATGTATTAGGTTGTTGTGTTGGTTATCTCTTTGTTTTTGCTACAGTGAGTGTGAAGGTGAGTGGAACTCTCTCTTTTTTACACTGATAGTTGATCCTGCATTCACCCAGTCAGAAGCAATATGCCCAGCAGAGGTGGATAAAATAATGTCAGGGTCCCATCCGAAATGAGGCCACCTCCACGTGGTGATTAGGGGACATGTTTTAATCAAAAAGTGTGCTAAGACCCTCAAATGTTGATCTATAGTGCTGTTGTAACCTTTTTTATGCACTTGAAAAGAGCTATTACATGCCGAGTAAGTGGCCAATAAGTATTGCTCTGCATGGAAAAAACTAAGGGGGCTGCAGTGCTTAGTTTGCATTTTAAGGATCTGTGCAGGCCAGACCACCACCAGCCATAACATAATGACATATCCTGGCAATATGAGAGATAGAAGTAATCCTTAGATTACTTTCTCATAAACTGAGTCTTCACATCCCTTCATACTATGGTACAGTGGTGACTCAGGAGTTTCTTATAATGTTTGTTTTCAACAGTTTTTATTAGGATTTCATAATATAAACTATGTTACAAAAACTGCTGTTAGTGGGAATTCTATTTAGAAGTATAAAATGTTTTCTGAAAATCTCATTTTGACAGGGAACTCTCAATGAAATGGGGAGAAAGGAGAAGAAAAACAAACACCTAAAAATTGGGGAAAAAAAAAACCTCAAATTGAGGAAGACAAGGGATCTATTATTAGGGTATTAATTTGTGAGACCATTAATAAGTAATCCAACTAAGGTTGCCATATGTTATGAAAAAATTCTTCTTCACTGTTCACTATGGTATGTGTCACGATCACACCCTATCGGTCCAGCCAAGACATTAGAGAGAGTGTGATCGTGCAAGGGTTAAGGCCACCAGACCTCTGGGTATCCACTACTAGTCCAAGCAAATCACGAAATTAACCCTTAGATAAACGTGTTTACACCAGAGCTGCCTTCAGAAAGGTGAGCTCCTATATTTAGAGATCAAAGACCAGAGCTGATTAATTAAACATTTAATCTGATAAAAGGTATCACAGTGCTATGCATAAAAATAAACAAATGACATACAGTTACAAAAATGTGAAAGAGTTTAGCAAGGCAAGTTCAGAAAACAAAGATGAAGTTCTTACAGCATGATGATATAGCAGTCCATGAGAGTGAGTTCCAGCTGTTCTTAGGATGGTCTTTTCAGCTTGTTACACAGCATTGAACACCCTCCATCTAGCAATGTTAAAATATTGTATATCTGCCTTTTTGGAGGGAGACTCCATTCCCCCCTCCCCTCTAATCCCACCAGGGGGGCATCTCTGTCCCTGGCCCTCTTATCTGGTTGATTATATGATGGGACCAGAGTGCATGACTTCCTGCTGCTTCAAAAGAGCCTTTGGCCTCAAAGTAGATGTAAACAAACAGCCAGACCCCCAATAAAATACACAAACCCACAGTCTGAATAACCTCCACCCCCAAGGTCTTGGATAATACCTCACACACAGTTATAATTTATAATACACATATAGGATTTTAATATTCAGGCCTTGGGCCTGACACCTCCCCCTTAAGATGGGGACAGAGAGATCTTGCCTTTCCAGGCTAATAGATCTGTCTCCATTACTTCTCTATTTCTCCCTGACGCGATCGTACCAGTACTTCTGCCTGGACTGGGCTGCTGGTTGTTATGTACCAGCCCAGTCAATGTCTGCATCCTGTCCCTGAATCTCAGAATATACTCCACCACAGAAGTCTCAGGGGCATGTAGCCCCCCTTCCCATTCTCCCCTAACTAAATCTAGGGGTCCCCGCACTTTGCGACCATACAATAACTCAAAGGGCGAGAAACCTGTAGACTCTTGGGGTACCTCCCTTTAAGCAAATAACAGATGTGATAAATACTTTACCCAGTCTCTGCCCTCCGATTCTAAAAATGTTTTTAGCATTTGTTAAAAGGTGCCATTGTTACCGGACACTCTGTCCAACCAATGTAGAGGGTTGTGATCAGTTATGACAGTAAAATCCCTGTCATACAGGTATGGCTGTAATTTTTGCAAAGCCCAAACCACAGCTAGACATTCCTTCTCTATGACCGCATAGGCCACTCCCAAATGTCCTGCCAGGGGGGTCTCATAGGCTAACCTCAGCAGCTGTTTCCTGTACTGCCTAGGAACTACAAACTGCCTTTCTCTCTCCTGGGCCCCTAGCATGCCTTTGGAAAGGGACTCCCAGTACAAGATATCATTTTCCCAATATACCCGATGCCCCTCTGTGTCAACATCTGTATGCTCAGCATGTTGTCTCAGCCCTTCAAGGGAAGGGTCACTGCGCAGAGCTTCCCGGAAATGCTCCTTTCCCTCCCCCATCTCGTGGTATCAGGGAGCACATTTCCCCCAGGTGAACTAGCATCTCCACCTTCCTCTGCTGGGGCTTGCAAGTCACACAGCTTGCCCCTTGCATCACCATCCTCCCTTCCTGTTAAAGCTGCAGCCCTGGCATGCTGCTGACGCGTTACCACTGCCACCATTGGTATGCCTCTCTGGGGTTTACCTTCCTCCCCCTCAGTTCCAGACATAACAATACAGGCATCATACACAGGGCTATCACTCCTTCCCTCCTCCTTATTAGGCTCACAGGATTGGGACATATCACTCACTGCTGGTCCCTCATCCTTACATGTCACCAGGGGCACACCGACCCCTCCCCCTAGCCCATCTCCACTAAGTTTTGGCATTGGCAATGCATTGTCACCACATTTTACAATACTCCCCATTTCCCTTTTGGAAAACATTTCTGGTCCAGTCACAGGTAAACAATTATCAATCCCCTGCACTCTCTCCCAGTTACAACATTTCGCAGTGTCTCCCAAAGTCTCGCACAGTACCTCAGAATGAACAGGGTTCTCTCCTAGCCCATCCGGTGTGCAGGTAGTGTCCTCTGGAGCATAATGACAGAGCATCCAACCCAAATCATTCCCCAGCAGAACATTAACAGGGATGTCCTCAGAGACCCCCACCTCCCGCAAACCTTTGCCTGTACCCAAATCCAGGTACATACAGCCATGGGCACAGCAGGCCGCACACCTCCAATTCCTTTTAAAGCCATGGTTCTTCCAGGGATGATGTCCTCTGTATCCACCACTTCAGTCCGCACCAAGGTAAATGAGGCTCCAGAATCTCGTAACCCCACTGTCATCCCGTCACCCACAGTTACACTATGTAGGTTATCCCCTCTTTTCTCCACTGCTCCAGACACCAGAAGAACGGCTGTGTGTCCACCAGCTACTGGTGGAGAATTCTTTTCGTTGGTGCAAGTGGCACTCAGGTGCCCAATATTGTTGCATCTGTAACATCGGCGGGTGTCCCCCTGAGCCAATGTGGCTCCTGTTGCTTTTGGGGGTGATGGCAAGAATTTCCTGGCTGGCCTGGTGGTGCTTTGTGGTTGTGTGGCTCCCCTCCCGGTACTTGCTCCAGCTTGTGCAGATCCATGCTTTGCTGCTGGCGCCCGGTTATTGGCAAAGTCATCTCCTAGTTCTGCTGCTTCCATGACTGTCTCGGGCTTGCGGTCCAAAATCCACTCTCTGGCTTCAAAGCTCCGTGTTTGGAGAAACTGATCCAGAACCATCAAGTCCTCCAGGGCCTCATAGGTAGTGACTTGTCCGTAACGTTTTCCGATAAGCCTCTGGAGTCAGATTAAAACTTTTTAGCAAGGCAGATTTTATTGCCTCATAGTCCTGGTCACTTTCAGAGGGAAGCGAAGCAAACACATCCAGAGCTTTCCCTCGCAGCCGTGGGGTTAGATATCGTCCCCACTGTTCCTTAGGTAGATGGAACTGCCGGCAAACCTTTTCAAATCCCCTCAGGAACACATACAGATCACCATCTTTCTCCAACATGGGGAAATGTTCCAAGCAGGGTTTGTGGTCTCCTTGATCCTGCACATCACTGCGTGCGGATGAAGTATCCCCTCTCAGCCTCAGAACCTCCAGTTCATGCCTTCGCTGGGCCTCTCTTTCTGCGGCCTCTCTCTCTCTGCAGCTCGTATCTGTGCCTCTCTCTCTGCAGCCCGTGCCTGTGCCTCTCTCTCTGCAGTTTGGTACTGGAGAAGCAGTTGGAGTTTCATACTGGCATCCACATTCCCAAGGTGTTGTAAGGCAGTCCGCATATAAGAGTCCAAGGCCTCATGTGGAGTACTGTCCTGATGGGGAGTAATGTTGTATTCCCCAAGAGATATCAGTCCTTGGATGGCAGTTCTAGCTGTAGGACTTTGTCTCATGTCACTCAGCTCTTCTGCACGGGCATCATACTCCACAAGATCAGCAATAAGT
The DNA here is from genome assembly GCF_029499605.1 of Hyla sarda. Lineage (NCBI taxonomy): Eukaryota > Metazoa > Chordata > Amphibia > Anura > Hylidae > Hyla > Hyla sarda. The sequence goes on along the minus strand of NC_079193.1, from coordinate 202,382,928 downwards.
TGCTCCTTGTTCTTTCCTGCAGTAGGGATCTCCTTTTCTTGGCGCATTAACTCCAGTGCAGGCTTGGACTGTTTGCGATATGCCTCCATATTCCCGAGATGAGACAGAAGAGGTAAAACAGGAGATGGAGAGGACAGAACTGTCTTGCACTCTTTTTGTATGTCTTTTAAACCAGCACTGAGCTCTGTCTTTGGAATTTACACAAAAGAAGATGTATGCAATTTCTTTTTTAGTGCTAAGATTTCCTTACAGGTAAAATCCAGGAAGCACTAAAAATCTCTAAATATATCCCGACGCTGCCACCAGTTGTCACGATCACACCCTATCGCCAAGACATTAGAGAGAGTGTGATGGTGCAAGGGTTAAGGCCACCAGACCTCTGGGTATCCACTACTAGTCCCAGCAAGTCACCAAATTAACCCTTAGATAAACGTGTTTACACCAGAGCTGCCTTCAGAAAGGTGAGCTCCTATATTTAGAGATTAAAGACCAGAGCTGATTAATTAAACATTTAATCTGATGAAAGGTATCACAGTGCTATGCATAAAAATAAGCAAATGACATACAGTTACAAAAATATGAAAGAGTTTAGCAAGGCAAGTTCGGAAAACAAAAGATGAAGTTCTTACACCATGATGATATAGCAGTCCATGAGAGTGAGTTCCAGCTGTTCTTAGGATGGTATTGTCAGCTTGTTGTACAGCATTGAAGACCCTCCTTCTAGCAATGTTAAAATATTATATATCTACCTTTTTGGAGGGAGACTCCATTCCCCCCTCCCCTCTAATCCCACCAGGGGGGCATCTCTGTCCCTGGCCCTCTTATCTGGTTGATTATATGATGGGACCAGAGTGCATGACTTCCTGCTGCTTCAAAAGAGCCTTTGACTTCAAAGGAGATGTAAACAAACAGACAGACCCCCAATAAAATGCAATACACAAACCCACAGTCTGAATGACCTCCACCCCCAGGTCTTGGATAATACCTCACACACAGTTATAATTTATAATACACATTTTAATAAATTTTAATAGATTTTAATAATCTATTAAATCTATTAATCTATTTATTATCCCACATAATTCAGATTTCACCAAATCTAAAGATAGTTGAGCAGACTTCTGATGCAAATGTGCTAGAATTATGGTACTATTTGCTCCCCAAAACTATCTTGTTTGATTTGTATGATATACAAAAGTGCACAGAGTAAAAGAAGCATAGCTTTGAAATAGGGTATATGGCAATACTGTGCCACAAAGGTGTCAAAATTTTGGCACAAGGTTCTGGTTCTGTTTGGGCTAACAAACAGTTGATCTAAGTTTGGACTAGTCTAAAACTGTGACAAATGTATTAAAAGGCATGATACAAGTGCCAAGCTTTGCTATGTTCAAAAGAAAATAAAAAAAAGTGTTGACAGCAGGTATTGAGTGCTTCATTCATTTAAGGGAAAATTTTCCTCTGTTCTTTTGATCGGCACATGTCCAAGTGGTCGGACCCGCACTGACCCTGACCTGCGTTTCCTGTACAGTTGTATGCATCAAAAAGAACTGAAGTAGGACCACCTACTGGACTTCTAAACCCAGCATTGGCAGAGATTCATATCGAAGTGATAAAAGTTATATTAATTAATAATAATTTAATTAAAACTATATATTAATCAATTCAGCTTCTCTATATTATACTGGGAGCAGAAAGAATGAATGCTCAATGTGACAGGTTCCTTTTAACCCCTTTGTGACATTGTAGATATATGTACAATCGCCTGGGACTTAACAACGTGTGCCATATGTCACGGTAGTGCAGATGCCCTTGAAGTGAGCTATTGAATTGACCTCGCTTCACAGATAGTAAATTATGGCTGCTATCTGCAGCTGACACTTACAGACAATAACGCTGATTTTAGTCATTTAACTTCTTAATACAAATAATGGCAATTATTAATACAAATGACAGATGTCACGCAGATCGGTTTCCATGGCAGCTGGGAGCCTTTACTAGGCCTCTGCCAGGCTCTACTAGTAGCAGCAAATGATCTAGCATAGCATTGTTCAGTATAAGCAATCTACGGTAATGATTGCTTATTAAAGTTCACTCGAGAGACTTAAAAAGTGTAAAAAAAAAATTTGAAAACACTTTAAAATATAATAAATAAATAAAAAAGTCACCACCTTAAAGGGTTTACCCACCATAAGGTGATTTTTGTATGTACCTGGCAGGCAGTAATGGACATGTTTAGGAAGGATCTGCTCTTGTCTTGGGGCTAAATGGCTATGCTGTGAGAATACCATAATATTGTAGCTAGCTTTTTGTGAACTGGTATTTCCTGTTTCAGCTTTCTTTTTTTAACTACAAACCCTTATAATTCAATTTTCCTCCCTCCCACACATCAGCCATCCCACCCAATGACACATAAATGAGCAGCATCCATTCAAAAGACCTGTGGTTTTCAATCAGGGTGCCTACAGCTGTTGCATTAGTTGCAGATTGATCTCTCTCCCAACAAGCCATCGCTCCACCCATTGAAGCAGACAGGCTCCCTGTCATCAGTTGACTAGTGAGTCAGGTCTCGGCCGCATTGCAACCTGGGAAAAATCTGAGACAACAGCCATTTTGTATGCTGTTAAAAATTAATATTGGGGTGAAAATCACAGAAGAATTGTGAGAAAACCGTCACCACAGGTACAGACACTATGTTATGAACTACACTAACTTTACAGCCCCTGTAGCATAGTCAAATAAAAAAAAAATCCTGGGATACCCCTTTAACATAAATTTTAACTTATCCTCTATCTTCCAATTTCAAATAAAAAATGAAAGTGAAAAAGAACATAAAAATATTTGAAATTGCTGCATATGGAATTGTCTGACCTATTACATTATTGAACCTGTGAACAATGTATACGAAGAAAAAATAAAAACAGTGATTGCGATGATGCCTGGCACTAACCCTTAAGACGCGGCAATCAAACATGATCGCCGCATCTAAAGTGAAAGTAAAAGTATTCCGGCAGCTCAGTTTGCTGTTCGGGACCACCGCGGGGAAATTGTGGCATCCCAAACAGCTGAGTGGAAAGGAGGAAGGTCCCTACCTGCCTCCTCGCCATCCGATTGGTGATTTGCTGCTCCATGCCTGCTTCTTGCTCAAAAACGGTACCAATGAAAACTTCAGACCACAGCCCAAAAAATGAGCCCTCATATAGCCCAATATATGGAAAAATTTAAAAGTTATAAAATTTTCGTACAAAAAGTTAGAATTTTTAAAACAAGTAAATCAAAATCAAACCTGTATAAGTTGGGTATCATTTTAATCATATGGACCTACAGAAAAATATTAGGTTTCATTTTTACCAAAAAGTTTGCAGGGTTTAGGAATAAAATCCCGGGTATTCGGCGCCAGCCATTGATGAAATGAAGATTCGGCACAACTTGATAGATTCTAAGTTTCTTTATTTGCCGTGTCAAACGCGTTTCGAAGTCTTGCACCTCTTTCTCAATGACTGTGGCATACATACATGTCACTGGCTATATATAGTTTTTAAAAAAGGCGCCAGAGAATACAATTGGATTGGTTAAAAGAGTGTCATAGGGCTGCGCTGTGGTGTGTTGTAGAAGCGTCCAATGACGTAGCAGGTGTTTCATTCATAAAATTGGAACTGTGTGTTTTACATGTTATGCAATGAAATATAGCCGAAAAAATAAAAACTAGTGTATAAAAAGGGTTGCGAAACAACTCATTGCTGTCTATTATCTAAAAAATGGGCATATTGTGGTGAAAAAATAAAAAAATATTCACATTCGGTACGGGGAGGAAGTTACTGTTAGGCGCATGCGTGAGTTGTGTTTAGACGGGTGTTCATAGGATTGTAACAGTGGTCTCTGAAGAGTTGGGCTGCAGCGCTATCAATTGCCGGATAATAGGTATCTGAACTTGTTCTTTTAAAAGAAGATTTTTTTCTTCAGTGCAGGTATCTATATTGAATGGCAGCAGCAGTGGTCTTAAATAATGGTACTGCAGCGCTGTCAATATGCTAATTGGGATATGTGGGTTATACATGTACAGGCATCTATGTGAATGCTGAAGAACGAGTGCGCGCAGAGTGATGTGCGCTTGTCTAGTGTACAGGTATAAATTTACAATATTAATTGATGCATTGGGATGTGTTTAGGAATATTGTATTCCAGATGTACAGGTGTAATTTTGCAGTATACGTTTATATGGGTGTTTGTTAAAAAACTGCTTGTCGAGCAGCAGTGTAGTATAAAATATATATAGTGATATAGTGATATAATTAGTGAAATTTCAGCGGTATGAAGGTTTGGGTATCCTCAGCGCAAGTATATGTGTTGAATGGAAGCAGCAGTGGCCTCTAATAATGGTACTGCAGCGCTGCCAATATGCTAGTTACTGGATGTGAGGGCCTATTGTATGAAGTATTCTTAATTCTTTAGAGAGAAATATTTTGTACAAGTATGTATATAGAATATGGTGTTTAGTGACATGTCACTAAACACCATATTCTATATACATACTTGTACCAAGCCCATTTTGACCTTAAGGGGGTACTCTGCCACTAGACATCTTATCTCCTACCCAAAGGATAGGGGATAAGATGTCTGATCGCGGGGTCCTGCCGCTGGGGACTGCCGGAATCTCGGCTGCGGTACACAGCTGTAATTACTGCACAGAGCAAACTCACTCTGTGCGTAATGACGGGCAATACAGGGTCCGGAGCATCGTGACGAAATGGCTCCCCCCTTGTGACGTCACGGTCCTCCCCCCTCAATACAAGTCTATGGGAGGGGGCGTGGCAGCTGTCACTCCTCCTCCCATAGACTTGCATTAAGGGTGCGGGTCGTGACATCACAAAGGGGCGGATCTGTGATGTAATGATGCTCCGGCCCCTGTATCGCCCGTCAGTATGCACAGAGTGAATTTGCTCTGTGCAGTAATGACAGCGGGGTGCTGCAGCAGAGATCCCGGGGGCCCCCAGCAGCGGGACCCCCATGATCAGACATCTTATCCCTATCCTTTGGATAGAGGATAAGTAGTCTAGGGGCGGAGTATCCCTTTAAAGACCAGGCCAATTTTATTTTTGCATTTTCCTTTTTTCCTCCTTGCCTTCTAAAATCCATAACTCTTTTATATTTTCATTCACAGACCTATTTGAGGGCATGTTTTTTGCGTGGCCAATTGTACTTTGTAATGACACCTCTAAATTTACCATAAAATGTACGGCAAACACAAAAAAATTATTTTTTTAGTGAGGAAAATTTTAATGAAAACCAAATTTTGGAGGGTTTCGTTATTCTGTGGGTCAATATGATTAAAATGATAGCCATATTTACATACTTTCCTATTATTGTACTGCTTTTAAAAAATATCAAACTTTTTGTATAAAATCAGTATGTTTAAAAACCGCCCTATTTTGACCACCTATGACTTTCTCATTTTTCCGTATACATGGCTGTATAAGGGAAATTTTTTTGCGCTGTGATCTGTACCTTTAATCGTTACCACATTTGCATATTTGAAAGTTTTAGATTTTTTACATTTACACTGTTCACCATACGGGATCATTAAGATTCCATTTTTATAGTTCTGACATTTATTCACATGGTGATACCAAATATATTTATTAATTCATATTTTTTACGGTTTTTGGGGGTAAAATGGGGAAAAGGGACAATTTACATTTTTATTGGGGGAGGGGATTTAAAAAAAATTTTTTACTTTTTTTAATTTAATTTTTAACTTCTTTTTACAATTTTTATGTCCCCATACGGGACTATCTATAGCAATCATTTGATTGCTAAAACTGTTCAATGCTATGCATATGCCGCTATGCATATGCATATGCCGCTATGCATATGCGCATTGCCGCAGATGCCGTGATCTGTATTGATCACGGTATCTGAGGGGTTAATGGCGGACATTCCATAACCGCTGATGTCTGCCATTATCGGTGGGTCCCCGACTGCTGATATTAGCCAGGACCTGCAGTGCATGACATGAGTACCTAAATGTACATCCTTGTGTGTGAAGTACATTTACATCCATGGTCATTAAGGGCTTACTGAAGCATGACTCTTGCTGAAATGGTTTTGCTCATCAAAAAAATAAGAACTTTAAAAAATCCTGCTCACTGAGCCCTGCTGAGAGGAATTGTATCTCTGCGTTTCAAGTTAACCCTGGGACTGAGAGTGCATAGCTCTCAGGGTTTACCTATATGGGGTCAGAAGGATCAGATGATTCAGGGGCCACTGCAGTGATTGCCCTATGATGCCTTCTTTGGGACTCTTCAATGTTGTTATGGGATGTAGAAAATTACAAGAAGAAGGAGGGGGGTCATTATCCCCAATAACAGACTCTGATGTGTCAGAGGGCAGATATTGATATGCCTTCTTATATGAAAACAGACATTTTATATCACAAAAATCCATACCTGGCAGACTTGGAGGCCCTGATCTGACCTCCAGCTGGCATGGTGACTATCAGGACCCTGCAATTGCATTGCGAGTTCACTGATAGATGACATGGGGGACCCGCACCTCCTGTCAAACCTATAGATGCGGTGGTAGGTAATGAGCACAGCATCTACAGGGCTACAACTGGGATTCCGGCTGATTCTGAGCGCCCAGGATTTTTAGGAAATAAGGACACGTCCTGTTACGTGAACATATTCACTGCCAGAATATATCCATATGTCATGGGAAAGGGTTAAGATTTAACACCATGTTCTATTTGCTCTTTCTTTCTGCACTGCTGAAAGTGCCACTGTTATTATATTGCTGTGACTGTCCATACTTGTGACTTCGATAATAATCAGAGCACATTTTACTGGTAATCAATACAGAAATCCAGATAACTCCAAAGAGTTCAATAACTTTTTCTTAGACCTGTAAGCAATGATGTAGTTTGTAGTCATGTGTTAAAAGCAAGGATATTTCAAGCATTTGTAAGAAAAAAAAATGGGTCAAAAACTGACGCAAAAGAAGATCAGCATGTGTTAATCTTCATACCTCCTGTCATGAACAGTTTTGTATAGATTCCTTTATAATCTTTATCAATCATTTAGGTTGATAGGTGAGAGATTGATAAAACTGATTTGAATGAAATAAATGCAAAGTTGTCATCACCTTTTCTATCAGCTGTGTGAATCAAGTCTTAAAAGTGACTACTTTACACGTTCACAGATATTACTTGCTTTTGTATGCTCCGGGCTTTTGAGACATAATGGAATCACACATCGAGATGAATGAAAAAGGTAAGTAGTTCATGCAATTGTCCATCAATCCAAATGATGCGACAGTGCAATGCAGCTCAGTGAAATAAAGAAAACGGTCAAAATATTCATTAAACATTTGTGTATTCTCTATTTCCTTAAATACATATATATATATATATATATATATATATATATATAAAGCTCATCATAATATATAAAGTTAAAGAATAAGGTGGGGTTTATCATTATAGTTACCCCATGTTTTGGCGTAAAAAAAAAAAATGTGCAGAGCTTAGCATGAAAGGGTTATGGAGCCTTAAAGTTGTACTCTGGCCCTAATACATCTAATCCCCTATCCAAAGGTAATTGTGCACCCACCTTTATGAGCTCTCCGCAGCGCTGGAGACTCTGAGTGTGTAGTGTGGCATCACGACTCCGTCCCGTGTGATATCACGACTCTGCCCCCTCAATGCAAGTCTATGGGAGTCTATGACGGATATAGGCAACAATAATGAATATATACAGAATACAGGAGTGTACAATATAACTACATGAAATAGGAAACCTCTTAAATGCAAAATACATTTTTAGCAAGAACCAATCAATATATAAACCTATAGCTCCTTGCCATGAAATAGCAATAAAAAAATAAAAAAAATTAAATAAATGAGAAAGACAAAGCAACAAATTGTAGCTTCACCCAGAAAATAGTGGCTTGTGTTGACAAAACAGGAGACATCAATGTTACTTCAGAACTTATGATAAATGTTAAACCTTTCAAAAAAACCTTTATCAAAATGAATGTAAATGGTATCTAAGTCCCTAATCTTGTCATTACAGGAACCACAAATTCACTTCTAAATAGATCAGATTCTGCAATACTTACGTCTAAACAGAAGACAGTATAAGTGTAAGTAATACAATTGTTACAGCATTTGTCGCTCAACCAATCTTTTTGTCCTGTCACCACAACCCCCCTGTAGTCTATTGGGTCTTTTAATTGAATTGGGTGCTTCCCAATTCAATTAAGTAGTAATGGATGTTCCAGATACACATTTACAAGAAGGAGAATATGTACTGTTTATGCCTAATTTGGAAACAAGTGTTCCCCAAGACCATATTCATCAAATAAACCATCAGATCGGGGTGAAAGGTCCCAATTCTTCCAGGTATCTGTCCACATTCCCAGTAAGGATTAAAAGGCATCCTTTACTCCTGTTATTTAATAGTTAAATGCTGAAGGGATAATGGTGCCTTGTAAAAGTGATACGAACACTCATATTTGCCCTATCCCAGTGGCTAGCAAGCCAGGTCAAACTGAATTTAAATGCAAATTGGTTCATTATATAAAGGCCATAAACAGGATTACAATTCCAATGACTATTTTACCACCATTCATTTGGCCTAAGATATTTTTTCATCCCTACATACACATCCAAATGATCTTTTAACTTTCACTTCTGAAGGAGAATAATTAACAAGAACATAACTGTCCATTGCTTTTCAAGTAGAGCACCTTGGTCATTCTACATCTGAAGGTACTAAACAATATCAAAAATGGTTGCCAGATCGTTCATGTCTTTCTCTTAATCTGTTACACCAGTGACTTCCCATTTGTCAGTCACTATACTGGTTACCTATTCAGTCCAAAATAAAGTACAAAATCCTCACACTCGCCCATAAAGCTCTACACAGTGCTTCACTTCCCTACATCTCTTCTTTATTTCTTTCTACTATCTTGCATTTAGAGTTTTGAATGGGCCTTAAAGCCACATTTCTAGCAGGCCTAGATCATTTTGGTACTTTTAACCTGCAGGGAAAACGGTATCCAGATGTAGAATCCAAAAGGCTTCTTGCATGTAGACAGCGTGACCCAGTCACCTCCTCTACGTGGCAGGTTTACACTTTCTATGCCTATAATCTTGAGTGATACTAGCCCAAGATCAGGGGCATAGAACGTGTACACCTGCCACCCTGGATGGTTGGGGGGGGGGGGGTTGATTGGTCTCATGCTCTCTATATACAAGAGGCCTTTTGGATCCTACATCTGGATACCTGTTTCCCTGCAGGTTTAACCCCTTAAGGACCAAGCACATTTTCCCCTTAAGGACCAGGCCAATTTTATTTTTGCGTTTTCATTTTTTCCTCTCTGCCTTCTAAAATCAATAACTCTTTTATATTTCCATCTACAGACCCATAAAAGGGCTTGATTTTTGCGTGACCAATTTACTTTGCAATAAAACCTCTCATTTTACCATAAAATGTACGGTGAACCCAAAAAATATTTTTTAGGGAGGAAATTTAAATGAAAACCACAATTTTGCACATTTTGTATGGTTTCGTTTTCACACTGTACACTGTAAGGTAAAAATGACACGTGGTCTTTATTCTGTTGGTCAATACAATTAAAATGACACTCATGATAAGATACTTATATATTTTTGTATTGCTTAAAAAAATCGTAAAACTTTTTGTACAAAATCAGTAATCTAAAATGGCCTCATTTTGACCACCTATAACTTTAAAATGTTTCCGTATATCGATACCACATTTGCATATATAAAACTTTGAAATAATTTTTTATAAAAAAAATTTTTGGGAATAAAATGTGAAAAAAAAGCATCATTTTCTGATTTTTTTTTATTTTTTACATTCACGCCGTTCGCCGTATGGGATCATTAACATTATATTTTGATAGTTCGGACATTTACACACGCGGTGATACAAAATATGTTTGTTTCTAAAAATAAAATTTACGCTTTTTGGGGGTAAAATTGAAAAAACTGACAATTTTCATTTTTATTGGGGGAGGGGATTTTTCACTTTTTTTTCTCTTTTTTTTTTTACATTTTTCTACTTTTTTTTAACACTTTTTATGACCACATAGGCGACTATCTATAGTGATTGCAGATGTCGGCTATTACTGGCAGGTCCCTGCCTGCTGATAGCAGCCAGAACCTGCGATGTATGAAGCGAGCACCTCTCCGATGCTCGCGGTCACACACAGGATGTAAATGTATGTCCTGGTGCGCGAAGTACCACAAAACCAAGACGTATATTTACGTCCGTGGTCGTTAAGGGGTGAAACTACCATAATGATCTAGGCGTGATTGAAGAGATGTGTCTTTCGGGCACATTTAAAACTGTGAATATTGGATATAAGTCTGAGGGTTTGGAGTATTGCATTTAAGAAAACTGGTGCAGCATGAGCAAATTCTTGGAGACAGGAATAATAAGTTATGGAACACGTTAGTTTTAGATCACTAGCAAAGTAGAGAGCACATGTAGGCTAGTGGAAAGAGATGAGAGAGGAGATGCAGGGAGTATTATGTGGGGATTGTGTGATTCTGGACTGAAAAGGTAACTAGTGTAGTGATGAGCGGCAGGGGCCATATTCAAATTGGCTATATTTTGCCAATATCTGAATGAATATTTACCCTATGTTCACGAAACTAGCATATTCGCTATGTTCGTTCCCTTTTTTTTCCATGCGAACATTGAAATTCGTATAGTGCGCACGCGCGATTATATCTTTCAACTAACACTATACCCTACACTAGAACCTATCTGCTAAACTAAATTACCCTAACACTATCATTTTTTTACACAGTACACATCATTGTTGTGATGTGTACTGCGAAGAAAAAAAATTATATTCCTCATTCCGAATATATAGAGCTATATTCTAAATATTCGTGAAAACGCAAAGTGTCGATATTCGCTGTAATAATTAACATTTCGAATACTAATGCTCAACACTAGTGACTGACAAAAGGGGAGGCATTGGTATAACAAATGGAACATGCCCATGCTGACTCTACCAGAGGACAGAGAAGATAAGAGGACAGGAACATTGGGCGGATGCAGAGGAGCTGCTTGGAAGCGATTTGACAGTTGAGTATCTATTTTGTTTTTCATGTTACCACATGAAGAAGTGTGAGCATCCTATCTACTATATGAGGGCAGTTTGGGGGTCTCAACTATAATATGGAGCAGATTGGCGGACCTAATAATATATTGGGACACAAAGGAGTATAACTACTACATGGGGCAAAGAGTGATATTACCCAGTGTTGTCATGGTGTGGTGGTATTAAGTGTTCCTTGTATATTGGAATTATTGGAAATTACGGTCTTGGTATTTTGATTTGGTCAGATATAGTATAATAGTAATATGTATGGTGAAATTCGCTTCTCTTTTTTGTGGGTATCACCTCATGCACAGCGGGTCCCGGCTGCTAGTGTGGTGACACGGGTGGAATGTGGATGAGATGTTCACTTTGTGACACCAGGGAACCATTAACCTACACGGTCTGAGGTTGAGATAGCTTCTCCTGGGCCAAGAGCGGGACAATGATGACACTGATGCATGTTACAGATAACTATCTTTACTGAGGCAGGAATTGTTGTTAAAATCCTCACCGTAGAGATTTTGGTGCAGAGGGAAGTGCAGAATGAACCCGGAAACCTGTTGAAACTGCAGATTTGAGATAAATGACAGCCCACGCTGAATTTAGAGATGAGTTACTGACTGACTGACTGAAGACTATTTTTCCCTAGAGCTTTGTTCTTACTGCCAGGCTTTGACTTGGGGTTTCCTAGGATTTGCGTAGCTGAAGATTTGAGAGTTTTCTCCTCCTTAGGCTGCCTCTGACTTCCTCACACACTTCTCCACCATGTTACTTGGACTAAACCTCAGCTAGGACTCAACTAAACTCCTCCTTTCACCTACACTTTTAAGGCTGAAGTTGGGAGGCACCCCATTGGGGTGTCAGGGTCACCCGGGTACCTTTGCAGCATTCCCTTAAAAAGACAGTAAAGCAATTCATCACAATATAACACAGTGCAATTTAACAAAATATAAGATGGAGTAGTGACAGTAGTGGAGTAGGGGCAGCAGGGATGCCTGAGGCACACTTTAGATCACAGGGTGACATCCTGTTCTGGGACACCACACCAGCAGCAGCTGAAGATCCGCCAATAAAGACGGACATCAGCGATCATGTTGATGGCCGTCATTAAACATTCAGAAGCAGTGATCAATACTGATCACGGCATCTGCTGGAGTATAGGGGGGGGGGTTGGGAGTGGGTTTCATCGGACCACCCACGGCATAATGGTAGTCTAATAAGTTAAAATGACAAATGGAGGTCCCCACACATGCCTCCCAGTCTGGATTGAAAATATAAAAGAGGTATGGCTCTTTCAAGTCGAAGGGGAAAAAACAAAATGCAGAGTTGAAACTGGGTGTGTCCTTAAGGCCAAAATAGGCAGTGTCCTTAAGGGGTTAAGGTGCATGGTGGTGATGGTAATGGTGGTGGGTGTTGTCAAGTAATGGATAATACAATAGATACAATTCTAGGTCTGACTCTGCATGGTATCTTAATGACTGGGGTGGTCTTGTACCATCTTTGAATGTCAGCTTTATTACTTGAAGGTAATATATCAGCTCTATACAATGCCCAGTGCTACAAACATGGGCAGATTGCTGATAAAAACAAATAGCACTTGTTTCTTAGCTGACGGTATTGCTGATTGCAAAATTATAAAATTAAGCTCTACTTCTAAGCTCAGTAGTCAGAAAGGCTGGTGTCACGGTCCGGTCAGATGGCAGGAGGTGGATCCCCTGGACCAGAGGAGAGATGGCGTGGGCCGTACCAGGGGAACGGAGTCTAAGGGATTACTGGTTTTCACCAGAGCCCGCCGCAAAGTGGGATGGTCTTGCTGCGGTGGTAATCCCCAGGTCGTTCCACCTGGTAGCGACTCAACTCCTCTGGTTGCTGATATAGACGCGGTACAGGAGGGATAGGCAGAAGCGTAGTCAGATGTATCAATGATCAGGGCAGGCAGCACAGGTTCTAAGGCGGTAGTCACGGGCAATGGGTCGGCAACAGGAAGGGTAACATTGAAACAAAAGGGTACGCTTTCTCTAGGCACAAGGCACAAAGATCCGGCAGGAGGCTGTGGTAGAAGAAGGTATTTATAGGAAGTACACAGATGAATGCCTAATTAAGTCAAACCAGCACTACCTCTCACAAACCTTAACCCTTAATAACCACTTTGGGCCAGGCACCAATCACTTGTGCTCCGGCCCTATAAACCTAAGAGTCCCGGCGTGCGCGCGCCCTAGAGAGCGGGAACGCACACGCCGAGAAGCCGGAGCGCTGCCTGGGGACACACGCTGTGAGCGCTCCGAGGAAAGCAGGGGGCCCGGAGCGCTCAGCTTAACAATACCCACCCCCCTTTGGTCTCCCCCTCTTTTTGGTACCAAAGAACTTGAGGATGAGGCTGCGGTCCAGGATGTTCTCCTCCGGCTCCCAAGATCTCTCTTCAGGACCGCAACCCTCCCAGTCGACCAGAAAGAATTTTCTTCCTTTAACCACTTTGGATGCCAAAATCTCCTTGACAGAGAAGACATCAGATGTGCCAGCCACAGGAGTGGGAGTGGTGATTTTAGGGTAGAAGCGGTTAAAGATGGCAGGCTTATGGAGGGAGACATGGAACGAATTAGGAATCCTAAGGGAGGAAGGGAGCTGGAGCTGATAAGCCACAGGATTTATCCTCTTCTTAATCTTGTAGGGTCCCAAGTAGCGAGGACCAGGTTTGTAGCTTGGGACCCTAAAACGAACATACTTGGCACACTCTAGGGAAAGAAAACCTGAGGAGCTCTGCGTTTTTTTATCCGCTTGGGACTTCATGCGGGCAGAGGCTTGTAGTAGGGCAGTACGAATCTCACGCCAAATTGTGGAGAAATCCTGGATGAGCTCATCAACTGCGGGAACTGCTGAGGTGGTAGAAAAGGGCAGAGGAGGTAGAGGATGACGTCCATAGACCACAAAGAATGGAGATTTATTGGAAGCGGAGGAATTCTTGTAATTGTAAGAGAACTCCACCCACGGGAGGAGATCTGCCCAGTTGCCTTGGCGAGAAGAAACAAAGTGTTGAAGATAATCTCTCAGGACTTGATTCACTCCTTCCACTTGACCGTTTTATGGGGGTGGTGAGAAGAAGAGAAATCTAATTTCACTTTGAGCTGACCCCAAAGAGCCCTCCAGAATTTGGATACAAACTTCACACCTTGATCAGAAACAATATGCGTGGGTAAACCATGCAGACGGAAAATGTGCTTGAAGAATTGCTTAGCCAGTAGTGGCGCAGAGGGCAGCCCAGGTAATGGTACGAAGTGCGCCATTTTGGAAAAACGGTCCACTACCACCCAAATGACAGTCATGCCATAGGAAGTAGGAAGGTCGGTCACGAAATCCATGGCGATGTGGGACCATGGGGTCTCAGGGACAAGAAGAGGTAAAAGCAATCCAGCTGGCTTCTGGCGAGGCGACTTGTCCCGTGCGCAGACCGTACAAACCTGGACGTAGTCCGAACATCCCTCTCCACAGAAGGCCACCAATATCTTTGGGTGATTAGCTGGAGTGTCTTCAGGACTCCTGGGTGACATGCAAACAAGGAAGCGTGACACCACTTTAGGATTTTAAGGCGCTGACGAGGAGGGACATAGGACTTGCCAGGAGGAAGAGAGCGCAGGTCCACAGGAGCAACGGCAATCAGGCGCTTGGGCGGAATAATATGCTGGGGAGTAGACTCGTCACCCGCCACATATGAAGAGCGGGAGAGGGCATCTGCCCTGATGTTCTTGCTTGCCGGACGGAAATGGATCACAAAATTGAAGCGAGCAAAGAACAGGGACCAACGAGCCTGGCGTGGATTGAGCCTCTGTGCGGACTGAAGATAGGAAAGATTTTTGTGGTCCGTGTAAATGGATACCGGATGGATCCCTCAAGAAGATGTCTCCACTCCTCAAGAGACAATTTGATGGCCAGCAACTCCCTGTCACCAATCGAGTAGTTTCTCTCGGCTGGGGTGAAGGTCTTCGAGAAAAAGCCGCAAGTTAGGGTCCTGCCTCTAGGTGACTTCTGGGTGAGAAAAAGGCTTCCAGAGAAAAAGGCTTAGTGGGGTCTGGTCTGGAAAGTACAGGTGCGGTGGCAAAAGCGGCTTTCAAGGACTGGAAAGCTTCTTCTGCTTGAGAAGGCCACGATTTGGGATTAGCACCTTTCTTGGTCAAGGCCACTATGGGAGAGACCAGGGTGGAGGAATGAGGAATGAATTGCCTATAATAGTTGTCGAAACCCAAAAACCTTTGGATGGCACAAAGTCCAGAGGGGCGTGGCCAGTCCAGAACTGCGGAGAGCTTAGCCGGGTCCATCTGTAAACCTTGGGCGGAAATTATGTACCCCAGGAAGGGCAGATTGGACTGCTCGAACAGGCACTTCTCAATTTTTGCGTAGCGGCGGTTTCTTCGAAGGTGTGAAAGGACTTGGCGTACATGTTCCCGGTGTTGTTCAAGGTTTGAAAGGTTTGAGGAGAAAATGAGAATGTCGTAAGAAAATACCCTCTCTAAAAACACTAGCCCCATTTAATTGGCCAGATAAATATATGACGTTTTTAGGCATCCATCTAACCAAGACGACGGCATCCATTTTCTCAGAAAACTACACTCCGTTGTTGAATAGAATTAAACAACAACTGGCTAATTTTAAACTCCCCATGACTTCATGGTTAAGTAGAAAAAAATGATCTTAAAACGTATATAGTCCCTCAAATCCTAGATGTTCTACAGACCCTACCAATTGCGGTTCCTACCTCCTTTTTTAACACCCTCCGTCAGGAATTCACTAGATTCCTATGGACTGGTAGAAAGCCAAGACTCCCCCATAGACTGCTAATTCTTTAATCCTTGCAGGGAGGCATGGGCCTACCAGATCTATATAAATATTACCAGGCCATACATCTTACAAGATGGCTGGATTTAGCCCGTCCAACCCCCAGGCCTTTATTCGCAGAACTGGAATGGTGCCTCATGGATAGTGCCTCTCGGGGAGCACTTAGGTCGTCTCTTTCTGCCAGTCCTTTACCAAACTCCCTTAACCCCTTAACCAAGGGCACCATCCAAACATACCGCAATTACTTAGCCTCAGAGTCAGGTATACACAACATATCCCCGGTAGCTCCCCTTTCAGATTTGCCCCTCTATTTAAACTTGGGAGGCGACCACAGGGATGTTTGGTCACGTTTCAGCAGGTTCACCATAAAATATCTTTACTCCACCGAGAATGGTGATCCAGCGGGCTTGCTGCCCAATATCGCACGCAAGGAACTTAATTTTCTATCACGTCTACACTTACGACAAACAACTAGGCAATTTTGTAGACTCCTCCCCTCTCTACCCCCTCTTTCTTGGCTTGATAAATACTACCTTCTTCCTATGCTTCCCAAAGGTATTATGTCTAATTTGTATGCAGATTTACTGATCTCTTCTTCACCTACGACACCTAGTTATCTGCTTGCTTGGAACACTGAGCTAAATATTACTTTTTCTAGAGATGAAGTTAAAACTATTCTCTCACGCTCACATGGTTTCTCTAGATGCGTTAGAATTCAAGAAAACTCCTTCAAGCTCCTGACTAGGCGATACCGCATGCCAGAGTGGCTTTATCGCCTTAAACTCGTTAACAGTAATCTTTGCTGGCGTTGTAATGAAGAAACTGGCTCCTTATCGCATATCTGGTTGTTCTGCCCTAGGCTCAAGCACTTCTGGGAGGGTGTTTTAAGGACTATAGAATCAATTGCCAAAGTGAAAATTCCCTTTTTTGCACCTCTTCTGCCCTTGCACCCTGCTTTTACCCCTAAGAAGGCAGACTTAGCTACCATGCTTTTGATTCCTACCCTTTGGCGTCAAACGGAATCCCCCACATTGAATTCTTGGTATGCAAAAATTGATTATATATACCGCATGGAAGAGCTGGTTAGCTGGGAGTTTAGGAGACATGATGCCTTTTTGAAAACTTGGTCCCCATGGAAGCAGTTCCGCTCCTCACTCACTGGTTATCTATCTCCCCAACCACATGAAAACTTCTAGATCACGCCTTTAGCTGTATCTCATTCATGGCCTTAACTGACTATTTCGATTCATCACTCTCCCAATCATCAAGATTCTCCTGACATGATATTCCTCTGTCACATTAACACCTTCCCTTGTAGACATCTCCCCTGAGGTGCTTAAGTCCTTAAAAGTTTTGTTGTAATACTTTAGACAATTCTGCAATTTACATATGCTGTTATAGTTGCCATGAACTGTCTGGTTTGTATATAGTTTATCTTGTTTGTTTTATACCACCCCTCTTTTCATCTCATCCCCTCTCTTCTACTTTTCTTCTGTTTCCCCTGTTTCTTTGTTCCTCCCACCTTTCCTTCCCCACTCTTCTCCGCACTCACTCCATACTCACCTCCGATTTCCTCTTATCCTCGTTCCCCCCCTTTCCTTCCTCTTCCTCCTCTCTTCTTTCTTTCCCCTAGGTTTTGGCGGCTTTAAACCAAAGCACTGTTTTACTCCCCTCTATTATACCTTGGAAGCTGTAATAAGCTGTTGTTAATATACCAACATATTATTACCTTACTGTATATGGTGTACCACTATGTAGGGCTTATAGGTCCTATTTCTATTATAGATTGTGCTTAGACATGTTTATGTACAAGAGAAACCCTACTTGTCCTGTACATCCTCTTTTCTTTTCTGTACCCCTTGTTTTAAAAAAAAAGTTTAATAAACAGAGATTTGAAAAAAGAAAATGAGAATGTCATCAAGGTATACGACCACGCAGGTGTAAAGCAGATCACTGAAAATGTCATTGACAAATTCTTGAAACACGGCAGGTGCATTGCAGAGTCCAAAGGGCATCACCAGGTATTCAAAATGGCCATCCCGTGTGTTAAAGGCGGTCTTCCACTTGTCACCCTCTCTAATTCGGATCAAGTTGTAAGCTCCACGGAGATCCAGCTTGGAAAGATTCTGGCTCCACGCAGACGGTCAAAGAGCTCAGAGATCCAGGGGAGAGGGTATCGGTTCTTAACTGTGATCTTGTTAAGTCCTCTGTAATCAATGCAAGGGCGGAGGTAGCCGTCCTTTTTAGTAACAAAGAAAAAAACAGCTCCAGCTGGAGAAGAGGACTTCCTTATGAAACCCCTATGCAGGTTTTCTCGGATGTTTTTCGACATGGCAAGAGTCTCTGGTGGAGAGAGTGGATAGATACGACCCCGAAGAGGAGTAGTCCCTGGCATCAGATCGATCGGACAATCATAGGGTCTATGAGGTGGAAGAACTTCAGCTTGCTTCTTACAAAAGACATCAGCAAAACTGTGGTAGGGTTCTGGAAGGCCTGGTGGCGGAGAAGCAACAGGGTCTTGCTTGACGGGTACAGTCTTGAGGCAGGGGCCGAAGAAAGAGGACCCCCAACTCTGGATTTCTCCGGT
Source organism: Hyla sarda (assembly GCF_029499605.1). Classification (NCBI taxonomy): domain Eukaryota; kingdom Metazoa; phylum Chordata; class Amphibia; order Anura; family Hylidae; genus Hyla; species Hyla sarda. The sequence goes on along the minus strand of NC_079193.1, from coordinate 202,364,378 downwards.
GGTCCAATCCAGGACGGGACAATGGCGCTGAAGCAAGGACAAAGCTCAGGAGGAGTTCAGAGAAGCAAAAGGGTAGGAGAAAGAACTCCAAACTTTCAGTATGCAGAAAGTCAATGTCCATCTGTAGAGGTGGAGTGCGGTACTGGACAGTAGTAGTAAGTCTCTCTCCATTAACTGTAGAGATGATGAAAGGCTTGGACAAACGGACCACAGGAATTTGATGCTTGTCTATCAAGGAGGCATGGATGAAATTGCCGGCAGATCCTGAATCCAAGAAGGCTGTGGCAGTGAAGGAAGACTTGGCAGGCATAGAAAGCTGCACAGATACCGTCAGGCGTGGAGAGGAAGAATCCACACCTTGCAACATCTCTCCTGCGTTTACTAGGTGTGTGCGTTTCCCAGAACGCGGAGGACAGAGAGGACAGTCTCTGAGGAAATGCTCGGTACTAGCACAGTACAGACAGTAATTTTCGTGTCTGCGACGACTCCTTTCTTGTGAGGTCGGGCGAGACCGGTCCACATACATGGCTTCCACGGCGGGAGGCCCAGAGAAGAGGTGCAGTGGATGCTGAAAAACCGGAGACAAGCGAGAATAGCATCCTGTACAAGCCTTCTCTCTTTCTTAGAGGAGTTCCTCTTGTCTCTCTGAGAAACGCTTGTCAATCCTTGTGCCAGGAGAATGAGGTCACCAAGGTTAGCAGGTATCTCACGTGCAGCTAGAACGTCCTTAATCTCACTGCTTAGTCCCTTCTAGAATGTAGCACATAGGGCTTCATTGTTCCAATTCAACTCTGAGGCGAGATTACGGAATTGGATGGCGTAATCACCCACACAAGCTCCTCCTTGGGTCAAATTTAGCAAAGCTGTCTCTGCAGAAGATTCCTGGGCGGGTTCCTCGAATACACTCCAAAACTCCCGACAGAAGCGCTGGACGGAGGTTGTGGCAGGATCAGAGCGGTCCCACAATGGTGTAGCCCAGGCCAGGGCCTTCCCGGTGAGCAGACAGAGTATGAATGCCACCTTAGCACGCTCAGAAGGAAATAGGTCGGCCGACATCTCAAGGTGCAGAGAACACTGGGTAAGGAAACCACGGCACTGTTTTGGATCTCCAGCATACTTCTCAGGCAGGGACAGGAGTACTCTGGAAACAGTTGCTGGCAGAGGAGCAGTTACAGGCGGTGGAGTAGGCTGCTGCTTTGTAGAGATGATCTGCTGCAACATGGCGGTCATCTGCTGGAGCTGGCGGGCCTGCATGGCAATGACCATAGGCAGATCCTTAGGATCAGGTACCTCAGCGGAATCCATGGCCGGATCTTACTGTCACGGTTCGGTCGGATGGCAGGAGGTGGATCCACTGGACCAGAGGAGAGATGGCGTGGGCCGTACCAGGGAAACAGAGTCTAAGGGATTACTGGTTTTCACCAGAGCCCACTGCAAAGCATGATGGTCTTGCTGCAGCGGTAATCCCCAGGTCGTTCCACCCGGTAGCGACTCAACTCCTCTGGTTGCTGAGATAGATGCGGTACAGGAGGGATAGGCAGAAGCGTAGTCAGACGTAGCAATGGTCAGGGCAGGCAGCACAGGTTCTAAGGCGGTAGTCACGGGCAACGGGTCGGCAACAGGCAGGGTAACACTGGAACAAAAGGGTACGCTTTCTCTAGGCACAAGGCACAAAGATCTGGCAGGAGTCTGTGGGAGGAGAAGGTATTTATAGGCAGTGCACAGGTGAATGCCTAATTAAGTAAAACCAGCACTGCCGCTCACAAACCTTAACCCTTAATAACCACTTTGGGCCAGGCACCAATCACTGGTGCACTGGCCCTTTAAATCTAAGAGTCCCGGAGCGCGCAAGCCCTAGAGAGCAGCAACGCACACGCCGAGACGCCGGAGCGCTCTGAGGCCAGCAGGGGGCCCGGAGCGCTCAGCGTAACAGCTGGACTGAGCTGCAGCATGCACACATTCTATTTCCCCCACCCTTCCCTGCGGTGCATGTTTGATGCACAGGGTTTGGCTTTCAGCACTATGACTCTCGAGCTTAGAAGAAGTAAAACATGATTTTACAACTTTATAAACATCCATCAGCTAAGAGACAGGTATCAATTGTTTTATTTCCCCATTAGGTACTGTATATGAACTGAACGATTCCCTAGAAGTTTTTTAATGCAGTTTTTAATATAGAATTAAAGCTGTAAATTTATTTAAAATAAATAGGTAATACTAAGGAAGGTCTTTTATGCCTCCTTTTTGAAAATGGTTCTAATTCCAATTCAACTAAACCTTTATATTTGCGATCTACTTATAATATAATAACCTTCTTTCATTATTTCTCAGTAGGTGGAAGTAGGTTAATAGAAACGGGAAAATGTGGATGTGAAAGGAAAGAAATGAACACATAAATGTTGTGTGTACATGAACATTCTGTATACCATTGCCCACACACCTTATCAACTGAAAAAAAAAAATCTTACCATTATGTTATGGTTGCTGGAAATGCAGGATAATGAATGACTGAAGGTTTGTTGAACACACACAAAAAATTACACACACACATTTATTCTTTCATTCAGAATGTTTTCAGACTCTTGCCCTTGTTTAGATTTTGTTGTGAAAAAAAAATCTTATTTACCCCTAAATCTGTCCTAAATTCTCTCTAATGACCCCATTATACTAAAAAGGAAAAACAACAATTTTGAATGGATATAGGTCTATTAAAGGGTTATTCCAGGATTTTTTTTTTTAATTTGACTATGCTACAGGGGCTGTAAAGTTTGTTTACTTCAAAATATAGTACCTGTGTTTGATGGCTGGTCTCGCAATTCTTATGGAATTTTTGCCCCAATGTTTATTTCTAGCAGCATACAAAATTAGTGTTGTCTCTGGCTTTCCAAGGTTGCAGTGAAGAAATAACACCACTAGTCAGATGTTGAACGGGAGCCTGTCTGCTTCAATGGGTGGAGTGATCATTCTCCACAGGGCTTCAAGGTATTGTAGTTTCCTGAACAGCACGCATAACTCAGGTGTACAGCAAAGGGTGGGGTGACTGATGTGTGGGTGGGAGAAAAGTAAACACACTTACAAACAAGGGATCCTGGAACTTGTAGTTGGAGTTAGGGAATTTCATCAAGAAATAGTAATTTCACAAAAAGAAAACAGCAGCGTTATTGTGTACTCACAACACAGCTATTTAGCCCCAAGACAAGCATGGATCCTTCTTAAAGAAGAACTCCAGCCAAATGAAATTACATTTATACAGCTGCACACAATAAAGTTATATAACTTTGCAACCTGAAGTGTAATCTTTGCTGAGCACAAACCCTGTTTCTCTCCAGTCAGGAAGTTCAGGAGTTCTTACCACACTGATGACTAACGTCTACTGTAGATGACACTTCACTCTCCCTTCTCCCCAGCTCAGAAAGCTGACAGCATCAGTATGCCGTGTTTGAGTGTCCTTCATTGGCTGGAGGGCAACACACTCCCCTCACTGCTCACTCTCTCAGCAGCTCCTCCCTGCAGCTCACACAGGAAACAAACTCAGTGTGTGGAGTTTTTTGCTAACTCTGGATTTTCAAAGCCTGTTCATGAGGGCTGTGGGGTCTGATTTTGAAACAAATTATCTGGGATGCCTTGTGAAGTCATGTTGAGCATATATATATATATATATATATATATATATATATATATATATATATACAATAAGAACAGCACCTCCAGAAATGTAAAGAAAAAAAGAAATTGGGGTGCCCGCATATTCTGAACCTCGGTCCACTGGTTCCTCAATGCATACAAAAATATAGAAGCAGCACACCACAGGTAGATTTCAAAGGAACGGTGAATTTATTCCATGATGTGAGAGACTACGTTTCTCCAGCCTCACACTGGCTTTCTCAAGTGCCATTTGCTGCGATAGATATACCTGAAAAGAGGGCATGCCATGTAATGAAATATATAAAAAGGGTCCGGGAGGGTGAGAGAAATCCGCCTGACAGTAGGAGGGGAATACCAGCAGCTTATATGGAGTAGTCCCTCCCACAAATCTGGATAACTTAGCCTCATACTTGTGGTCAGGAAAATTGTCAGAACTGAGCCCTATACATACCTACCTAACTCTAAAGAAGTCTGAGTTGTGCCATAACTGCTGTGATAGATACAACTGAAAAGAGGGCAAAAACAACAAGTAGGGTAGAATATAAAGCAATTTTTTTAAGAAAGCAGTTCACTTAACCAGACTTCTGAATGCAGAGGACATTTCATGATGTGGGTCAGGTATATACTTAATGTGACATTTTGACCTCCATCTGACGAGTTTCTTGATCACATGAACAGGGATATTATTTTTGGAGGCTGCGGAGGCTGCACAGATTCTGAATGAATGCCCTGTGATGGACAATGGATTAACTCCTAAATTAACCAATAATCTATGTACAAACTTAATAAAGACTGTAGTGGACAGAGCAACCCCAGAGATAATTAGTAAAGGGCAATCAGGGGATACATGATCAATAACTTTCAACCATTCTTGAATGACTTTAACTGGGCACCAATTATTACCAGTAGGAAAGTATTTTATGACCTCAACTTTCCCGTGCTCTAAAGTTTTGGATGGTTGCAAATTAAGCACAAAATAGGACCCACATCAGACCATCTGACTTTTCCGGAGGTAATCATTCTTGACCTTGTTACAAAAGAATTCACTAGGTATTAAGATACTAAATATGTAGCTGTTTTAATAAGTAGACTATCATGAAATCCAAAAGGCAATCTGGATAAAGCATCTGACAAAGATCTGAACCGCTGACCAGACACTGGTTGTCGAGTAATGCTAACCGTATTACTGCTTTTCAATACACCTTTCAATATAGCCCGGATAGGTTGGGCAGAGAACAGTGAAGCCTGGCCTAGATATTCTAGAGAAAGGAAATGTTGTATCCCAGAAAGATATAACTTAATGGTGGAATGTGAGAGGTTTATATTTGAGTGGCAGAAAGAAACAAAAGTAATTAGGTATACAATATGGTCAGAGCCCTCAGGAGGAAATGTACAACTTCCACACTGTTTTGTAAATCCTGAGCATGTTAGTGCATAGTGATTTTGAAATGAGAATCTTGGCATTACACAAAAGTTGATCCAGCCCATCATTAGCAAACTGGGATGAGGAGATGGAGTGGCTGTGACATCCGCATCGGGACAAACCTGGAAACAATGCTCAAGATTAAAGTGTCACAGAGCATCTGCCACAATGTTCTTTTCACCACTAATATGAGAAAACACAAAATGGAATTTATGCACCAAGGATGACCATATAAACCTTCTTACGAAGGATTGCCCTGGAACTAGAGAGGCCTTTATTCATGATATCTAATACTGCAGAGTTTTCCGACAGGAAAACTACTGTCTGATTAGTCTACTCTGCACCCCACACTTGGGCTGCCACCACTACTGAGTAGATTTCAAAGAGTGGAGAATTATCTGTGAAACCGTGAAAACACAGAATTTCAACTGGCCAATCACCAGCCAGCCAATGCTGACCATAGCTGCAAACCCACATGATGATGCTGCATCCATATGTATGCAGGGGGAAGAATGTGACGGTCTAGGAATGAACATTGATATACCATTCCAATGGGATACAAAATTATCCCACTGGCTAGATCTGCCAGTGCATCTCGGTCCAATCTGACTATGATATTCTGATCTGTAGCAGATGGTAGCAACTTTAAGAGCCTACATATAAATGCTCTTCCTTGCAGAATGATCCTAGTTGCAAAATTCAGCATACCGAGAAATGACTGTAGTTCTGCCTTTGTGGATAACTGTGAAATGACAACCTTATGAATAGCTTCCTGAATCCTGATCAATTTGTCACCAGGTAGGCTACCTTGCATCCTTATGGTATCTAACCGAAAACCTAAAAAAGTAATTTCTGTACTGGGACCTTCAATCTTGTTAGTAGCAACAGGGACCTGCAGATTCGCAATCAAAGTAGTCAGGGTGCCTAAATCCCGTGGGGCCACAGATGGATGTTCTATTAAGAAGAAATCATCAAGATAATAAATCACCTGATTACAGTGATCACGGTTAACTAAAACCCAGTGGAGATCCTGGGCAAACTGGTCAAAAATCCACTGTCTACTCTTAGACCCAAAGGCTAATTTGCTTGTGAAATAATATAGACTCTGCCCCTTCATACCATGCCACAAGTTAGGTTTAATGGGAAGCAACTTAAAGGCATCCAAAATATCTGCTTTGGACAAAAAAGCTCCTCTTCCTAACTTAAAAGATCACCTGAATTGCCTCGTCAATGGATGAGTATGTCATGGAAAATTCCTCAGATGGAATCAAGGAATTGAGGATTGGTACATATGAAGAATGGGGCGCAGATAAATCATAGATTAACCTTTTTTTTATTGGAGAACTTGCCACACACTAAACCTACTGGATTAACCCTCCAAATTGGAAAAGGAGGCACAAGCAATGGACCGATAACAAGCCCTTTCTGCAACACAACCTGCAACAGTGAGGTAACCGAAACTGGGACTTTGTGAGCGGATAACAGATCGCTCCATTCAAAAGTAGACTGAGAGTGTGGAATTAAGCCTGTGTGGAACCCTTCAGACAAGCCATTGATAATGTATAAAACCCAAACTCTATCGGGACGACCTGACAGATAACAACTCAACAGTTCCACATTGACCACGCTTAGTCATGCCAAATTTCCTTTGTACGGACTGGACACTTTAGGGTGTTCCAGAAAACAAATGGAACATAAATGCAGGAGTCTGCATTGATTATAATGGCACAAGGTATAGTTGTAGTTATTGCATATTTGAGATTTGCCTAAATATTTGGTTGGCCGACCTAATTTATCCAATGCAGAAGAAGGTTTACTGGCAAGAGGTAATGATCCTGAAGAATGCCTGGACTGTGAAAACAAATTAGATGTGTTCTGTTCATCACACTAATCTGAAGTGTGAGTCATAGAGTTACATAAATTACAAACCAGAGAAGTGGCGGCAAAAGAGCTCGATATCAGTACTAGCCCAATTGGTGACATGATTAAATTGTATCAGAGCTGCAGAAAAGGACCCATGGTACTAACAAAAGGCTGTACCACCATACTTACAAGCTAGGCTCACAACTTTATATAGGTACAAATCTAATTTTTCTCTTCTGAGAGGATTGACAGAACAGATCACATTGTGAAAAAGACTAAAAGCCAAAACAGGAACTCAGGAATAGAAAGCTTACGATTTAACCTGACGTCTTTGGATTTCAATATGATGGATATTTCACCAAAAGCAATGGTTTTGTTAACAGGCACCTCGTGGGATGCCACTAGCAAAGATGCCAGGTTAATATCCTTGTCTTCTATTACATCTGATGAAGCATATCAGCAAAATCGTGTTTGGGGTAGAGGTGAGATATTTTCTGGATAGTGTGCATGCAAATTTTTCCATTATTGTATTTGCATGCTGTTCTGCTGTAGTGTGACAATTTATCTGTTATGTTAATATATCACATATGTATCTTGTTGTAGATAGTTATTCTATCCCATAGCTCTGTGCCTCAGACATGTTTAGATACCCTAGACATATTTATGGGCCTGATTTGGTCAGTTAATGCCACTTGCTTTTGGTGCTGATACCTACCATGATACATCTCCAGACAGCCACCCGCATCATGATGTTTATATGATTAAATCCACCTTGCAATTATGTTCCTGTGTATTCTGTGTACCCATCCCCATTCTGAATTTTATGGTAATTTTATCTATATGTTTTTACATCAATAAAGATTTTCTATGATTACTATTACATGGATTGGTTCACTATGGTCCTTGTTTTTTCGGTGTTTCTACCATCAGAGGATAGAAGATGAAACAATTCTGCCTTTCTTACAGAAGCTGTATGGTATATGTCTTCTCTGTAATTCTGCCGTAAGTTTCAGAATAGTCCATGCTTTATAGGATGGTATACAATGATTGTTCAACAGTTGATCAGTGAAATCCGGAACAGAAGCAACCTCATCTGTGTCCGAGGAGTGTGACATAGTACTAAAATCATAAATCCAAGCAAGAGCCAATGAAAAATTACCAACAAACCCTACACCAATTCCCCTGGTTTAGAAAAAGTGTCAACTGAAACCTGTGTAAGCTGCTAGCAACTAATGATAATAGTTTGTCCTCATGACTAGAATATCAGCACAAAAAGGTGAATGATACATGTATTCATGCGAACATCATGCTATAAACCATGACACAATTTCACCAAAAACTTATGGATACGTGTAGTTCGGAATCATCAATAGTACTAAGTGTAACCATCGTGCCTGTAGTGGTGACAAGAAATATCCCAAATATAACACCTGAGACCGAAAGTAAAAACAAACATGACTATCGTGCCTGTAGGCATGACAGGGAATGTCTCAATTATGACACCTTAGACCCTAAGTAACCAAACGTGACTATCGTGCCTGTAGTCGTGACAGGAAATATCCTAATTATGACACCTGAGACCGTAAGTAACCAAACGTGACTATCATGCCTGTAGTCGTGACAAGAAATATCCAAATTATGATACCTGAGACCGTAAGTAAACCAAACGTAACCATCGTGCCTGTAGCCGTAACAGGAAATATCCCAATTATGATACTTGAGACGGTAGGTAAACTAAACGTAACCATCGTGTCTGTAGTCATGACAGGTAACCTTGTGAGTGTACCACAGCACCTGCTGTAATGAACCAGCATGCAAATAGAAGCAAGTATTAGCAGAAATATCTATAATTATGATACCAAAGCGTAACCATGGAGTCTGTAATCGTACCTGGGCATTGATAATTTTTCTTTGTTGTGTAGCCACCGTGTTTATATTTGAATCAGATAGTATAAACGTGTAACCGATAGATATGGATACAAAATCACCTGAAAGTACCACCATAGAGCAAAGCAAGTGTGGCCGTAAACACTAGTAACAAGGTAAACAACCTCATAGAAAACCAGCCTACCCAGTGTAGGTAGAACAAATATAATAACCAGGCAGATTAGATTCCAATAGGAGATTTTGTACCTAAAAAGAATATGACAACGTATAAAAACAATAACATAACCGGGAAGTTGGACAAAGAAAACTTTTCTTTTTTGTTAATAAACGTACCCCCAAACACTGGATAAACCAACTGACGAGGTGGTGGAAAACAGGAATTAGACTAGCTATCAGGCACCTGAAATCATAAAATACACACAATTTTTTACAACATATTTACATTCTCCTTTTTTTTTTTATTACCTAAACTAAGCAATAGGACAGAATGGTATTAACTGAAAAGCAGATATAGGAGCAAAAATGAGATGACTCAAATAAAAAATAAAAACAAATATAAAAGCTTTTTAAAATTTATTTACCTAATACTGAGCCCCAACACTTCCCAAGGATGCATGAAAGGAAAATGATAGATACTGCACCTCCAACGTAATGTATAACTCAAATGGGAATACGAACAATAAACTGAAAAACAACCAGCATAATGTAAGAACCGATAATATCTACTAACCTTGCACTAAAACATATTTGTTTTCGGGGCTTCATACATGTACTAGTGACAGGAAAGATTGCCTACATACCTATACAAGATCTTACCCTAGCATAGTGGTCTGAGTTGTGCCATAACAGCCCAGTGAGGGCACGCCCTATAGTGAAGGAATAAAATAAAGGAGGGTTGGGAGGGTTCCACAAATGACACGTGCTCCGCCCCTGTAGGAGAGGGGGGAGTTATATACACACTCCCCCAGCTGTTCCCAATAAGCCCCAACTGGAAGTGCAGGGAGTGATAATTACTTCCGCCCCTCGCACAAATACAGCCCTGCGGGCTTTATACTTGTGTTCGGGGCTCCATACATGTACTAGTGACAGGAAAGATTGCCTACATACCTATACAAGATCTTACCCTAGCATAGCAGTCTGAGTTGTGCCATAACCGCGCAATGAGGGCACGCCATGAGGGCAAAAAGCAACCATGCTAGGATAAATACAATTCCTGAAATAACACATCCTACACCCAGCATCAATCTTCACATACCCGAAGTAGACTATACCTAGTGTGCTGAAAGAGTAGCCCTGACCAACTAGTGACTAATAGAGGTGGTAACCATACCTGGGAAACCGTGGTAGTAACATCCATCTGTAAAGAAACAACGTGAGAATGATAACATGCCCTGCCAAATATACTAACTGAACTATACCTATTACCATCCCTACTTGTGACATTACTTCAAATGGACACGGAAAGGCTAACTTCATGGCAAGTCTGACAAGCACCAATCCCCTGCTATTTAAGAGGCAAAAACAAAACTGACAGGTAAATGACAAGAAATACCTCTCTACCTGATAGATCGTGTGGGTCATGTCGCTTCACAAGGTTCACAAAGGTACCTTACCTGATTGAGACTGTAACAACAGACATATCTAACTAGCCAATGTACTGACCCAACTGGACTTGGGAGTGATGACCCGTTGCAGATGACAGCTCCCTGCGTGAGCAACGTACATATAGATGTGACCAGTGTTTAGGTGAACCATCATGCCTGTAGACCTGACAGGTCTTTGACACTGTCGTGCCTGAACCCGTCACAGGTCCCCGCGAAACCATCGAGCCTGTAGACATGACCGGTCTTTGTGAAATCATCGTGCCTGTAAACGTGACAGGTCTTTGTAAACCAATTTTTTTTTTTTTTTTCAAATACGTAAGTGTGAAATGCCAGATTACCTCCACACCAAAATCAATTGATCTGAAATGAGACAGCAGCAACAACGAATCAATCCCCGATCCTAAAGAAATGAGTCATGTAACTGTATATTAAATACACAATATATCTGCAACTAATTGCTGGCCCTCCTTAAAAGAGAACGTGCAACTATGCCGGATTGTTGAATCTGTGTACTATAATGAAATGATAACGTAATGGAGAAATTCAACAGACGAGGTTGTATCTGACCTGAAAATGTGTCAGGTCATAACAAATATAACAAATGACAAAATTGCTCTGAAAACGAGTCAGTAGCAACTGACATTACCTTTAACCTGAAGAGGAGTCAGGCAACAGGGTAACATCATGAGTATTCCTGACAAGAAACCTGTATGAAGCTGGTGTGTTGCTCTGAAGGCATGTCAGTAACAAAATGACCAAGTGTGTCTTATACCCTAACCAAATGACCTACATCCACTGTATGCACCGCATGAAACATGTTAACCGTATGTACGGCATAACCTGCTAACAGTGTACCCAACTACAAGTTGCTACTCAATATTTTATTGCTCTTAGACATGTCTGTAACAATAACCTATGTGGTGCTTCCCCCCTGCAGACGTGGGAGGTTTAATAATATGTGCTCCATATATCTGCTATGAATGTAAGCACAATATGAATACTGTAATCGTGTATTGTAAATATACGTACAGCCAGAGATGCAACTGTTTTTCAACACTAGGAACGAATGCACATAATAACCTACTTGCATACAACTATGGTAGTATGCAACAGATGCTGTGTACTGGTGCATGTATCATACACAAGCTGGGAGCATAAGTACCGTGAAAATGTAAGGAACGTTATGAATTTATGATCTAACACCATTATGAGTACAGCATACACGCCTAGAAAATAAAGTGTAAACAATATATATCTAAAAAGATAACAGACAACGTGCAACTATGCCGGATAGTTGAGTATGTCTACTATAAGTAACTGATAACTAGTGTTGAGCGGCATAGGCCATATTCAAATTTGCGATATTTCGCGAATATACGGACGAATATTCGTCATATATTCGCTAAATTCGCATATTCGTAATATTCACGTTTTTTTTGCATATGTGAAAATTTGCATCTTTGAAAATGTATGCACTTTATAGCAAGTATACCAGTGTAACTTGATAGAAGCAGCAGAAATGAGGGATCAATATTCGCAAATATTCGCATATGCGAATATTCGCCCGGCGGTCTCACACAGCAGTATTAGAGCCTTCTTTAGACCACACAAGCTGGAAGCAGAGAGGGATGATCACTGTGATGTGTACTGTGAAAAAAAAGCGAATATTCGTCATTTCGAATATATAGTGCTATATTCGCGAATTCACGAAAATTTGAATTGCGAATATTTGCGAGCAACACTACTGATAATGTGGTCGTGAAATACGACAGTGGAGGCTGTATTTGTCCTGAGAACGTGTCAGGTCATGACAATAAACCACAATGTAATTGCTCTGAAAATTTGTCGGTAGCAATCGACATTAACCCCTTAAGCTGAAGGAGTCAGGCAAATAGGACAAAATCCTAACTATGCACGAATATGCAGTATGAAAGCTATGTGCATGAGTGCAGTAAAGCTACGGGAGCATATGTGTAGTGTAGACTCTAAGGATGGAAATGCGGAAAACTATTACCCATGTGCAGTACAACAAAATAAAGCTATGAACGTAACCAGACTACCAGACTATGAGCGTAACGTGCAACTATGCTGGATAGTTGAATCTGTGTACTATAACAAAATAACGTAATCGAGAAATACAACAGACGAGGTTGTATCTGACCTGAGAACGTGTCAGGTCATAACAAATACACAAACAACAAAATTGCTCTGAAAACGAGTCAGTAGCAACCGACATTATCCCTTAACCTGAAGAGGAGACAGGCAACAGGGTAACATTGTGAGTATTCCTGGAATTGGTTGCTCTGAATGTGAGTCAGTAACAACCGCGATTCAACCCCTAATCCTGAAGGAACGAGTCAGGTGACCAGGTATTGAACAGCCGATTAGTGCCACTAAAATGATGACCACCCTTTGAACGAGCACCTGTGCCGAAAGTTGAATATGTGTACTATAACTAACTGATAACGTAGTCGTGAAATACAACAGAGGAGGTTGTATCTGACCTGAGAACGTGCCAATTCATGACAATAAACAACAGTGCGATTGCTCTGAACGAGTCAGTAGAAACCGACATTGACCCCTTAACCTGAAGAAGAGTCAGGCAACAGGGCAAACCTGAGTGAAACTTTCCGTATAAAGACTATGCATGAATACACAGAATGAATGCTATGAACATACGTACAGTAAAAACTACGGGAGCATGTGTGTAGTGTAGATGCTACGGATGAACATGCAGAATAAATACCATTACCCATGTGCAGTAAATGCTGTGGATGTTAGTGCAGAGAAGATAACAGAATGAATACTACATGTTTGCAGAATAAGTACTACAACGTGTCAGCATAATAATTACTACCATCGTATGTACAGAATGAATGCTACGAATATCCGTGTAGTGTATTGCTACAATTATATGTGCAATATACATGACGTGAACATGTCTGTGATATGAATACAACGAGAGTATATGTGGTATAAATGCTATGAGCGTATAGTGATATGATACTATGAACAGTATAATGCTATAGTGTTGAGCGGCATAGGCCATATTCCAATTCGCGTATATTCTCGAATAAATGGACGAATATTAGTCATATATTCACAAAATTTGCATATTCGTAATATTCTCATTTTATTTTTGCATATGCAACAATTTGCGTATGCAAAAATTAACATATGCAAGAATTAGCATATACAAACATTAGCATAAGCGAAAATTCGCATATGCGAAAATAACTATATATCATGTGTACTATATTGTAACGAGACCATCTGCAGAGTATTGCAATATACTGTTTCAAACCTTAGCAGCAGACGGCTGGCACTGGTCCTGTGTAGTTAAGCACTTCAGTCTGCAGTACAGCCTAGTGGTTCAGTTCGGTTCCGAGCCCTCTCCCCGTCACACCCCGGTGCTACTACCTGCAGAGAAGAAGCAACTTCCAAATACAATTGCAAGAAAGGAGAACCGGGGGCACTCACGTGTTGGTGATCAGGTAACAGGCTTCTTTATTTCATCGGTGCAGGTAAAAACATACAATAGCGGGGCATCAGGAGACGATAGCTATTTCGTGCCGCTCCCAGCGCTTCTTTGGGTCACGCCTCTCCAGGTGAACGGGGGTCAGGTAAGTACTTCCTGGAACCCTACGTCACCAGCAGGGGGCGTTTACAAACATGCACTATGAAAATGCAGGATGCAGACACTTGATTAAAACATTTAATTAAACATTAAAAACATATAGAACGACCATATGCAAAAATGAGCGCTTAATGGAACACAAAGTATCAGTGTCAGAAAATACTCAGGAGAAAACGCTCATGTCAAGCCAATCATTCAGACCGAGGTTTCCCTCTGCAGATGTCCGAATGATCCATCTTGCTTCGGCTTGTAATAAGCGCTTTTTACTGTCCGTGCCCTGAATAGGGGATATCTTTTCTATGCCTGTATATTTAAGAGCTTTGATATCTCCTCCATGCTCTTCCACTACGTGTGCGATTAATCTAGGGCTCCCCTTCTTTGTAACTATAGATCTAGCATGTTCCCTGAAACGCACATTCATAGATCTAGTGGTGCAGCCTATATAAAATAGCTTACAGGTACAAAAGATCGCATATACGACATTAGTTGTTCTACAGCACATCATGCTTTTTTGTGTAATTCTATGCATACATGATGGCACCAATTACAGGTGCCACATCTATACATTCCTGGGGACAATGATCTGTTTAACCAGTTTTCTTCATTGGGTTTTATTTAAATGCTGTTTTCACTAGTAAATCTTTAATGTTCTTACACTTTTTAAATGCTACAATTGGTTTCTGACTTGTGTATTCAGCTAGGTCCGCATCATTTTGTACCAGGAACCAATTGTCGCTTATGGCTTTCTTTATTTGAGTTGCTATTGGACTAAACGAAAAAGAAAATGTAAAGCGTGAACTTTCTACCTTCTCCGTCTTTTCTACCTTTTGTTCAGTTCTGTGCTCTGATGTAGACGTAGCATTGCTTGAAGTAACCTGTCTATTTTCATTCAAAATCCTCCTCCTTTGTTGTAAGTTTTTCTTCTTTTTTCTTCCACATCTAATAGTTCTTTCCTATTTTGATTCAAGGCTTTCTGTAGTGAATTTTCTAAGAGGTTTTTAGGGTACCCTCTGTTTATCAATCGGTTTAACAGATCATTTGCTTGCGACATAAAATCTTCATCTCTACTGTTTATACGCCTCAGTCACAAAAACTGTCCGTATGGGACCGCTTTCTTGACGTGCTCGGGGTGGTAACTATCATAATGCAGCAATGCGTTGCACGCAGTAGGTTTACGGTAACCTTTAGCAACAACACTATTTTCTTCCACCACCACGAGCACGTCAAGAAATTCTAACTCCCCCGTCCTACCTTAGAAGTGAACGACAGGTTCATATCGTTGATGCTGTTTAATTCACCCACAAACTCGTTGAACTCTAACTCTGTCCCAGTCCATACGATAAAAATATCGTCTACAAAACGATGATAACTAGCAACAAACCTCAAAAAATGGTTAGAGCTGGAAAATATGAATTTCTTTTCAAACATAGCGACATATAAATTTGCTAGGGTGCAAGCCATGGGCGTACCCATGGCAACGCCACCTACTTGTTTATACCAGGTCTCACCGAATCTGAAGGTGTTGCAGGTTAGGATCAAGTGGATGGACTCGCAAATGAATTCTATATAGCTTGATGACCTGTCTGAATCAAAATAGGAAAGAACTATTAGATGGTGGGAGAAAAAAGAAGAAAAACTTACAACAATGGAGGAGGATTTTGAATGAAAATAGACAGGTTACTTCAGGCAATGCTACGTCTACATCAGAGTACAGAACTGAACAAAAGGTAGAAAAGACGGAGAAGGTAGAAAGTTCACGCTTTACATTTTCTTTTTCGTTTAGTCCCATGGCAACTCAAATAAAGAAAGCCATAAGTGACAATTGGTTCCTGGTACAAAATGATGCGGACCTAGCTGAATACACAAGTCAGAAACCAATTGTAGCATTTAAAAAGTGTAAGAACATAAAAGATTTACTAGTGAAAACAGCATTTAAAGAAAAACCCAATCAAGAAAACTGGTTAAACAGATCATTGTCCCCAGGCATGTATAGATGTGGCACCTGTAATTGGTGCCATCATGTATGCATAGAATTACACAAAAAAGCATGATGTGCTGTAGAACAACTAATGTCGTATATGCGATCTTTTGTACCTGTAAGCAATTTTATATAGGCTGCACCACTAGATCTATGAATGTGCGTTTCAGGGAACACGCTAGATCTATAGTTACAAAGAAAGGGAGCCCTAGATTAATCGCACATGTAGTGGAAGAGCATGGAGGAGATATCAAAGCTCTTAAATATACAGGCATAGAAAAAATATCCCCGATTCCGGGCACGGACAGTAAAAAGCGCTTATTACAAGCCGAAGCAAGATGGATCATTCGGACCTCTGCAGAGGGAAACCTCGGTCTGAATGATCGGCTTGACATGAGCATTTTCTCCTGAGTATTTTCTGACACTGATACTTTGTGTTCCATTAAGCGCTCATTTTTGCATATGGTGGTTCTATATGTTTTTAATGTTAATTATATGTTTTAATCAAGTGTCTGCATCCTGCATTTTCATAGTGCATGTTTGTATATGCCCCCTCCTGGTGACGTAGGGTTCCAGGAAGTACTTACCTGACCCCCGTTCACCTGGAGAGGCATGACCCAAAGAAGTGCTGGGAGCGGCACGAAATAGCTAACGTCTCCTAACGCACCGCTATTGTATGTTTTTACCTGCACCGATGAAATAAAGAAGCCTGTTACCTGATCACCAACATGTGAGTGCCCCCGATTCTCCTTTCTTGCGATTGTATTTGGAAGTTGTTTCTTCTCTGCGGGTAGTAGCACTGGGGTGTGACGGGGAGAGGGCTCGGAACCGAACTGAACCGCTAGGCTGTACTGCAGACTGAAGTGCTTAACTACACAGGACCAGTGCCAGCCGTCTGCTGCTAAGGTTTGAAACAGTATAGTGCAATACTCTGCAGATGGTCTCGTTACAATATAGTACACATGATATATAGTTATTTTCGCATATGCAAATGTTTGCTTATGCTAATTTTTGTATATGCTAATTTTTGCACATGTTAATATTTCGCAGACGCGAATTTTGGCATATGCGAAAATAAAACGAGAATATTACAAATATGCAAATTTTGCGAATATATGACGAGTTTTAATCAAGTGTCTGCATCTTGCATTTTCGTAGTGCATGTTTGTATACACCCCCTCCTGGTGATGTAGGGTTCCAGGAAGTACTTACCTGACCCCCGTTCACCTGGAGATGCGTGACCCGAAGAAGTGTCGGGAGTGGCACGAAATAGCTATCGTCTCCTGATGCCCCGCTATTGTATGTTTTTACCTGCACCGATTAAATAAAGAAGCCTGTAACCTGATCACCAACACGTGAGTGCCCCCGCTTCTCCTTTCTTGCAATTGTATTGCACTATACTGTATATAGTATATATTATATTGTAACGAGACCATCTGCAGAGCATTGCACCATAGCTGTATATCATGTATACTATATTGTAACAAGACCATCTGCAGAGTATTGCACTATACTGTATATAGTATATATTATATTGTAACGAGACCATCTGCAGAGCATTGCACCATAACTGTATATCATGTATACTATATTGTAACAAGACCATCTGCAGAGCACTGCACTATACCATTATACAGTACACGTTGTATTGCAACGAGACCCTTTGCAGAGCATTACACTGTACTGTATACTGCAAGGGCACCCTATACACCGCAGAGCACCGCAGCACACAGCAAGTTATATTGAAACAACTCTTTGCAGAGCATTGCACCACACTGTATACAGCAAACGTTATATTGAAACAACCTTCTGCGGAGCATTGCACTATACTTTAGATTAACGTTAGCAGACAATCTGACAGGACCGTTTAATGAGCGGTCATGCAGAGAACTGGGCAGCTGCCACAACCTGTCCCAAGGGCACAGACAATTGTAGCTGTGCGGGTGGCGGGCGGTCCACATGCCACCATGAGGCAGCTAGCGGGCTGCGCGAGATGCTGAGCCCACGCCATCCCCCAGCACCACAGCAGCACAACAGCAAGACACAAAGTTGAATCTCCGGCACAGACTGTTGTGGGAATGCCCACCCAGGTGTCAGATGAAGTAATGGCACCAACTACGGACCGACGCAGCGTAAAGCAGATAACAGCACCCCATAAGTTATCTATACTGCATACAAGCTTGAACGAAGCCCAGAACAATCACCAGCTCCCTGTTCACCACAGAATGTCCCGATCTTACTTGAGTGCCAAGTGCTACTGTCTGAACCCACGTGTGCCACTGTAACACACTGTTGAGAGATGCGTCCTGCTAAAGCCACCTGACAACACAGTAGGAGGGAATTACCAGCAGCCTATATGGAGAGAAGTAGTCCCTCCCACAAATCCGGCTAACTTAGCCATATCTATATATATATATATATATATATATATATATATATATATATATATATATATAATTTAAGTTGTTCCTTTTTAACATTACTGTCTGACAGGTAAGTGCAAAATTGACCTTAAGGTTGAAAACCCCTTTAAGATCCTTTATTATGACACTTTAAATTTAGCTCTTGGCTCAAGTTTTTAGTTAGTTTTTCCTCTTTAATAAATTGACAGACATTTCTAAAATAGGTTTTAAGTGTCAGGTCAGGCAGGGATAGTGTGCAGCCCTGATCTCGCCCACTCCCTCTGTCCCTGCCTATTTGCGTACCCGCCCTAGGAAATGGGTCCACAACCACGGTGACAGTCCCTTCCTAAGTGAGGGACAGTCTCAGGTCAAAACAATAAACTACAAAAACTGAATAAGGTCAGGAACAGCTGGAGGCACACAAAAATTTACAGAAATAAACCTAAACACACACACTAAACCAAAGCCAACGAGCCGAGTCAAAGCTAGGAGGGAACAGAGTACAATAACCGAGAACCAAAGGGTAATAAAAAGCCAAGCCAAAAAGTAGCAGAACCAGAAAGACTATGGGGGGCATTTACTAATCTTTTACTATGTAGTCTGGTTTTTACCCTGTTTTTTTCTACTTCATTTTTGACTATGTGCGACAAATTTACTAAATTGTTGCACGGCATTAATAAATTTGGCACACATAGGCAAAAGTGGGAAATTTACTTCATGTAGTAGAAAAAATAGTCTGTTCCTTTTTCCTGCTGTCTGAATAGGTTTGGCTGCTGGTTTCCTTCTGGATCTTTTGTTTTTGAGTTTTTTTTTAGCTTTTTCACCACATCTAAATAATTCAATAACTACAGTGGTCCCTCAAGTTACAATATTAATTGGTTCCAGGAAAACCATTGTAAGTTGAAACCATTGTATGTTGAGACCATAACTCTATGGAAACAGGGTAATTGGTTCTAAAGGCACCAAAATGTCATCCAAAATAGGAAAAAGTGACAAAGAAAAATAAGTAGATAACTGATATAGATAAAGCAAATCCCTACATATAAAAGTAATAAAGATCTGCTGGGAGCTGTTAATTACTGTCTATGTCAGTGTTTCCCAAGCAGGGAGCCTCTAGCTGTTGCAAAACTATAACTCCCAGCATGCCTGGACAGCCAAAGGCTGTCCAGGCATGCTGGGAGTTGTAGTTTTGCAAAAAATGGGGCCACCCTGCTTGGGAAACACTGGTCTATGTAGAGGACAGGAGCTTCTTCAGGGGTCCTGTACAGTACAGGCAATGTCCCAAACAAGTAATGGAGTTGCCCTCACCTGGTGTCCAAAAGAGCAGCTAACCCTGATACAGGTAAAGTGTACAGAACATGTAATACCAGTCAGTGCATACACTTCAGTAATACAGGGGTTTTACCAGTGAATGCCCATTTTGATTGGTTGGTTCTTCCAGCCATTGACACGTTTTACAGATCTGGACTGTCTGTAGCATTGTATGTTGAGTCTGGTTTCAACTTACGATGGTCCAGAAAAGACCATTGTATGTTGAAACTATTGTATGTTGAGGCCATTGTAAGTTGAGGGATCACTGTAAATTGTAGTCATGGCTCAGAAGTGGTAAACGGCGTTTAGTGTGTGTGTGTTTATTACATTTTTTTAACACAGTTTTTTTCTCCCTAAATGTACTTACACTTTTTTTTTTTTGGTTACTTCTTCTACAGATCTGTGTATCCTGTGGACTCCTTCGGATTCGGTGGACTACTTCGATGACCAGCGTTTTTCTTTGCTTGATGTTAATAAAATGGTTAACGAGGGCTTGTGGGGGAGTGTTTTTTTGTAATAAATTTTTTTTTAAACCTGTTGTGTTTTATTTTTATTTTACTTTACTAGACAGGCTTAGTAGTGGAAGCTGTCTTATAGACTGAGTCCATTACTAAGCCGGGCTTAGCGTTAGCCACAAAAACAGCTAGCGCTAACCCCCAATTATTACCCCGGTACCCAACACCACAGGGGTGCCGGGAAGAGCCGGTACCAACAGGCCCGGAGCGTCAAAAATGGCGCTCCTGGGCCTAGGCGGTAACAGGCTGGCGTTATTTAGGTTGGGGAGGGCCAGTAACAATGGTCCTCGCCCACCCTGGTAACGTCAGGCTGTTACTGTTTGGTTGGTATTTGCTTGAGAATAAAAATAGGGGGACCCTATGCGTTTTTTTAATATATTTAATTATTTATTTAAAAAAAAAAAACGCATAGGGTCCCCCCTATTTTCATTCTCAGCCAAATACCAACCAAACAGTAACAGCCTGACGTTCCCAGGGTGGGCGAGGACCATTGTTACTGGCCCTCCCCAGCCTAAATAACGCCAGCCTGTTACCGCCTAGGCCCAGGAGCGCCATTTTTGACGCTCCAGGCCTGTTGGTACCGGCTCTTCCCGGCACCCCTGTGGCGTTGGGTACCGGGGTAATAATAGGGGGTTAGCACTAGCTGTTTTTGTGGCTAGCGCTAAGCCCAGGTTAGTAATGGACTCTGTCTATAAGACAGCTTCCACTACTAAGCCTGTCTAGTAAAGTAAGAAAAAAACACAACAGGTTTTAAAAATTTTTTATTACAAAAAACACTCCCCCACAAGCCCTCGTTAACCATTTTATTAAAATCAAACAAAGAAAAACGCTGGTCATCGAAGTAGTCCACCGAATCCGAAGGAGTCCACAGGATAAACGGATCTGAAATGAGAAGAAAACAAAAAAAATGGGTTAGTACATTTATTATCACCTGCTCACACATCTCCCGCCCCGCACGACTACAACTGCCAGCATGCCCTTACAGTAAGGACATGCTGGGAGTTGTAGTTGTGTGGTGCAGGAGATGTGTGAGCAGGTGATAATAAATGTGACAAGCTTGTCCCCTGCCCCCAGCTGCAGGACTACAACTCCCAGCATGCCCTTACAGTAAGGTGGGGCGGAGGCCGGGCACAGTGTTTCCCAACCTGGGACTTGTAGTTTTGCAACATCTGGAGGCACCCTGGTTGGGAAACACTGTTTTAGGCCAGTGTTTCCCAACCAGGGTGCCTCCAGATGTTGCAAAACTACAAGCCCCAGCATGCCTGGACAGTCAAAGGCTGTCTAGGCATGCTGGGAGTTGTAGTTTTGCAACATCTGGAGGCAACCTGGCTGGGAAACACTGGCCTAAAACAGTGTTTCCCAACCAAGGTGCCTCCAGATGTTGCAAAACTACAAGTCCCAGCATGCCTGGACAGTCAAAGGCTGTCTAGGCATGCTGGGAGTTGTAGTTTTGCAACATCTGGAGGCAACCTGGCTGGGAAACACTGGCCTAAAACAGTGTTTCCCAACCAGGGTGCCTCCAGATGTTGCAAAACTACAAGTCCCAGCATGCCTGGACAGTCAAAGGCTGTCTAGGCATGCTGGGAGTTGTAGTTTTGGAACATCTGGAGGCAACCTGGCTGGGAAACACTGGCCTAAAACAGTGTTTCCCAACCAGGGTGCCTCCAGATGTTGCAAAACTACAAGCCCCAGCATGTCTGGACAGTCAAAGGCTGTCTAGGCATGCTGGGAGTTGTAGTTTTGCAACATCTGGAGGCAACCTGGCTGGGAAACACTGGCCTAAAACAGTGTTTCCCAACCAAGGTGCCTCCAGATGTTGCAAAACTACAAGTCCCAGCATGCCTGGACAGTCAAAGGCTGTCTAGGCATGCTGGGAGTTGTAGTTTTGCAACATCTGGAGGCAACCTGGCTGGGAAACACTGGCCTAAAACAGTGTTTCCCAACCAGGGTGCCTCCAGATGTTGCAAAACTACAAGTCCCAGCATGCCTGGACAGTCAAAGGCTGTCTAGGCATGCTGGGAGTTGTAGTTTTGCAACATCTGGAGGCAACCTGGCTGGGAAACACTGGCCTAAAACAGTGTTTCCCAACCAGGGTGCCTCCAGATGTTGCAAAACTACAAGCCCCAGCATGCCTGGACAGTCAAAGGCTGTCCAGGCATGCTGGGAGTTGTAGTCTTGCAACAACTGGAGGCACCCTGGTTGGGAAGCCTGCGCAACTTACCGGCTTCCGTAGGATCCAGCGCTGCACGACACTGCCGCGCGACACTGCCGCGCGACAGTGCCGCGCGACGATCTCCGACAGCGATCGTCGCTGGAGCCTCGGAAGGGTAAGTGAACTTCTTCGCCGGTCCCCTTCAGCTGTTTAGCTTTGCAACAGCTGGAGGACTACAGTTTACAGACCACAAACCAGGGGTCTGCAAACTGTGGCCCTCCAGCTGTTGCAAAACTACAACTCCCAGCATGCCTGGACAGCCAATGGCTGTCCAGGCATGCTGGGAGTTGTAGTCTTGCAACATCTGGAGGCACCCTGGTTGGGAAACACTGTTTTAGGCCAGTGTTTCCCAACAAGGGTGCCTCCAGCTGTTGCAAAACTACAACTCCCAGCATGCCCGGACAGCCAATGGCTGTCCAGGCATGCTGGGAGTTGTAGTCTTGCAACATCTGGAGGCACCCTGGTTGGGAAACACTGTTTTAGGCCAGTGTTTCCCAGCAAGGGTGCCTCCAGCTGTTGCAAAACTACAACTCCCAGCATGCCCGGACAGCCAATGGCTGTCCAGGCATGCTGGGAGTTGTAGTCTTGCAACATCTGGAGGCACCCTGGTTGGGAAACACTGTTTTAGGCCAGTGTTTCCCAACAAGGGTGCCTCCAGCTGTTGCAAAACTACAACTCCCAGCATGCCCGGACAGCCAAAGGGTGTCCAGGCATGCTGGGAGTTGTAGTCTTGCAACATTTGGAGGCACCCTGGTTGGGAAGCTTGCGCAACTTACCGGCTTCCGTAGGATCCAGCGCTGCACGACACTGCCGCGCGACACTGCCGCGCGACAGTGCCGCGCGACGATCTCCGACAGCGATCGTCGCTGGAGCCTCGGAAGGGTAAGTGAACTTCTTCGCCGGTCCCCTTCAGCTGTTTAGTTTTGCAACAGCTGGAGGACTACAGTTTACAGACCACACACCAGTGGTCTGCAAACTGTGGCCCTCCAGCTGTTGCAAAACTACAACACCCAGCATGCCCTGACAGCCAAAGCCTATGGCTCTCAGGGCAGGAGCCCGGGCTGACATTACAGTGCAGCCGCCCGGGCTCCTCATACGGTCTCCCCGCTACCCCCCTTGTCTCCCGCCCGGGCTCCTCATACGGCCTCCCCGCTACCCCCCCTCCCCTTGTCTCCCGCCCGCGCCGCTCAGCTCCCGCTGCTACAAGACTACAACTCCCAGCGTGTCCTCACTGTAAGGCCATGCTGGGACTTGTAGTCTTGCAACAGCAGACAGATGGGAGTTGTGTGGCGCTGGCAGGTGAGAGGGGGGGATATAAATCACTGCAGTGTCCCGGTAGCGCAGTGAGGGTAGCGGGGAGAAAGTATGTCGGAGCCTGGGCGGCAGCAGCTTTTCCTGCTCCATGTTGGAGCTGGAGTAAATTTAGTCAATTTTTATGGCCGTTGCGACAGTTTATTGCGCAACTGCGACTGACTCAGTTAATAAATTCCTGACCACTGCAAGTAAAAACTGAAAACTTGCGTAAATTAAGCGGGAATTTTTTTTTTGACTTTCTAGCTCTTGCTAGGGAAAGTCGCACAATTTATAGGGTAGGCGCAATTGCGACAATTTTGCGCCAAAAATAGTCAGAAAAAAATGACTAAACCCCTTAGTAAATGCCCCCCTATAAGTGCAGAGGTAGCTAGTTTCAGTCACAAGAACTTTCACAGGCAAGGTATAACCGAGAAAGACGTCCTTACACATCCCTGTGCTGCTAGCAGGAAGATTCCAAATGGCTCAGCAAGCTGAACCATACCCAGAGACCAGAGGCATATTCCCAGCAACAGAATAAACAACAGAGCTAGAAAGAATTAACCCTACGGGATCTGGCAGAACCAGTCATCACAGTACCCCCCTTTTATGAGGGGCTACAGGTCCCTTATAAATATTAGAGGTTCCAAAAACCGACTTAACCCCGGACAGACCGTCGATCTCCTCTGTCGTGTCCTCATCCTCAATATCAAACCATTCATTGGTGTCATCTAGCTCACAATTATTTTCATCAAATTTCTCAGATTCAACGTGAACACTTTTAGCTGGCTTCTTAGAACTCCCAGATGGTACATTAGTAGAAATAACAGACATATCAATTCCCCCCAGAGACAAATTAGCAGGTTTACATCTTTGGTAACCGGAAATACCTGCGGTGTCCCGGTACCGCATCCTATACGGTACCTGTGTATAGGTCCCCATAGCCAGAGTCCCTAGGATGTCAGCGTCCTTTTTGTCTAGTCTGCCCCTTGCCACCTCTCATCTAGATAGTCATTAAACTAATAGTTTTTTCAGGATTTATGTAAATATAATAGTACTAATGTATATAATTAGTTAATAACCTGTACGGAGCGTAGCAGGACCTGCAGGTCACGTGATCAGGTAAACTCTATGGTTTTTGCTTAAGGACCTTTGGAGGTCCCTGTAACGTATTGCACCCATCATTCTTTGTGACGGTGAGTGACATATATTCGGACCAATCAAAACGACCCCTCCCCTGCCCATATAAGGGAGCGGCGGCCATTGTTAGCTCTCTTTCGTCGTGGGCTGTTGACAGGGAAGGATCTGCGCTGCTGTCATCAGTGAATTTAGGCCCTAGCCTTGCGGCGACAGCTGATCTCTTCTTAACCGTGAGTGTATCAATCCCTAAGCACTCTGCAAGATCACTGGACCTTATCTATCCCCTAAATCCGGATGGATCTTCAAAATTAACCCTAAATTCAGAGACTTATAATGCAATTCATGGTCCGCAACAACTGTCAGTCGCTGAACTATATAGAGACTGTTTGAATGAGACTGTTATTGTTCATTGGATGTACCGCAATCCTTTAAGTAAAGTTATCCAAGTTCAAGTTCAACTATCTTGTGGACCTTCAGTCATTATTCATATGCACCCGTCGTTACTGGGATGGGCGGCAGTAGGCCGGAGAATTATCTCAGCATACTAGCCCTCAGCCTGGCGTCACGAACTATAGGGTTAACCTTAACCCCTGATATACTGAAGCAATACCCTGACTACATAACCCCTACCCCAGAGGCCTATCACATACCTGTGCGCCCAATTGGCCGCCATGATGACCACTTGGACGCAGATGCTTGACACAGGTCCTAATGAAATGGGTATCCTCTTCACAATAGAATCAAAGGCCATTGAGATACCGGAACCTTTTATGCTTCTCTGGAGAAGATATGGAGCCAAGTTGCATGGGTTCCTCCTCAGAAACTGGTTGATGATTGAAAACAAAAGAGGATACAGGCAAAAATTGAGAGACAGAGGAAGAACAACATTCTTATCTGCGTACTGCTAAGGTCATAGCTTGTTCTAAGGTGTCAGGAGAGGGGTAGGTCACCAGCATGTCCTTTAGGATGCCAGATAACCCCAGTCTGAACTGGCAAATCAATGTTGGGGTTTTCCATTTGGAAGCCACACACCACTTTCTAAAGTCTGTGCAATATTCCTTGACAGGTCTACGTTCCTGTTTTAATGTACGCAGCTGAGATTCATTATACGCAGCTCGGCCAGGTTCTGCATAGAAAAGACCCAAACCAGCAAACAGAGAGTCCACAGAGGACAACTCAGGATCAAGAGAAAATACCCATTCTTGGGGTCCCACTTGCAAAAGGGACATAATAATACCAACTCTTTGGGCCTCAGTACAAGACAAAGGGGGTTTTAACCGAAAGTATAGCTTACAACTTTCACAAAAAGTTGTAAATGCTTTCTGGTTCCCAAAAATGTTTAGGAAGATTAACCTGGGGTTCCAAAGGAGCTGAAAGAGGAAAAGTAGAAACATTAGCGAGTAATGACTCAAGCTCTAAAATTCTAGACAACAACGTCTGAGAAACCTCTGAGGTTTAAGCCTATCAATCAAGTCCTGGTTTATTCTAGACTAAGATTGAGATAACTCTTGGTGCTGTACCTTTTCAGCTAAATCTTGGACAAACTGAGTTAGGTTCTGCATCTGACCAACCAGTCATGGGGTCTATGACTAACAACAAAACAGATACAGTAGTTGGCCCTGTTGGCCACGTCGGGCAAGGATAGAGTGCAGCCCTGATCTCGCCCACTCTCTCTGTCCCTCCCTACTTGCGTACCCGCCCTAGGCAGACTTTTTCGGCAAATTCGGCTAATTGGCCAAATCAAGTTTTTCAAAAATGTGCCCATCTCTACCCCAGACCATAGTTTTTCTTCCTCTAGTACTTGATACTTCATCTGGTTGATAAATATATTGATTTATTTGGCTGCATGTGTTGCCTATATATTACTGCCTCTTGTTATTTGGTTCTGCATCTCATATATCTACTGTTTATGTTCTTGAATTTTTGTTAAATTTTTCTTAATAAAACGTTTATTTGGAAAAAAATACTGAGAGGCTTAGAAATGCCTTACAGAGTGGGCAGATAAGCATCAGGACATGGCTTTTGTAATTGAAGTAATTGAAGAAAGTGGCCTAATCTGATCAATCATGTATACTTTAAAGACAACTGTTTTGAGGAAATAAAAGTTTAATAAAAGTTGCACTCTAAAAGCTCTTTAGTTGTGTAATGCAGCCATTCCTTTAGCTGCTTTATTCTTGCATTAATGTTGCTAAAAAAACACTTTTGTCAAGAGTCAGCAACAGTTGATTTTCAGGTGAAGAGTTTATGACAAAGTTTCAAGAAGTACTTGATATAAATAATAGCCTTAAAAGTGGATAAAGTGGTAGCATTTTTTTAAATAATGTGAATTTTTGTCACGAGAAAAAATCAGCAAACTTTTTTCAATAATATTTTTCGTATGCAAAGAATGACATCTAGGATTGTGGACACTTCTTCAGCTGTCAAATCAGACAATTCTAGATCATATCTGTTTCCTACTGCAAATGATACAAACTTTCTGGAGCTTCAGACTCATAATCAGTTGCAGAAGAACAATTTAAGTACCTGTAGAGCAAAAAATAAATTATACATTGGGTTATGTATTTATTTTTAGTAGTTACGTCAGTGCATCTTACTTCATGTTTTATGTATGATTATAACCTATTGAAGAATGGATTAGCATAATTCAGTCCTTTGTTTCTTTACAAACAGGAAAAAGATCACAAGTATAATATGTCAAGGGTAGATTTGTCTTATATTTTTCTTTACTGTCAGTTTACAACCAATAAGTTTTATAATTGGAAACCTTTCATCGAAACGCATTACTTTGTTTTTGGAACACATAAGCAGACCCTATTGAAACAATAAAGCATAAATGCAATAAATTCTGTAGGGCAATTATATGTTTTTTCATATTAGGTATGTAAAAAACCCATTGATGCCTTTCCAAATCTCAACCTTTTTCATCTTTAATTTAATGAGGGAACAACTACTAAGACCATATCTACATAACATTTTCATTTTCCACTAATACAAAAGTTGCAAGCAGCCATTTTAACTTTGCAAATGAATAGGCTTTCAACAGCAGCTCCAGTTCCATGACCAATGGGGGAGATTTATCAAAAACTGTGCAGAGAAAGAGCGCTGCAGTTGCCCATGGCAACCAATCAGATTGCTTATTTCATTTTCAAAGAGACCTGTGAATAATGAAAGAAGCAATCTGATTTGTTGCTAAGGGCAACTATATCACTTTTCCTCTACACAGGTTTGATACATCTCCCCCTATGAGTCTGATTTTACCTCCAGCAAAATCAACTATAGGAAGAAAAATTTTTGCACTTTATATTTAAATGTTTTTTTTTTACAAATCTGTTTTTATTAGTTTTAAAGTATAAACAGAAATACAAACAAAATAACAAAATATCACAAGCAAATGGTGTGATCAGATACAAGGGTATACTAAGTCAGTACCGTCAATTAGTATATACATATTGACATATTTGTTAGCGAATTGGTGTACATCAGGGGGCAATTCATTCATATAAAGTGCAAAACTTTGAGAAACAAAACAACAGAACAGGATTCATCAGATAAACCTGATTCGGGTCATACAATTATATAGTGAGACAGGATTTTGACACCAAAGACCGTCAAATTCTGCAAAACATGAAGGCCAGCCAGGCAGTGATTGGGAGATGGGAGAAAAGGATGGGAGGGGGGGGGGGAGACAGGAAGGGAGAAGTGGAGGGCAGGAAAGGTTACAATGAAGTTAAGGGAAAGAAATCATCTCAGGTCCGGAAAGAAGCATACAACAACTTAGGGAAGGGGAGTGGCAATAGGATGGGTCGTTTGAAGGTGCTTATAGGTGAGCCATGGGCCCCATAGGGCTACAAATCTATCCTGTGTAAGGGATTGCCAACTAGTTAGCTCCACAATCTGGCAGATCTGGCTCAGTTCCTCAAACCATTGTATCTTAGTAGGGAGGACAGTCTGTCGCCATAGTTGAGGTATGAGTGTTTTCACTTCTGCTAACATATGGGTGGGCAGAGATTTAACAGAAGGCTTAATTGTGAGTGTAGGTAAAGCAAGTGCAATAAGTGCCAAGTTAAGGGATATGGAACAATTGCATACGAAATTATTTGTGTCTTCAGCATCCTTCCAGAAAGATCGAAGGACAGGACAGGACAGGTCAACCAGATATGCATAAGAGTTCCCACGTCACCCCTGCATCTCCAACAAGACCTGGAGGTAGTCAATCCAAGTCGATACAAAACTTCAGGAGTCCTATACCCCCTAGACAATAGTTTGAAGTCGTTCTCCTGTAACTGTATGCAGCGGGAGAAGCCATGGGAACACTGCAGCACATGTCAGTGGAGGTCATCAGTGAGTGTAAGGTCTAGTTCTTTCTCCCAAGAGTGTAGATACAAGGGGGGGGGGGGGGGGGGGGCTAGAAGAGAGATCCTTCATTAGGTGTTTACAAAATGTCAACAGTTTCAATTTGGTTTCGGGACCTAAGGTATAAAGTTCCTCCAATCATTTAAGTGACTTGGCATTAAAGAATTCTTTAAGGAATGACAGACATAACTGTCTAGCAGAATAGCCATGTAAAAATGTGGAGGGGTGAGATCACGTCAGAGACTGGAGCATCTCTAGGCTGTGGAGGGGGTGGTGTCGCCAGTAGAAAAGTCAGCTAGAGTAGTGGAGATCAGCAGGGACCACATGGGATTTCTGGGGAAGGTAGGGGCATGCATCGCTTGTGGAATGAGTGCAGCAGGCGCAATGGGAGCTATCTGTTGCTGAGTCAGGTTGGGGGCAGAGAATTCATGTTTCACCAATAGGGTACCTTTTAGCAGAGGGTTGCGTAAAGCAGCTATGTGCATCTTATGGGACACCCAATGAATACTACGTTTATTATCTCCTAATTGCGCTGTTTCTAAACTCGTCCCCTGTAATATGCCCTTATCCGCTACTATCTCCACCCAGATGAGTTCTTTCAGATGATTAGCTCTGTAATACAATTCCGCGTCTGGTCACCCCACACCCCCGGCATGTCTACTGCGTCTCAGAAAGGAGCTAGACAGGGACCCCTCTGTTTCCACAGAAAACAGGCGACATAATTTATGAAAGAAGTCTTTAGAGAGGTGGATAGGGACAAGAGCTAAAGTATGCAGGTACATAGAGAAGACATAGGTACGGAGATTTTTAAGACCCATCCACGAGAGGTATGAGTGTAATGTATCTGTAATCTTTCGTAGAAGAGGGATGTAGTCGGAGTCACATAGTAATGAGAGGGATTTAGGTAACTGTATTCCTAGTTATTTCATTTCTTGGGCCATAGAAAAGGGGCTAGGGATTTTAAATCCGCGGCTAGGTTAGCAGGCACTGTAATGTTTAGAATCTCGGACTTGGAATAATTTACTTTAAAATTAGATACCTCACTGTAAGTTGCTAGGACCCTGAGAAGACCAGGTAGGGATTTAGTCAGATTTTCTAAGCAGAAGCAGAATGTCATCTGCAAACGATGAGGCAAGGTGCGTAAATAAACCTACTTTCAGACCAGTTATCTCAGGGTCTTGTCGAAGGCTCTGCAAAAGCATCTCAACTGTCAGCACAAATAGCAAAGGTGAAAGGGGGCAACCCTGGCGTGTGCCATTGCGGATCTGGAAAGGAGGTGAAAGAGTGCCATTGATTTTTATTCGTGCATAAGGTTCTGTGTAGAGAGAGAAGATTGCAGAGATCAGTTGGGGTGAGAAATTAAATTTGCATAGACTACTGTCCATAAAGTCCCTTGCCACTCTATCAAGTGCCTTCTTGGCATCAGTGCCAAGAAGCAAGAGCGTGGTGTTAGTATCATGGGCATATTGAATAGCTTGGAGGACCCTAATTACATTATGTCTCCCCTTCACAATGCCGGCCTGGTCAACATGGATCCATTTTGTCAGGACTTTACTATGTCGGATTGCAAAAGCTTTGCCCATATTTTAACATTAAGGTTAAGAAGTGAAATTGGCCTGTAACTGGCACAGGAGGTCGGGTCTTTACCTTCCTTTGGAAGTACAGTCTCATGATCTTCCAGAGATTCTTTGGGGAAGCAGTCACCGTTCAGTAAAGCATTACACATGTCCGTCAAAAGAGGAGTCAGGGTGTCTATGAATTTCTTATAGTAGGAAATGGTAAACCCATCTGGGCCTGGGCTTTTACTGGGAGGGAAGGAGGAGACAGTATCCCTAACCTCTTGCTGTGTAACAGGCTTGATCAGAGATTCAGCGTCTTCGGAAGTGAGAGAGGTTAGATAGAGCTTTTCTGAAAAGAACAATATTAGGAGTGCTCTATCTAGCGGGGGAGTGGATGTCAAGTTGTACAAGGAAGAGTAATGATCCGTAAAAGTTTTAGCAATGTCTTTGGTGGAGGAACAAGAAGAGCCATCAGAAGTTTTAATAGAGTGAATGAAAGACCATTCCCTTTGTTTTTTCAGTAGTGCTGTCATTAGCTTTCTCCCCTTATCCCCGTGAGCATACATTTTTTGTCTAGGAAACATTAAGGATTTTGTGCATTTTGCGTTAAGTCCTTAAGCTGATCCCTAAAAGAAGTCAATTTGTCACAAGTGTCTTGATCCACAGATTGTTTGTGAAACCTTTCCAAAGCCACTTTTTGGTCTAGAAGAGTTTTAATTTCTCCCAACTTTTGCCTTTTGATTCTACTGCCCAATGATAAAAGGAGACCCCTCATAAACGCCTTATGAGCTTCCCATATATATGGAGAAATAATTTCCAGAGTTGCATTCAATAAAAAGTATTCTTGCAAACAAGAAGTCAACTCGGACACATGGGCAGGGGATTCCAAGAGAGTGTCATTACGGCACCAGGTCAAGTCTCATCTAGGTAAGGTAGGTAATGTTACCGTCACATCTATAGGTGCGTGATGAAAATAGTGGCAAAGTAAAGGAAAGGGAGAAGACTAGAGTGGAGGAATATATAATCCAGTCTCTGATGCAATCTATGAGGGGCCGAGAATAATGTATAATCAGACCCAGAGGATGAAGCGCCCTCCAGATGTTGACCAGGTCCATCTCTTGCAGTTTACGTCTCAATCGACTAAGTGCTGAAAAGAAATGAACTAAGCAGCACTTGGAAGAGTCCCGGAGGGGGTCCAGGGCAAGGTTTAACCCCTTCACGACGAGCGACGTACATGTATGGGGCCGCAAAGTGTCACTTGGCGTGCAGTGACGTACATGTACGTCGCAGGGTTCCGGGAGCGCCTCATCACCGGTAGCGGTGATCAGGCCGGGATGACTGCTGCTATCTAACAGCAGGCATCCCGGCACATCGCCGAGCGGGGTCCTGAGACCCCTTCATGACCGCGATGGGCGCAAATCAATTCAATTCAGACCTGCGATCTGCGCGATTCCGGGTCATACGGGTCACAAGTGACCCGGTGAGCCAGAAAATAAGAGGGATCGGGGGTGTCCGAGACACCCTCGATCCCCCTGAAGGGATAGGAGTTTGGTGGCAGGGGTGCCACCCCTCCTATCTCTGCTATTGGTCGGCCTGAGCGACCATAGCAGACCGGGGAAAGGGGGGTTAAAGTTCGGTTCCCCCGCTTTGCCCACCTATCGGTGTCAGGGCAAAGCGGGGGAACTGTCCAGGGACTAGCGCCGAAGGTCCCTTACCTGGATCCCGGATCCTGGAGCGCGATCCTCCATGCGGCGATCACCCACGTGCGGCGGCGGTGGCGGCAGCAATTCATCCGGGTCCTGCCAGGTGAGTTGTTGCATAGCAAAATCCGGAGGGCCACAATTTACAGTGGTCTCTAAACCGTGGCCCTCCAGAGGTTGCAAAACTACAACTCCCAGCATGCCCAGACAACTGTTTGCTGTGTGGGCATGCTGGGACTTGTAGTTTTGCAATATTTAGAGGGGTTCAGGTTGTAGATCACTATGCAGTGGTCTCAAACTGTAGCTCTCCAGATGTTGCAAAACTACAACTCTCAGCATGCCCAGACAGCAGTTTGCTGTCTGGGCATGCTGCGATTTGTAGTTTTGCAACATCTGGAGGGCCACAGTTTAGAGACCACTGGAGAGTGATTTACAACCTGAACCCCTCTAAATCTTGCAATACTACAATTCCCAGCATTCAGGAACAGCATAAGGCTGTCTTGGCATGCTGGGAGTTGTACTTGCGTGCCTCCAGCCGTTGCATAACTATATCT
Source organism: Hyla sarda (assembly GCF_029499605.1). Lineage (NCBI taxonomy): Eukaryota > Metazoa > Chordata > Amphibia > Anura > Hylidae > Hyla > Hyla sarda. The sequence goes on along the minus strand of NC_079193.1, from coordinate 202,331,305 downwards.
CCCAGCATGCCCTTCCGCAATCAGTACATGCTGGGAGTTGTAGTTTTGCAACAGCTGGAGGCACACTGGTTGGAAAATACTGAGTTAGGTCATAGAACCTAACTCAAGGTTTTCCAACCAGTGTGCTTCCAGCTGTTGCAAAACTGCAATTCCCAGCATGCATGGTCTGTCAGTGCATGCTGGGAGTTGTAGTTTTGACCCCCCTCCTATTTGAATGTACAGGCTACATTCACACTGGCAGCAGATTACAGTGAGTTTCCCGCTTCAAGTTTGAGCTGTGACAAATTTTCCGCCGCAGCTCAAACTCCTAGCGGGAGACTCAGTGTAATCTGCCTCCAGTGTGAATGTAACCTAAAACACTACACTAACATAAAATAAAGAGCAAAACACTACATATACACACGTACACTGCCCCCTCTACCACCCCCTTTCCCGAATAAAAATGAAAAACATATTGTACGGCAGTGTTTCTAAGATGGAGCCTCCAGCTGTTGCAAAACAAAAACTCCCAGCATTTCTGGACAGCAATTGACTGTCCAAGCATGCTGGGAGTTTTACTACAGCTGGAGGCACCCTGTTTGGGAATCACTGGCATAGAATACCCCTATGCAAGTCCCTAATTCAGCCCTCAAATGCACATGGCGCTCTCACTTTGGAGCCCTGTTGTATTTCAAGGAAACAGTTTAGGGTCACATTTGGGGTATCGCCGTACTCGGGGGAAATTGCCTAACAAATTTTGGGGGGCTTTTTCTCCTTTTACCCCTTAAGAAAAGGAACAGTTGGGGTCTACACCAGCATGTTAGCGTAAAAAAATAAAAAAATTTACACTAACATGCTGGTGTTGCCCTATACTTTTCATTTTCACAAGAGGTAAAAGGGAAAAACGTCCCCCAAAATTTGTAACGCAATCTCTCCTGAGTACGGAGATACCCCATATGTGGATGCAAATTGCTCTGGGGGCACACAACAAGGCCCAGAAGGGAGAGTGTGCCATGTACATTTGAGGTGATTTGCACAGGGGTGGCTGATTGTTACAGCGGTTCTGACAAACGCAAAAAAAAAAACACACCCACATGTGACCCTATTTTGGAAACTACACCCCTCACGGAATGTAATAAGGGGTACAGTGAGAATTTACACCCCACAGGTGTCTGACGGATATTTGGAACAGTGGTCCGTGAAAATGAAAAATGTTGCACAGCCCACTGTTCCAAAGATCTGGCAGACACCAGTGGGGGGTAAATGCTCACTGTACCCCTCATTACATTCTGTGAGGGGTCTAGTTTCCAAAATGGTATGCCATGTGTTTTTTTTTTTTTGCTGTCCTGGCACCATAGGGGCTTCCTAAATGCGACATGCCCCCGACCAAAATTTGCTCTCAAAAAGCCAAATATGACGCCTTCTCTTCTGAGCATTGTAGTTCGTCCGCAGTGCACTTCAGGTTCACTAATGGGGTACTTCCATACTCAGAAGAGATGGGGTTAAAAATGTTGGGGGGTCTTTTCTGCTATTAACGCTTGCAAAAATGTGAAATTTGGGGGAAACCCACATTTTAGTGAATTTTTTTTTTATTTTACATATTCAAAAGTCGTGAAAAACCTGTGGGGTATTAAGGCTCACTTTATCCCTTGTTACATTCCTCAAGGGGTCTAGTTTCCAAAATGGTATGCCATGTGTTTTTTTTTTTTTTGCTGTCCTGGCACCATAGGGGCTTCCTAAATGCAACATGCCCCATAGCAAAATTTGCTCTCAAAAAGACAAATATGACTCCTTCTCTTCTGAGCATTGTAGTTAGTCCGCAGTGCACTTCAGGTCCTCTTATGGGGTACCTCCATACTCAGAAAAGATGGGGTTACAAATTTTGGGGGGTCTTTTCTGCTATTAACCCTTTAACAATGTGAATTTTGGGGGAAAACCAACATTTTAGTGCAAATTTTTTTTTTTTACATATGCAAAAGTCGTGAAACACCTGTGGGGTATTAAGGCTCACTTAATTCCTTGTTATGTTCCTCAAGGGGTCTAGTTTCCAAAATGGTATGCCATTTTTTTTTTTTTTTTTTGCTGTTCTAGCACCATAGCTTCCTAAATGCGACATGCCCCCGAAAAACCATTTCAGAAGAACGTACTCTCCAAAATCTCCTTGTCGCTCCTTCGCTTCTGAGCCCTCTACTGTGCCCACCGAACACTTTACATAGACACATGAGGTATTTCCTTACTCAAGAGAAATTGAGTTTCTCCTTCACTTTGCTGCTTTTCCTGTGAAACACCTAAAGGGTTAAAACGCTGACTGAATGTCATTTTGAATACTTTAGGGGTGCAGTTTTTATAATGGGGTTATTTATGGGGTATTTCTAATATGAAGACCCTTCATATCCACTTCAAACCTGAACTGGTCCCTGAAAAATAGTGAGTTTGAAAAATTTTTGGAAAATTGCTGCTGAACTTTGAAGCCCTCCGGTGTCTTCCAAAAGTAAAAACTCGTCAATTTTATGATGCAATCATAAAGTAGACATATTGTATATGTGAATACAAAAAAAAATATTTGGAATATCCATTTTCCTTACAAGCAGAGAGCTTCAAGGTTAGAAAAATGCAAATTTTTACATTTTTTCATCAAATATGGGGATTTTTCACCAAGAAAGGATGTAAGTTACCACAAAAATGTACCACTATGTTAAAGTAGAATATGTCACGAAAAAACAATCTCAGAATCAGAATGATAAGTAAATGCATTCCAGAGTTATTAATGTTTAAAGTGACAGTGGTCAGATTTGCAAAAAAGGGCTTCGTCCTAGAGGTGAAAATGGGCTGCGTCCTTAAGGTGTTAAATCACCCCCCATGATTATAGGTCCCTCAGCAAACTGTTTAAGGTGTTCCAACATAATTAATAATCACTGGATTTGACCCTTGTTGGGTGCATATAAATTTGCGTATGTGTATGTCATATTGCCAAGTTTACCTTTGAGGAGGAAAGCTCTACCATCACCTACTGTAAGTCCTTACTGTCAGAGAGGGCAAAGGGAACATCTTTATGCATGGCAATCGGCACACCACAAGAAGCAACAGAGGTACCTATGCAGCGAAAAAAAGAGTTATATACCTTAGTAGGCAGTTTAGGGATTTTCCCTTCCTTAAAATGTGTATCTTGCAGAAACACGATCTTTTTTAAGCAATGAAAGAATATGTTTTTGTTCATTAGGGGAATTATACTTAGTGGGGGAGATTTATCAAAACCTGTGCAGAGGAAAACTTGCCCAGTTGCCCATAGCAACCAATCAGCTCACTTCTTTCATTTTCATGAAGGCCTGTGAAAAATTAAAGAAGCGATCTGATTGGTTGCTATGGGAAACTGGACAACTTTTCCTTTGCACAGGTTTTGAGAAATCTCCACTTATGAGATTAATTTTAGTGTAGCCATGGCAATATGAATACAAAAAAGCTGCCATTGTTGAGACCTCCAATACAGGGAAGGTGAAGGTTGTAGTTTGAGGTGGATAGTTGAGTAGAAGAGAGAGGGGAGGGGGGGGGGGGTAGCCTGGCCGGGCACCGACTTAGCATATAAGCCTTAATTTCAGAAGAAGAAAGAAACAAAACATTACAAGTTGAAAATAAGTCAGCCATTTGTATGGGGCTGTTTCAGGTATCTGGATAGAAATCAAGAAGTATGGACAAACTGGTGCGTGTCACCAGTGGGGGACTGAGGTATTAGGGTAGAGGGGGTGGGAAGGGGTAGTGACAGTGGGGAAGTGAGATGGCGATGGGAGGGAGAAAGGGGAGGCAAAATTTTCAGAAAAGATCACTGGGGGGAGAAAATAAAACAAAGAGAGGGAAGAGAAGAGGGGAGGGGGAGGCACATCTGGAATAATCAAATTAATATTAGTACACAGCACAGTATGGAAAACAAGAAGAGACAATATGACCATAAAGGTAAATGTGGAGAGTGGTATAACCTCTAAACAATCGGAGATATTCAGGTTAGATTGTCTACGATACCGTCCAGGCCTCTGTGCAGCTAGAACAAGGCACATAACAATACATAACAATAATCCTTACAAAATCAGCAGATGCCAGTTGGTAAAGTCATAAGGAAGGAAAGATAGGAGGAGGGGAGAGGGGTACAGGAGATAGGGAGATGAAAGGGTGAGAATAAGTCAAATAAAAGGGAAAAAGACTTAGAAAGAGAGAAAATATACCGAATGCCATCAACCTCGCAACATAGAAAAAAAAAGAAAAGAATTACACTTGTGGTCACAAGGCTGTAGCTTCATGAGTAGTGAAGTCAGTAGACAGGCTGCTCGCCAACTTAGTGAGATCTCCATGAAGATGTTGGAGCAATCCAGACAGCAAGTCTGGTGAGGCCTAGAAAAGAAGTATGAAGCAAGAGGTGGCGACAAAAGCACCATAATTAAAGATCACACTGAATCCATGTCTATACATTTGGGGGTCATCTTTAGAGATGAGCGAACTTACAGTAAATTCGATTCGTCACAAACTTCTCGACTCGGCAGTAGATGACTTTTCCTGCGTAAATTAGTTCAGCCTTCAGGTGCTCCGGTGGGCTGGAAAAGGTGGATACATTCCTAGGAAAGAGTCTCCTAGGACTGTATCCACCTTTTCCAGCCCACGGGAGCACCTGAAAGCTGAACTAATTTATGCAGGAAAAGTCATCAACTGCCGAGCCGAGAAGTTCGTGACGAATCAAATTTACTGTAAGTTCGCTCATCTCTAGTCATCTTATTAGGCTTCTTCTTGGCCTTGTGGGATTTCTGAGATCTGACTGTTTCCCACGGGGTGGGGAGCTGGATTACTGGGAGGTCAGTTAGATCAGTGACTGCACACCAGTCCTGAATCTCTAGGTCGCTATGACCCAGTGCTTTCAATGCTGGATTCAGATCTTGTCTTGATCTAATGGTGAAACTGTTGCTTTCTACAGAGAAAGAGAGGCCAAAGGGAAATAGCCATCTGTATGTGATGTTTTTCTAAATCAAAGAGGCAGTCAAGAAAGGGAGCACGTTCCTCTTTGATTGGGTGATCCTGGCGAGGTCATGAAAGTTGGACACCTCCTAGAATGTTAGGTTTGGAGTCTTTCTCGATTTCCTATGGATGTTGTGTCTAACTGATGAGTTGAGAAGTCTGCATATGACATCGTGTGGCGGTTCTTGCACTCTCGGCTTTGCCCTAAGCGCCCTATGTGCCTGCTCAATCTGTATTTCCTGTGAGTAATTGTCCCCAAGAATGCAAAGAAACACCAATTTTAATGTAGGTTTCAGGGATTCAGGTGAAATGTTTTCAGGGAGACCTTTTACCCGTAAGTCATTGCGTCTCCCTCTATTGTCCTGGTCTTCCAGCCAGTCCACTACTTTGTTAAGATGATTTTGGCAGGAGGTGAGAGCATTTGTGGAGGCCACCATGTAAGTAACGACCTTTGATTGGGTAGATTCTAGTCTTTTAACTCTGTTACCTATTTGTCGCATATCTGCTTTCAGCTCTTGGAGGTCTAGCGATATTGGTTCCATTGCAGATTTAACCCCTTAAGGAAGCAGCTCATTTTCACCTTAAGGATGCAGCCCTTTTTTGCAAATCTGACCACTGTCACTTTAAGCATTAATAACTCTGGGATGCTTTTACCGTTCATTCTGATTCCGAGATTGTTTTTTCATGACATATTCTACTTTAAAGGGGTATTCCAGGCAAAACCTTTTTTTTATATATATCAACTGGCTCCGGAAAGTTAAACAGAATTGTAAATTACTTCTATTAAAAAATCTTAATCCTTCCAATAGTTATTAGCTTCTGAAGTTTTCTGTCTAACTGCTCAATGATGATGTCACGTCCTGGGAGCTGTGCATGATGGGAGAATATCCCCATAGGAACTGCACAGCTCCCGGGACGTGAGTCATCAGAGAGCAGTTAGACAGAAAACAAAAACTCAACTTCAGAAGCTAATAACTATTGGAAGGATTAAGATTTTTTAATAGAAGTAATTTACAAATCTGAATTCAGGTAGAAAACAGACATGGTGCACATCTACAATCTTGTATAATGATCTGATTGCTTTTCAGCATAGTATCAAAAACTAACAGGTTGTTAGTATACATTTTTGATCAAAAAGTACAAGCCCACTCGCCACGTCAAGGCCACCTATTTAGAGTGGGTCCCTAATGTCCCTAGCATAAAATGGCGTAGCACTGGGCTGCGACCACCACCGCCGCGACACCAGTGCCACTCAAACCAGTCTATGGGTCGCACCTCCCCGCAGACACGGCGCCACGGCAGCAACGGATGCCGCACAGCACCACACCAGTGTGAACAAGGTGTAATAGCACACTTACCAAGCTCTCCCAGTCAGACTGGGAGGCTGCTAGGAAAGAAATGACCCTTGTGTAGCTAACTACTACTTATATAGGGTTGGGCTGAGGGGGTGGGGAAGAGTGCAGCACAAGTTCAAACAAAAAAAAGGAGGGGATAGAAAACACAGTGTGAATCCGGGTAGAAAACAGACATGGTGCACATCTACAATTTTGTATAATGATCTGATTGCTTCTCAGCATAATATCAAAAACTAACAGGTTGTTAGTATACATTTTTGATCAAAAAGTACAAGACCACTCGCCACGTCAAGGCCACCTATTTAGAGTGGGTCCCTAACGTCCCTAGCATAAAATGGCGTAGCACTGGGCGGCGACCACCACTGCCGCGACACCAGTGCCCACGGGGGGAAACGACCCACTGGCAGAGCGGCCCCAATGCCACTCAAACCAGTCTATGGGTCACACCTCCCCGCAGAAACGGCGCCACGGCAGCAACGGATGCCGCACAGCACCACACCAGTGTGAACAAGGTGTAATAGCTCACTTACCATGCTCTCCCAGTCAGACTGGGAGGCTGCTAGGAAAGAAATGGCCCTTGTGTAGCTAACTACTACTTATATAGGGTTGGGCTGAGGGGATGGGGAAGAGTGCAGCACATGTTCAAACACAAAAAAAGAGGGGATAGAAAACACAGTGTGAATTCGGGTAGAAAACAGACATGGTGCACATCTACAATCTTGTATAATGATCTGATTGCTTCTCAGCATAATATCTAAAACTAACAGGTTGTTAGTATACATTTTTGATCAAAAAGTTCAAGCCCACTCGCCACATCAAGGCCACCTATTTAGAGTGGGTCCCTAACGTTCCTAGCATAAAATGGTGCAGCACTGGGCGGCGACCACCACCGCCGCGACACCAGTGCCCACGGGGGGGAAACGACCCACTGGCAGAGTGGCCCCAATGCCACTTAAACCAGTCTATGGGTCGCACCTCCCCGCAGCCACGGCAGCAACGGACGCCCCCAAAAGTTACAAAATGGCGTTTTTTCTTCGATTTTGTCGCACAATGATTTTTTTTTCCTTTTCGCCGTGCATTTTTGGGTAAAATGACTAATGTCACTGCAAAGTAGAATTGGCGACACAAAAAACAAGCTATAATATGGATTTTTAGGTGGAAAATTGAAAGGGTTATGATTTTTAAAAGGTAAGGAGGAAAAAACGAAAGTGCAAAAACTGAAAAACCCTGAGTCCTTAAGGGGTTAATATAGTGGTAAATTTTCGTCGTACTTGCATCCTTTCATGAAAATTTGGCATTTTTCTAACTTTGAAACTATCTGCTTGTTAGGAAAATGGATATTCCAAATAAATTATATATTGATTCACAAATACAATATTTCTACTTTATGTTGACATCATAAAGTTGACATGATTTTAATTTTTAAAGACATTAGAGGGCTTCAAAAGTATAGCAGCAAATCTCTCAATTTTCACCAAAATTTCAATATCTGAATTTTTATGGGGCCAAAAAGATTGAAGTAAATTTGAGGGGCGTTTCTGTGAGAAATACCCCATAAATGACCCCATTATAGAAACTGCACCCCTCAATGTATTTAAAATGACATTCAGAAAGTTTGTTAACCCTTTAGGTGTTCCACAAGAATAGCAGCAAAGTGGAGGAGAAAAATCTAAATCTGCATTTATTACACTAACATGTTCTTGTAGCCCATTTTTTTTTTCATTTTTAAAAGTGGTATTAGGTGAAAAAGCCCCCCACACCATATTAGAAACTAGACCCTTCAAGGAACGTAACAAGGGTTATAGTGAGTACACACCTCACATGTTTTTTGAACAGTGGGCCGTAAAAGTGAAAGAATAGATTTTTAACACTGAAATGCTGGTATTAACCAAATTTTTTTTTTCACAAGTAGTAAGAGAAAAAAAGCTGCACAAAATTTGTAGCCCAATTTCTCCAGAAAAAGGAAATACCCCATATAAGGCGGAAGGCACTATGTGGGTGCAAAACAGGGCTTAGGAGTGAGACAGCACCAATGAGATTTGAGGCCTAAAGTGGTGCTAGTGGTGCAATGGTTGAGGTTTTGACATAAAATCTAAAAAAAAAAAAAAAACAGCAAGTGACATCAATTTTTTAACTACACACCTCAAGGAAGGTGACAAGGGGTACAGTGAGTACTTACACCTCACAGGTTTTTTGAAAAGTGGGCCATAAATTAAAAAAAAATTGAAAACATTTATTTTTTTACACTAAATTATAAACAAGAAACTGGATGTCCAGCGCCAAGATTCGTGCAAAACGGATTCTTTAATGCTTAAAAAGCCATAACAGGGGTCAATGTGACGCGTTTCAGATGCGTTAGCACCCTTAATCGTACATATGTACGATTAAGGGTGCTAACGCATCTGAAACGCGTCACATTGACCCCTGTTATGGCTTTTTAAGCATTAAAGAATCCGTTTTGCACGAATCTTGGCGCTGGACATCCAGTTTCTTGTTTTGCTACAGTAGTGCTGCCTCGCACAGTCCGTGCGCCTGGGGCCCTGGAGGGTGAGCTGAGAATTCCATTACCTCTTCTGTTCTCACTAAATTATAAAGTCACAAAAAAAACAATTAAAAAGTTAATTTTTACACAGGGATCAATTTATGTGGGTGGAAAGGGACCTAAAAATGTAGCCGAGAATCATAAAATGTAGAAAGGGGCCATTTAAATGTAAAAATAATATATTTTTCATAATTAATTTTTTTTTTATTTTGTTTTATTAGTAATGTATCTTAATATTGTGTTTGATAAAGTGTGTGTGTATGTGTGTTTCACTTTTTTCTCTCTATTTATTTTTATTTTTTAGGTAATACTACTACTCCCAGCATGTAGTTCCTGTACTAATAGACAGATCACAGCAGGTGTCACTCCTGACACCTGATGCAATTGTCTTTTCTATTACAGAGATGGAGCGTCTTTCTCCTGCGCTCACATCTCTGCAATATACTCCGACCGGCCAGTAATGTGAATAGAATTCACATCACTTATTCATATTTCCCAAAGAGAGCTGTGATTGGCCAGATGGTTCCAGCCACTCACAGCTCTCTGCAGGAAATAAGAATAATAGGTATATATACAGCATATACTCATATTACAGTGGGACCAGAGAAGAGCGGCCGGCCGCCCGCATCTATACATTATACAGGATGATCGCATTGAGTGTCAGAAGTAACACCTACTGCGATATGTCTGTTAATGCAGGTACTACAGCTCCCAGCATGGAGCAGAGTGTGCTCCATGTTGGGAGCTGTAGTACCTGTAGTTGAGGACAGATCACTGCGGGTATCACTCCTGACATCTTCTGCAATTGTCCTATCTATTGCGGAGATGCGAGTGCAGGAGAAAGCTGCTCGCATCTATACATTATACAGGACGATCACAGGGGTGTCGCTAATGAAGAAATTTGTTATTTTGAATCTAGTCGAAGTTTGGATTTGGTCCGAATTGAATTTTTCATGAAATGCGCAACTAATTCAACTTCGTCAGATTCGCTCATCTCTAGCGATAAGTAATACACTTATCACCATATTGTTGTTGAAGAGGATGCTCATTTGGATAGATTGAAGTTTCATCTGAATTTAAAAGAATTATTTTACTTTTTCAGTATTATTACATATTCTGTCCATGGCAACTGCAGTTTGTATAGAAGTAGTTTAGTTTTAGGGCTGTTACTTAGCAATTATTTCCCTTGCACTCATTATTATTAAATAACATCTCTGACCTTTAGTGCGGATTTAAATTTTAGTTGGCCATTAATTAGTTTGACAAATGACAAAACCCTCCAGGACTTCTGTCAATTATGTTGCTAATGCTCTGTAAGGCAAAAAGACACAGCTGACTCTTATCATCCATTGCCAATCCGAAAATAAAATCTTTAGATACATACAAATAAGTATGTAAATGGTAAATATATATTTTTAGCTTTATATTTTTTTTATTTTGTCAATATATCAGTAACCAATTAATGTTTAGCTTATACAAATGTAAAAGTAAAAAAAATGATAAAAAAACAATGTTACTCAATACCTAATCCTGACCATGTACATCTAATTTATATGCCTCTATCACTTATATTCATTTTAAAAATACCTCTTTTCATACACCCCCCCCCTGAGAAAGCCTCTCAGGGGAAAGGGGCATCTCCCTCCCTTGTGGTGGTGGGAGGTTCAAGAAATAGAAAAACGGTTAATTTACAAAAAGACACAGTGCCACATCTGTCCCCGAGGTTGTGTGTGGTATTTAAACTTGGCTCCTTTCACTTTAATGGAACTTAGCTCCAATAGCACACACAACCGGTGTACAGATGTTGTGCTTTTTTTTTTTTGTTTTGTTTTTTGAAGAAATGTGCTCTGTTTTTCTATTCCTGGATAACCCCTCTAACACATTTTTATAGTAGAACAGATTTTTGTAACATTTATTTATTTATTTACTATGTTATTGGAGCTTTTTTTTATTTGTATAAGGTAAATAAATAATGAAACAAAGTTTTAAGCACAGCACAATAAAGAACAAGAACACTAGGATTCGGTAATGAAGAAAAAACATTAATGTGTGCAATGTCCAAAGTCCAAAGGAGCCAGTTAGTGAATGTCATTGTAGCCAGCAGTTCTAGAAATACAACAAAATAGTTCCCACAATTGAAAAGGAAAGGTTAAGACTTCTAACATACCGAGATGTTATACAGAATAAAGGTTACACTAGAAAACATAGGATAACACAACTATGTTGGAGGACCCAGCATGTCCCCAAGTTCATCAAAGCTGTACCAGTCCATTAAGCAGAAACAGAAGGGTATAATAATGTCCGCTATATTTGAAGCTGTACAATGTGAGGCAATATACACCTGCCATGTGTCAAAAAACTTTTGTGTATGTGTTGTTTTGTGTTTTTTGGTATCTATTTTATCTATCTGACTGTAAGCTTAGGCTGCATCATCAGCATGACTAGAGAGTAAAGGTAGAGTCAGAGAGCCACAAAGATAACAAACCTCTAAGTGCAAATAAAATAACAATATGGATAATTTGGGCACCTTGGGGGACTCTGTTTGTCCCGGTTCAGGAGATCTGAGTTGATAAAAAATAAATTCCTTTGGAGTGAAGGGTAACGTAAGTCCCCAGGTATAAATATGGGAGAGGACCATTTGCCAATAGCTTTCTGTTAGCAGGCAAGTCCAAACTCCATGCCACAAATTAGTCAGAGGTGTAGTACATTAAGGGCAGGCAGTGATTCTGTCTGAGAAGTTGGGGTAGGAGCTAATAGAAAGTTTCACACCACCTTTCATTGATTATGCTGCGACAGACAATATGCCAGTCACATAGAATACAGTAGGAGATATTGTCTCAAGGATCCAAATGGTCCAGGAAAAGAGAACATAAACTCTCCCCTGACTGGCCATAGAGGAAACCGAACAACATGGAGCAACAAACATACATCCCCATGATAGAGAGGGAAAAGAAAAAAGGCAAATAGAGAACTGTAGGCACAAAAAGGCAGATAGGTACAATGACCTGAAGGAAAAAGGTTACACTAAGGAATAAGTGGAAAACAAGGAGCATTTAAGAGAACCTGAGAAGAGTCTACAATCGGTCTGGAAGTCACAACAGAAATAAACAGATATGTTAGATAAGGACAGATGTCCAACAGAACTGGGTTAGCCAAGCAGTTGCAACACTGTTGTCGTTTTTAATGAAGAGCTGTAGGAACCACATTTGAATTTGTGATATTTTGCGAATATATGGACAAATATTCATCCTATGTTCGAGAAATTCGCATATTCGCTAAGTTTGTTCTCTTTTTTTCTTCATGCGAAAATTCATAATGAAATTCACATCGTGCACATGCGCAATTATATCTTTCACCTAAAAGAAGGGAAGGATCAGTGTCCACTCTGGAAGTGCCGATATTCACATCAATTTGCAATTAAAAAACATGAATATTTATCATTACAAATATTTAGCACTATATTCTAAATATTTGCAAAATCGCGAAGTGCCGATATTCGCGGTAAAAACTCGCATTTTGAATATTTGCACTCAACACTAGTCGTTTTCTGCTTTCCTTCAGATCCAGGGAACGCAAGTCCTCGGGGGTAATCGACAAGGAGGCAGGGAGTTGAAATTAGTTTGGTTTTGGTATTTTGATATTTGGTGGACTTTGATATGTTTTTGAATTCATGCCATTCACAATATAGTTTCATTGATATTATATTTTACCCGTTAAGGACACAACACATTTCGGCCTTTAAGACACAGACGATTTCATGTTTACGTTTTTTCTTTCTCTCTTTCTAAGAGCCATAACTTAATTTTTTCATCTTCAGAATCATATAAGGGCTTGTTTTTTGTTGCTATTTGTAATTACATAATACATTTTACCATAACATGTACAGCACAAATAAAAAAAATTTGCAACTTTTGTAGGGTTTTGTTTTTACACTGCACACTTAAAAATTGATGTGTTTTCTTTATTGTGTGGGTCAATAAAATAAAAAAAATACCAATGTTTACATATGTTTCTAAAAACACTAAGTATAATACTAAACTAAAACAAGGATCATTTAAATCCTCCTATTCTGACACCTATAACTTTCTGATTTTAGTTTTTGTTGGTACCACTTTTGCATAAATGTGACTTTTTCATCACTTTTTATAAAAATAAATAAATAAATAAATTAGAACGTAAAGTGATCAAAAAGCAGCAATTGTGGATTTTTCCTTTTTTTTTTTACATGTATACTGTTTACCATACAGAATCATTAAAGGGGTACTCCGGCGCTGAGACATCTTATCCCCTATCCAAAGGATAGGGGATAAGATGCCTGATCGTGGGGGTCCCGCCGCTAGGGACCCCCGTGATTTTCCACGCCGCACCCTGTTAGAATTAAAGTTTAATGTCACGCTCCGCCCCCTCAATGCAAGCCTATGGAGGGGGTTTGACAGCTGTAGGCAGCTGTCATGCCTCCTCCATAGGCTTGCATTGAGGGGGTGGGGCATGACATCACATGGGGGCGGAGCCGTGATGTCACTATGCTCCGTCCCTGTGATCGCTAGTAATCAGACCTGGAGCGAGCACGCTCAGGGGGCTGATTCTAACGGGGGTGCGGCATGGAAGATCACGGGGGTCCCCAGCGGCGGGATCCCCGCGATCAGGCATCTTATCCCCTATCCTTTGGATAGGGGATAAGATGTCTTAGCGCCGGAGTACCCCTTTAACATTATATTTTAATAGTTCGGACATTTACACATGCAGAAGTTTATTATTTATTTATTTATTTTTTATCTTTTTTAAGTAAAATGAGAAAAAGGGTTGGGGGAAGGGTTTATTCACTTATTTATTTATTTTTTTACTGTATTTTACATTTTTTAAGACTCCACAGGGGAAAATTAATTTACACTTTATTTAAATTTGCTATCTATTTCTCTGGTCTGCTAGAACGCAGAAGAGAGGAGAAGATCACAGCAACATGACAGGAGGCAGGTGAGGGGACCTCTGGCTTCAATCTTGACTCATTGAACCCCCAGTTGTGCTGCTGTTGGTCGGATGGGTCCCTTTATGTCCCTGTTATGCTTCAGATACCATGATCAGTTTTCATCTTGTCATCTGAATGGCTAATGATGGGGATCAGCGTGATTGCTTATGTCCACCATTGGGAGCGGATCCCTGGCTACTATTTGCCACTGTGCATAAATAGATCGCAGCTCCTAAGGTCACTTCCAGGATGTACAGAATATTCATGTCAAAGATATTTACATTATTTGTCCTTAACAGGTTAATAGTTTGGACATTTCCAAAGGTGGTGATACAACACACGTTTATGGTTATTTTGTTTTTACATTATTTTATGTGAAAATGGAAAAAGAAAGGTGAGTTTAACTTTTATTGGGGATATTCACATTTATAAAAATTTTTTTTTTACATTTTTTGCTGTTTTTTAGTCCCCATAGGGAACTTTTCCCTGCAATCTTTCAATTGCTTATACTGAACAACGCTGTATCATATGCTAAGGCATCTTGCAAATTTGGAGCACTGATCTGACAGCATTGAGGCAGGTAGAGACCCTTTATCTGTCCTCTCAGCTGATCAGGACTCAGAGATTTCTCTGTAGGGGTCCCTATCAGCTTTCCTGAGCCAATCATCAAGTGATTTTCATACTCTTAGATGTCAAGATCAATAAGTTAGTCAGCACACTATATTCACCGGGAGTGTAGAAGTCAAGTTTAAATAAAGTACTATTCACTTTGGAAAATACATTTCTATTCATTGCTATAAACATCATTTTTTAGGTGTAGATTTGCCATTTCCACATACACACAAGTAACCCTCTTAAAGTAGTACTATTGTGCTGGGCTCTCCCCAGAAAGGGAGCTTGTCCAGCCCTGCACAAAGCTGTGGCCAACAGGCCCCCTCCATGTATCTGTATGGGAGACCCCCCCCCCCCCAACGCTCTTTCTCTCTCTCTATACCTTATACCTTTTCTGCTCCCTAGAAAACCCCCTTAATGGTTGCCATAAAATGAAAGCAAGAGGTTTTTAAGGAGCAAACATTTACTTAGGGAACAAACTTTTACAGCACTTTTCTTTGAAGTATGCTTTCTTTTTTAATAACGGAGTATTTGAAAAGACTACACCACAAATAGAGATTGTAGAGTTAACTCACCAGGATTATAATTAATAGTTAGTAAGAGTGATTCAAGATTTTATCATCTCTATCTGGAATAAGTCACAATAATCAGTACCATAATGGATGACTGCAGAAAGGAAGACAAATGTACTGAATATCAAGGCATGAAATAATAATAGTAAAACATTTAATTAGATCACAAATTAAGAAGTTCTCATATGGGGAATCATTTGGGCTTCTCTCCATTTGGTTGTTTAAGGAACCTTTAGGTTTATACCTTTTAACCCTCTGCTATAGGGTTCTGGATTTAGCTGTTACTGACTACTGGGTCATTAATTCTAGAATTGTCAAAGTGTACGTGGAAGCTGCTGGATGGTGACTAGTCAGGGACAGATTTTGGGTACAAAAAATAAAAATATATAAAGCAGTCAGCTCACTGCCTGCACACGTATGTGAATCCATGCAGCAGCAGCACACATCTCATTTGGAAGCCCGGTATCTTGCAGTGGAGCCAAGTCTCCAGGTGTAGTAATCTGCAGCAAACAAACAGGTAGATGTCCAGCTTCAATTTAGAAGTAAAAAGTGTCATGGAAAAAACGAAAGTGCAAAAACGGAAAAACCCTGAGTCCTTAAGGGGTTAAGGACCAGGAGCGTACCTGTACTCCCTGGTCCCATTACCAGTGTTTAAAGCACGCTCACAGGGTGAGCATGCTTCAAACCCACTGGGTCCCAATTGCTATCATCAGCCAAGACCCAGGGTTAATGCCATGCATCACCAATTAGGCTGATACCTGCCATTAATCCTTTAGACACCACAATCAAAGTTGATTGCAGCATCTAAAACTAAAGTAAAATGATCCCGGCAGCTATGCGGAGCTGATCGGGACCATCGCAACGAAATTGTGATGCCCCGATAAGCGGAGAGGACAGTGGGAGGGCCCTTACCTGCTTCTTCGCCATCTGATTGGTGATCCTCTGCTATCTCCAGCCTCCCACAGGCTGGAGTAGCAGAGCACCGATGACACTGCTCAATGCTGAGCCAAAGCTCAGCATTGAACAGTGTATGTATTCCAAAGATTGCATGGTATAGGGGGGCTAAACCATGCAATCTTTGGAATGCATACACTGTTCAATGCTGAGCTTTGGGGGCTAAAAAAAAAAGTTACATGTGTTAAAAAAAAGTTAATAAATGTGAATAAAAGTTTGAATCACCCCATTTTTCTATGTTTAAATAAAATAATGTAATAAAAAATAAACATAAACATACAGTATGTGGTATCGCCACATGTGTAAATGTCTGATCTATTAAAATGTAAGCTTAGTTAAAAAGGTCAATGGTATAAACATAAAAAAAACGTTAAAAAAAGTCCAAAACAAGTCCAAATTAAAACAAAAATGGTACCGATAAAAACTACTGACCACGGCACAAAATACTTGCTCTAAATTCTATGTAAGTAAAACTTTATTTACATAGGTAGTGAATAATATTCACTATAAATACATTTATAGTTCTAAATATAGATTTTTTATAATAACATTAGTAACCCAATCACCACACCTGGCAGATTCACAGTCCCACATTGTCCAACTTGGAACCAAAGACAAGATGCAGCATTTTATTCAGATCTCAGACCCTGAAAAAATTAGACATCAGATCTCTGAATCTATAAACACCCCAGACCAGACATCAACAATAATTCAAATCCACCAGTCAAACCCTCATCCCGGACCCACTAAATAAATCAGATCTCATACCAGAAACCAAAGGCTGTATCTCAGTAAATGTAAGTGTTCCTATGGATTGCCACACACTAAGCAGGGAAGCATACAATGTATGTCTATACACTCAATGTACAAGAGCAGAGACTATTGTCTTTTGATAGGATTCCCTGCTCCTGTGCAAATCTGAATACTTCAAAAATGTATTTCTATTGTCAACATAATGATTTACAGCATGTTAAAAAGAACAATAAAGTTTTGTATGCATACTATGCTGTGGATTTCCAGTAAAATGCATTGTCTTAAATGTTATATAATGCCAAGTAACACAATTATCATCATACATATCATGAAGTATTTCAATTACAATGTCAACAATAATTAAAAGTTAAATACTTCTTTACAACTATGTGCTTTACCATACAAAACACTAGTCAGATCACATATGAAATCTTGTGTACAATTTTGAGCACCTGCAGATAAGGATATGGCTGAACTGGAGCAGATGCAGAGGAAGACAACAAAGATCATTTGGGGAATGGGGGCATTTTAGTACCAAGATAGATTACCAAATTTAGGTATTTAGTTTTTTTGGGGGAAAAAGGATTTATGAGGATTTAAAACCAACACACACTTTACCAATAAACTATATCACGTGGACAGAAAGACAGGCATATTTATGTCCATCGAACAGGATAAAATAGCCTTTATTCACTCTTCTTAACACCACCCTGTGTCACACACACCCAATCAGTGGCTCTTGCCACCAGGTGGGTGAAATGGGGGGCCCATGTGTACATTTGTACTGTACTATTTTGGTGAAGCACAGTGCACATATTGTACTGTATCGCACAAGTAAAACTGGCTGACGTGCAGCACCATGAACAAAACCTTCAATAAAAATAGTACAGCAAACAAATGACCCATTTTCTTTGCCAATACCACCTCCATTGAATACTAATTTTTAATTTAATAAACTTTGGGGTGATCTTCTCAAAAAGGTTTCACTGTATACAAGTGCTACTCTTGCAGCACATCAAGAATATAACTTACAAACCTAAGAGAAGAGAGGATGCAATACTGAAGAAAGCCCTCTACCACAATGTGGGATGCAAACACATATACATTTATTAATTAACAGAAAGTTTCCCATCAAAGTTCACACAACATTAAAATGGATTAGAACAACAGAGAAATTATAGTCAATGGACATGATACTTGTTGACACTTGATACCCTTTTGTGTACTATATGCTACATCACTCTTATAAAATGCCTTGTGCAAAGCAGTGAACTTCATTATCCACTAATTCATACAAAGTAAAGTGCAACATCAGTGTACAATGTACGTTCAGTGCATATATAAATATATAGCAAGATCCAAAGGGAGTGTTATAATGAATGTATATCACCCATGTCAGTACCAGGGATGAGAGGGGTCAGGACCAGTAGTTCCTCAAATCTCTTACAATGACTTACTCAAGAGTGAATAAAAAAAAAAAATGGTATAGTATATAGCACACAAAAAGGCATCAAAACCAAGTATTAGCAAGAATTGGGTCTATCGCTTGCTGTTGTGAGTTCAATTTATTATACTGTTGTGTGGGGGTTTCATGAGGACATTTTTTGATTATTGGTATATATATATATTTGCATCCAATAAGATGGTAGCGTACATTCTTTGGTAGTGAATACCTTCGTTTCTCTTAGATTTTTCATGACAATAGTGTAGCACAATGCCATTACACTGCCAATTTGCATGTGCTCATCTAAGCTGCATGCCCAAAATGTCTGAAGTGATTTAAGTTGTTTAATTTATTTATCAATGATATAGAGGATGGTATTAACAGCTCTGTTTCTATCTTTGCAGATGACACCAAGCTTTGTAGCACAGTACAGTCTATAGAGGATGTGCATAAGTTACAAGATGACTTGGATAGACTAAGTGTCTGGGCATCCACTTGACAAATGAGGTTCAATGTGGATAAATGTAAAGTTATGCATCTGGGTACTAAGAACATGCATGCATCGTATGTCTTAGGGGGGATTAAACTGGCAGAGTCACTGGTAGAGAAGGATCTGGGTGTGCTTGTAGATCACAGACTACAGAATAGCATGCAATGTCAGGCTGCTGCTTCCAAAGCCAGCAGGATATTGTCATGTATAAAAAGAGGCATGGACTCAAGGGACAGGGACATAATACTCCCCCTTTATAAAGCATTGGTACGGCCTCACCTGGAATATGCTGTTCAGTTTTGGTCACCTGTCCATAAAAGGGACACTGTGGAGCTGGAAAGGGTGCAGAGACGTGCGACTAAACTAATATAGGGCATGGAACATCTTAGCTATGAGGAGCGATTAAAGGAGTTACAATTGTTTAGTCTTGAGAAGAGACGTTCAAGGGGGGATATGATAAACGTATATAAGTATATTAATGGCCCATACAAAAAATATGGAGAAAAACTGTTCCAGGTTAACCCCCCCCCCCCCCCCAAAAAAGGACGAGGGGGCACTCCCTCCGTCTGGAGAAGAAAAAGTTTAGTCTCAAGGGGCGACACACCTTCTTTACCATGAGAACTGTGAACTTATGGAACAGTCTACCTCAGGAACTGGTCACAGCAGGAAAAATTTACAGCTTTAAAACAGGATTAGATACATTCCTGGAAAAAAATAACATTAACGCTTATGAAGAAATATAAAATCCCATCCCTTCCCCAATATCGCGCCACACCCCTAGCCTTCAATTCCCTGGTTGAACTTGATGGACATATGTCTTTTTTCGACCATACTAACTATGTAACTATGTAAGTGTACCTACTGTAAATCTGTCCTCCATCACTTTTACCCCACATCTGCTCTAAAATATTTCTGATTCTAGCACATATTCATCTTCAGTGGTATTGGAACTTCTTTTTTTTTTTTTTTTTTTTTTTTTTTTTTAATAATGCAGAGCTTCAAATCCCTTACATGGACACTTAGTTGATAAATAAAATTCTGGCTTCCTGCAGCTGCCATTTCACGCTGTGTTTTGGCCCACTGTATCAGAAACAGTCAGCTTTCAGCTTTGTCTGCTCACAGTTTTTTAGCTCAGAAAATAAATGGTTCCGATAAGATGAGCAGATCTTTAAAATGATGTTTCCCATTGACTCTTCAAATGTGAATCAATCTGATTTACTACAAGTCTTGAACCTGGCAATTTTATCCTGCCATTTCTATTGCTAAGTGTAAAATGACAATTTATCACACGCTTAATCTCTGTAAGATATGACAGCGCATTGGTATTTAGAAATCTATAAATCACTGCTGACAATATTGTGCTTACTATAGTTGTACATTTTAAAGTGTACTCTTTCACAAGATAAAACAACAACAAAAAATGCCCAAGGCTTACTCTATAATTGGTGCTTATCCTGTCAGTGTGCCTAAATCCTGGTTTTCACCCTTTTATGGCTCCTAATTTTCTTGCTTATATAGCACACACAGTATTTAGTTTACTGAGGAGGAAGCATTCCCTTAGACAAGCACGATGCTTGCCCTCACTTCTCATGTGGGAACTTCCTGCTGCACTCCTCAGAGCTGTAAATTGGCTGCTCTGTGCACTGAGGCTTGGTGACATGCCCCTCACAGTCCAGGCTGATTGATTAGCCGGGGGCATGAACAGAGCCTTGCTTGCCCTGTCCACACATTTAGTATTTTGTCCTGGGAAGCTGCGGTTGGAGACGCACAGCCAATAGTTGCCAGCATCCTGGATAGTGAAAAAACACCTAGTGGTAAGAAGTATGGAGCATATTTTCATCCAAAAATTTATACATTTTTAATCAATGTATTTTACAAATATACATATTTTATTATGTACATTATATTAAAATGATGTGGCAAATGACTGTGCCCATTTAACTACAGCATTCAGAGGGTAGAGCATGTTTTTCATCATGCTAAATAAGAACAACACAAGTCAACATACTGTACTGTAACATCACTGTGCATATTATCCCTGTACTGTGATATCACTGTGCACATTATACCTGTACTGTGACATCACTGTGCACATTATCCCTGTATTGTGAAATCACTGTGTATTATCTCTGTACTGTTACATTACTGCATATTATGCCTATACTGTGATGTCACAGTGTGTACTATCCCTGTACTGTGACATCACTATGGGGGAGATTTATCAAAACCTGTGCAGAGGAAGAGTGGTGCAGTTGCCCATAGCTACCAATCAGATTGCTTCTTTCATTTTCAAAGAGACCTATGAAAAATAAAAGAAGCAATCTGATTGGTTGCTATGGGCAACTACACCACTCTTCCTCTGCACAGGTTTTATAAATCTCCCTCTATGTGTACTATCTCTGTACTGTGACATCATTGCGTGTATTATCTCTGTACTGTGACATCACTGTAGGTAGTATCCTTGTATTGTGGTGGTACTGTTTGCATTGTCCCTGTACTGTGATGTTGCAGTATCCATGTACTGTGTAGTGTTGCTCTCGAATATTCGCAATGCAAATTTTATTCGCGAATATCGCTTATTCGTGAATTTGCGAATATTAGCGAATATAGCACTATATATTCGGAATTACGAATATTCTTTTTTTTTTTTACAGTACACATCACAGTGATCATCTCTCTCTGCTTCCAGCTTGTGTGGTGTAAAGAAGGCTCTAATACTACTGTGTGAGACTTTCGTGCAAATTTTCGCATATGCGAAAATCTGCATATGCTAGTTTTCGTATATGCGAATTTCCATTTATGCTAATTTTTGTATATGCTAATTTTCGCATATGTTAATTTTCGCATTTGTAAATTTTCGCATATGCAAAAATAATTATACTAGTAATGATCAGCTGCTGTATACTACAGAGGAAGTTCTTTTGTTTTTAAATTTATTTTCTGTCTGACCACAGTGCTCTCTGCTGACACCTTTAAACATGTCAGGAACTGTCCAGAGTAGGAACAAATCCCCATTGCAAACCTATACTGCTCTGAACAGTTCCTGACATGGACAGAGTTGTCAGTGGTCAGACAGAAAGGAAATCCAAAAAGAAAATAACTTCTTGGGGAGCATACAGCAGCTGATAAGTGCTGGAAGGATTAAGATTTGTTAAATAGAAGTAATTTAGAAATCTGTTCAACTTTCTGGCACAAGTTGATTTAATAAAAAAAAAGTGTTTTCCACTGGAGTACCCCTTTAACCCCTTAAGGACGCATCGCATTTGGGCCTTAAGGACGCAGACAATTTTATTTTTACGTTTTCGATTTTTCCTCCTCGACTTCAAAAAATCATAACTCTTTTATATTTTCATCCACAGACTAGTATGAGGGCTTGTTTTTTGTGCAACCAGTTGTCCGTTGTAATGTCATCACTCACTTTACCATAAAATTTATGGCACAACCAAAAAAAATACTATTTGTGTGGGGAAATTAAAAAGAAAACCACAATTTTGCTAATTGTGGAAGGTTTCGTTTTCACGCCGTACAATTTAAGATAAAAATGACATGTGTTTATTCATTGGGTCAATATGATTAAAATGATACCCATGATAACATACTTTTCTATTACTGTTGCGCTTAAAAAAAATCACAAACTTTCTAACCAAATTAGTACGTTTAAAATCCCCCTATTTTGAAGACCCATAACTCTTTCATTTTTCCATGTAAGCGGCGGTATGAGGGCTCATTTTGCGCCGTGATCTGTACTTTTTATTGATACCATATTTACTTTTATAAAACTATAAAAGCTATTTTGGACTTTTTTTTTACGTTGACGCCGTTCACCGTACGGTATTATTAACATTTTATTTTAATAGTTCAGATAATTACGCACGCAGCGATACCTTATAGAAATCATTCGATTGCTAATCCTGTTCAATTCTATGTATAGGACATAGCACTGATCAGGGCTATCGGTCATCTTCTGCTCTGGTCTGCGGAAAGGCAGATCAGAGCAGAAGACTCCCGAAAGGCAGCGGAGGCAGGTGAGGGGACCTCCGTCTGCCATGCTGGATGATCGGATTGCCGTGGCAGTGCTGCGGGCGATGTGATCATCCATTTAAGTGACCGCGATGATGCAGATGCCGTGATCTGTATTGATCACGGCATCTGAGGGGTTAATGGCGGACATCCGCGGGATCGCGGGTGTCCGCCATTACCAGCGGGACCCTGGCTGCGATCAACAGCTGGGACCTGCCGCGCATGATCCGGGCATCGCTCCGATGCCCGCGGTTATGCTTAGGACGACGTAAATGTACGTCCTGGTGCGTTAAGTACCACCTCACCAGGATGTACATTTACGTCCTTCGTCGTTAAGGGGTTAAGGTCGTAGTGGATGCACAGTCAAAAACCACACAATAAAACCAACCATGGTTTACTTCAGATTGCCACATTTCCACAGAAACTACATGGAATCCACAAGGTATAAACCTAGCCTAACAGTTGTATTACTGTATATTATATAATTATATGCAGTAAAAATGCAAATAACTACAATTGTAGATGTTTCCCTCTTCCTATGTTACGATTTATCAAATTGATACTAGAATTTAAATAATTACATGAATTAAAATTAAATAATGATAAGAAAAGAAAATAACAGACAGAATGAACTGCAATAACAATTAAGTGAACCCTTTGGCAACCCATTGACTTCTCCATTGATTAATATCCAATTGTGCTCTGTGGTTTTCTAAGTCATAATGATAGACAAACACAATCTAACTGAACTAATAACACACAATCATATAATTCACATCTTTTATTGAGCACAATGGGTAAACATTCATTGGGAGAAAAAAGTAAGTGAACCCTTAAACTTAGCAACTTGTATATCATTCTTTATCAGCAGTCATCACCCACCAAAATATTGTTGTAGCTGCAAAAAAAGCTTAGGAAATAATTTAGCCCATTACCCTCTGTATGTGTTTCAGACCATAAATATTTATAGGATATCTTGTGGTACACAGTCCTTTTCCAGTCATGGCACAGCTTCTTGATAGGGTCTCAATACACACACATCATCTTTTTTACCATTAGTAAGATGATTAACTAGCATGCTTTGGATCTATGTCTATTCAGCTTGAGGCCATGCATTTGAAATCATTATTCCCTAAATGATCACAAGACACCAAGACCCTTAGGCAGCAAAGCTGCTTCAAACTAAGATGATCCTTCATGACCCTGCTTCACAGTTGGGATTGTCTTTGGTGTTGGTGTGCAGTGTCCTTTTCCCTTCAAACATAGGGTTGTGCAGTTGTATTAAAAAGTTTAACTTTGTGGAATTTAGAGGGAGAGGATACTGAGGGCAAATACATTAAATAATAGGACCAGGCAAGCAGCTGGGGAAATTTAGTTAGAGTAAAAAGTAAAAGGGTTCCTAAAAAATAAAGGACACTTTTGCTTCTGTGCGCCTAAGCAAAAGTGCCAAATTGGGTGATGAAAAAAGTTTAAGGAATGGCAACCATAGTCAGGAAAACACTATAATAGTCAGTAGTCATGAGAATGGTAATGTAGGTAGACTTACAGTTATTGGTTGTAGGTGATTCTATATTCAGAAAGACAAAAAGCAAAATTTGTCACCGTGACTGCTCCATCTGAATGGTTTGATGTTTCTTTGGTTCCAGGGTTAGAGGGAATAAGTTACAAAGGAATGGAAATAAGATGTCTAATTGTGGGGATCCAGCAGCTGGGTCCTAGTGATTCGCAGCAGGGGCCATATTCGAATTCACAATATTTTGCTAATATATTGACGATTATTCGTCCTATGTTCGCGAAATTCACATATTCGCTATGTTCCTTCACTTTTTTCCATTTGAAAATTTGAAAAAAAATTAGCATGTGAAAAAAATCCGAAAATTTGCATGGAAAATTTGAATAAAAATTTGCATATGAAAAAAAAAGACGAATATTCCTCATTGCGAATATATAGCACTATATTCTAAATAGTCACAAAATCACGAAATGCCGATGTTTGCAATAAAAGTTTGCATTACGAACATTCGTGCTCAACACTACTGGGACCCCCGCGATCTCCGGCATGGCATTCTAAACGTTTCGGATGGATAGGGGATAAGATGTCTAAGGGCAGAGTACCCCTTTAAAATAGGGCAGTCTTTAAGAAGTTAAATAGACTTCTGGACAACTTTTGTTGGTGTTTTATATTATCATCATCATTACCACCACCACTAAATCTATATGGATAGCATATACCTAAATATGAAACATTGTAAATATTTTATATAATTTCAGTCATTAGGTTAAAGCTATGTTAGTTTAACTAAAGAATTGCTTGAATTACAGAAAGGCCAAATTTGCTGGGCACCCGTGGCTTGGCTTTTGAAGAAAGATCAAAGCAAACCTGAGTTGACACTGAAAAACTAATATTAGAATGGACATAAATTTATCCTAATTTCTTATTAAAAGGTTCACGCATTTCCTCAGGACAAACAATCTTAGTGCCAGTCTGAATACACATTATTCTCAAATGCACTTCAAGTTCACAATCTAATATTTTAAACAGTAATGTAATGAAACTGAATTATGTAAGATTTTAAAACAAAAATGCATAGTTAAAAATAATTGCTGGACAAACGTCTTTGAAGAGAATCCAAAGAAGAAAAAAGTCCTCACAATCCCCTCTTAGGCAGATAGAATGTGCATTGTCATTGTCACAAAATGTTATGTTGTAGACAGCTTGCATATGTTGGTCCTTTTTTCTTTGCAGCATTATTATGTAAACATTATTTTCCTTCTATTAGGGTACTTTCACACATGCAGATTTGATTGCTTGTTTCCTGCTGCAAGTTTGAATTGGGATGGACTCTCCATGGGTTGTTTGCAGCTGATCTTTGCCAAATTTCTGCTGTGGAAAGCTCGCTCCCCTTCAAACTCACAGTAGGAAACCCACTCTTTCTCTGTAGAGAGGGCAGATTCTTCAGGATGTGAAGCTGTTTTTTCAGTGATAATCCACCTCTCCCCTCACTCTTCATCTGCCACTCCCCTTTGTTAACACCTTTACTGGCTACCCATTACCTAATTTAATTTACATTTTTAACCATGACATACAAGGCCCTCCCAAAACCTGTCCCCTTCATACATCTCTACCCTGATCTCCTGATATGTCTCTTACGTAATCTCCAATCCTCTAAAGACCTCTGCCTATTCTCTCCCTTTGTCCACACCTCACACAACGGTCTACAAGATTCCTCTCATGTTTTTTCCCATACACTACAATTTGATACTCAACACATCTGGCTCTCATTTACCATCAAGATCTTTAAAAGCAACCTGAAACCTGTCTATTTAGGACAGCCTACAATGTAGAATAACCCTGCTTTCAATGAATTGCTCTATGACTACTTCCCTATCTGCTCACAGATGACTAGCTATCTTCCTCACCTAATATTTCCCTTTGTTCTCTCTGTAGAGTTTAAGCCCTTGTAGGCAGCTACCTGGAGCCTAACGGTGCTGTAGAGACGATGTCATAATGTTGCTCAGCCAATCACTGGCCTAAGAAGTGTCCCGCCTCAGCCAGTGGTTGGTGATATATATTATCAGTTATCACAGCTGCAGGTACTATGATCTGCAGCTAGGGGAAAACCAGTGTCTCCAGCCTTGGACAGGCCAACATAAACCGGAGGCTAAGAGGGAGCCTCTTGTTGTTTTATTTCTCAGCTTTGGCAAATTAAAAAAATAAAAGTTTGGATGGACTCTATTTAATTTTGTAAAGAAATATATTACCAATAAACAGTTGTATTAGAATTGTAATAATCTTCCTGAAAATGTCATATATGCTACTGACATGCTACTTAAGGGGTGAAATTGTCTGACTGAACTGAGTCCAGGCTGTGTATAACAGTCGGCATGCTTGGTAGCTTTCCCCTATCTTTCAAATCCCTTAGATGATGAGTGCACTTTAAACCATTCCATCTAAGGAGTTAAACTGCTGGGGTCAAACACATCAGTGATCTTAGAAGTTGAACCAGGGTCTAAGTTGTGTATTGCAGTCAGGCTTCTGCTGCTTGATCGCGTGAGTAGAACTTAAAGGGGTATTCCAGGATTTTTTTTTATTTGACTATGCTACAGGGGCTGTAACGTTAGTGTAGTTCATAATATAGTGTCTTTACCTGTGTGTGATGGTTTTCTCACAATTCTTATGTGATTTTCACCCAAATATTTATTTTTAACAGCATACAAAATGACTGCTGTCTCGGATTTTTCCCAGCTTGCAATGTGGTCGACATCTGACTCACTAGTCAGCTGATGACAGGGAGCCTGTCTGCTTCATTGGGTGGAGAGAGCAATGTGCAAGTAATGCAACAGCTGCAGGCACCCTGATTGAAAGCCACAGGTCTGCAGCTCATTTATGTTTCAATGGGTGGGGTGGCTGATGTGTGGGAAGGAGGAAAATGGATTCATGGGATTTGTAGGAAAACAAGAAAACTGAAAACAGGAAATACAAGTTCACAAAAAGCTAGCCACAGTGTTATGGTAATCTCACAGCATAGCCATTTAGCCCCAAGACAAGTGCAGATCCTTCCTAAGCATATCAATTACTGTCTGCCAGGTATGTACTAAAATCACCTTATGCTTGATAACCCCTTTAAGGAAAAATGTAGGTTTAAAAGGGTTTTCTGCTGTTTCACTTATGTTTATGCAGAAGAGGAAGTTATATATTTTTTTCTATATAATAAGTGCCTAAAATATACATGCCCTCATGTCCATTCTCAGACAATTACTTTTCATAAAGGTTGGCTATTTTGGCCAAGTAGCCATTTGCCTTACCCCAGGATTCCTACCTGTCTGCCCCTGGATGCCTGTGTGTTTACGGACCTGCTTTATAAAGTCCTTTTCCCATGCTTGCATACAGGTGCCATGTCTATTCCACCTCAGGCAGAAACGTACTCATAATAGTCCTGTGCTAGTGGGCTACAACAATCAGTCCCCAAAGCTTAATACAATGCTACCATAGTAACATAGTTTGCAAGGTAATAAAAAGACAAGAGTCCATCGAGTTCAACCTAAAACTACTGTGTTGATCCGGAGGAAGGCAAAAAAAAAAACATGAGGCTGATGCCATATGCCCCATGACAGAAGAAAAATTCCTTCCCGACTCCAAATGACGATCAGAATAAATCCCTGGATAAATGTTCTATCCCCATAAATCTACTATCCATAACCCGTAAAATTGCTTTCTAGAAAAACACCCAGGCCCCCTTTGGATTTGTTTATTGAGTCAGACCTCACAACATCATATGGCAGAGAGTTCCATAGTCTCACTGCTCTTACAGTAAAGAATCGCCATCTGTGATGATGATGATGACACCTTCTTTCTCTAGATGTAGATGCCTCCTTGTCATGGTTTTCAGCCTAGGTATAAAAAGATAACTAGAAAGATCTCCATACTGTCCATTCATATATTAGTACATTGCAATCAGATCACCTCTAAGACGTCTTTTCTCTAAACTAAGTAACCCTAAGTTTGATAACCTGCCTTGGTACTGTAATCCTCCCAAGGTTACTAACAAGCCTTGATCGATTTATATTCTCCTGAATGAGCTGTCCCCTGGACACCAAGCAGGCTGGGTGCTCGTTCCTTGATAATGAGCATGAACCCCTTGCATTACTTCCTCTGCGGGTTTATTTCTTCTCAAACATTCCCTTATTTATTTTCAAACATTATCAAACTTATCAAACATTCCCCATTTGGAAAAAATACTGGCCCAAGATTGACTACTCTGACCTCAAATGGACTACTCCTATACTGTAGCACTACTAAGTATTCAAGATGAATCTTCAAGTTCAGTTACCAATAGTGGCAGCGCATGTGTCTATTATATTGCATAGATGCAGAGACAACCAATCTTTAACATTGATAAAGCATCTACTGTATAGAACAGGTAATGAAGAGAATGTCCGTTTGGCACTGCGGATCCTCCACTGCTGGAGGTACCTTGATAGGGGCTTTTAATATATTGGTTCTAGCTGAGAATGCGTTGGTGGGGCTCAGGCTAAAGGTGTGTTCAGCAGTATCACATCAATGGAATAAAGAAAATAATAGAAGCCGGCCACTTACCAGTAGATTCTTTCTTCAGGCTTTCTTCAGGGGCAACAAGCTCCGTTTCGCACACATAAGTGCTTCGTCCGGCCGGACGAAGCACTTAAGTGTGTGAAACGGAGCTTGTTGCCACTCTACCCCCCTGCTCTTCCTTGTAATGTCCCCCCGTCTGTATATGTGAGTATATTTTTGGCATGAATAAAGCCTGAAGAAAGAATCTACTGGTGAGTGGCCAGCTTCTATTCTTTTCTTTATCCCATTGATGATATACTGTATGGAGGCAGGCCATTACTTTTATTGATATCATATTAAGATTGAGTAGCTAAAAGCAGCCATTGGATATTCTGCTGCCCGTGTCTAGGCACACGCCGAACATGCTGTTACTGTTTAACACTTTTTAAGAATTAAAGGCAGCTATTATGTAGCCAAATAACATCCCTCTATCTTACATCCTATGGGCATAGAGGGTACTGATTTCTAACCTCTACACAGCATATACTGTACATGGACAGCTCATGACTTTTATTTGCATAGTCAGAAATATACACTATTGACATCACAGCTTACCAATCTATTGTCTTTTCATTGTGTTTTTAGTAAAGTGGTGTGCCCCTTTAATACGTTCATGTTTGTTTAATGTTTTTATGATTATCTTCAGTAAAATAAAATAGTTAGTGTGAAAGTGAATACTACAAACACAGATGGTAAGTTCTTATTTATATTGTGTGAATTCTCTTCTTAACCCCCCCAGGACTACATTGTTTATTTCCTACAGCATCCATATGATGTTGTGCATATTGCATCATAGCCCTTGGGTTATGCTTCATGATAGAGTACAATTGAAAACATCTTAGAGTGGTGTGCAGATGGAACAGAACTGGGAAACTGTAGCCTCATTTCAGTTTACCCCATGGGTTTCTCTTTCCTTTTTTTTTTTATTTATGTATTAGCAGCATAAATGTAAAATCGAGTTGAAAGATTATTTTGAGGAATAGAGAAACAAAGGATAAATTAATGTATTTGTTGTGTTGCAAACGATAACATACAACAACCATTTTTTTCTGTTTATTCATTCTGTTCTTTTCTGGTTATTATAACATCTTTTGATAAAACACAAAACTAACATATACAGTCCATTACAACCTTAATAAATTATATACAGCAGCAATAATTTTAGTATTATGGTTTACTAAACACAGCAGTGATCATTTTAGTATTATTGTATACTATACAAGGCATTGATCATTTTAGTATTAATGTATACTATACACAACAGTAATCATTTTAGTATTATTGTATACTATACACAGCAATGATCATTTTAGTAAAAATGTATACTATACATAGCAGTGATAATATTTGTATTAGTGTATTCTAGATATGAGCGAATCAAATCTGACGAAGCTGAATTCGTTATGAATTTCAGGAAAAATTTGATTTGCAACGAATGCAAATATCGCCGCAATTCTATCGCTCAAATCTCTTCATTAAACTCCACTTAGTGTGGTCCAGGCTCCAGGGCATTTAAAATGGCAGATCCACATGTGAGCACATGAGGCAAGGAATCCTGGGAAAGCAGGAACAAGGGTAGGTGGGATGACCCTTAATCACATGCAGCATGCAGCCTTTCAGCAGCCAGTCACCCCTGTGATGTCACAGCCCTATATAATCGGCAGTCATATTGCGGCCAGTCACTTCATCCTTTCACTGCAAAGAGAGATATATAGGGACAGACAGTGTTGTGTGTTACACAGAAAAGCTTTTTCCAGCAGTGATTTATCTCCTAGTCAAGTCAGCATTCTGTTGGTCAGAGAGCAGTGGGTCTTTCACAGAAAAGCATTCATACTGCAGCGATTCACCTTCCAGTCACTGTCTACAGTGTTTTATTACAGAGAACAGTGTGTTGCATAGAAGAACAGCAGCGATTCAGCTCAAGCACAAATCCTGCCTAGAAGCACTGATAGGGGAGGGAGTAAGATTGAGAGAGAAAGTGCAATTTTGGGTGTAGTACACAGCGACTGTGTGCCGCAGTACTGGTGTCTACTGCTGGTGTTGTGAACAAATACTTTTTTAAGCGTACTGTAGCACATTTTTCTCCCCTCATAACTGCATAAAACATACCGACATCAAAGTGGTGTACTATATTGTACCTGTTAAACTCCCAAGGGCCTAGATACTGTGAAAGGACAGCCAAAAGTACACTTCGGCTGATGTCCTAGACAAATACTGTAAAGCGTAGTGGAGCGCATTCTACTGCCCTCATAAGTGCATACCACATACCTACATGTAAGTGATGTACTATTTTGTACCTGTTAAACTCTCAAGGGCCTAGATACTGTGAAAGTCTAGGCAAAAGTACTCACCGGCTGCTGTTGTACTCAAATACTTTTTTAAGCATACTGTAGCACATTTTTCTCCCCTCATAACTGCATAAAACATGCCGACATCTTAATGGTGTACTATTTTGTACCTGCTAAACTCTCAAGGGCCTAGATACTGTGAAAGGCTAGGCAAAAGTACTCACCGGCTGGTGTTGTACTCAAATACTCTTATAAACATACTGTAGCGCATTTTTTCCCCTCATAAATGCATACCACATACCGGCATCTAAGTGGTGTACTATTTTGTACATGTTCAACTCTCAAGGGCCAAGATACTGTGAAAGTCGAGCCAAAAGTGCAGACCTGCTGCTGTTCTAGACAAATACTGTTTTAAGTAGTGAAGCGTATTTTACTCCCCTCATATACACACTAAGTTTGTCAGGCAGAGAAGTGCTGGGTTGTGCAGAGAGGAGTGCAGAGGCCTAAATTCATCAGGCGCAGGCAGAAGTCACAGCACACTAGGGGCGAGTGACAGCAGGAGTCACAGGAAGAGGCCTGATCTTCCAGTATCAGCTATTGGTCATGTCTTGACAAGCAACAAATCTGCCACCATTAATTGGTTAACACGGTCAACCCCTTCATCACAAGTGACATCTGATACCCCCAGTCAACAGTCGTGGGTTCTGATATCCCCAGTCAACAGACGCAACCCTCAGTTGGCATGGCATGGGAGCAATCCCTGTCCTCCCCTACAGAAGTATATTTTGCTGTGGGTTCAGCTCCACTATTAAGTGAGGACAATCTCATAGAGGACAGTCAGCAGCTATTGCCCAGCAAAGATGTGAAGAAGACATCCCCTGCTTCCTAAGCTAGACGGGCAAGTAGTGATTAGGACAGTGATGTGGGAGGTGGTGTTGCCAGTGTTTAGAGTCCTTTAGCAGACACTGTTGAGGAACCTGAGGAGGATATCAGTGATGTGCAGACACTTGTTAATGATGATGAAGCTGATCGCACTTGGGAGCCGGGTGCAGAAGGGGCTTCATCATCATCAGGAGAAGAGGTTTGTAGGTTGTCCGTGAGGCAGCAGTTGAGCCAGCAAGGTGGCAGCATGGTTGGCAGTCAACATGGTGGCAGAAGTGGAAAGTCTGGAGCCAATCGTGCCTGGGGTAGACCACCTGCTTCACGACAGCCATCTTCCCGGGAGGTAGTGGAGCAGACATTCCTGGAGTCGGCAGCAGTAGCAGAAAATCAGCGCGGACTGTTGGGGGCAAAATCAGCTACTCAGCGCTGTGGCAGTTTTTCATCAAGCATGGTCAAGATGTTAACCTGGGCACATGCAAGGTGTGTTGGCAGAAGGTGAAGCGAGGCCAGGGTCTCAATGTTGGCACCATAGCCCTGCATCAACATATACAGCATCACCATAAAGCGACCTGGGAGAACCGTGGCTCTGATGTGGTGGTTCAGCCTGCTGCATCACCCAGCAGCTCCCTGTTTCAGCAAGCCAAAACTCCACTACTGCAGCCGAAGGGAGCTGTGTGTCAAACCCATCTTCTGTCACTCCAGATCCAGATCCATCTTCTGTCACTAATCCTGCTCCTCCTACTTCGAGTTAGTCATTCCACCAGCAATCCATCGGCAAAGCCATGTCCAAGAGACAACAGTATGCGCCCACTCATCCGGCGTAGAAGCTGAATGTGCTCCTGTCCAAGTTGCTGGTGCTGCAGTCACTCCCTTTTCAAGTGGTGGACTTTAAGCCTTTCAGAGAATTGATGGCTTGTGCAGAGCCGAGATGGAGAGTCCCAAGCTGTCATTTCTTTGCGTACCAGCCCTGCACCATTTTGTGGAACAGAAGGTGGGCCAGTTCTTGAGCCTGTCGGTGTGTATCAAAGTGCACAGCACCACCGACGCGTGGAGCTGTAATTACGGTCAGGGACAATACATGTGCTTTACAGCCCACTGGGTGAATGTGGTTCCTTCACAGCCACAACAGCAACTTGGTCAGGTCACGCCTCTTCCGCCTCCACACTCTCAGGCTGTTGGTCCTGTGACAGTTTGCGTCTCCGCCTCCTTATCCTCCACTCTGTCCTCAGCCTGCACTGCATGAACAAGTCTCAGTGCCCCTCCAGCATATCATGTGTGCAGGGCATGGCGGTGTCACACTGTTCTTCACACGGTTTGCCTTGGCGACCGTAGGGATAGAGGGGATGAACTGCTAAAATAATTCATCAAGAAATCGAATCATGGCTTACTCCACGAAACTGGAAATGGGAACCATGGTGACCGACAACAGGAAGAACATCTTGTCTGTATTGCGACAAGGAAGTCTGAGACATGCACCTTGCGTGGCACACGTTTTCAATCTGGTTGTCAAGCAGTTCCTGAAGTGTTCCCCCCATCTGCAAGACATCCTAACAATAGGAAGGAAACTTTGCATGCATTTCAGCCACTCGTACACCGCAAAGAACATCCTCCTTGAGCGATGTTTAAACATGTTGGAAATCTATCCTCCACATGTTGGACCGACTATGCGAACAGAGAAAAGCCATCACCGATTTCTTGATGATCCAAGCGGATAGGGGACTCCCCTGTGCAACTTCAATGTCAACCAGTGGCAGCTCATATGTGACACCTGCCATTTGCTCAGGCCCTTTGAGGATGCCACATTATTAGTCAGTCACCAGGATTATGAGATGAACAATGTAATTCCACTGCTTCATCTACTACAACACATGATGAAAACAATGGCTGGTCAGGGCACTGGAGACGTGATGCCTACATCTCATGGCAACATGAGCCCTGTGGGGACTGAACTGGAGTAGGAGGAGGGGCACAGTGGAGCACAGTTTAGGCTTTACAAGATGGGCGGTTTTTCTAGTAATCTGACAGGAGAGAAGGAGCAGGAGCAGCTTGAGGAGCTAGAGGGTTATGAGGAAGGCGAGACAGAGGACCCAGACACACCGTGGCAGTATACAGTGGAGATGGAGGCAGGGTTTCCCTCCGAGTCACTTGCACAAATGACCCGATACATGCACACTTGCTTGAATTGTCACCATTCGGCAACGGGATGACTTCTGGCTCTCCACCTTATTGAACCTACGCTACCGGCACAAAATGGGGGCCTTTATTACACCCACTGAGAGGGAGGACAAACTGACCCACTACAGAGACACCGTACGTAGTCAGTTGGCCAATGCCAATCTGCACCATTGTCCATCCTATAGCAGGTCTGACTCGGGGGGCCCTCTGCATTCACCTTCCATTGCCATAACTGCTGGGAAGGGGTGAGGTGGCTGGAGCAGTACCAGCTCCATCAGCAGCAGCCTGAGTCTACATTCGCTGATAAGTAGAGTTCTTCACCCGCATAGTGAAGCAATTCATCAGCAGCAGGTAGATCTGGAGCAGGACCTGAACCAGCAGCTGGTGGCCTACATTGACATGACCATGCCAACACACCTTGAAGATCCGTTGGACTTCTGGGCAGCCAAACTTGATTTGTGGCCGCAACTAGAAGAGTTTGCCCTGGAAAAGCTGTCCTGCCCGGCCAGTAGTGTGCCATCAGTGCGGGTGTTTAGTGCGATTGGGACCATAGTAAACAAAAGCAGAATGCGTCTGTGCACAAAAAATGTGGAGAGACTGACCTTTGTGAAAGTAAATCAAACATGGATCAGCCAGGTTTTCCACCCACCAATGCCTGATGCACCAGAGTAGATTAACCTTTGGGCCACACCAACACTTCATAAATATGGATAGTGCAAAACATATTTAAGGTGCTGCTCCCCAATTACAGACATTCCACGGCATCAGACCACCAAGTATTGAGGGTATGCATTAGCTAAAATTTAAAGGGGTTATCCAGGAAAAAAAAAACTTTATATATATATATATATATATATATATATATATATATATATATATATATATACTGGCTCCAGAAAGTTAAACAGATTGGAAATTACTTCTAATAAAAAAAGTTCTTTTCTGTCTAAGTGTCTAAGAAATGTTTGTAGGTGGAACTAGGGAGAGGTTCCTGTGTGGGGCCGCCCTTTTTAGGGCGAGTAACACTTGCCAAGAAAGGAATGAATAATGCGAGAGTAGGGCGTTACAGGGGAAGTTTTTACCACCACCGGTTAAAATGGACCAAATGTTGTTACCTTCAACCTTTAAGAGGTCTTTGCATCACATCAATACTTGGTGGTGTCGGTGGCACATGGTGTTTTTTGCACATCTTTCCTTTTGTTCGATTTATAAAAATGTTGGGTCCATATATTTTATCATAAGCATATTATTAAAAGTTAAGTTTTACATAATGCATATCCTCAATACTTACTTGCGCACACAAACACTTTTACAAAAGACTCACCACATTGATGTAACTTCGTGTTTATTACTGGGGCATGCAGGCAAAGCGGCTCCACGCCGCACCGGGGTGTCGAACACTAGTGCGTTTACCGATGACCGCTGCTTCCTTCTGTTGAGGAACTTCAACAGATCGTCTCATCAGAGACGATCTGTTGAAGTTCCTGAACGGAAGGAAACAGCTGTCATCGGTAAACGCACTAGTGTTCGACACCCCGGTGCGGCATGGAGCCGCTTTGCCTGCATGCCCCAGTAATAAACACAAAGTTACATCAATGTGGTGAGTTGCCTGTACTTTCTTCTTTATCAAGTGGATTTGTACACATCTGAATATCTTTATAGTACATGAGCACCACCACATGAAGATACACTGCTAGCTAGATTGGACATATGGACTATTCAAGGGAGTTAAAATTGAGGGATAGCAGTGCCAGCAAATTACTTCCCTATTGAAGCTCTGTGGCTTTTACAAAAGAGACTGTTTTCTTCTGCCTACCTGCCTCAGCTACTATTCTGATCCTGCCAAGTTCTCCTTTTTTCATCCACCTTCGTCACTGGGCACTGGTATTGCCACCCTCCGCACCACTCTGTCACCGGATCACTTTCAGGACTCCTGATGCTGCTGCTGCCACCTCCAGGCTGTCTCATTCTGCCACTATATGTTCTCCTTATGCTGATGCTACTTTGGAGCTCTCATATTGCCACCATATGTTCTCCTCATGCTGCTGCCACCTCCAGGCTGTGTCATTCAGCCACTAAAAGTTCTCCTCATGTTGCCGCAAACTCCAGGCTGTTTTATTTAGCCACTATATGCTGCCACCAACTCAAAGCTGTGTCATTCAGCCACTACATGTTCTCCTCATGCTGCCGCAAACTCCAGGCTGTGTCATTCAGACACTATATGTTCTTTTCATGCTGCCGCCACCTCCACGCTGTGTCTTTCAGCCACTATATGTTCTCCTCATGCTTCCGCCACCTCCAGGCTGTATCATTCAGCCACCATATGTTCTCCTCAAGCTGCCGCAAACTCCAGGCTGTGTCATTCAGCTACTATGTGGTCTTCTCATGGTGCTGCACACTCCAGGCTGTGTAATTCAGCCACTATATGTTCTCCTCATGCTGCCACCACCTCCACGCTGTGTCATTCAGCTACTATATGGTCTCCTCATGCTTCTGCCACCTCCAGGCTCTGTCATTGTGCCACTTTGCGACAGGGATTCTAATAGCGATGCCTCTGAACTGAATGTCATACTAATTAACAGTAATATTTCACTAACCCAGCACACACCCTATGCATGTTAAAGCATGGCAAAGTGTTCTACACCCCAATCGAGCCTCTTTGTTGGCCATAAATAGCCATTTTTAATAGCAATTGGCCGCAAATAACTTCAGAGCGAAACACATTTTTGGGGGAAATTTGGCACATTGGCCAAATCAAATTTTTCTAAAATGTGCTAATGTCTAGTGTACGTCATTAACCGTGCAGTTTAATTAACACTATATTTTTATATTTTGGACATTAATTCACGCGGCAATACCACATATGTTTATTTTTATTTTTCTTTACAAATTTATTTTTTAATGGGAAAAGGGGGGTGACTCAAACTTTTATTTAGGAAGCGGTTGAATCACATTCATTAACTTTTTTTCTCACTATTTTTCTAGCCCCCTAGTGGACTATTACTTGCAATACTTTGATGGCATACACTGAACAATGTTATGCTATAGTATGGCATTGATCAGTGTAATCTGCCCTTGGTTGCTCAAGCCTGGATCTCAGGCTTGGAGCAATCAAATGCCGATCAGAAAGCGTGGAGCACAGTAAGGCACCTCCCGCTGTCCTCTCAGCTGTTCGGGATGCCACAGTGGTCCCAAACAGCTCCACCGAGCTAACCGGCAGTAATTTCTCCCGGTTTAGACACTCAGGATATGTAAAAATGTAATTTGCGCAATAAATCCACCACATTTTCTGTGGAAACCTTAGTAAATATGTTGGGTTTTTGTGAAAATGTTGGGGACACGCCCCAATTTTTACTGCCACGCCCACTTTTCCAGCTGGTCATGCCCATCCTTCGCGTTTTCTCAGTAAAATAGAGAATTAGTAATTTCTTTTTTTCAATACTGGCACAAATTCTGGCACAGACAGAATTTCTGGTGCAATGCGCCAGAATCTGGCGTGCAAACAGACTAAACATGTTGGGTTTGCAATAGTGAAATAGGGCCACTGTGTGAAAATAGCTAGATATGCTAATAAACTGAATGGCCTTTCTAACATTATTCTGTTTGTAGAATTTATACATTTAGGGTATGTTGACTCTCTGACTTTAGATTTTCTTTTTTTTTATGTGGCTTTTCAGGAGCTTTCTTTTAAGCTTTTCTTTCAAGTTTCCTTTGATTTCAGTGGGAGCTTCAGAGCAGAACCCATTTTCATATCAATTATTTTTTTTCAGCATTGTCCATGGAAGTCAAATGGGCTTTTTTGCCCCTGTGAACATACCCTTATGCTGACCTTGCTCAATCAAATCGAGTGGCTGCATGTAAACAGTAGGGGGGATGGGTCATTGTTGGTAATGACATCTAGGAATTATATAACATAGTCATGTACCCATAGGGGGGGGGGGTATTTATCAATACCTCCTGTGTCTCTTTTAACCCCTTTTTTTCAGCAGTTTATTTTTACGGACGTGCATCACATTTATAATTTGGTGCATGGCTTTTGATAACTTTGGCGCAAGTCACATATGACAGTGCATTTTAGTCAGGAATGGCAGGTGTATTCTACTCTGTGCTGAATTTGTTCAGCCCAAACCGAAAGTCTTGTTTTTTTTAGCTTCTGGCAAGGTTTTTTTGGAGCCCGAAGTATCCGGTAAGGGTCCTTGATTCCTTGTTAATATTTTTTTGGATTGTTTTGTCTGCTCAGATTTAAGTTGGGGACTTTCAAGAGTTGAGTTGTGGTGGGGCAAGCTTTCCATATATTAGAGGCTAATTTTTTGGAAAATTAAATTATCCTTTAATAGGGAACTAGGTAGCTACTTGGTCAAAAAGGCATCCTCATGTTGGTCCTAGTTCTGCGACTTCCTTTCCAAAACGGTAAAATAACTAAGAGGAAGCAGATACCCCAAAGGTCCTCTTTATTATAATAGTAGGATTTTGCTTATATTTTGGGGGGAAATTAAATGATAAAAAATGGGTTGATTTCAACATTGCATCCTTGCATGAGAGAGTCCAAAAAATGTGGAGTGAGAGTCAGCAGATATTAAATGCTTTCAGAACATTAGCAATTGCATCTATCCTGAAACCTGATGGTATGTATTTCTGCAATGTCAAAAAACTCCTGGTGGTGATTTGCGACAAAAGGGGGGTCTTTGAGGCCATTGCTGTGCCAAAGATAGAAAGGTGCATGTCGTGAATTTCTGACCACTGCCTTTTAACCCCTTAAGGACTTAGCCCTTTTTCACCTTAAGGACTCGGCCGTTTTTTGCAATTCTGACCACTGTCACTTTAAACATTAATAACTCTGGAATGCTTTTACTTATCATTCTGATTCCGAGATTGTTTTTTCGTGACATATTCTACTTTAACATAGTGGTAAAATTTTATGGTAACTTGCATCCTTTCTTGGTGAAAAATCCCAAAATTTGATGAAAAAAAAAAAAGAAAATGTTGCATTTTTTTTTACTTTGAACCTCTCTGCTTGTAAGAAAAATGGATATGCAACATAATTTTTTTTTTTGGTTCACATATACAATATGTCTACTTTATGTTTGCATCATAAAATTTATGAGTTTTTACTTTTGGAAGACACCAGAGGGCTCAAAAGTTCAGCAGCAATTTTCCAATTTTTCACAACATTTTCAAACTAGATATTTTTCTGGGACCAGTTCAATTTTTAAGTGGATTTGAAGGGTCTTCATATTAGAAATACCCCATAAATGACCCCGTTATAAAAACTACACACCCCAAAGTATTCAAAATGACATTCAGTCAGTGTTTTAACCCTTTAGATGTTTCACAGGAATAGCAGCAAAGTGAAGGAGAAAATTTAAAATCTTCATTTTTTACACTCGCATGTTCTTGTAGACCCAATTTTAGAATTTTTGCAAGTGGTAAAAGGAGAAAATGTTTACTTATTTTTATAGCCCAATTTCTCTCGAGTAAGCACATACCTCATATGTCTATGTAAAGTGTTCGGCGGGCGCAGTAGAGGGCTCAAAAGGGAAGGAGCGACAAGGGGATTTTGGAGATAACATTTTTCAGAAATGGTTTTTGGGGGGCATGTCACCTTTAGGAAGCCCCTAGGGTGTCAAAACTGCAAAAAAACAAACAAAAAAAAAAAAACACATGGCATACCATTTTGAAAACTAGACCCCTCGGGGAATGTAACATGGGATAAAGTGAGCCTTAATACGCCACATGTGTTTCATGACTTTTGCAAATGTAAAAAAAAAAATAATAATAATTACCTAAAATGCTTGTTTTCCCCAAAATTTTACATTTTTAAAAAGGGTAATAGCAAAAAATACCCCCCAAAATTTGAAGCCCAATTTCTCC
This sequence comes from Hyla sarda, assembly GCF_029499605.1. Taxonomy (NCBI): domain Eukaryota; kingdom Metazoa; phylum Chordata; class Amphibia; order Anura; family Hylidae; genus Hyla; species Hyla sarda. The sequence continues at coordinate 202,291,316 of NC_079193.1, read as the reverse complement.
AGATTCAGAAAACACCCCATATGAGGGTGAAAAGTGCTATGCTGGCGCACTACAGGTCTCAGAAGAGGAGTAGTCACATTTGGCTTTTTGGAAGCAAATTTTGCTCTGGGGGCATGCCACATTAAGGAAGCCCCTATGGTGCCAAGACAGCAAAAAAAAAAAAAAAAACATGGCATACTACTTTGGAAACTAGACCCCTCGGGGAACGTAACAAGGGGTTAAGTGAACCTTTATACCCCACAAGTGTTTCACGACTTTTGCATATGTAAAAAAAAAAATCTTAAAATGCTTGTTTTCCCAAAAATTTTACATTTTTAAAAAGGGTGAAAGCAGAAAATACCCCACAAAATTTGTAACACAATTGCTCCTGAGTACGGCGATACCCCATATGTGGCCCTAAACTGTTGCCTTGAAATACAACAGGGCTCCAAAGTGAGAGCGCCATGCGCATTTGAGGCCTAAATTTGAGACTTGCATAGGGGTGGACATAGGGGTATTCTACGCCAGTGATTCCCAAACAGGGTGCCTCCAGCTGTTGTAAAACTCCCAGCATGCCTGGACAGTCAGTGGCTGTCTGGTAATACTGGGAGTAGTTGTTTTGCAACAGCTGGAGGCTCCGTTTTGGAAACAGTGGCATACCAGACGTTTTTAATTTTTATTGGGGAGGGGAGGGGGGCTGTGTAGGGGTATGTGTATATGTAGTGTTTTTTACTTTTTATTTTATTTTGTGTTAGTGTAGTGTAGTGTTTTTAGGGTACAGTCACACGGGCGGGGGTTCACAGTAGTTTCTCGCTGGCAGTTTGAGCTGCGGCAGAAAATTTGCCGCAGCTCAAACTTGCAGCCGGGGACATCCAGCTGTTGCAAAACTACAACTCCCAGCATGCGCTGACAGACTGTACATGCTGAGAGTTTTAGTTTTGCAACAGCTGTAGGCACACTGGTTATGTATCACTGAGTTTGTGACCTAACTCAGTGTTTCACAACCAGTGTGCCTCCAGCTGTTGCAAAACTACAACTCCCAGCATGTACGGTGCATGCTGGGAGTTGTAGTTTGCAACAGCTGGAGGCACACCGGTCGTGAAACACTGAGTTAGGTAAAAAAAAATCTTGAGTTTCACAACCAGTGTGCCTTCAGCTGTTGCAAAACTACAACTCTCAGCAGTCACCGACAGCCAATGGGCATGCTGGGAGTAGGAGTTATGCAACCAGCAGATGCACCACTACAACTCCCAGCATGCACTTCAGCTGTTTGTGCAAGCTACGAGTTGTAGTTACACAACAGCTGAAGGTACACTTTTCCATCGAAAAAGTGTGCCTCCAGCTTTTGCAAAACTATGCATATGCCCATAAGGGAATGCTGGGAGTTGTGGTTGTCTGCCTCCTGCTGTTGCATAACTACAGTTCCCAGCATGCCCTTTTTGCATGCTGGGAGCTGTTGCTAAGCAACAGCAGGAGGCTGTCACTCAGCACCAACTGCTGATCCACGCCGCCGCTGCAGGTCAGTCCCTCGCCGCCGCCGCTCCTGGGGCCCCGATCCCAACAGGGGTGCCGGGGATCGGGGTTCCCAGCTGCCGGGGTTCACGTCCCGCACTCGATCACGTCCTCCGGAAGAGGGGCGGAGCGGGTTGCGGGAGTGACACCCGCAGCAGGTGCCCTGATTGGTCGGCCGGTAAACCGGCCGACAAATCAGGGCGATCGTGAGGTGGCACCAGTGCCACCTCACCACTGCTGGCCATGGCTGTTCGGGGCCATCAGAGACTGCCCCGATCAGCCAGTAATTCCGGGTCACCGGGTCACTGGAGACCCGTTTGACCAGGAATCCGCCACAGATCGCTGGGCTGAATTGTCCAGCGATCTGCGGCCATCGCCGACATGGGGGGACATAATGACCATCCTTGGCGATATGCCGTGATGCCTGCTGAACGATTTCAGCAGGCATCCGGCTCCAGTCCCCAACCGGCTAGCGGTGGGGACCAGAATTCCCACGGGTGTATGGATACGCCCTGCGTCCTTAAGGACTCGGTATGGGAGGGCGTATCCATACGTCCTGTGTCCTGAAGAGGTTAGTAGCTGGTGATAGACATGAGCAAATCGAAGCTGATAAACCCGAATTTGTTACGAATTTCATGATATATTTGCTTCATTAAACCCCATTTCCTGCGGTCCTGGCTCCAGGACATCTAAAATGGCAGATCCACATGTCAGTACATGGGGCAAGAAACGCTGGGAAGGCAGGAAGGCAAGGCAGCAAGGGAAGTAGGCGGGATGACCCTCATTCACATGCAGGATGCAGCCTATTAGCAGCCAGTCACCCCTGTGATGTCACAGCCCTATAGCCATTTTGCAGCTCGTCATATCATTCATTACACTGCATACAGATAGGACGGACATCGATATGTGTGTGTGTTACACCGAAAAGCTCATTCCAGCAGCGTTTCACATCCTAGTCACATCAGCGTTCTGGTAGATAGAGAACAGTGTTTTTTTTTCACTGAAAAAGATTTTTACTGCAGCTATTAACTTCCCAGTTGCTTTCTCCAGCATTGTATTACAGAGAGGGATAGATAGCTGTGTGTTGCCTCATACATTTCAACAAACTGCCTCAACTTCATAAACCTTAGCAGAGGAGGCAGGAATAATTTTCCAGCGCAATTCTGTGTCTTTGCTCCACAACAAATCATCTGCTGGTTATACTAGTCTGTAGACGCTATAATACCCAGCAGTCCATTCCTAATAGTCTTTGACAGAGTGACATTTTCTGTTTAGTACACAGCTTTTTTGTGCTGCAGCACTGTTGTGTTCTGCTGGTGTAATGCAAAAACATGTTTTTTTTAAGTGTACTGTACCGCATTTTCTGCCCTCATAAGGGCATACCACACATGTACATCTAAGTAGTGAACTATTTTGTACAGAAATGTAGGAATGGTCAGCTGACAGGATCCCCAGCACGGCTAGTAATTCGAATGTAGTAGTAACAAATAGTAGAAGTAGCCAGTGGTAAATGATGAAAGCTTTATTCGGATCCCAATACAACGGCATGAAAGCGGGAAACAGCCAATAAGACAACTCACAGATAGCGTGGATGTGTTTCAGGTAAAACCCTTCATCTAAGCACTCTTTACCTTGGTGGTTGTCAGGTATATATGGGAGTTCGGAAGGGGATGGGCGGAGTTCAATACAGTCTGAAAATTAGCTCCTTTCATCCCATAGCGAAAAACACCCTTACAAATGAAAAAAAAAATTTAAGCCTGACAAACACATTACTCTAAGGTAAATATCAAACGAGTATTTTCTAAACACATCTGGAAGACCAAAAACACATATAAGGAGACAAGAAATCTTGAAAAAACTTTTAGAAAAACTTTTAGAAAAGACTGTGATAAATGTGTAGGTGGAGAAACGTATTGCACATGAATGAGAAACTGTAATAAAGACGAATCAAAAAATCAGTAATGTAATATAAGATTGGTTCTCAGGTTCAGGCCCTCATTTTGTAGAAGTCTAACACGGTCACCACCCTGTAATGGTCTGCACATCCATTCTATGCCACAAAAAATCAGATCAGAAACATCACCAAAGTGAACATCGCGAAAATGTCTAGAGACACCGGAGATATTCACATGGTGTGGATTGCTTGAATGTGTTCCTGGATGCGTTTCTTTAGAGGACGTATAATACTGCCCACATACACGGTCCTGCAGGTATTGCAGCAAATATTGTATACTACATATGTAGTTTGGTAATTTATGAAAGAATGAATAGGAAATATACAATTAGTTTTACAATCCATGATAACTTATGTGGTGTTAACATATTTTCAAACCACACAGCGAGACAATCCGCACTTGAAAAAAACCTTTGACATGTAGCCAAGTATTGTTGGTCGTGTTGTCAGTGGAGGAAGCACTAGGAGATAAAATATTCCCTAAGGTGGGGGTGCGTCAAGATGAAAATCTACAACCGCTTTGTGTGAATTTTGCCAGAACGGGGTCTTGTGATAAAAGTTATTTTTAAATAATCTTCACTACTTCATGATATTCAGCCTATATGTTGTTACAAAAGTAACTTTATCATCATTGGATTGTCTATGTCCAATGTGTTTTTTATCAGAAGAAATTAAAAGACTATTTCTGTCTTTAAGTTGAACTTTGGACAGAGACTTATTAATTAGATGAGGAGGATAACCCCTGTGTAAAAGACAATCACCCACCGCAATAAATTGACCTCGAAACTGCTCTTCAGAGGAGCAATTGCATTTAGCATGGGTGAATTCACCCACAGGCACTGCAGAAATTGTGTGTCTTGGGTGACAGGACTCGGCCCTGAGAAGGGAATTACCTCCACTGGATTTGCGGTAGTTGGAGTTATGCACACAGGGGGTCCCTGATGCTAGCTGGATGTCAAGAAAAGGAGTTTGATATTTATTCCATAAAAATGTGAACCACAAATTAAACGGATCATTGTTAATGTAGTCAATGAATTGTGTGACCCTAAACTGATCGGATATCCAAATTATGACCACGTCATGCACAAATCTACCAAAATAGGCTATGTCTTTTTGGAAGGGGTTGTTATCACCAAAAATATAATGTAGTTCCCACCAAAAAACTAAAATGTTAGCAATTGAAGGTGAGGATTTTGCGCCCATAGAGGCACCAGTTTTCTGGATAAAGAAATCTCAATTGAATGAAAAAAAGTTGTGTTACAACAAATACTGCAACGCCTCAGCTACAAAGTTTTGTAGATTAGAACTAAATGTGGAGAACGTAGACATAATATTATTGACCGCTAGGATAGACAAATAGTGCGTCAGAGAAGAGTACAAGGATACAATATCAAGTGTGAGGCAGGAAAAGGATGAATCCGATGTTATCTGGCTCATAATCGATAATAGATGTTGAGAGTCTTTTATGTAGCTGGGGCACAGGGGAATCAATGGTTTTAGAACTAAGTCCACCCACTGGCTAAAGCGTTCATTTAAGGAACCGATCTTCCCCACAATTGGTCCCATGGGAGGGAGGAAATGGTCCTTATGAGTGCAAAATGGGAATAGTGGGGTTAAGAACAACCATGTAATCATACTGTTTTTGTGTAATTGCACCCACCTCCAGACCGGAGTTTAAAACTGCTCTCAGATCCTCCTTGAAATGGGATGTTGGATCCGAGTGCAGTGTACCATATGTGCTCCGATCTTCAAGAAGCTGTCTATTAAGTAAGCTATACAAGCCTGCATCTAGACACACCACTCCACCGCCCTTGTCAGCAGCCCTGATTATCAGCTGACTATTGTCTCTGATCTGTTTGATTGCCAGTTTGTCCTGCTTGGACAATTTCCCTTGATGTTTGCAAAAACAAGAGTTTATAATAATGCATAATAAGGTCCTGGAAATTGTCCATAGCAGGAGACCTGGAATAAATCGGATAAAAAAACGGATTACTCATATGAAAATCACTGGAAGACTCAACCACACATTGTGATCTTAAGGACTCTATTTCAAGAAATCTGAGATTACATAAAGGTGATTGCTCATAAAAAGACACACAATTCAATTCAGAAACAGTATCAAAAGACCCATTTGTAGACACTTTCAAGGATAAACCAGCAGCCGTGATTGATCAGTTCACTCGGTCATCCACTTCATCCCAAGTGACATCCGACACCCCAGTCAACAGTCGGTGGGTTCCTCAGACTCAACTCTCAGTTGGCATGGCTCTCATGCTGCTGCTGCCACCTCCAGGCTCTGTCATTGTGCTGTTCTATGGTCTCCTCATGCTAATGCTACCACCTCCAGGCTCTGTCATTGTGCCGCCACATGGTGTCCTCATGGTGATGCTGCCACCTCCAGGCTCTCTAATTGTGCTGCTCTATGGTCTCCTCATGCTGATGCTGCCACCCCCTGGCTCTCTAATTTTGCTGCTCTTTGGTCTCCTGATGCTGATGCTACCACCTCCAGGCTCTCTCATTGTGCTGCCATGGATACTAGGAACGCCGAAAATGTGTACCAAACAGTGCACACAAAAACATGAAATCATTATAAATCCACATACTTTATTAAATACAAAAAGTTAAAAATATACATAGAAAGGTGCAGAATACATAAAAAGGGCACTGAATCACCATGGAAGGGTAGGTATAAGTCATAAAGCAGAAAAATAACATAAATGAGTGGCACTACGGGTTATGAATGCAAGGGAACCTCGGTATAAGACTATGACAAACATAAGTCAATTGGAAGAAAACAGAGCCCAATGCCTAATCAAGAATGCCAGACCATACCTACCAACCCCAACGATCGTTTCGCTTCTAAAGTGCTTCCTCAGGGGGTGTGATGCCATGGATACTGCAAAAACATAATTAAGGTGCTGGTCCCCAGTTTTAGAAATTCCTTGCATTAGGGTCACTTTCAGGACTCCTGATGCCACCTCCAGGCTGTCTCATTCAGCCACTATAATGTATCCTCATGCTTCAGCCACCTCCAGGCTGTGCCATTAATCCAATATATGTTTTATTGATGCTTCAACCACCTCCAGGCATTGCCATTCATCCAATATATGGTTTACTGATGCTTCAGCCAGCTCTAGTCTTTGCCATTCAGAAACTACATGGTTTAGTAATGCTGCTGGGCCTATAACCTATATATGTTTATGGTAGCACTAGGTACCATACATCTTCAATATAAATTTCAAAATTCATCTTTTAATCTTAGAGAATTTGAGGCCCTATTGTCTCATCTGCTGCCAACTTCAGGCTGTGCCATTCAGACACTATATGGTCTCCTCATGCTGCCAAAAACTCCAGGCTGTGCCATTCAGCCACTCTATGGTCTCCACATGCTTCAGCCAACTCCAGGCTGTGCCAATCAGCCACTATATGGTCTCTTCATGCTTCAGCCAACTCCAGGCTGTGTCATTGAGCCAATATATGGTTTACTGATGCTGCTGGGCCTGGGCCTGGGCCTAAAAAAATGTATGGTAGCACTAGCTACTCTAAATATTCAATTTAAATTTCAAAATTCATCTTTTATACTTAAGGATTGTGAAGCCCTGGTGTCTACAAATGCTGCTGCCATCTCCTGGCTGTGCCAATCAGCCACTATATGGTCTCTTCATGCTTCAGCCAACTCCAGGCTGTGTCATTGAGCCAATATATGGTTTACTGATGCTGCTGGGCCTGAGACTGGGCCTAAAAAAAAATTATGGTAGCACTAGCTACTCTAAATATTCAATTTAAATTTCAAAATTCATCTTTTATACTTAAGGATTGTGAAGCCCTGGTGTCTACTCATGCTGCTGCCATCTCCAGGCTGTGCCATTCAGAAACTATATGGTCTCCTCATGCTTCAGCCAACTCCAGGCTGTGTCATTGAGCCAATATACAGTTTACTGATGCTGCTGGACCTGGGCCTAAACATTTTTTTATGGTTGCTCAAGCTACCTTAAATCTTTAATTTAAATTTCACAATTAATCTTTTAATCTTAGGAATTGTGAAGCCATAGTGTCTACTCATGCTGCGGCCAGCTCCAGGCTGTGCCATTCAGACACTGTATGGTCTCCTTATGCTTCAGCCACATCCAAGCTGTGTCATTCATTCACTACATGGTTCCTCATGCTGCCAACACCTCCACGCTGTGTCATTCAGCCACTATATGGTCTCCTCATGCTGCTAACACCTCCACACTGTGTAATTCAGCCACTATATGATCTCCTCATGCTTCAACCACATCCACGCTGTGTCATTCAGCCACTATATGGTCTCCTCAGGTTGCCAACACCTCCACGCTGTGTCTTTCAGCCACTATATGGTCTCCTCATGCTTCACCCACATCCAAGCTGTGTCATTCAGCCACTATATGGTATCCTCATGTTGCCAACACCTCCACGCTGTGTCATTCAGCCACTATATGGTCTTTCCATGCTGCCAACACCTTCACACTGTGTCATTTAGCCACTGCATGGTCTCCTTATGCTGCCAACACCTCCACACTGTGTAATTTAGCTAATATATGTCTCCTCATGGTGACAACACCTCCACGCTCTCATTCAGCCACTATATGGTCTCCTCAAACCGATGCCACCTCGAGGCTCTTTCATTGTGCTGCTCTGCGGCAGTGATTCTAAAAGCTATGCCTGTAATCTGCATGTCATTCTGAATAACAGTATGCCCACACCATATGCGTGTTAGAACAAAGCAAAGTGTTCTATACCCCTAATGAGGCTCTCTATAGTCCAGAAATAATCGTTTTTAATATAGATTTGCCATGAATAAATTCAGATAGAACCAATGTTTTTGGGGGAAATTCGTCAAATCGGTCAAATCAAATTTTTCTAAAGTTTGCTCATCCCTAACTGTTAACCGTGCAAATGAAGTAAAAACACAGAAATGATTGTAGGCTAAAGTTACAACTGCGCCAAAAGGCTGCAAAAAAACACAGGTAAAACCAATGATAAATGCTATTGTAACAGTGAGCGCTCCGGTCCCCTCCTCTGGACAGGAGAGCTCGCTGTCCCTGCCCCAGTCTCCGGTGTCCCTGCGCGTCACAGTCAGACACGCTGACCGGGAGCGCAGGGTCTCCTCCGTCAGGGATGCGGTTAGCGTGGCAGCCGGTCCCCGCACACGCGCCACACCCCATACCTCCTTACCCCCGGCACCGCCCTCCTGCGCTGCCTCGGTCCCCCGACGTGCGTGGCCCTGCTCCTTAGGGCGCGTGCGCGACGGCTTCATGAAATTTAAAGGGCCAGCGCACCATTGATTGGTGCCTGGCCCTCACTGTTCTATAAAGGTTCCCAGCCCCTTCCTGCCCTCGCCGGATCTTTAGTGCCTTGTGCCTAGTGAAAGCGTTCCCATTGTTCTGTGTTTGCCCTTGTCCGTTCCCGACCCGTTGCCCTTGACTACCGCCTTGTGAATCTTTGCTGCCTGCCCTGACCTATTGCTTCACTATCGCTTGTGAACCTGTGCTGCCTGCCCTGACCTTTGATACGTCCGACTACGCTTTTGCCTGCTCCTCCTGTACTGCATCCATCTCAGCAACCAGAGGGGTTGAGTCGCTATCAGGTGGAACGACCTGGGGGCTACCTGCCACAGCAAGACCATCCCGCTTTGCGGCGGGCCCTAGTGAAGACCAGTAGCCCCTTAGACTCCGTTCCCCTGGTATGGCCCACGTCATTGCCCCTCTGGTCCAGTGGATCCACCACCTGTCTCCTGACCGGTACGTTACAGCCATAAGTGTGTTTTATTTTTCTAGTTAGAAAAAGAAAGTGTAGATTTTAATATGTTTTATGCTTTAAAATAAAATAAAAAAACAAGAAAAAAAATAAAACAGTTTGATACATTTAGCTACTTTTTGATAACTCATGTTTTCACTGTTTGTACACAAAAAAAAATTTCATATTCAAAACTTCTGTTGTTTTTGTTTTGTAAACCCTATGATTTAGCTCTTTTCTATTGTCAAATACTGTATGTTACCTTAGAGCTTAGTTATATCTATAACAGCATTGCTCTTTGGTAACAAGAGCCGAGCAGAATTCTGAATTTAGCTCAGTGAAACAGTCAATAAAATATTTTGTAGTGATGTGATACAAGAAAAAGTAAAACTTGTTTGACTTAAAGAGAACTTGTCATTTTAGGTAGCTTTTTAGAATCAGCTGTCATGTACAGTATGCCACATAAGTGAGCAGGACCCTCACATTTTAGTAAATATTTAATTCTATTTGTCGTGTGACAACACTGAAGAAATGACAATCTTCTACAATGTAAAGCAGTTTACAGCCTATATAACAGTGTTCAATGTTGTGTCCTCTCAAAATAACAAACAACCATTAATGTCTAAACTTTGGCAAAAAATTTAGTTCACATGTAAATGGAAATGTCCTAATTGGTCCCAAAGTGTCAATATTTTTTTTTTTTTTTTGCGTTAATAACGTTTATTGAGTATAAGGCACTTAAACCATTCAGAACAAAAACAATATAGGGATCAGAGTATAAAGTACTATAATGCTCCATTAAGTATCACCTCTTAGACATTGCCACCATATAATACGCAAAAGGAAATACAATAGTCAAGGCATGTATATGTGAACAAGTCGGTATCTCAATATACAATGGGCTTATTACCAGCTATAGATGTACACTAGGGTGCAGTAATAATCAGTAAAGAAAAAGAAAAACAAAACCGACAATGGAGAAGGGACACTTGTCACAAAGGTGTCAAGGAGGAGGAGGGGTGTGGGTGGGTAGAATAACATCACATCTAGAGGGGGGGGGGAGTGGGGTGGGTAGATGAGGAGAAAATGCATGGAAAAGAGGGGGGGAGGGTGGATTACCTTCTGCTCCAGCTGATCTATGCCACCGCCAGTGATTAGACCCAGAAATGACCTCCACAATCACCATCATCCACTCCGCTGACATCTCACACCCCACATCCAGAGAAACCTATGTACAGGTAGGGACAGAAAAGAGGTCCCCTACACTGCTGGTGTGTCATCGTCTCTGTAAAGAGGGGAATCCACAAATGTCAGCCAGGGTTGCCAAATCGCTACACATTTCTCCTGTCTGCCGGAAGAATCTGCCATAAGTTCCTCCATGCAGCAAATGAACAAAACTTCCTTGTACCACTCCGAAACGGTCGGCGGGGAGGGGTCCCTCCAGCACCTAGGGACCACCACTCTAGCTGCTACCAGAAGTAAATTCCCGGTCCCTGGAGGGAGTCCTTCTTGAGAACGGCACCACAGACAGCAGAAGGACCTTGGGGTCATTTTGGAGGGTGATTCCAGAGACAGAAGCTATGTGGGACAGAACCATCGTCCAGAAGTTCACGAGAGCTGGGCAGGACCACCATATGTGTGACATGGTGCCTATGTCTGACCCGCAATGCCAACATAGATCTGATACTGTCGGGAACATCCTCCGTAATGTGGTGGGTACACGGTACCATCTCGCCAACAGCTTATAGTTGGTCTCTTGGGCTCTGCAAGATATGGAAAGGCGATGGCACATAGTAAAAGCAGCTGACCAATCAGCCGGTGAGATAGTGATCTGCAGTTCCGACTCCCACGCCTCCACAAAACGCGGAGGAGATTGGGCTGCTGCGTCCAGAATCAGGCCATAGATCTGCGAGACTGGTTTAACCGGGGGGGAGGAGTCAGAAGTGCATATCCTCTCAAAAGGATAGGGGTCTCGCCAAGGATAGCTCCTGACTTTTAGTTCTGATAAAATGATGTAGTTGTATGTATTGCATGTGTAGAACAGCTGTATGTTGATGACTTGGGACAATTGCGGGGTAGGGCTTCAGTTGAGTGCCATCCAAGAAGTCCGCCAAGGTGAGCAATGGAGTACCCTGATGGCCTAGAAAGGAGGTCCTGCCCTTCCCCGGGGGAAAGAAGGGACTGTCAAGCACTGGTGTCATGGGGCCGTTAGGTGCAGTCAGTCCCAGCCGTCGCACGTGCCTCTTGAACGTCACAGTCATCTCTCTGGAGACCCAGGGCAATTGTGTCCCCAGGGCAATCGGGCCAGACCCCACAGGCAGCCACGGGAATTGGATAGGAGCAAGGTCCATATTTTGTCTCTCCACGTCCACCCACCTCTTAGTGGCACTGCCATGAAGAAGGTCCAGGAAGCGTGTCAAAGTGGCGGCAATGTAATAAGCCCTACAATCAGGGACCGCCAGACCCCCCTCTCTCTTACGTCTAAACATAATCTGTCTGGCCAGCCTCGACTGCCTACCCACCCAGATGAACTTCTGGAACATGCCATCCAGTCTCCTGAAGAAAGAAACAGGAAGAGCTATCGGGACCGTCTGGAAGAGGTACAGTAGTCTGGGCAGCACGTTCATCTTTAGAATGTTTGCTCTCCCCAACCAAGAGAAAGTGCCCTTGGTCCACTTTTGAAGGTCAGAGTCAATGGCTGTCACTAGGGGTTGGAAATTAAGTCAAAAGCTGTCATCGAGATTAGCGGGGACCTGAACCCCCAGTTATTTTACAGACGTGGGATTCCAACGGAACAAATGTTCCCTTTTAAGCTGCTCCACCTCAGCTCCAGTGAGTGTAATATTAAGGGCCACGCTTTTAGATAGATTGACTTTGTAATTGCTGAAGTGAGAATATTGCTGAATGGCCAAAGAGATAGCCGGGAGTGAAGAGGTGGGTGATGTCACATAGAGGAGCAAATCATCCGCGAAGTCGGAAAAGAGGTGACTCTCCCCCCCCCTGACTGAATCCCGTAATAGCTGGGTCCGATCTGAGCGCGTTCAGCAAGTGCTCCATGCAAAGAACATAAAGTAGGGGGGAGAGAGGGCACCCCTGCCTCGTGCCATTACGGATAGGGATGGGAGCAGAGAGGGAGCCATTGACTCTCACCCTAGCCTGCAGGTTCCTGTATAGTGCCATTATTCTCCCTAACATTGCCGGGCCTAAGCCTATTTGTGCGAGGGAAGCATTCATAAACCCCCAGTCCACCCGATCGAATGCCTTCTCGGCATCAAGCGACAAGAGCATTAACTGTTGTTGGCCTAGTTTGGCTTGGTGAATAATAGAGAACGCTCGAACAGTGTTGTCGCGTGTCTCTCTCATTTTTATGAAGCCTGATTGATCGGAGTGGACTAGGGGGCCAAGAACGCCCGCCAGTAACTTTTCAAAGAGTTTAGTGTCAACGTTCAGCAAGGAGATGGGGCGGTAGCTGGCACATAGGTTAGGGTCCCTACCCTCCTTGGGCAGCACAGTAATGTGTGCACTCAAAGAATCAGCAGGGAAGCCTGAGGTAGGGGAAATGCTGTTGAAGGCACTACAGTGGAGGGGCAGCAGACCGCCCTTCAGTGCTTTATAAAATTTAGCGGTGAACCCGTCAGGGCCAGGGCTCTTGCCCGCGGGTAATTTGGCTATTGCCGCCGACAGCTCCTCCTCCATAAATGGGGCCTCCAACATCTCAATGTCTGCATCGGTCAGTCTAGGTAGGGCTGTCTGTGTAATGTATTCAGCAAGAGAGAGCGTGGGTGAAGAATGCGAAGGATTTTGCGTCTGGGGCGGTAGAGAGTACAAGTCCGTATAGTAGTGCTCGAAAGCCATCAGGATTTCGTCAGTCAAGTATGTCTTCCCAGTCCTGGGCGAAGATATGGAGGGGATGTAAAGCGTAGCTCTTCTGTCACGCAAGACCCTGGCCAGATACCTCCCCGGCTTGTTACCCCACTCGTAGAATGCCCTGGAGCAATGCTGTCTGTAGTATCTGAATTTCTCATTCAATAATGAGCAGATATCGTGGCGTGTTTTGATCAGGTCTCGCAGCGAGGATTCCTGCTGGGACCTTTTGTGTTGGGCCTCCAGAGAGAAAAGCCTCTCGAAGAGGCCTCTCAGCTTGTCCGATTTTGCCCTCTTCAGACGAGCACCATGCTTAATCAAGACCCCTCTGAGCACACACTTAAGTGCCTCCCATTGTGTCGGCAATGGCGTGTCGTCTGAAGCATGGTCATTTCCGAAGTGTGTTATCGCACCCTGAAGGTCAGACAGGCACAGCGGATCTTGGAGCAGCGTCTCATTGAGACGCCTATTAAATAGCGGTTTGTTGAGTGTTGGCATGTGTAGAGTGCAGGAAACCGGGGCATGGTCTAACAGAAATAAGTTGCCAATCTGAGTGGAGGAGAGCCTTGGTAGGTAATAATGAGGGATGAAAAGATAGTCCAACCTACTGTAAGAGTTGTGAGGAGAGGAGTAGTGGGTATAGTCTCTGTCCTGGGCATGTTGGAGACGCCACACGTCACACAGTTGCAAGGAATGTAAGAGAGCTCTCAGTTTGCTCAACTGTCTGTAAGGGATGGCCGAGTGACGTGTAGACGTGTCCAACAATGGCTGCAACGGTAGGCTGAGGTCGCCCCCTAGTATCAGCATTCCCTGGGTGAAAGAAGCCAATTCCTCCAGAGTCCCCATTAGAAAGGGGACCAGGGCACTATTAGGAGCATAGACAGTAGCCACTGTCACCACCTGGTCCAAGATGGATTCTTTTACAAAAAGATACCGAGCGGCAGGGTCAATCCTCACATCAATTACTTGAAAGGGGAGAGTATGGTGAATGCCTATGGAGACCCCTTTTGAGCGGGATTCCGCGTTTATGCTATGGTACCAGGTGGTGAAGTAGCGACCGAGTCGCTCGGGGGTGTGGCCAGATGTAAAATGGGTCTCCTGGAGACATAGGATCTTGTTCTTCTGTTTGTGCAGATGATATAGGATTTGGGACCTCTTTTCTGGTACATTAAAGCCCTGGACATTCAGTGAGGTTACCTTCAAGTCAGCCATCTCTACAGTTCACGGGCCCAAAGTGAGAGGCAAGGAGTATCAGTGACAAGGCAGGAACAGCGGGAGCCTGAAGAGAGAGAAAAAAAAAAGGGGGGGGGCGAAGAGGAAGGGGAAGGGACAGACAGAAAAACAGAGAAGGGACAAATAAACAAGGGGAGGGTAGTACAGTAAACATGAAACATAGCAAAAAACTAAGAAAAAAAGCAAGAACACTTGCGAACAGTCACTAGTGGCAGAATTCAACAACTGCCAATCGGGTGTAAAAAACCTACACCTGCCCTAGGTGGGGGAGTGAAACAGAACTAGTTACGGGAAGCCATGACATGTAAGTATTGCTAACTGGGAGTCCTCAACAAATAAACAGGGTAAATCGAGTGGAAGGACACCAGCAGTGCCTTCATGTATAATGGTACAGGGGTAAACGCTAGTGATCACACTAAAGTTTGACATGGGTCACGGGGGAGGGGGGTCACCAGGGCACATGTTAAAAAAGCCTGACGAGAAAGGAGGCCTGGTGCCACCATCTAAACTATGACACCAGTGTCTGGGAAAGAAGTGTTATCCCCCCAAATCGTAGACAATGGGCAAAGCAGACAGTACACAGGAAGACAGTTCAGAGTATTAAGTCTCCAGGTCCCCATTCCGCGATCTAGGGGGTAGACGTCTGTTCCTCTGCGGGAGAGGACCCCCCGGCATGGGACGCCTAGCTGCAGACCTCTGAGAGTTCCTGGGTCCTGTTGGGGTAGCATATAGATCTCTCAAGAAAGTCACCCAGTCAGGTAGTGTTAGAGGGGGTAGTCCCAGAGCTGAGAGGAATGAGGGTAGGTCTCCCGGGTGGCGGAGAGAAGCGGCCGTATCCCCCACAGAGACATGTAGGGCAAATGGGAAGCCCCATCTATAGGGAATATGTCTGTCCTGGAGCAGTCCAAGTAACGGTCGTAGAAGAGCTCTCTGCCTCAGGGTGCACCTAGATAGGTCTGGGTACAGTTGCAATGTGGCCCCATCAAAGTCCATGTCTCCCCTCTGGCGTACTTTTTGCATTATCTGTCCTTTCAGGACATAGCAATGGACACAGCAAATCACATTGCGGGGGCGAGCAGGGTCTGTACTGGGTGCTCGTAACGCTCTATGCACTCTGTCTATCTCTATCGGGGTATCAGGCGGACGACCCAGGATCAGGTTGAAGATTCCAATAACTGTGGGTAGAAGTTCTTGGGACCCAGTTGCCTCCGGGAGACCGCGTATATGCACGTTGTTCCTGCGGCTCCTATTCTCCACATCATCTAGGTGATCTGCTAATGCGGGAAGAGTGGAGGTCTGAACGTTCAGGGCAGTCTGCATTTCTTTTAGTGTAACTAGGGCAGTCTCTTGAAAATCTTCCAGAGCTCTAACCCTCCCCTTCAGGGCAGTCACATCTTTCTTAACTGGCAGGAGGTCTTGGCGCCAGGCGTATTTCAGGTCTGATGCCATAGTCGACATGTCCGACTTGGTGGGGAGCAGCGCTAGTAACACTTGTAATTCGGGGTGCCCCTTTAATAGGGCCTGTAGTGTCGCCAGCTAGTGGTAGGGCATAACCAGGGTCTGGCAGGCAGAGCATAGGTGACAGTGGTGATTCATGCAGTTCGTGGTCAGCAACAGTTCCTCTTACTGGCTGGGCAGCCTCTTGGTCAGGGATGGACACCGGGGGGCTGAGTGTGGGTGCAGGGGAGGGAGGACCCTGCGGGCTCCTGAATATAGAAGGCAGGCTCTGTGAGGGGGACCGGGCCCCATCGCTCCGAGCACCGGGGGAAGGCGGCAGCTCAGGGGTCCCGGGCCGCTGGCGATCAGGGCACCCCAGTCACTATCCTCCACGTCCTCCGGTCGCTGCAGTCCCACCGTGCCCGTGTCCAGGGAGTTCTGTATAGTGCCACGGTCCCTGTGCTGCTGCTGGAGTTGCACAACTGTCTGCGTCTGCTCCGTTCTCAGATGCTCCAGAGCGGGCCTGTCAGTCGCGTCCTGTGAGCAGAACTGCGGACCTGGATGAGAGAGTCCCGACGGCTGTGCAGGTGAGGAAGGGTGATGATGCGGCCGGTTCAGTGGTGCAGCGGCTTTTTGGAGAGTGATTGCCGGCGGGGCTGTCCCCACACTAGCCGTCCTTTGCCTCGTGGCTGGAGGGGAGGTGGCGGGAGCTCCCTGGTGGCTCAGAGAGAGCTTGCAGGGGACTAAAGAAATTGGAGGTCTCAGTGGTCCCGGTTGTCCCCGCCGTCTGTCTTCTCTTTCTTGAGCGCCTTCTCTTTCTTGAGCGGGTGGAATCCCCTGAAATGCTGGCCGTGAGGACGGAGCTCTCTAACCCTGCGTCCGCTTCCTTACATAGTTAGCCACGCCCCCAGTGTCAATATTGTATGTGATCAGCACTACTGGGCATGGAGTTAAATGGAGCTACCCAGGTTGTCACTAGAGTCCTCTTCAACTTCTCCAAGCTGACATCATGGAGCAGATAGATGTTTGAGACCTTGCGCTCCCCCATCTTCTCTTTGAAAATGCTCCACAGATGCTCAATAGGGTTTAGGTCTAGAGACATGCTTGGCCAGTCTATCACTTTTCCCCTTAGCACTTCCTTCTTTAGCAAGGCAGTGGTGTCTAGGAGGGGTGTTTTTGGGTTGTTATAATGTTAAAATACTGCCCTGCAGCCCAGTCTCTGAAGAGAGGGGATTATGCTCTTTTTTTGTATGTCACAGTACATATTGACATTCATGGTTTCCTCAATGTACTATAGCTCCCTAGTGCCAGCAGCACTCATGCAGGCCCAGACTTTGACACTTCCACCACCATGCTTGACTGTAGGCAAGAGACACTTGTCTTTGTACTCTTCACTTTGTTGCTGCCATACACACTTGATACCATCTGAAACAAATATGTTTATGTTGGTCTCATCAGACCACAGAACATTGTTCCAATAATCCATGTCCTTTGTTTTCTTTTCTTCAGCAAACTGTTTGCGAGCTTTCTTGTGCATCAATAGAAGAGGTTTTATTCTGAGACTACAGCTTTGCAGATAGTTTGATGCAGTGTGCAGTGTATGGTCTGAGCACTGACAGGCTGATCCCCCCACCTCTTCAACGTCTGCAGCAATGCTGACAGCACATAGATGTTTATTTCTAAAAGACAATATCTGATATAACACTGAGCCCATGCACTCAACTTCATTGGTCAACCATGGCTAGTCAAACCTGTCCTGTAAAACCGCTGTATGTATATATATATATATATATATATATATATATATATATATATATACGAAAAACAAGGTGGTTTTGCAGCACTACTTAGCTTGATGAAAAAAATAGTCGGGTGCCAGCTCCAAATGAACTTGATCAAAGTCCCAAAATTAATCCATCCAAAGAAATTGTTACGCCGAGCGCTCCGGGTCCCCGCTCCTCCCCAGAGCGCTCGCTACACTCTCGCTACTGCAGCGCCCCGGTCAGATCCACTGACCCGGTGCGCTGCGATACCGCCTCCAGCCGGGATGCGATTCGCGATGCGGGTGGCGCCCGCTCGCGATGCGCACCCCGGCTCCCGTACCTGACTCATTCTCCGTCGGTCCTGTCCCGGCGCGCGCGGCCCCGCTCCCTAGGGCGCGCGCGCGCCGGGTCTCTGCGATTTAAAGGGCCACTGCGCCGCTGATTGGCGCAGTGGTTCTAATTAGTGTGTTCACCTGTGCACTCCCTATGTATACCTCACTTCCCCTGCACTCCCTCGCCGGATCTTGTTGCCATCATGCCAGTGAAAGCGTTTCCTTGTGTGTTCCTAGCCTGTGTTCCAGACCTCCTGCCGTTGCCCCTGACTACGATCCTTGCTGCCTGCCCCGACCTTCTGCTACGTCCGACCTTGCTTCTGTCTACTCCCTTGTACCGCGCCTATCTTCAGCAGTCAGAGAGGTTGAGCCGTTGCTAGTGGATACGACCTGGTCACTACCGCCGCAGCAAGACCATCCCGCTTTGCGGCGGGCTCTGGTGAACACCAGTAGTGACTTAGAACCGGTCCACTAGCACGGTCCACGCCAATCCCTCTCTGGCACAGAGGATCCACCTCCTGCCAGCCGGCATCGTGACAGTAGATCCGGCCATGGATCCCGCTGAAGTTCCTCTGCCAGTTGTCGCCGACCTCATCACGGTGGTCGCCCAGCAGTCACAACAGATAGCGCAACAAGGCCACCAGCTGTCTCAACTGACCGTGATGCTACAGCAGCTACTACCACAGCTTCAGCAATCATCTCCTCCGCCAGCTCCTGCACCTCCTCCGCAGCGAGTGGCCGCTTCAGGCCTACGACTATCCTTGCCGGATAAATTTGATGGGGACTCTAAGTTTTGCCGTGGCTTTCTTTCACAATGTTCCCTGCACTTGGAGATGATGTCGGACCAGTTTCCTACTGAAAGGTCTAAGGTGGCTTTCGTAGTCGTTCACAGAGGGGTACACACTTTAAAATATAACTTTTAATCAGACACGTCTAAAACAAAACAATAGCACAGGCCCCACAACAAAAAGCCAGTGGTTCGGGATGACACCAGATCTAACAGTATAGACCGCACACCGGTGGAGGTGTGTCTGTGGAGGGGATAATGGGGGGAGCAGTGGTGCATGGAGTGCATATATCACCCTACAATGCCCTATCGGGGAGATGTAGTGTAGACTACCCCTGCTCCCACAGGGACTGTCGGGGCACTCGCCCTAAAAAGAGCGACCCCTGCCCCGATATATCCCTTGGACTGCGCCCTATAAATCCCTGGCAATATATAACATGCCCTTGCTCTGGTATACCCGACGCGTTTCTACCACATCGGTGGGTTCCTCAGGGGTTAACCAGGCAACTTGCAAAAAATCAATATCCCAATTTACAGTTACAATAATGTGAAAAGTAATCAAAGTAAGGGCTATCACCAAATAGAATTCACAAAAGTATTTACAATTTAGGAAATGCCATGAGTATATCTAACTATTAAGCACCTATCCAGTTTAGGCAATAACGGTGCTGATAATGTCAGTTGTCTACTGGCAGATGAATGCCAGCAGATGGTTACTCACGGTTACCACGGGTTGCCGCAGTGGCGGTATCCCCAGGTGCACTCCCACAATGGTGGGTAGCGCACTCAGCCGATCGGTGTCCTGGCTAACCTGCCGCGGGCACCCACGCTATACTTATGCGTGTCTGAATGGAGATCACGCGCGCTTCCCAGGCCGCCGTGCGTCACTTCCGGTGGTGACGTCTCACCTCCGGTGACGTATATCCCAGCGCCGAGCGTCGCTCGTTGCTAGGCAGCGCCAGGTAAATACCAACAGCGCTGCCAGCAACTGATAGAATCAAAGTATTTAGCCGGATCTAGAGGTAAAACGGACCAAGATAATTATACATATACAGGTGCGAGGTGAGAAATATTAGAAATGTCCTATGAAAAGCAGAAATAGAACTTCTATGCGAACCCTCTGTGTTGACCTATGCCTATATAAAATTATATATAGAGCATGTGTGCATAGGAAATAAGGGGGGGGGGGGGGGGGCTGGATGATTAGACTGTACACCCTGAGGGGCGGGGGGGGGGGTTTTTTAGATCATATGGAAGACTGACACGGCGATGAGGAGGAGGGAGGGGGGGGGGGGAAGTAAATTAACCCAAGATGTTTAATGTGTGGCAAAAAAGCCCAGAGAGCTCAAGGATAGAATTATGGGGAGCATGAGAAAGGAGCCTATTCTAGAAAGCAGGCGTAGCTCAAGGCTTCATTAAGGCCACGGGGAGCCTGGGTCTGTAGGGTGAAGATCCACCAGGTCTCTTTTTGGAGGATCAGTTTATCCCAATCTCCTCCCCTGGTGGGGGGTCTCACTAGCTCTATTCCCACAAATCTCAGATTTTGGGCATCCCCACCGTGTTGGCTATTGATATGTCGAGCTATCGGCTTGTCTGCCAGATTACTTATATCTCTCAAATGCTCCCCTATTCTCCTTCTGAACTCTCTAAATGTCTTGCCAACATATTGCATACCGCAACTGCAGGTCGCTTTGTACACCACCCCTCTACTCCGACAGTTAATGAAGTCGCGTATGGAATAGATTTGTCCCGTGTTGGTGCTAGAAAAGGTTTTGGCCACTTCCATGTGCCTACATGCTATGCACCCACTACAGCGAAAACATCCTTTAATTTGCCTGTCTAGCCAAGTTCCTTGTACCTGAGGTGGCGCATAGTGACTCTTAACCAATCTATCCTTAAGGCTCTTGCCCTTTCTAAAGGAGATCTGTGGGTGAGATCCCACAGAGTCTTTAAGGTCGGGGTCCATCCCCAGTATCTCCCAATGTTTGCTAAGGATGCGTTTGACATCCTGTGTTCCTCCATCATAGGTGGCCACTAGTCTAATCAGGTTGTTTGAGCTCACGTCCCGAGTTTTCGGCACAAGTAAGCCTGCTCTTTCAACCTCCCTCGTGTCTCGGTACGCTTTTCGGAGGACCCAATCCGGATACCCCCTGTCCAGAAAACGCTGCCTCAGATCATTGGCTTGTTTCCTGAACTCCACTTGGGATGAACAATTTCTTTTCATCCTCAAGTATTGACCTTTTGGGATGCCTCGTTTTAACGGTACCGGATGGAAGCTCGTCCATTCCAGTAGGGAGTTTGTTGCAGTGGCCTTACGGTACACAGTTGTCTGTAAATTCCCCTTGACATCCTTCTTAATGAGGACATCAAGGAATGGTAATTCATCAGACGACAGTTCAAAGGTAAACTTAAGGCCTATTGCATTGTTGTTTAAAGCCTCAATGAAGGCTATGAAATCATCCCGGGTGCCATTCCATATGACGAAAATGTCGTCAATGTACCGTGCCCATAGTCCGACCTGCTCCGTGAAATGCACCAATTCCTCACCAAAGACTAACGTTTCCTCCCACCAGCCCAGATAGAGGTTAGCATATGTGGGGGCACAGGGGCTCCCCATTGCGGTCCCTCTGAGCTGGTGGAAGGTACGTCTGTCGAAAAGAAAATAATTCTTGGTGAGGGTGAACCGGAGCAGGTCCAAAACGAATCGACTATGGGCACGGTACTGGCAACCTCTGCTTCGTAGAAAAAACTCTACCGCCGCTATTCCCAGATCATGGGGAATGCAGGAGTATAAGGACTCTACATCAATGCTGGCTAGCCACGTATGTCCCTCAAGGGTCAGACCATCTATCTTTTTTAACAAATCCGTAGTGTCTCTGGTGTATGAGGGCAGTGCCATCACGAAGGTTTTTAATATGGCATCAATGTACACACCAGCATTTTGTGATAGGTTGCCCACACCAGAGACAATTGGTCTCCCCCTGAGGGGTGTGGTGCCTTTGTGTATTTTAGGCAAGGAGTAGAAAGTTGCCACCCTGGGATGGCGGGGTACCAAGAAGTCAGCTTCTTCTTCACTTACAAGATCAGCATCCCTAGCTGTTTGGACTATCTCGACTAATTCAGTGCGATATTGCACAGTGGGATCCTCTCTTAAGATCTCATAGCAATCATCCTGCAAAAGGAGTTCTAGACACATCTGACGATATTTGAGATGGTCCATCAGAACAATGTTGCCCCCCTTATCGGAGGGCTTGATTACCAAAGATTTGTCTTTTTCCAATCTGAGCAGCGCCTGCATTTCATCATGGCTAAAGTTAGTATTGCCAACTGACTTGACCTGGTCCAAATCATTTAGAACCAAGTTCAGAAACACATCCACACAGGAGAGATCTCCTGTGGGTGGCATCTTTTTGCTTTTGTTTCTCAGTTGAGTAAAGGGGCCCAACCCACTGGATTGATCCCCCTCACTCATGAGATCTACCAGTAGCTCTGCTCCCCGGAGAACATCCCCGGGGAGACCAAGTTCCTGGGCGCGGCGTCTCTCACAGTTGGCATGGAATTTCTTCCAATGTAGTTTCCTAGTAAATAAATGTAAATCTTTCACCCAATTAAATTTATTAAATGCAGACGTGGGTACAAAGCCCAGGCCTTTACGAAGAAGACACATTTCAGTTTCAGAGAGTTCGTGTGCAGATAGGTTAATAATTTGTAAAGCGGTATTCAGTTGTTTCGATTCCTTAGGGGGTACGTGGTGTACTGAGGGGGTTTCTCTAAAAAAGGACCTTGGTCTGGTGGGGCCCCACCTCTGCCTCCTCTATTGAAACCTCTTAAGGTTTAAGGATAGATTGGTTAAGAGTCACTATGCGCCACCTCAGGTACAAGGAACTTGGCTAGACAGGCAAATTAAAGGATGTTTTCGCTGTAGTGGGTGCATAGCATGTAGGCACATGGTAGTGGCCAAAACCTTTTCTAGCACCAACACGGGACAAATCTATTCCATACGCGACTTCATTAACTGTCGGAGTAGAGGGGTGGTGTACAAAGCGACCTGCAGTTGCGGTATGCAATATGTTGGCAAGACATTTAGAGAGTTCAGAAGGAGAATAGGGGAGCATTTGAGAGATATAAGTAATCTGGCAGACAAGCCGATAGCTCGACATATCAATAGCCAACACGGTGGGGATGCCCAAAATCTGAGATTTGTGGGAATAGAGCTAGTGAGACCCCCCACCAGGGGAGGAGATTGGGATAAACTGATCCTCCAAAAAGAGACCTGGTGGATCTTCACCCTACAGACCCAGGCTCCCCGTGGCCTTAATGAAGCCTTGAGCTACGCCTGCTTTCTAGAATAGGCTCCTTTCTCATGCTCCCCATAATTCTATCCTTGAGCTCTCTGGGCTTTTTTGCCACACATTAAACATCTTGGGTTAATTTACTTCCCCCCCCCCCCCTCCCTCCTCCTCATCGCCGTGTCAGTCTTCCATATGATCTAAAAAACCCCCCCCCCGCCCCTCAGGGTGTACAGTCTAATCATCCAGCCCCCCCCCCCCCCCTTATTTCCTATGCACACATGCTCTATATATAATTTTATATAGGCATAGGTCAACACAGAGGGTTCGCATAGAAGTTCTATTTCTGCTTTTCATAGGACATTTCTAATATTTCTCACCTCGCACCTGTATATGTATAATTATCTTGGTCCGTTTTACCTCTAGATCCGGCTAAATACTTTGATTCTATCAGTTGCTGGCAGCGCTGTTGGTATTTACCTGGCGCTGCCTAGCAACGAGCGACGCTCGGCGCTGGGATATACGTCACCGGAGGTGAGACGTCACCACCGGAAGTGACGCACGGCGGCCTGGGAAGCGCGCGTGATCTCCATTCAGACACGCATAAGTATAGCGTGGGTGCCCGCGGCAGGTTAGCCAGGACACCGATCGGCTGAGTGCGCTACCCACCATTGTGGGAGTGCACCTGGGGATACCGCCACTGCGGCAACCCGTGGTAACCGTGAGTAACCATCTGCTGGCATTCATCTGCCAGTAGACAACTGACATTATCAGCACCGTTATTGCCTAAACTGGATAGGTGCTTAATAGTTAGATATACTCATGGCATTTCCTAAATTGTAAATACTTTTGTGAATTCTAGTTGGTGATAGCCCTTACTTTGATTACTTTTCACATTATTGTAACTGTAAATTGGGATATTGATTTTTTGCAAGTTGCCTGGTTAACCCCTGAGGAACCCACCGATGTGGTAGAAACGCGTCGGGTATACCAGAGCAAGGGCATGTTATATATTGCCAGGGATTTATAGGGCGCAGTCCAAGGGATATATCGGGGCAGGGGTCGCTCTTTTTAGGGCGAGTGCCCCGACAGTCCCTGTGGGAGCAGGGGTAGTCTACACTACATCTCCCCGATAGGGCATTGTAGGGTGATATATGCACTCCATGCACCACTGCTCCCCCCATTATCCCCTCCACAGACACACCTCCACCGGTGTGCGGTCTATACTGTTAGATCTGGTGTCATCCCGAACCACTGGCTTTTTGTTGTGGGGCCTGTGCTATTGTTTTGTTTTAGACGTGTCTGATTAAAAGTTATATTTTAAAGTGTGTACCCCTCTGTGAACTATTGCACTTTCTGGTACTATTTAGTTTTCCCCCAAGTGGATTTAACTGTGGGCTTTCGTAGTCAGCCTTCTGTCTGGAAAAGCTCTGTCATGGGCCACACCGCTCTGGGACCGCAATGACCCCGTCACTGCCTCTGTACACTCCTTCTTTTCGGAAATTCGAAGTGTCTTTGAGGAACCTGCCCGAGCCTCTTCTGCTGAGACTGCCCTGCTGAACCTGGTCCAGGGTAATTCTTCCGTTGGCGAGTACGCCGTCCAATTCCGTACTCTTGCTTCAGAACTATCCTGGAATAATGAGGCCCTCTGCGCGACCTTTAAAAAAGGCCTATCCAGCAACATTAAAGATGTTCTGGCCGCACGAGAAATCCCTGCTAACCTACATGAACTCATTCATCTAGCCACTCGCATTGACATGCGTTTTTCCGAAAGGAGTCAGGAGCTCCGCCAGGATATGGACTTTGTTCGCACGAGGCGTTTTTTCTCCCCGGCTCCTCTTTCCTCTGGTCCTTTGCAATCCGTTCCTGTGCCTCCCGCCGTGGAGGCTATGCAAGTTGACCGGTCTCGCCTGACACCTCAAGAGAGGACACGACGCCGCATGGAGAATCTCTGCCTGTACTGTGCCGGTACCGAACACTTCCTGAAGGATTGTCCTATCCGTCCTCCCCGCCTGGAAAGACGTACGCTGACTCCGCACAAAGAGGAGACAGTCCTTGATGTCAACTCTGCTTCTCCACGTCTTACTGTGCCTGTGCGGATATCTGCCTCTACCTTCTCCTTCTCTACTATGGCCTTCTTGGATTCCGGATCTGCAGGAAATTTTATTTTGGCCTCTCTCATCAACAGGTTCAACATCCCGGTGACCAGTCTCGCCAGACCCCTCTACATCAATTGTGTTAACAATGAAAGATTGGACTGTACCATACGTTACCGCACGGAGCCCCTCCTACTGTGCATCGGACCTCATCACGAAAAAATTGAGTTTTTGGTCCTCCCCAATTGCACTTCCGAAATTCTCCTTGGACTACCCTGGCTTCAACACCATTCCCCAACCCTGGATTGGTCCACAGGGGAGATCAAGAGCTGGGGTACCTCTTGTTTCAAGGACTGCCTTAAACCGGTTCCCAGTACTCCCTGCCGTGACCCTGTGGTTCCCCCTGTAACCGGTCTCCCTAAGGTCTATATGGACTTTGCTGATGTATTTTGCAAAAAACAAGCTGAGACTCTACCTCCTCACAGGCCTTATGACTGTCCTATTGACCTCCTCCCGAGCACTACTCCACCCCGGGGCAGAATTTATCCTCTGTCCGCCCCAGAGACTCTTGCTATGTCTGAGTACATCCAGGAAAATTTAAAAAAGGGCTTTATCCGCAAATCCTCCTCTCCTGCCGGAGCTGGATTTTTCTTTGTGTCCAAAAAAGATGGCTCCCTACGTCCTTGCATTGACTACCGCGGTCTTAATAAAATCACGGTAAAGAACCGCTACCCCCTACCTCTTATCTCTGAACTCTTTGATCGCCTCCAAGGTGCCCACATCTTTACCAAACTGGACCTAAGAGGTGCTTATAATCTCATCCGCATCAGGGAGGGGGATGAATGGAAAAATGCATTTAACACTAGAGATGGACATTTTGAGTATCTGGTCATGCCCTTTGGCCTGTGCAACGCCCCTGCCGTCTTCCAAGACTTTGTTAATGAAATTTTTCGTGATCTCTTATATTCCTGTGTTGTTGTGTATCTGGACGATATTCTGATTTTTTCTGCCAACCTAGAAGAACACCGCCAGCATGTCCGCATGGTTCTTCAGAGACTTCGTGACAATCAACTTTATGCCAAAATGGAGAAATGTCTGTTTGAATGTCAATCTCTTCCCTTCCTAGGATATTTGGTCTCTGGCCAGGGACTACAAATGGATCCAGACAAACTCTCTGCTGTCTTAGATTGGCCACGCCCCTCCGGACTCCGTGCTATCCAACGTTTTTTGGGGTTCGCCAATTATTACAGACAATTTATTCCACATTTTTCCACCATTGTGGCTCCTATCGTGGCTTTAACCAAAAAGAATGCCAATCCTAAGTCATGGCCTCCTCAAGCGGAAGACGCCTTTAAACGGCTCAAGTCTGCCTTTTCTTCTGCTCCCGTGCTCTCCAGACCTGACCCATCTAAACCCTTCCTATTGGAGGTTGATGCCTCCTCAGTAGGAGCTGGAGCAGTTCTTCTACAAAAAAATTCTTCCGGGCATGCTGTTACTTGTGGGTTTTTTTCTAGGACCTTCTCTCCGGCGGAGAGGAACTACTCCATCGGGGATCGAGAGCTACTGGCCATTAAATTAGCACTTGAGGAATGGAGGCATCTGCTGGAGGGATCAAAATTTCCAGTTATTATTTACACCGATCACAAGAATCTCTCCTATCTCCAGTCTGCCCAACGGCTGAATCCTCGCCAGGCCAGGTGGTCTCTGTTCTTTGCCCGGTTTAATTTTGAAATTCACTTTCGCCCTGCCGATAAGAACATTAGGGCCGATGCTCTCTCTCGTTCCTCGGATGCCTCGGAAGTAGAGCTCTCTCCGCAACACATCATTCCTCCTGACTGCCTGATCTCCACTTCTCCAGCCTCCATCAGGCAAACTCCTCCAGGGAAGACCTTCGTCTCTCCAACGCCTCGGAATCCTCAAATGGGGTCACTCCTCCCATCTCGCAGGCCATGCGGGCATCAAGAAATCCGTGCAACTCATCTCTCGTTTCTATTGGTGGCCGACTCTGGAGACGGATGTTGTTGATTTTGTGCGGGCCTGCACTGTCTGTGCCCGGGATAAGACTCCTCGCCAGAAGCCCGCTGGTCTTCTTCATCCTCTGCCTGTCCCCGAACAGCCTTGGTCTCTGATTGGTATGGACTTTATTACAGACTTACCCCCATCCCGTGGCAACACTGTTGTTTGGGTGGTCGTTGATCGATTTTCCAAGATGGCACATTTTATTCCTCTTCCTGGTCTTCCTTCAGCGCCTCAGTTGGCAAAACAATTTTTTGTACACATTTTTCGTCTTCACGGGTTGCCCACGCAGATCGTCTCGGATAGAGGCGTCCAATTCGTGTCAAAATTCTGGAGGGCTCTCTGTAAACAACTCAAGATTAAATTAAACTTTTCTTCTGCTTATCATCCTCAATCCAATGGGCAAGTAGAAAGAATTAACCAGGTCCTGGGTGATTATTTACGGCATTTTGTTTCCTCCCGCCAGGATGACTGGGCAGATCTTCTACCATGGGCCGAATTCTCGTACAACTTCAGAGTCTCTGAATCTTCTTCCAAATCCCCATTTTTCGTGGTGTACGGCCGTCACCCTCTTCCCCCCCTCCCTACTCCCTTGCCCTCTGGTATGCCCGCTGTGGATGAAATAACTCGTGATCTTTCCACTATATGGAAAGAGACCCAAAATTCTCTCTTACAGGCTTCATCACGCATGAAGAAGTTTGCTGATAAGAAAAGAAGAGCTCCCCCCATTTTTTCTCCCGGAGACAAGGTATGGCTCTCCGCTAAATATGTCCGCTTCCGTGTTCCCAGCTACAAATTGGGACCACGCTATCTTGGTCCTTTCAAAATTTTGTGCCAGATTAATCCTGTCTCTTACAAACTTCTTCTTCCTCCTTCTCTTCGTATTCCTAATGCCTTTCACGTTTCTCTTCTTAAACCACTCATCATCAACCGTTTCTCTCCCAAACTTGTTTCTCCCACTCCTGTTTCCGGCTCTTCGGACATCTTCTCTGTAAAGGAGATACTGGCCTCCAAGAAGGTCAGAGGGAAAACCTTTTTTTTGGTCGATTGGGAGGGCTGTGGTCCTGAAGAGAGATCCTGGGAACCTGAGGACAATATCCTAGACAAAAGTCTGCTCCTCAGGTTCTCAGGCTCCAAGAAGAGGGGGAGACCCAAGGGGGGGGGGTACTGTTACGCCGAGCGCTCCGGGTCCCCGCTCCTCCCCGGAGCGCTCGCTACACTCTCGCTACTGCAGCGCCCCGGTCAGATCCACTGACCCGGTGCGCTGCGATACCGCCTCCAGCCGGGATGCGATTCGCGATGCGGGTGGCGCCCGCTTGCGATGCGCACCCCGGCTCCCGTACCTGACTCACTCTCCGTCGGTCCTGTCCCGGTGTGCGCGGCCCCGCTCCCTAGGGCGCGCGCGCGCCGGGTCTCTGCGATTTAAAGGGCCACTGCGCCGCTGATTGGCGCAGTGGTTCTAATTAGTGTGTTCACCTGTGCACTCCCTATGTATACCTCACTTCCCCTGCACTCCCTCGCCGGATCTTGTTGCCATCGTGCCAGTGAAAGCGTTTCCTTGTGTGTTCCTAGCCTGTGTACCAGACCTCCTGCCGTTGCCCCTGACTACGATCCTTGCTGCCTGCCCCGACCTTCTGCTACGTCCGACCTTGCTTCTGTCTACTCCCTTGTACCGCGCCTATCTTCAGCAGTCAGAGAGGTTGAGCCGTTGCTAGTGGATACGACCTGGTCACTACCGCCGCAGCAAGACCATCCCGCTTTGCGGCGGGCTCTGGTGAACACCAGTAGTGACTTAGAACCGGTCCACTAGCACGGTCCACGCCAATCCCTCTCTGGCACAGAGGATCCACCTCCTGCCAGCCGGCATCGTGACAGAAATGGTGCAGCACTCCATAAGTAAATCCAAGGTGCAAAAAAGATTTATTCACTTCACATCATAGTATAGCAACGTTTCAGATCACACAGGATCCTTTTTCAAGCTCATACAAACACACATTAGGGGGTAATAAATACCCAAGTGAACATTTCAATCATGGTATAATAATTATAGTGCCAATTAATAAAAAGTGTACAAAAAGTGCATATTTAGTGCATCATGTTACAAGTATAGGGCATTAGTGCAATGTATAAATAAAGTGCATACGTGTATAATAAAATCATTAAAATAGCTTGAAAGATACAGTTAATATTATACAAACATAGTTAATTGCACACACATGTCTGTCATATTGTATAATCATACCCATGTGTGGCGAACATAAATCATAAACATAAACACTGGCACGGAGAAGGAGGAACGCTCACCTG
Source organism: Hyla sarda (assembly GCF_029499605.1). NCBI lineage: Eukaryota > Metazoa > Chordata > Amphibia > Anura > Hylidae > Hyla > Hyla sarda. The sequence continues at coordinate 202,261,990 of NC_079193.1, read as the reverse complement.
TTGTAATGCATAATGGCACCGGCAAGCGTGAGGCAATCTCTACTGCGCAAGTGCAGAGAGTTGTGACGGGATCTGTGTGGGGATGTCAGCTGACTCACCCGATCACGTGTTCCACGTCATTGTGTTGTTCTTGTATCACATGATCGTCGTCATGGAGACGGGCAACGCCAACTTGTGCTCTCTCCATGCTACTTGGTCAGACATAAACTATCACATATTGATATATTAGGAGATCTGCCATGTTATTTGTATTTAATCTATATGTGTGGCTACCGAATATAAAGTGAATACAAATATATATATTATTATATAAAAAGATCTCTTATATAAAAAATCTTTTTATATTTTGTGAATATGTGAGAAAAAAATATATTTTCTATAAGGATGCAGTAATGTCGGGTCCAAGTGGGCAAAAACTCAGCATAACTCAGAGTTATATAGAAATAGCATTAAGAGAGCTAAAAATAATTAAAAAATATATTATTATGCAAGGAAAGAGCAAGAGAGAGAAAAAGAAATAACAGAAAATAAAATTAATATAGTAAATAAATAAAATTATAATAAAAAAATATATAACAAACAATGAAAAATATAAAATAAAAATAAAAAATAATAAATAAAAATAATAAATATAAATACGTTGCAAAATAAAATTACTAAAAAATATATATAAAAAAGTAAATAAATAAAGAAAGTGTTTAATTTGATCATAGATCATCACATGAATGCTCAGTGGTCTCTGAATTTTTTCAGGATAAGGGGACCCATATAGAATCCCTATTAATATCTACTCCTGGTGCCATGGGACCAGTGCCCGGGGGCACACTATCAATGTATCCCCTGACATCAGTCAAAGAGAGGGCCTTCAGAGTTAGGTCGCTAGACCCTTGTCCAGAGGCTCTATTCACCATAGTCCAATGATGGAGCGCGCCCGCTATTTCAGCAGCGACTTATCATACTGGGTGGGTCCCCCCATTTTTATTCCTTATTGTTTTCAAAAACAAAAATGTAAACTAGAAATGAAAATAAAAAATAAAAAACAAAACAAAATTGTCAAATTACTCAAAAAAACTCAAAAGAAAGGGAAAAAAGAAAAAATATTTTTTTGGATGAAAAAAATTAATAAAACAAAATAATAAATATAGTAAGAAAATAAAATAAATACATAAAGTGTATCCCTCTGAGAGATGTTTCCTGCCCACACATGGTAATCCATCAACTGCATCACAACTAAGAAAATATTAGAAAGAAATATATCTTTCTTAAGAAAGTCTATATTTTATTAATTTTATCAAACAAGATGGCAGGTCTCCCTTCAATAATCATAAAAATGATGTCAAATTACATTAATTCCTTGATAGAATTCAAATTGTTGAGATGTTCCTCCTCCTCCATCCAGATATAATTCCATAATCTACCTAAAAAATAATAAAAAAAGTAGTGTAAGTAGAACATACGAATATATTTTAATTACAGAGTAAATAATAAAATGTGTGTCTATTTATCATATACTGTTGAGTGGACTCAAGAATTCATCATGGTTACACTATATTAAAGTCTACATTAAGACCTTTCGGACGTAGTGAGTCCAATTGGTGGATCCACCATAGTTCTCGCTTACGGAGTAGAGCAAGTCTATCACCACCTCTGGCAGGTACTGGTATGCAATCAATCGCCATGAATTTTATATCATTCTCCGTGTGTCCAGCCTCCGTACAGTGCTTGGACACAGGGAGGTCTAACTTCTTCTTTCTAATGCTATATCTATGATTATTCAATCTAACTTTTAAGCTCCAGGTAGTTTGGCCTACATATATCAAATCACATGGGCACATAAGTATATATATTACCCATGTCGAATCACATGTAAGAAAGTGTTTGAGATTGTATATTTTGCCTGTGCCTGGGTGGGTAAACGCTGAACCTTTAGACATAAGTTTACAATTGACACAAGAAAGACATGGGAAGGATCCCAGTCTTCTAGATGTCAAGAACGTTTGACCTGATCTCTTTTTATTCTTGACTTCTGATTGAACAAGTTTATCCCTTAAATTACGTGTCCTACGATATGACATAAGTGGTCTAGATGTAAATTCTTCAATATTAGGATAACTCCTACTTAGAATGTACCAATGTTGGTTTAAAATTTTTGAGATTGATCCGCTTCTAGTGTTATATGTAGAAGTAAAGGGAATCCTTTTCACTGGGTCTCTTATTCTAGTTTGTAGAGTGGATTCTCTATCCAGGGCCTCCACTCTATTTCTATGTTTCTCAATAAGATGTTTGGGATATTTGCGTTCTATGAATTTGGACGTCATGTGGTCAAGGGACTTCTTCATGGCTTCTTCTTCATTAACTATCCTTTTCACCCTTAACATTTGGCCAAACGGCAGCGAATTGACCATCTGTCGAGGGTGACAACTCTGAAAATGCAGTAGTGTATTTTTGTCTGTAGGTTTAACATAAAGTCTTGTTTGCAGCTGATTATCTTTCTTGACCACTAGGACGTCCAAAAAGTTAACGCTATCTAAAGATTGGGTCATTGTAAATTTGATCTTGTCATCAATTTCATTAAGGAAGGCATGGAACAACTGGAGTTCTTCCAAAGAGCCCTCCCACAGGAGGAAGATGTCGTCGATATATCGCCACCATCCCAGACATTGTCTGAAATGGTGGGATAGATAGACGATATCCTCCTCCATGGCAGCCATATATAGATTAGCGTACATTGGCGCTACATTTGTCCCCATGGCGGTTCCAATTAACTGTAAATAATATTGTTCATCAAATAAAAAGTAGTTGTTAGTCAAGATTAATTCCAACAATTGTAAAAGAAAATTCTGAACCGCCATGGGGAACACAGAAGCTTCTGTGGCAGCTTCTGTGTTCCCCATGGCGGTTCAGAATTTTCTTTTACAATTGTTGGAATTAATCTTGACTAACAACTACTTTTTATTTGATGAACAATATTATTTACAGTTAATTGGAACCGCCATGGGGACAAATGTAGCGCCAATGTACGCTAATCTATATATGGCTGCCATGGAGGAGGATGTCGTCTATCTATCCCACCATTTCAGACAATGTCTGGGATGGTGGCGATATATCGACGACATCTTCCTCCTGTGGGAGGGCTCTTTGGAAGAACTCCAGTTGTTCCATGCCTTCCTTAATGAAATTGATGACAAGATCAAATTTACAATGACCCAATCTTTAGATAGCGTTAACTTTTTGGACGTCCTAGTGGTCAAGAAAGATAATCAGCTACAAACAAGACTTTATGTTAAACCTACAGACAAAAATACACTACTGCATTTTCAGAGTTGTCACCCTCGACAGATGGTCAATTCGCTGCCGTTTGGCCAAATGTTAAGGGTGAAAAGGATAGTTAATGAAGAAGAAGCCATGAAGAAGTCCCTTGACCACATGACGTCCAAATTCATAGAACGCAAATATCCCAAACATCTTATTGAGAAACATAGAAATAGAGTGGAGGCCCTGGATAGAGAATCCACTCTACAAACTAGAATAAGAGACCCAGTGAAAAGGATTCCCTTTACTTCTACATATAACACTAGAAGCGGATCAATCTCAAAAATTTTAAACCAACATTGGTACATTCTAAGTAGGAGTTATCCTAATATTGAAGAATTTACATCTAGACCACTTATGTCATATCGTAGGACACGTAATTTAAGGGATAAACTTGTTCAATCAGAAGTCAAGAATAAAAAGAGATCAGGTCAAACGTTCTTGACATCTAGAAGACTGTGATCCTTCCCATGTCTTTCTTGTGTCAATTGTAAACTTATGTCTAAAGGTTCAACGTTTACCCACCCAGGCACAGGCAAAATATACAATCTCAAACACTTTCTTACATGTGATTCGACATGGGTAATATATATACTTATGTGCCCAAGTGATTTGATATATGTAGGCCAAACTACCTGGAGCTTAAAAGTTAGATTGAATAATCATAGATATAGCATTAGAAAGAAGAAGTTAGACCTCCCTGTGTCCAAGCACTGTACGGAGGCTGGACACACGGAGAATGATATAAAATTCATGGCGATTGATTGCATACAAGTACCTGCCAGAGGTGGTGATAGACTTGCTCTACTCCGTAAGCGAGAACTATGGTGGATCCACCAATTGGACTCACTACGTCCGAAAGGTCTTAATGTAGACTTTAATATAGTGTAACCATGATGAATTCTTGAGTCCACTCAACAGTATATGATAAATAGACACACATTTTATTATTTACTCTGTAATTAAAATATATTCGTATGTTCTACTTACACTACTTTTTTTATTATTTTTTAGGTAGATTATGGAATTATATCTGGATGGAGGAGGAGGAACATCTCAACAATTTGAATTCTATCAAGGAATTCATGTAATTTGACATCATTTTTATGATTATTGAAGGGAGACCTGCCATCTTGTTTGATAAAATTAATAAAATATAGACTTTCTTAAGAAAGATATATTTCTTTCTAATATTTTCTTAGTTGTGATGCAGTTGATGGATTACCATGTGTGGGCAGGAAACATCTCTCAGAGGGATACACTCTATGTATTTATTTTATTTTCTTACTATATTTATTATTTTGTTTTATTAATTTTTTTCATCCAAAAAAATATTTTTCTTTTTTCCCTTTCTTTTGAGTTTTTTTGAGTAATTTGACAATTTTGTTTTGTTTTTTATTTTTTATTTTCATTTCTAGTTTACATTTTTGTTTTTGAAAACAATAAGGAATAAAAATGGGGGGACCCACCCAGTATGATAAGTCGCTGCTGAAATAGCGGGCGCGCTCCATCATTGGACTATGGTGAATAGAGCCTCTGGACAAGTGTTTAGCGACCTAACTCTGAAGGCCCTCTCTTTGACTGATGTCAGGGGATACATTGATAGTGTGCCCCCGGGCACTGGTCCCATGGCACCAGGAGTAGATATTAATAGGGATTCTATATGGGTCCCCCTTATCCTGAAAAAATTCAGAGACCACTGAGCATTCATGTGATGATCTATGATCAAATTAAACACTTTCTTTATTTATTTACTTTTTTATATATATTTTTAGTAATTTTATTTTGCAACGTATTTATATTTATTATTTTTATTTATTATTTTTTATTTTTCATTGTTTGTTATATATTTTTTTATTATAATTTTATTTATTTATTATATTAATTTTATTTTCTGTTATTTCTTTTTCTCTCTCTTGCTCTTTCCTTGCATAATAATATATTTTTTAATTATTTTTAGCTCTCTTAATGCTATTTCTATATAACTCTGAGTTATGCTGAGTTTTTGCCCACATGGACCCGACATTACTGCATCCTTATAGAAAATATATTTTTTTCTCACATATACACAAAATATAAAAAGATTTTTTATATAAGAGATCTTTTTATATAATAATATATATATTTGTATTCACTTTATATTCGGTAGCCACACATATAGATTAAATACAAATAACATGGCAGATCTCCTAATATATCAATATGTGATAGTTTATGTCTGACCAAGTAGCATGAAGAGAGCACAAGTTGGCGTTGCCCGTCTCCATGACGACGATCATGTGATACAAGAACAACACAATGACGTGGAACACGTGATCGGGTGAGTCAGCTGACATCCCCACACAGATCCCGTCACAATTCTCTGCACTTGCGCAGTAGAGATTGCCTCACGCTTGCCGGCGCCATTATGCATTACAACAGGTGAGCGTTCCTCCTTCTCCGTGCCAGTGTTTATGTTTATGATTTATGTTCGCCACACACGGGTATAATTATACAATATGACAGACATGTGTGTGCAATTAACTATGTTTGTATAATATTAACTGTATCTTTCAAGCTATTTTAATGATTTTAATATACACGTATGCACTTTATTTATACATTGCACTAATGCCCTATACTTGTAACATGATGCACTAAATATGCACTTTTTGTACACTTTTTATTAATTGGCACTATAATTATTATACCATGATTGAAATGTTCACTTGGGTATTTATTACCCCCTAATGTGTGTTTGTATGAGCTTGAAAAAGGATCCTGTGTGATCTGAAACGTTGCTATACTATGATGTGAAGTGAATAAATCTTTTTTGCACCTTGGATTTACTTATGGAGTGCTGCACCATTTCTTTGGATGGATATATATATATATATATATATATATATATATATATATATATATATATATATATAGTTACATAGTTCTTAAGGTAAAAAAAAGACCAGAGTCCATCAAGTTCAACCTATAACCTTATTTTGTCCCTACTGTGTCGATCAAGAAGAAGACAAAAAATCCTTGAGGCTGATGCCAATTGTCCAATACCAACAGAAAAAATTCCTTCTTACTCCAAATATGGCATCAGTATAAATACCTGGATCAACATTCTGTCCCTATAAATCTATTACAGTGACCCCTCGACCTACGATGGCCCGACATACGATAATTTCAACATGCGATGGCCTCTCAGAGGCCATCGCATGTTAAAGGCAGCATCAACATGCGATGCTTTTGTATGTCGGGGCCATCGCATAAACGGCTCTCCGGCAGCGCTGACTGCTTTAGCTGCCACCGGATAGCCGTTTACGGTGCCCCGTGTGGTCCGCTGACGATCACTTACCTGTCCTCGGGGCTCCGGCGCGTCCTCTTCGGGATCCCTGCATTGTCGGCGCTCTCCATCGACTTCATCATGTCGCTGTGCACGCCGTCCCGTCATTCAATAGGAGCGGCGTGCGTAGCGACATGATGGCGGCGACGGAGAGCGCAGATGCCGGGGAAGCAGAGGCCTTGCCGGAGCGTCGGAGACACCTCGGGGACGCGGTGACAGCGATGGACGGCGACTTCCCGGGCAGCGGTGACGAGCGGTGACGGTCCGGAGCGGCGGGGAAAGGTGAGTACAACTTCCTCTAACAGTGGTCTACCACCTGCGGACCTCCAGATGTTGCAAAACTATAACACCCAGCATGCCCAGACAGCCAACGGCTGTCCGGGCATGCTGGATGTTGTAGTTTTGCAACATCTGGAGGTCCGCAGGTTGTAGACCACTGTCCTATACTCCACATTGCACGGATCCCTCAACATGCGATGGTTTGAACAAACGATGGTCCTTTTGGAACGGATTACCATCGTATGTTGAGGGACCACTGTATCCATAAACTGTAATATTATTACTCTCCAGAAAAATGTCCAGGCCTCTTTTGAATTATTTTATTGTGTTCACCATGATTACTTCCCCTGGCAGAGAGTTCCATAGTCTCACTTCTCTTACAGTAAAGAACCTCCATCCATGCTGGTGTAGAAACCTTCTTTCCTCCAGGCGTAGAGAATCCCCCTTGTTATAGATACAGTACTGTCTATAAAAAAAATCATGGGAGAGATCCCTTTAATGCCTCCTGATATTCTTATACATAGTTATTAGATCGCCCCTAAGCCTTCTTTTTTCTAAACTAAATAACGCTAATTTGAATAATCTTTCTGGGTACTGTAGTCCTCCCATTCCCCGTTTGATTCTGGTTGCCCCTCTTTGAACCCTCTCAAGCTCCACTATATCTTTCTTGTACACTGATGCCCAGTACTGTACACTGTATTCCATGTGTGGTCTGACTAGTGATTTGTACAGCAGTAGAATTATTTTCTTGTCGTGGGCATCTATGCCCCTTTTGATGCATCCCATGACTTTATTTGCCTTGGCAGCAGCTGCCTGACACTGGTCACTACAGGTAAATTTACTGTTACATTTCTAAGTCCTTTTCCATGTCAGTCATTCCCATGGTCTTCCCATTTAATACATAATCCCAGCCTGGATTTTTCTTCTCCATGTGCATAACCTTGCATTTGTCAGTGTTGAACCTCATTTGCCACTTCCTAGCTCAAAGCCCACACCTATTCAGATCTGTTTGTAACAGTGCACTGTCCTCTTTTGTATAAACCATTTTACAGATCTTGGTATCAGCTGTGAAGATTGATACTTTAATTGAGCCCAACTTGGACATGTATTGTCCCTGACCGTAGTTACAGCTCCATGCCTCGGCGCTGCCATGCACACAGCGACAGGCTCAAGGACTGGCTCACCTTCTGTTCCACAAATTTGTGCAGGGCTGTTAATGCCTTTTTTTTGCAAAGATAGGATGTCTTGGTACTCTTCCCCTTAGCATGGCACAAGCCATCAGTTCTCTGAAAGGTGCAGAGTCCACCAATTGAAAAGGGAGGGACTGCAGCACAAACAACTTGGACTGGAGCACATTCAGCTTCTGCACCGTTGGATGAATGGGCGCATGCCATTGTCTCTTGGACATGGCATCGCCAATGGATTGCTGGCGGAATGACTGACGAGAAGTAGGAGGAGCATCTGGAGCAACAGAAGATGGGTATGACAGATAGCTCCCTTCGGCGGAGGTGATGGAACCTTGGCTGGCTGAAACAGGGAGTGGCCTGCCACTGGGTGATGCAGCATCCTGGACCACCACATCGGAGCAACGGTTCTCCCAGGCCGCTTTATTGTGACGCTTCATATGTTGACACACGGCCATGGTGCCAAGATTGGGACCCTGGCGATGTTTCAACTTCTGCCGACAAATCTTGCATGTGGCTAGGTTAACATCCTCCAGATGCTTAATGAAAAACTGCCACACCGTCGAGTAGCTGATTTTCCAACCAACAGTCCGCACTGATTGACTGCTACTGCCACCGACTCCATAAAGCCCTGTTCCACTACCTCCCGGGAAAGTAGGCTGCTGCAAAGCAGGTGGTCTACCTCGGGCACATTTGGCTCCAGACTTTCCACTTCTTCCCCCATGCTGACTGCCAACCATTCTACCACCTTGCTGGCTCAGCTGCTGCTTCATGGGCAACCTGCAATGGTCTTCTCCTGATGATGATGAAGCCTCATCTGCACCCGGCTCCCAAGAGCGAGCGGCTTCATTATCGAGTTGTGTCTGCTGAGGAACCTGCGGAGGACATCAGTAACGTGCAGTGTCTACTTCAGGAGCTTGAACGCTCGCAACACCACCTTCCACGCCACTCTTCTCATCACTACTTGCCCGCCTAGTGGAGGAAGCGGCGGATGTCACCTTTACTTCTTGGCTGGGCAGTAGCTGCTGACTGTCCTCTAGTAGATTGTTATCAATAAATAGTGGAGCTGAGCCCACAGCATACAATACTTCTGTGGGGGAGGGAACAGAATAGGATAGAGGCAATGGAAGGACAGGGACTTCTCACAGTCCATGCCAACTGAGAGTTGTGTCTGAAGAACCCACCGACTGCTGACTGGGGGTGTCAGATATCAATTGTGATGAAGTGGATGACTGTCTTAACCAATCGATGATAGCAGATGGGTTGCTGTTCGAGACATGACTGCTAGCTGATATCGGGAGCTCAGGCCTCTTGCTGCAACTCCTGCTGCCACTCGTCCATAGTCTGATCCGACCTCTGCCTGATGAATTTAGGCCTCTGCCACTTCTCTGTGCACATCTTGGCACTTCTCTGCCTGACATACTTAGTGCATATATGAGGGGAGTACAATATGCTCCACTACACTTATAACAATATTTGTCTAGAACAGCAGCAGGTGTGTGCTTTTGGTTGGCCTTTCACAGCAACTAGGCCCTTAAGACTTTAAAAGGAGCAAAATGATAAACCACGTAGATGTGCGTACGTGGTATGAACTTATGATTGGAGCACAATATGCTCCACAACGCTTAAAACAGTAGTTGTCTACAACACCAGCAGGTATGTACTTTTGGCTGGCCTTTTACAGTAACTAGGCCCTTAGGACTGTAACAGGAACAAAATGGTACACCACATAGATGTACATACTGGGTATTCACTTATGAGGGGAGTGCAATACACTCCACTATGTCTAAAACAGTATTTGTCTAGAACAGCAGCAGGTGTGTACTTTTGGTTGGCCTTTCACAGTAACTAGGCCCTTAAGACTTTATCAGGAACAAAATGATACAAGACATAGATGTACGTACATGGTATGCACTTATGAGGGGAGTACAATAAGCTCCACTACGCTTAAAAGGCTATTTGTCTAGAACAGCAGCAGGTGTGTACTTTTGACTGGCCTTTCACAGCAACTAGGCCCTTAGGACTATAACAGGAAAAAAATGGTACACCACGTAGATGTACGTACGTGGTATGCACATATAAGGAAAGTACAATCCGCTCCACTATGCTTAAAACAGTATTTGTCTACAAAATGGTACACCACGTAGATGTGATTACGTTGTGTGCACTTATGAGGAGAGTACAATATGCTCCACTACGCTTAAAACAGTATTTGTCTAGAACAGCAGTAGTTGCATACTTTTGGTTGGCCTTTCACAGTAACTAGGCCCTTTGAACTATAACAGGAATAAAATGGTAACCTACTTAGATGTACGTACGTGGTATGAACTGATGAGGGGAGTACAAAACGCTCCACTACGCTTAAAACAGTATTTGTCTACAACACCAGCAGGTGTGTACTTTTGGCTGGCCTTTCACAGTAACTAGGCCCTTAGGACTATAACAGGAACAAAATGGTACACCACGTAGATGTACATACGTGGAATGCACTTATGAGGGGAGTACAAAATGCTCCACTACGCTTTAAACAGTATTTTTCTAGAATAGCAGCAGGTGTGTACTTTTGTCTGGCCTTTCACAGTGATTAGGCCCTTAGGACTATAACAGGAACAAAATGGTACACCATGAAGATGTACGTACGTGGTATGTACTTATGAGGGGAGTATAAAACGCTCCACTATGCTTATAACAGTATTTGTCTAGAACAGCAGCAGGTGTGTACTTTTGGCTGGCTGATCAGCAGGCACCCCGCACAAATGCCCAGGGGATTCATCAGATTCCCCCATGTCGGCGATCGGCGCTTGCGATTTGCGCCTATTCCGGGTCATAAGGGTCTATGGTGACCCGGAATATAAGGGGGATCGCGGTTGTCTAAGACACCTACAATCCCCCTGAAGGGATAGGAGTGAGGTGGCTGGGGTACCACCCCTCCTATTACTGCTATTGGTTGTCTGAAGCGATGACCAAAAGCAGATCGGGGGCGGGGGTTAACTTTCGTTTTCCCCATCCTGCCCACCCACAAAAGGCGGGGCAGAACAGGGAAACAGAAGAGGACCGACGGCAGAAGATCTACTTACCCATCCGGAGGCAGCGGGCGACGGTGACCGGCGGGCGGCGATGTCGTGCGGCAGAAGAGGATGGCTCCCTGGATCCTACGGAAGCCGGTAAGTTGCCTAGCAACATCTGGAGGGCTACAGTTTGAGACCACTGTACAGTGGTCTCTAACCTGTAGCCCTCCAGATGTTGCAAAACTACCACTCCTAGCATGCCCAAACAGCTGTTTGTAGTTTTGCAACATGTGAAGTGCCACAGTTTGGAGATCACTGTGCTGTGGTCTATAAACTGTAGCCCTCCAGATGTTGCAAAACTGCAAATCCCAGCATGCCCAAATAGCGAACAGCTGTCTCGGCATGCTGGGAGAGGTAGTTGCGTACCTCCAGCTGTTGCATAACTACATCTCCCAGCATGCCCTTCGGTGATCAGTACATGCTGGGAGTTGTAGTTTTATATAGCCAGCAGGAGTCGCAGCGAGAGGCCTGAGCTACCGTTATCAGCCAGCGGTCGTGTCTCCACCAGCAACCCATCTGCCGTCGTGGATTGGTTAACACGCTCATCCACATCATCACAAGTGACATCTGACACCCCCAGTCAACAGTCGGTGGGTTCCTCAGACACAACCCTCAGTTGGCATGGCCCGGGAGCAGTCCGTGTCCTCCCATTGCCTTTGTCCTATACTGTTCCCTCTCCTAAAGAAGTATCTTCTGCTGTGGGTTCAGCTCCACTATTTACTGAGGACGATCTAATAGAGGACAGTCAGCAGCTACTGGACAGCCAAGAAGGGGAGGAGACATGCGCCGCTTGCTCCGCTAGGCGGCCAAGTAGAGATGCGGAGAGTGACGTGGGAGACGGTATTGCAAGTGTTCAGGGTCCTGAAGCAGACACTGTTGGGGAACCTGAGGAGGACATCAGTGACGTGCGCACAACTGTTAATGATGATGAAGCCGATCGCAATGGGGAGCCGGGTGCAGAAGGGGCTTCATCATCATCAGGAGAAGAGAGTTGCAGGTTGCCCTTGAGGCAGCAAGGCGGTAGCACAGTTGGCAGTCAGCGTGGTGGCAGTAGTGGAAATTCTGGAGCCAAACGTGCCCGGGGGAGACCACCTGCTTTGCGGCAGCCTACCTTTCCGGGAGGTAGTGGAACAGGGGTTGCGGGAGACGGCGCCAGTAGCAGTCAATTAGTGCGGACTGCGAGTGAGAAAATCAGCTACTCAGTGGTGTGGAAGTTTTTCATAAGGCATCCGGAGGAGGTTCACGTAGCCACATGCAAGATCTGTCGGCAGAAGGTGAAGCGTGGCCAGGGTCCCAATGTCGGCACCACGGCCCTGCGTCAACACATGCTTCGCCACCATAAAGCGGCCTGGGAGAACCGTGGCTCCGATGTAGTGGTCCAGCCTGCTGCATCACCCAGTGGCCATCAGCTTCTCCTTCATCCAGTCAAGGCTCCACCACCCCAGCCGAAGGGATCTGTGTGTCAAACCCTCCTTCTGTCGCTCCTGCTTCTCCTGCTTTTAGTCAGCCATTCCGCCAACAATCCATCGGCGAAGGCATGTCCAGGAGACAACAGTATGCGCCCACTCATCCAACGGCGCAGAAGTTGAATGTGCTCCTGTCCAAGTTGCTGGTGTTGCAGTCCCTCCCTTTTCAAGTGGTGGACTCTGCACCTTTCAGAGAATTGATGGCTTGTACCGAGCCGAGGCGGAGAGTCCCAAGCCGTCATTTCTTTGCGAAGAAGGCAGTACCAGCCCTGCATAAGTTTGTACAAGAGAAGGTGGGCCAGTCCTTGAGCCCGTCGGTGTGTTCAAAAGTGCACGGCAGCGCCGACGTGTGGAGCTGTAACTACAGGCAGGGACAATACTTGTCTTTTACGGCCCACTGGGTAAATGTGGTCACACCGCTTTCTCCTCCACGCTCTCGCTCCCAGGCAGTTGGTCCTGTTACAGTGTGCAACGCTGCCTCCTCATCCTCCACCGTGTCCTCGGCCTCCACTGCACGTCCAAACCTCGGTGGACCTTCATCGTACCATGTGTGTAGGGCACGGCGGTGTCACACAGGGGAGGAAATGCTAAAGTTAATTCGTAAAGAAATCCGAGTATGGCTTACTCCACGAAATCTGGAAATGGGAACCATGGTGACAGACAACGGGAAGAACATTGTGTCCGCGTTGCGACAAGGAAGTGTGAAACATGCACCCTGCATGGCACACGTGTTAAATCTGGTTGTCAAGCACTTCCTCAAGTCTTCACCCCATTTGCAAAACATCCTGAAAATGGCAAGGAAACTGTGCATGCACTTCAGCCACTCGTACACCGCCAAGCACACCTTCCTTGAGCTGCAGCGTCAGAACGGTTTCCCACAACATAGTCTTATTTGTGACATTGCCACACGTTGGAATTCCACCCTCCATATGTAAGACAGACTATACGAACGAAGAAAAGCCATCACCGATTTCTTGATGATACAAGCAGATAGGAGTACTCCCCTGTGTAACTTCAATGTGAACCAGTGGCAGCTCATACGTGACACCTGCCATTTGCTGAGGCCCTTTGAGGAAGCCACATTATTTGTGAGTCGCCTCGATTACGCCCTGAACGACGTAATTCCACTCCTACATTTCCTACAACAAATAATTGAAACCATGGCTGGTCACGGCAATAGAGATGTTGTGCCTACATCTCAAGGCTACATGAGCCCTGTGGGGGCTGAACTGGAGGAGGAGGATGATGAGGGGCATAGCGAAGTACAGTTTCGGATGGATGAGATGGCCGGTGTTTCTAGTCTTCGGACAGGAGAGGAAGAGCAGGAGCAGCCAGAGGAGCTGGAAGGTTATGAGAAAGTTGAGACAGAGGACCCAGACACACCGTGGCAGTATGCAGTGCAGATGGAGGCACGTAGTCCCTCCAAGTCCCTGGCGCAAATGGCACGATGGATGCTCAGTTGCTTGCGTAGTGATTCCTGAATTGTCAAAATTCGTCAGCGGGATGACTTCTGGATCTCCACCTTATTAGACCCTCGCTACTGTCCCAAAATGGGGGCCTTTTTTACACACACTGAGAGGGAGGACAAACTTACCTTCTACAGAGAGATTCTACGTAGTCAGTTGGCTGATACCTATCGGCCACATGGTCCATCCACTCGCAGGTCTGACTCGGGAGGCCCTCTGCGCTCACCTTCCACTGCCATGGCTGCTGGGGAGGGGAGGGGTTGCAGGAGCAGTACCAGATCAATCAGCAGCAGCCTGAGTCTACAGTCGCTGATGAGTAGCTTTCTTCACCCGCATAGTGAAGCAACTCATCAGCAGCAGGAAGACATAGAGCAGGACCTGAAAAAGCATACCTTGACATGGCCATGCCAACAACCATTGCTGGACTTCTGGGCAGCCAAACTTGATTTATGGCCACAACAAGCAGAGTTTGCCCTGGAAAAGCTGTCCTGCCCGGCCAGTAGTGTGCCATCAGAGCGGGTGTTTAGTGTGGCCGGGGCCATAGTCACCCCAAGGCGAACTCGTCTGTAAACCAAAAATGTGGAGAGACTGACGTTTGTCAAGATGAATCAAGGATGAATCAGCCAGGATTTCCAGCCACCAATGCCAGATGCCTCAGGGTAGATTGACCATGCTGCTACACCAACATTTCCCAATTATGATTGGTTATTAAACCCTCTTTGATTATCAATTAGGGTTATGAAACCCTTTTTGTTACTGTGATTGCCTGCTCCTGGCTCATCCTGTTTCTTTCAGGAACTACTTACCTCACTGATGCTTCTGGCCTTGGGCTTTTAATTTTTGGATGTTTAGCAGTAGCTAAATATATGCTTAATGCAAATGTCAACATTGATCTTTAAATGTAAGGGGTTATGAAACCCTCTTGGGATCTGCGAATGCCTGCTCCTGACTCATTCTGTGTCTTTCAGGAGCTACTGGCCTCCCTGCCCTCAGGCCTTGGGCCTTCAATTTTTGGATGTTTAGCAGTAGCTAAATACATGCTTAATGCAAATTTCAACATTCATCTTTAAATGTAAGGGGTTGGTTATGAAACCCTCTTGGGTACAGCGAATGACTGCTCCTGACTCATTCCGTGTCTTTCAGGAAATAATTGCCTCCCTGATGCCTCAGGCCTTGGGCCTTAAATATTTGGAAGTTTAGCAGTAGCTAATACATGCTTAATGCTAATTTCAACAATGATCTTTAAATTCTCATTGCTCTGGTAGGGCCTTCTCCTACCCCGCCAGGGCCAATCCGAGGACCTCACTAAACCATCCAATCGGTAGTAGAGACATGCGGTGTGAACAAAGGGCAGGAACTTAATGAACCCGAGCTTATGAACGGCGCTTAGTTGTGATTCTTTTTTCCTGGCAAATAATTGGAATCCCTGATCCCTATCGCAAAGGGGGTTCAGCGGGTTACCCGCACCTGTCGGTGAAAGATAGACACATGCTGGTCCGTTCAGTGTAGCGCGCGTGCAACCCCGGACATCTGAGGGAATAACACACCTGTTATTGCTCGATCTCACGAGTGATCGTGCAATATAAGGGGTTATTAAAGGGGTACTCCGCCCTTTGCATCTTTTCCCCTATCCAAAGGATAGGGGATAAGATGTCAGATCGCCGCGGTCCCGCTGCTGGGGACCCCGGGGATCGCTGCTGCGGCACCCCGCCATCATTACTGCACAGAGCGAATTTGCTCTGTGTGTAATGACGGGCGACACAGGGGACGGAGCAGCGTGACGTCATGGTTCTGCCCCTCATGACATCACAGCCCGTCCCCTTAATGCAAGTCTATGGCAGGGGGCGTGACGATCACCACGCCCCCTCCCATAGACTTGTATTGACGGGGCGGGCCGTGACGTCACGACGGGCGGAGCCGTGACGTAACGATGCTCCGGCCCCTGTATTGCTCATCATTACGTGCAGAGCGATCTCGCTCTGCGCAGTAATGATAGTGGGGTGCTGCAGCGGCGATCCCCGGGGTCCCCAGCAGTGGGACCCCGGTGATCTGACATCTTATCCCCTATCCTTTGGATAGGGGATAAGATGTCTAGGGGCGGAGTACCCCTTTTAAGCCTCTTGGGTACTGCTGATGCCTACTCCTGACTGCTCCTGTGTCTTTCAGGAACTATTTGACTTCGTGATGCTTCTGGGCTTGGGCCTTTAATTTTAGGATTTTTGAAAAGCATACATACATGCTTAATTTAAATGTCAACATTTATGGTGCAATGTATGGGGTTATTAAACACTCTTGGGTAGTGTGTTTTTCAAATTTTCTGATAATTATCACAGTAATAAACTAGAATTTTCCACAATAATAACCATTACACCATTGAACGATTGTTGCGTGTGATTTTTTAAGTAAAATTTTCAAAAAAAAATACGCAGAGGGATGAACTCTGCTTCTTTATTTCCTAAAAAATTATTTTATAGAAGAATGTCTTTTGGTGGTCCACCATCCTGCATTATAGAGTCTTCTGGACTCTTGGATATGCGCTTGTTCTTAAACAAAGGTACAAAAAACAAAAATGGCCGGTGAGGGCTATGGAGACGTTGCGCCTACATGAGCCCTGTGGGTGTTTGTGAGATTAGGTCTTTTTTACCCACACAGCGGGGTCCGGGACACAAATTTTGATTTAAATTTCAAATAAAAAATTCACACATTTCAATGGTCTCCTCATGCTGCAGCCAACTCCTGGTTGCGTCATTCTGGTAATATATAGAGAGCACTCGCTGTCCTAAATTTTCGTGAAAATTTTTCTTCAAAAATGTTTGTCTTTTTTATTAGGGATTGTGAAGCTTTGGTGCGTACTTATACATCAGCCAACTCCAGCCTGTGTCATTCAGGCAATATATGGTTTACTGATGGCGCTGCTGGGCCTGGGTCTGGGAATTTCAAATTTCCTAATAGGTAGCACCCGCTATCCATAAGTCTTCTTCATAAATTTCTACAATTGTTGTGTTTTTTTGGGAGGGATTGTGAAGTCCTAGTGTGTACTCATGCATCTGCCAACTCCAGGGTGTGTCATTCATGCAACATATAGGTAGCACCCGCTGTCCTAATTATTTTTTAAATGGTTGTTTTTTTCTTTGGGATTCTGAAGCCCTGGTGTTTACTCAATGCTGCTTCCTGCTACACTCTGTCAACCCGTTGGTCCTGCGACAGTGTGCTACTCCACCTCCACATCCTCCACTGTGTCTTAAGCCTCCACTGCCCGGACAAGTCTCAGTGGCCCTTCAGCATACCATTTGTGCAGGTCACGGCGGTGTCATGCTGTTCTTCACATGGTTTGCCTTGGCGAGAAGTCTTGGAAACAATGGCCGGTCAGGGCAATGGAGACGTTTCGCCTAAATCTCACGGCCACATGAGCCGTGTGGGGGCTTGTTGGATTTGGTCCTTCGTACCCACACCCTGGGGTCCGGGACACGCGAAGGTTGTTTTAAATTTCAAATCAAAAAATGATGGCGCTGCTGGGCCTGGGTCTGGGAATCTCAAATTTTCTGATGGGTAGCACCCGCTATCCAAAATCTTTTTCAAAAATTTCTAAAATTGTAGTGTTTTTTGGGGGGGATTGTGAAGCCCTGGTGTGTACTCGCGCATCAGCCAACTCCAGGCTGTGTCATTCAGGCAATATATGGGTTACTGATGCCGCTGTGGGGCCTGGGTCTGGTAATTTCACATTTTCTCATAGGTAGCACCTGCTATCCAAAATCTTTTTCAAAAACTTCTAAAATTGGGGTGTTTTTTTTTGGGGGGGGAGGATTGTGAAGCCCTGGTGTGAACTCGTGCATCAGCCAACTTCAGGCTATGTTATTCAGGCAATATATGGGTTACTGATGCCGCTGTGGGGCCTGGGTCTGGTAATTTCAAATTTTCTCATAGGTAGCACCCGCTATCCAAAATCTTTTTCAAAAATTTCTAAAATTGTGGTGTTTTTTGGGGGGGATTGTGATGCCCTGGTGTGTACTCGTGCATCAGCCAACTCCAGGCTGTGTCATTCAGGCAATATATGGGTTACTGAAGCCGCTGTTGGGCCTGGGTCTGGTAATTTCAAATTTTCTCATAGGTAGCACCCACTATCCAAAATCTTCGGTTTGAATTTCTTAATTCATCTTTTAATTTTAGGGATTGTGAAGGCCTAGTGCCTACTCATGCTGCTGGCAACTCCGGGCTGTGCCATTCATCCACTATATGGTCTCCTCATGCTGCCAACACTTCCATGCTGGGTCATTCAGCCACTATATGGTCTCCTCATGCTGACAACATGTCCATGATGTGTCATTCAGCCACTATATGCTGTCCTCATGCTGCCAACACCTCCACACTGTGCCATTCAGCCACTATATGGTGTCCTCATGCTGCCAACACCTCCATTCAGTGTCATTCAGCCACTATATGGTGTCCTCATTCTTCAGCCTCATCCAAGCTGTGTCATTCAGCCACTATATGGTGTCCTCATGCTGCCAACACCTCCACGCTGTGCCATTCAGCCACTATATGGTCTCCTCATGCTGCCAACACCTCCACGCTGTGTCATTCAGCCACTATATGGTGTCCTCATGCTTCAGCTTCATCCAGGCTGTGTCATTCAGCCACTATATGGTGTCCTCATGCTGCCAACACCTCCATTCAGTGTCATTCAGCCACTATATGGTGTCCTCATTCTTCAGCCTCATCCAAGCTGTGTCATTCAGCCACTATATGGTGTCCTCATGCTGCCAACACCTCCACGCTGTGCCATTCAGCCACTATATGGTCTCCTCATGCTGCCAACACCTCCACGCTGTGTCATTCAGCCACTATATGGTGTCCTCATGCTTCAGCTTAATCCAGGCTGTGTCATTCAGCCACTATATGGTGTCCTCATGCTGCCAACACCTCCACACTGTGCCATTCAGCCAATATATGGTGTCCTCATGCTGCCAACACCTCCATTCAGTGTCATTCAGCCACTATATGGTGTCCTCCTGCTTCAGCCTTATCCAAGCTGTGTCATTCAGCCACTATATGGTGTCCTCATGCTGCCAACATATCCACGCTGTGCCATTCTAATACTATATGGTTTCCTCATGCTGCCAACACCTCCATTCAGTGTCATTCAGCCACTATATGGTGTCCTCCTGCTTCAGTCTTATCCAAGCTGTGTCATTCAGCCACTATATGGTGTCCTCATGCTGCCAACACATCCACGCTGTGCCATTCTGCCACTATATGGTTTCCTCATGCTGCCAACACTTCCATGCTGGGTCATTCAGCCACTATATGGTCTCCTCATGCTGACAACATGTCCATGCTGTGTCATTCAGCCACTATATGCTGTCCTCATGCTGCCAACACCTCCACACTGTGCCATTCAGCCACTATATGGTGTCCTCATGCTGCCAACACCTCCATTCAGTGTCATTCAGCCACTATATGGTGTCCTCATTCTTCAGCCTCATCCAAGCTGTGTCATTCAGCCACTATATGGTGTCCTCATGCTGCCAACACCTCCACGCTGTGCCATTCAGCCACTATATGGTCTCCTCATGCTGCCAACACCTCCACGCTGTGTCATTCAGCCACTATATGGTGTCCTCATGCTTCAGCTTCATCCAGGCTGTGTCATTTAGCCACTATATGGTGTCCTCATGCTGCCAACACCTCCATTCAGTGTCATTCAGCCACTATATGGTGTCCTCATTCTTCAGCCTCATCCAAGCTGTGTCATTCAGCCACTATATGGTGTCCTCATGCTGCCAACACCTCCACGCTGTGCCATTCAGCCACTATATGGTCTCCTCATGCTGCCAACACCTCCACGCTGTGTCATTCAGCCACTATATGGTGTCCTCATGCTTCAGCTTAATCCAGGCTGTGTCATTCAGCCACTATATGGTGTCCTCATGCTGCCAACACCTCCACACTGTGCCATTCAGCCAATATATGGTGTCCTCATGCTGCCAACACCTCCATTCAGTGTCATTCAGCCACTATATGGTGTCCTCCTGCTTCAGCCTTATCCAAGCTGTGTCATTCAGCCACTATATGGTGTCCTCATGCTGCCAACACATCCACGCTGTGCCATTCTGCCACTATATGGTTTCCTCATGCTGCCAAAACCTCCATGCTGTGTCATTCAGCCACTATATGGTGTCCTCATGCTTCAGCTTCATCCAGGCTGTGTCATTCAGCCACTATATGGTGTCCTCATGCTGCCAACACCTCCACACTGTGCCATTCATCCAATATATGGTGTCCTCATGCTGCCAACACCTCCATTCAGTGTCATTCAGCCACTATATGGTGTCCTCCTGCTTCAGCCTTATCCAAGCTGTGTCATTCAGCCACTATATGGTGTCCTCATGCTGCCAACACCTCCACGCTGTGCCATTCAGCCAGTAAATGTGTCATTCAGCCACTATATGGTGTCCTCATGCTGCCAACACCTCCACACTGTGCCATTCATCCAATATATGGTGTGCTCATGCTGCCAACACCTCCATTCAGTGTCATTCAGCCACTATATGGTGTCCTCCTGCTTCAGCCTTATCCAAGCTGTGTCATTCAGCCACTATATGGTGTCCTCATGCTGCCAACACCTCCACGCTGTGCCATTCAGCCAGTAAATGGTCTCCTCATGCTGCCAACACCTCCACGCTATGTTATTCAGTCACTATATGGTCTCCTGACACTGATGCCACCACCAGGCTCATTGTGCTCCTGTGCGGCAGTGATTCTAAAAGCGATGCCATTAATCTGCATGTTATTCTGAATAACAGTATTATTTCACTACCCCAGCACACTCTATATGCGTTTTAGAACACAGCCCCTATAGAGGCTGTATGTAGGCTAGAAATAGCCTTTTTTAATATAGATTTGCCGCGAAAAAATTTGGATCGAAACAAACTTTTTCGGAAAATTCGGCAAATCGTCCGAATCGAATTTTTGAAAAGTTCGCTCATCTCTATCCACCATTCCCTAATTTAGTCCTCAAATGTGCATGGCGCTCTCTCACTTTGGAGCCCTATCGTATTTCAAGGAAACGGTTTAGGGCCACATATGAGGTATTTCCATACTCGGGAGAAATTGCACTACAAATTTTTTTTTTTTTTTTTTTTGGGGGGGGGGCTTTTTCTACTTTTACCCCTTATGAAAAGGAAAAGTTGTGGGCTACACCAGCCTGTTAGTGTAAAAAAAAAAAATTTACACTAGCATGCTAGTGTTGCCCCATACTTTTTATTTTCACAAGCGGTAAAAGGAAAAAAAAAATTGTAACGCAAATGCGTAAAATGCTCTGCAGCGCACAACAAGGCTCAGGAGTGAGAGAGCACCATGTACATTTGAGGCCTAAATTGGTCATTTGCACAGGGGTGGTTGATTTTACAGCGGTTCTGACATAAACGCAAGAAATACCCACATGTGACCCCATTTTGGAAACTACACCCTTCACAGAAAGTGACAAGGGGTATAGTGAGCCTTAACACCCCACAGGTGTTTGATGAATTTTCATTAAAGTTGGATGGGAAAATGAAAAAGAAAAATTTTCACTAAAATGCTGGTGTTACCCTAAATTTTTCATTTTCACAAAATACCCCATATGTGGATGTAAAAAGATCTGACATTCAAATAATTTTTTTCATTTAAACAGCCCACTGTTCCAAAGATCTGTCAAACGCCAGAGGGTGTAAATACTCACTGCCCCCCTTATTAAATTCTGTGAGGGGTGTAGTTTCCATAATGGGGTCACATGTGTGGGGTCCACTGTTCTGGAACCACAGGGGGCTTTGTAAATACACATGGCCCCTGACTACCATTCCAAACAAATTCTCTTTCCAAAAGCTCAATGGTGCTCCTCCTCTTCTGAGCATTGTAGTTCACATGAGGGATTTCCATACTCAGAAGAAATTAGGTTACAAATTTTGGGGATCATTTTCTCCTATTACCCCTTGAAAAAATGTAAAATTTAGGGGGAAAACTGCATTTTAGTAAAAAAAACGTTTTTTTTCATTTACACATCCAACTTTAGCAAAAAGTCGTCAAACACCTGTGGGTAGTTAAGGCTCACTGTACTCCTTGTTACATTCATTAAGGGTTGTAATTTCCAAAATAGTATGCCATATGGGTATTTTTTTTGCTGTTCTGGCACCACAGGAGCTTCCTAAATGTGACATGCCCACCAAAAACTATTTCAGTAAAATTTGCTTTCAAAAAGCCAAATGTGACTCCTTCTCTTCTGAGCATTGTAGTTCACCCGAAGAGCATTTTACGGCCTAACATTGGGTATTTCCACACTCAGAAGAGATGGGGTTACAATTTTGGGGGACATTTTCTCTCATAAAACTGCACTTTTTTTTTTCATTTACACATCCGATTTTAACGAAAAGTCGTCAAACACCTTTGGGGTGTTAAGGCTAACTGGACCCCTTGTTACGTGCCTTGAGGGGTTTAGTTTCCAAAATGGTATGCCATGTGGGGTTTTCTGCTGTTCTGGTACCATAGGGGCTTTCTAAATGTGACATGCCCCCCAAAAACCATTTCAGCAAAATTCACTCTCCAAAATCCCATTGTTGCTCCTTCTCTTCTGAGCCCTCTACTCTGCCCGCCAAACACTTGACATACACATATGAGGTATTTCCTTACTCAAGAGAAATTGGGTTACAAATATTGGGGGTCTTTTTCTCCTATTACCACTTGTAAAAATTCAAAAACTGGGTCTACAAGAACATGCGAGTGTAAAAAAGGAAGATTTTGAATTTTCTCCTTCACTTTGCTGGCAGTCCTGTGAAACACTTAAAGGGTGAACACACTTACTGAATGTCATTTTGGAAACTTTGAGGGGTGCAGTTTTTATAATTGGGCCATTTGTGTTGTATTTCTAATATGAAGGCCCTTCAAATCCACTTCAAAACTGAACTGGTCCCTGAAAAATTCAGATTTTTAAAATTTTGTGAAAAATTGGAAAATTGCTGCTGAACTGTGAAGCCCTCTGATGTCTTCCAAAAGAAAAACATGTCAACTTTATAATGCAAACATAAAGTAGACAAATTGTATATGTTAATCAATATATAATTTATTTGGAATATCCATTTTCCTTATAAGCAGAGAGCTTCAAAGTTAAAAAATGCAAAATTTCCAAATTTTCATCAAATTTTAGAGTTTTTCACCAAGAAGTGATGCAAGTATCGACAAAATGTTACCACTAACATAAGGTAGAATATGTCAGGAAAAAACAATCTCGGAATCAGAATGAAAAGTAAAAGCATCCCAGAGTTATTAATGCTTAAAGTGACAGTGGTCAGATGTTAAAAAAATGGCCGGGTCGTTAACCCCTTAAGGACTCAGCCCATTTTGGCCTTAAGGACTCAGACAATTTAATTTTTACGTTTTCATTTTTTCCTCCTCGCCTTCTAAAAATCATAACTCTTTTATATTTTCATCCACAGACTAGTATGAGGGCTTGTTTTTTGCGCGACCAGTTGTTCTTTGTAATGACATCACTCATTATATCATAAAATGTATGGCGCAACCAAAAAACACTATTTTTGTGGGGAAATTTAAACGAAAAACGCAATATTGCTAATTTTGGAAGGTTTTGTTTTCACGCCGTACAATTTATGGTACAAATGACGTGTGTTCTTTATTCTGAGGGTCAATACGATTAAAATGATACCCATTATTATATACTTTTATATTATTGTTGCGCTTAAAAAAAATCACAAACTTTTTAACCAAATTAGTACGTTTATAATCCCTTTATTTTGATGACCTATAACTTTTTTATTTTTCCGTATAAGTGGCGGTATGGGGGCTAATTTTTTGTGCCATGATCTTTACTTTTTTTTGATACCACATTTGCACATAAAAAACTTTTAATATATTTTTTATAATTTTTTTTAATAAAATGTATTAAAAAAGTAGGAATTTTTGACATTTTTATTTTTTTTCGTTCACGCCGTTCACCGTACGGGATCATTAACATTTTATTTTAATAGTTCGGACATTTACGCATGCGGCGATACCAAATATGTCTATAAAAATGTTTTTTACTCTTTTTGGGGGTAAAATAGGAAAAAACGGACGTTTTACTTTTTTATTGGGGGAGGGGATTTTTCACTTTTTTTTTACTTTTACTTTTACATATTTTTACATTTTTTTTTACACTTGAATAGTCCCCATAGGGGACTATTCATAGCAATACCATGATTGCTAATACTGATCTGTTCTATGTATAGGACATAGAACAGATCAGTATTATCGGTCATCTCTTGCTCTGGTCTGCTCGATCACAGACCAGAGCAGGAGACGCCGGGAGCTGCACGGAGGAAGGAGAGGGGACCTCCGTGCGGCGTTATGAATGATCGGATCCCCGCAGCAGCGCTGCGGGCGATCCGATCGTTCATTTAAATCGCGAACTGCCGCAGATGCCGGGATCTGTATTGATCCCGGCACCTGAGGGGTTAATGGCGGACGCCCGCGAGATCGCGGGCGTCGGCCATTGCCGGCGGGTCCCTGGCTGCGATCAGCAGCCGGGATCAGTTGCGCATGACACGGGCATCGCTCCGATGCCCGCGGTTATGCTTAGGACGTAAATGTACGTCCTGGTGCGTTAAGTACCACCTCACCAGGACGTGCATTTACGTCCTGCGTCCTTAAGGGGTTAAGGGGGTTAACTTCTTAAAGACTCAGGACGTACCTGTATGCCCTGAGCCTGGTCCCTGTGTGAAAAACGGGGTCACGCCGTGACCCCGCATCACAGCGGGTCGGTCCCGGCTGCTAACGATAGCCGGGACCCTGGGCTAACAGCGTGCGGCACCGATCGTTGTGCCGCGCGCTGTTAACCCTTCAGACGCGGCGATCAAAGTTAACTGCCACTTCCAGTTCCGGCGCCATGCTGTAGAGACGTGTCTGTGAGAGCTCCTCGTCCTCCCTGCTAATACTGGCAAATTTACCCGCATTCTTCCCCGTTGGAGGCGCCTGACCCCCTCACGAGGTGACACAGGACTTGCATGGACCGCTATTTACTCCGCACCCCCGGAGCTTGCAAGCACAGACCCCGGGCACGGAGTCGGGACGGCGCGCCAACAAGCCTAAGATGGCCGACTCACCTCTCCCGAGCAGAGCGCCTTCCCCAGTACTCTCAGACACAGGCTCTGCAACGGGGTCCGACACGCAGGACCCACCAAACATTGATGACTCCTTCGGAGGCTTCGAAGACTGAGTGGGCCTTGGCAAAGGAGGAATTTGAGTCCTGGGTGGAACGGAGGGACAGTCTATACAGGTCGCAATTTGAGGCCACTTTATTTTGTCATGGAGGCAAGCCAGGGCGTCTATTGGCTAGATTCGCTAAAGGGCGCCTCCCATCGTCTAATATCCCCGCACTAAGAGATCACACTAATGTCCTCCACAGGGACCCCAAAAAAATAAATGAGACACTAAGTTCTTACTATCAATCACTTTACTCTGATGGTGGCGCCCGGACCCTTCCCCAGAAGGACTGGTTAGCTGAGGCAGACCTTCCTTCCCTTACGGAGCCTGAGAGACACCTATTGAATGCCTCGGTCACGGGGGGGGGAGTTGGACGAGGCCATCAAGAAGTTGGACCCTAATAAAGCCTCGGGACCGGATGGTTTCTCGGGAGGTTTCTTTAAACTTCTTAAACCTAATATTTCCCCACCGTTATTGACTTTATTTAATTCCTACCTTCAGGGAGCGTCCATCCCCCCTTTAGCGAACACC
Organism: Hyla sarda; assembly: GCF_029499605.1. Taxonomy (NCBI): domain Eukaryota; kingdom Metazoa; phylum Chordata; class Amphibia; order Anura; family Hylidae; genus Hyla; species Hyla sarda. The sequence continues at coordinate 202,236,127 of NC_079193.1, read as the reverse complement.
GCCCACATTAAAGTCCTCCCGAAGCCCGGTAAAGACCACCTGACCCCTGGTGGCTACCGTCCAATATCGCTTATTAATGTTGATCTTAAACTGCCCTCTAAAATTATGGCGGATCGTCTGGCTACGATATTGCCGAGACTGATAGCTCCTATACAGGTAGGCTTTGTCAAGGCTAGATCGGCGGTGACTAATGTGCGAAAGGTACTGGTGGTCTTGGACGAAATACAACTGAGGCCTACTCTACATCCATCCCCAGTCATGGTGTCTGTCGATGCTGAAAAAGCTTTTGACAATATACGCTGGGGATGGATGTGGAGGGTTTTGCATGCGATGGGTTTTGAGGGCCCCTTTTTATTTTACCTACGGGCACTATACGCTTCACCTAGGGCTAGGATATCTACCCAGGGGTTCCTCTCTCCTTCATTTACTCCTCAAAAGAGAACTAGACAGGGATGCCCACTATCCCCGTTGTTGTTTAACCTTGCACTCGAGCCATTATCGCGAGTCTTAGCTTCCTCGGGGGATCTTGAGGGCATAACGGTGGGGCGGGGATCGATTACTCATGCACTCTTTGCGGATGATTTACTGGTGTTTTTAGCTAACACGCAACGAGATGTACCCAGGCTGTACGATCTTTTAACGGATTTTGGTAGGGAATCGGGATATAGGGTTAGCGTTTCCAAGAGTGAACTACTTGATCTCTCGCCGAGGGTGGGCCGCTTAGATTCAGCCTCCTTGCGAGTGCCAATCGTTGTGACGAGGACCTCTATTAAGTATCTGGGTCTACAGATAGGGAGAAATCCGGGTTCGATCTACTCACTTAATTACCCCCCGCTGATTCGTAAAATAGTGCAGGAACTTAAGCGCTGGACGAGTCTACCGCTACCCATCTTGGCGCGTAGCCATTTATTGAAAATGCTCAGTTTCTCGAAACTCTTTTATCCTCTCCAGACTATCCCCATGCTCTTGAAAAGAATGGACGTTGCTACCCTGACAACGGCCTTCACGAAGTTCTTGTGGAATAATAAAAGACCACGTATAGCGTTGCAGAAGTTGATGCTCCCAAAACACAAAGGAGGGTTAAACTTCCCTGATATACAACATTACAACCTGGCTTGCCTCTATCGACACTGTATTGATTGGCTTAGGGGTGGGGAAATGTTCTCGAATACTGCATTGGAATCGGATTTGGTTCACCCATGGTCATTGGCGGGTTTATTACATACCAAATTAGGTGCTATCCCTAAGGGTATAAAGGGCTCTTGCATAGTGAGGGACACAGTGGCAGCGTGGAAGAAGGGTCGCTCGCTGATGCGACTGCCATTTTCACTTAGTAAGCATATGTCGCTATGGACCATGGCTGAATTCCCCATGGGTAGGGACAACAGCATGTTCGGAGTGTGGAGAGAGGCTGGTATTATGAAGGTCTAACACCTGTTGAGCCAGACGGAAAATAGATACTTATCCTTTGAGGAATTGTCCTCAGCCTACTCTCTTGGCCCCGAACACTTTCTTCCATACCTACAATTAAAAGCCTTCCTGGAACCTAGATTGAGGGACCTTGCCAGAGAGAGCGTATCCAACTCATTTGACCTCTTTATAACATCAGACACAGGTTTCCACTCCCTGGCGGGACTATATAGACATTTACACAGAAGGGGGGAGGATACAACGTTTCAGTCCATGTTTCGTTATTGGGAGGAGAAGTTAGACAGGCGGGACCTAGCACTTCCCATAGTAGAGGGTTGGACGAAGGTTTGCAAGGCTGCCATTAATGAAGTTTGGAGGGAAACACAGTTTAAGCTCATGCACCACGCCACGTATCGGTTCACTTTCCCTAGGACCCCCGATCGTCCAGACCGTATTGAAAATTGCCCGAAGTGTCATACCTACAGGTCTGACTTAATGCATGGCCTGGTGGGATGTTCAGCTGTCAAATCCTTGTGGGTATCGCTCTTTGAGATTCTGCGGGGTAAATTACGAATCTCTGTGCCGATAGATCCGGTGCTGGTGATTCTTCATGTGTCCCGGGAGGGTAGTGACCTGACCCTTCTGATTCACTTGTTCATTTTAGTAACTAAATGATGTCTACTGGCTCATTGACTGAAACCCTCATTGCCTTCTATTGGGGAGATTTTTCTACAAATGAAGAAATACCTATTTTTTGATGTCACTGATCTCCGACGCTCTAAAGAAAAATTGGCGAAGGCCTTTTCTGACTTTCTTCTGTACAGATGACAAAATTATGATGGTGATGGAACAGTTTAGAAATACATCATGGTATCTTACACGCTCTATTTCAGGGACTTTGGGAAGGTTAGAATTATAGACTGTTTGTTGGAGGGTCATTCTTCTGATCCAGGGCTGTCAGGTGCTGGTGAACCCAGACTGCGCTTATGTTTTGATATCTGATACTGTTATATCATAGGCTTATGCTTTCTTTTCCTTTACTGGATGTCTCACGTATTGGACCGAATAATTGCCATTGGGGGGATTGGGTTGCTTTGGGGTTTTCTTGGGGCAAGGGAGGGGGGTTGTTTGGAGTCTTTTCGAATCTTGTTATAATGTTGTGTACAGTTTTGCATCAGATATCTACTGTTGTAATTCTTCCAGGGGATTGTCCTGGTAAATATTCCTTTATACTTGTGAAAATCAATAAAAATATGTTTAAAAAAAAAAAAAGTTAACTGCCACATCTGAAAACGAAAGTAAACGCTTCCCGGCAGCTCAGTCGCGTGTTCCGATCAGCTAGGACGCAGGCGGAGGTCTCCTTACCTGACTCTGCGGCGTCCGATCATCGATTGATTGCTCCAAGCCTGAGCTACAGGCTTGAACAATCAAGCCCCTATCTCACTGATCCCTGCAAAGCTATGGCTTTGCAGGGATCAGCATAGGAGATCAGTGTGTGCAGTGCTATAGCTCCCTATGGAAGCTATAGCACTGCAAAAAAAAAAATGAAAAAAAAAAAAGTTAACAAAGGTCATTTAACCCCTTCCCTAATAAAAGTTTGAATCACCCCCTTTTCCCATAAAAAAAACTGTGTAAATAAAAATAAAAATTTACATATGTGGTATCGCCACATGTGTAAATGTCCGAACTATAAAATTATATCATTAATTAAACTGCACGGTCAATGGCGTACGCGCAAAAAAATTCCAAAGTCCAAAATAGAGTATCTTTGGTCACTTTTTATATAATAAAAAAATGGATAAAAAGTGATAAAAATGTTCAATCAACACAAAAATGATACCGATAAAAACTTCAGAACACGGCGCAAAAATTAGCCCTCATTCCGGCCCATACGCGGAAAAATAAAAAAGTTACAGGGGTCAGAAGATGACAATTTTAAACGTATAAATTTTCCTGCATGTAGTTATGATTTTTTTCAGAAGTGCCACAAAATCAAACCTATATAAGTAGGGTATAATTTTAACCGTATGGACCTACAGAATAAAGATAAGGTGTAATTTTAATCAAAAAATGCACTGTGTAGAAACGGAAGCCCCCAAAATTTACAAAAATAAATTTTTTCTTCAATTTTGTCGCACAATGATTTTTTTTCCCATTTGGCCGTGGATTTTCTGGTAAAATGACTAATGTCACTGCAAAGTAGAATTGGTGGTGCAAAAAATAAGCCATCATATGGATTTTTCGGTGCAAAATTGAAAGTGTTATGATTTTTAGAAGGTGATGAGGAAAAAATTAAAATGCATTCATTTTTTAGGTAGTACTACTACTCCTAGCATGGAACAGACTGTTCCATAATGGGATTAGTAGTACCTGTACTAATAGACAGATCGCCTTGGGTTTCACTCCTGACACCTTCTGCGATCGTCCTGTATAATGTATAGATGGGGCAGCTTTTTCCTGCGCTCTCATCTCTGCAATAGATAGGATGATCGCATCGAGTGTCAGGAGTGACACTTGCTGTGATTTATCCTCAACTACAGGTACTACTGCTCCCAACATGGAGCACACTCTGCTCCATGCTAGGAGCTGTAGTACCTGCATTAATATACAGATAGCAACAGGTATCACTTCTGACACCTGTTGCGATCTGTCTATTAATGCAGGTACTACAGCTACCAGCATAGAGCAGAGTGCTCTCCATGTTGGGAGCAGCAGTACCTGCAGTTAAGGACAGATTACAGCGATCATTCTATCTACTGCAGAGATGCAAGCACAGGAGAAAGCCGCCCGCATCTATACATTATACAGGATGATCGCAGCAGGTGTCAGGAATAACACCTGGGACGATCTGTCTATTAGTACAGGACAGGTACTACTACTCTGATCATGGAACAGCCTGTTCCATGCTGGGAGTAGTAGTACTACTTAAAACATAATTTTAAAACATATAGAAAAAAAGTTAAACACACACATACACTTTATTAAACGCATTATAAATTACATTACTAATAAAAAGTTTAATAAAATTAATTTTAAAAAATATATTATGTATTTTTTTAACATTTAAATGGCCCATTTCTACATTTTTATTATTGTCGGCTACATTTTTAGTTCGCTGCCCGCCCACATAAATTGATCCCTGATTAAACATTTATAAAAATGCTGTTATAAAAATATTAATTTCTTTAAATACAATTTTTTCCATTACTACTGTACCTTTTTTTTTATGATATCCTATGAAATTTTTATTAAAAAAGTTATCTTCATCCCTTTTCTGGATTGCTAATGAAGAAATTCGTATTATTCACTATTATTAGAGCGCAGAAATAGGCATTTTTAATATCGATTCACTGCAAATTTATTATGATTAAATCAAGTTGTTGTTTTTTTTTCTGCGAATCGGCCAAATCAAATTTTTCAAAAATTCAGTCATCTCTACTCACTACTTTACATTATAGCAGAGTGTCATTTTTTCAGTGCTGTCACATGAAAAGATATAACAAAACATTTGGGGGTGAGGGGTAAAAAATTAACAGTTTTTTCTGAGCTTAGTTTAACCTCTTAAGGACCCAGGACGTACGGGAACGTCCCCGCACCCTGGGCTTTAAGGACCCAGGACGTCCCCGTACGTCCTGGCGTTTTCCGGTCCCTGACGCGCGCCGGGCAGAGATCGGAACCGGATGCCTGCTGAAATGCTTCAGCAGGCATCCAGGGCAAACGCCGAGGGGGGCCATGTTGGCCGCCATGTCGGCGATCACCACAAATCGCAAGGGAAATCACCCTTGCGATCTGCGGCAATACCAGGCTGATCCGGTCTCTGGGACCCGACCGCCCGGTAATTTTGCATGATCCCGGCTGTCACAGACAGCCAGGACCATGCTAAAGAATAGGAGCGAGGTTGCAAGCCTGCCACCTCCTCCTATTCCCTGCGATCCGTCGGTAAACTAACCGACCAATCGCAGGGGGGGGGGGGGCGGTTACTTCCTCCCGCCCTGCCCCTTGAAGTCCGGAGAGGATGGGAGGAAGACCGGAGGACGCGGCGGGGGACGGGGAAGTGCTGGGGCCCGGCCCCGGTACTTACCTCGTCCCTGAAGACCCGGATCCCGGCGTGAAGACGGCGGCGGCGACAGGTGAGTGGATCTTCAGCCGCGGTCGGGCCCTTTACAGCAATTCACGTCGCCGTAAAGCGACATGCATTGCTGTATTGGGCCCCTGTATACTACAACTCCCAGCATGCCCAGACAGCCCTTAGCATCTGGGCATGCTGGGAGTTGCAGTTTTGAAACTTCTGGAGGTCCACAGTTTTGGGACCACTGTGCCCTTCCAGATGTTGCAAAACTACACATCCTCAGCATGCCCTTACTGTCCAGACATGCTGGGAGTTGTAGTTCTGTAACATCTGGCCCTTCACTGTATTAGTGGTCTGCAAACTGTAGTCCTCCAGATGTTGCAAAACTACAACTTCAAGCATGCTGGGAGTTGTAGTTCTGCAACATCTGAAGGGCCAGATGTTACAGAACTACAACTCCCAGCATGTCTGGACAGTAAGGGCATGCTGAGGATGTGTAGTTTTGCAACATCTGGAAGACAAAATCCCCTTGTCACTCCTTCGCTTCTGAGTCCTCTACTGCGCCTGCCGAACACTTTACATAGACATATGAGGTATGTCCTTACTCGAGAGAAATTGGACTACAAATATAAGTATAATTTTTCTCCTTTTACCCCTTGTAAAAATTCAAAAATTGGGTCTACAAGAACATGCGAGTGTAAAAAATGGAGATTGTGAATTTTCTCCTTCACTTTGCTGCTATTCCTGTGAAACATCTAAAGGGTTAAAACGCTGACTGAATGTCATTTTGAATACTTAGGGGCATGCAGTTTTTATAATGGGGTCATTTGTGGGGTATTTCTAATATGAAGACCCTTCAAATCCACTTCAAACCTGAACTGGTCCCTGAAAAATTGTGAGTTTGGAAATTTTGTGAAAAATTGGAAAATTGCTGCTGAACTTTGAAGCCCTCTGGTTTTTTCCAAAAGTAAAAACACGTAAATTTTATGATGCAAACATAAAGTGGATATATTGTATATGTGAATAAAAACAATTATTTGGAATATCCATTTTCCTTACAAGCAGAGAGCTTCAATGCTAGAAAAATGCTACATTTTCAAATTTTCCATCAAATTTTGGGATTTTTCACCAAGAAAGGATGCAAGATACCACAAAATTTTACCACTATGTCAAAGTAGAATATGTCACGAAAAAACATTCACGGAATCAGAATGATAACTAAAAGCATTCCAGAGTTATTAATGTTTAAAGTGACAGTGGTCAGATGTGCAAAAAATGGCCGGGTCCTAAGGTGTAAAATGTCTGGGTCCTTAAGGGGTTAAAAGTGGTAGATATGTTGATATGATGTTTTATATACATTGCACACAAAGAAAATAAAGGGAATCTCTCAATCTCTCACACTCAGGAGCAGAAGCAGCAAGAGGGACATTGTACAGCAGTATTAAGCAGTGTTGCTGTGAATTCAGCGGATTCTGTAGAGAAGGATTCAATAGAGCTGTCCAGTCCACTGCATTATGAACACTAACAAATCATGAGATACCACACTGACTTTAATGGGGTCTGTTGGTCTGGTGTCTGTCATTTTGCAGGATTCTAATGGGATGAAAAAAATACAACATGAAGTGTATTTTTGTCCCAACATTTACACTGGATTTTTGACAGAGGATCCAAACAGAGCCTCCGACAAAGATGTGAACTAAGCCTTTTATTTTTACTTGAACTAGTAGTTTGTTGAAACAACAGTGTATTTTCAAACTGTGGAATACAGTAAATGGAAAACTAAAGAAACTTCAAAACAGGAGTTGTATTAAATGATTTACATGTCTCTCTACCCAAAGCAAAATTCTACCTTTTTAAATGTCAGACTGGAAAGTGACTTTATGCACATCATGTGCACAATATTGTAGCTAAGTCAACTACATTAATCAACAGCTTATTCAGGCAAATAAGTACATAGAAATACATATTTGGCATGTAATTACACCGGGTCAGCAAGCAGTGTATGTATTACTAATCACCCAATGCATTGTGGAAGAAATCACATTCTATTTTTACTTCTGCTGAATGTAGCTATACTGTAGCTATAAGTTGTAATACATATTTCATGGAAGACTGTTTAGTTGGCCAGAAAAACTTGTGAGATCCTACAAAAACCTAACCAAATAAATGAATAATATTTATTCATCAGAAAATATTCTAAACAAAATCGTATTCATTATTTTACATCAAGTCAAGAATTGTGTAAAAATAGACCTTAATTTATTAACCCCTTAGGGACCATGCATTTTCTCCTTTTTGCACTTTATTTTTTTCCTCCGCACCTTCTAAAAACCATAGCACTTTCAATTTTCCACCTACAGACCCTCATGAGGGCTTGTTCTTGTGCCACCAATTTTACTTTATAATGCTATAAATCATTTCTCCACAAAATCTACGGCAAAACCAGAAATAGAAATATTTGTGGGGTAAAATAATAAAAAGATGACAGTTTGTAATTTTTGGGGGCTTCTGATTCTACGTAGTGCATTTTTGGTTAAAATGACACCTTATCTTTATTCTGTAGGTCCATACGTTCGCAAGGATACACAATTTATATAGGTTTTATTTTTATTTTACTACTTTAAAAAAATTATAACTAAATGCACCAAAATGTTAACTAAAACGGGGATGTAATAGGGCTCATTTTTTGCGTTGTGATCTGAAGTTATTATCGGTACCATTTTCATTTTGATGGGACTTTTTGATGGTATACAAAATTACCAAAAAAAAAATCATTTTTTTTAATGTATATGTCATTGACCAAGAGGTTTAATTAACATTATATTTTTATAGTTTGGACATATGCGCACGTGGCAATATAACATATTATTATTTTATTATGTTTACATATTTTTATATGGAATTTGGGAAAATGAGAGTGATTTAAGTTTTTAGTATGGAAGGGGTTAATTCACATCTTTTTTTAAAACTTTTTTTACAACATTTTTTAGTCCCCATAGGGGCATATTACATGAAATCTTCTGTTTGCTTACACTGTTCAATGCTATGCCATAGCATAGCATTGATCAGTGTTCTTGGTGCTCTGCTGTTCCAGTCTGAGCAGGCATTCAGCAGCGGATCACCAATCGGATGGTGAGGAGGCAGATATGGACCCTCCCTCATCCTCTCAGCTGTTCGGGATGTTGCAATTTTACTGCGACGGTTCCCAACAGCCTGACTGAGCTGCCGGGAATGGTTTACTTTCACTTTAGGGGTTAATGCTGGGCATCACCGTGATTGGTGATGTCCGGCATTAGACAATGGTCCCGGCCTTTGATGGCCACCGTGACCACCCCTTTGATCAGCCCATGACCCCGCGTCATAGAAGGGAAGAAGGACCAGGGCATGCAGGCATGTCCTTGGTCCCCAAGGTGTTAAACAATTAATTGGAAAATGTTTATTCCAAACAAGATTTACACGCGTTCTTTTCCATGGAGCTGTGCAGGGGCATAGCTAGAAACTACAGGGACATGATATGAAAAATTGTCGTGGGCACCCCTGACACAGCCCCCCCCCCCCCCGACGACCTGCTTCCCCAATCCCTCACAACCCCCTAACTCGGCCTCAGTCGCACAAAGGTATCAGTGACTACAGCCCTGATGGAACACAGTAAGGAGAATACACAGTGATATAAGTGATTTACAGCTTGGTATATCTAGGAAAATGTGCAGAGCTCCTCATGGGGTGGTAATGTTTTTATCAATATGGAGAGAGAAAGGTGAAAAAAGAACCCAGATAGTTTCAGTGGTACTCTCACCAGATACGATTGTGTAAAAGACACAACTACACAAGCGCATGCAAGAAGTAGTGCAGCCTCCTAGTGTCGGCTCCAGTGACAAACCCACCGATGGTATATACTACATGCAGTAGATGAAAAACCCAGGTCAGCAGCACAGTCCATGGATGAAACTACGATTGAGATGGTAGTGAGTGTAGCAATTACTTTATTAGCCAAATACAATGCATTTCGGGGCCTTGGATCCCCTTCTTCAAGGATAATGGCATCATCTGCCAATTTGGATGATGCCATTATACCTGAAGAAGGGGATCCAATGCTTCGAAATGCGTTGTGCTTAGCTAATAAAGTAATTGCTACGTTCACTACATCTCAGTTGTGGTTTATCCTTGGACTGCGCCGCTGACCAGGGTTTTTTCTCTACTGCACACACTATAAGTGACTTACAGGCAGGGCCAGCCTGGGACAAAAAATAGGCCCAAGCATTTTAAAATAAGCATCCCATTTTTATGGTGGGGGTCAGACTGCTGGGACCCCCACAAATCACCTTGGTTCAAGTGGCTCTCCAGCTGTTGCAAAGCTACAACTCTTGTCTGAAGAGCCTCAGGAATTATGAAAGTTGCCGTTTTGCAACAGCTGAAGAGCCACAGATTGGGGTACAGCATCACCCATCATAACTGCAGAACTTACAAGTGATTCAATCTCTGATGGGACAGTCAGGAGAACACACAATGATATCAGTGACTACTGCTGATAGAGAAGTCAGGAGAATACACAATGATATCAGTGACCTGAGTGACGTCTTCTATGTTGTCTTTCCTTTTCTTCTTCATCTGGTGCAGCCCACCAGGACTTCTTCCAGCTCTATCTTCTCTGCAGAGTCTGAAACCTGAACATCATTGGTTTCTTAATTTGTCAGCAGATTCTCATCCTCTGTATAAAGATAATAATCATTATAATTCTGCTAAATACCGTACCCCCTGAACAGTGTTTGCAATCTAATGATTTCATTTAATAGTCTCCAAAGGGACAAAAACAAAGTAAAAAAATCGACCCTCCTTTTCCCATTTTTAACTGGTTAACGACCAATGATGTGTATACATGTCCTTGTGCCACTAACTGTGTATGGCGCAGGCTCCTAACTCAAGCCCATGCCATACCGACTGGCCCCCAGCTGATTCTTGTAGCTGAGGGCCTCCATTAATAGCCGACATGAGGCGATCACCGCGGCCGACTCAAAGCTGACAGAGGCGTCTAAAGGGACCTCTCCTTTAGTGCTGTCCATGGCTCTGTGATTGATAGGGCCTGACTAGACCAAGCTTTCTTACTCGAGCGCAGAGCACACAGATCAATGTAGTTCTATGGAACAACATTGACCTGCGTGGGGAATCTAATGATTCCTCCTAAAAGTCCCCTGAGGGACCAATAAAGTGTAAAAAAAAAAGTTTAATAAAAGTAAAAAAATAAATAAATAAAAACACCCATTAACCCCTTCCATATTTAAAGTTTATTTCACCCCCCTTTCCAAAATTCCATATAAAAATATGTAAACATAATAAATATAAACATATGTGGTATCGCCACGTGTGTAAATGTCCAAACTATAAATGTATAATGTTAATTAAACCACACAGTCAATGGCGTACATGTAAAAAAATTCCAAAGTTCAAAATTGCATATTTTTGGTCACTTACCATAAAAAATGTATGAAAAGCAATCAAAAGTGCCATTAAAAAAATGGTATTGATAAAAACTTCAGACCACGGCGCACAAAATGAGCCCTCATTTAGCCCCGTATACAGAAAAGTAAAAAAGTTATAGGGATCAGAAGAGGACAATTTTAAACATTCAAATTTTTGTACAAAAAGTTTTTAAAACAAGTAAAACAAAATCAAACCTATGTAAGTTGGGTATCATTTTAAGCATATGGTCCTACAGAATAAATATAAGGTGTCATTTTTACCAAAAAGTGCACTGCATAGAATCTGAAGCCCCCAAAAGTTTCAAAATGGTGCTTTTTTCTTCCAAATGAAAGAATTTAATGATTGAAAGTATTACAAAGTAAAATTGGTGGTGCAAAAAACAAGCTCTTATCTGGGTCTGTAAGTGGAAAATTGAAAGCGGTATGATTTTTAGAAGGAGAGAAGGAAAAAACAAAAGTGCAAAAATGAAAAATGGCTCTGTTCCTCAAGAGGTTAATTAATATAACTAAAATATTAATAACAATATAAAACATGGGTAATACCTATATTTAAATGTGCGTGATTTTGTAGGAGCGTTTTTCTGTGCAAGCATTTTTTCACGTGGATAGTTTCTCCATGTGAGCTTCTGTTCAATTGAGCAGTACTCATTGTCCCAGATTTATCAAACTGTGTGAGAGAAAAAAATTGAGAGATTTTCCCACAGCAACCAATCACAGCTCTGGTAAAGTGAAAGTTGAGCTGTGATTGGTTGTTGTGGGAAAATCACTCTATTTTTTCTCTCACACAGTTTGACAAATCTGTGCCAGTGTGAGTGTATCTTTTAGTTGTTGTCATTTTCATTGTGCACATATGTGTGCATTTTTTTTATGTAAGCTTTTTTTTATGTGACAATTAAAAAAAAGCATTGCCTTTTTACAGTAGAAATTTTTATCTGAATCCTAATATTCCAGTTTGTTTCAGACATAAAAGTTCTGCAAGAGTGAAAACGTTTAGGGAATATTTCCATCAGAAACCCACATGCTTGTCACATGAATAAAACTGATTTATGGTCACAGGCATTTCCTAAACATATCTGCCACATCTTATAAAAGAACAAAATAGTTTTGAGATTGATAGTATTAGTACACCAACCAGGCTAAGTTTAAATATGTTTCTACTTTCCAATAGCCTAGCATATACATGGACAACCTCTTTATAAGGCCTCCTCTTTGAGGAGACCCCACCTTATCCAGACTAGAATTAATTTGACTTATTTTAGCCCTAGGCTAGTCTTGTGGAAAAAGTTTCACTGTACTTAATAGTATAAGTGGTCTGCTTGCATGCACAGAATTAGGATAAAAGTAAACATGTTTCTTTCAGTTTGATAAAATCATCTTTATGTATTTAAATGCAAAGTATGATTGATTTTCTGTGCAAAATAATTCCTCTCATACTTAGTGCTAATGCTTTTTATTTTAGTAGATTTGCAATTTTGATTTCTATTTGTAAATCACAGGCAAGTAAGAGCACCGACTGCCTTTAACACTTCTTCAAGGCAACAAGACAACATATGCCTGTGCTTGTGAAGGAATTTCCCATAGGACAGTTCCTTTTAATATGAAAAAAAACTGCTCAAGTGATTCAGACTTTGAAATGTTTTCCGGAAAACATTAAAACTCGATTCACACAGGGAAGCTATACTAGACGGAAACCTTAAATGTCAAAAAATGAAATGGGATAATTTAGAAATTTCATATCAAAATGAAAAAAGAATAAAACCCTACAAGGAACATTTTTTTATGCAATAGAAATCACTGATTCTATTTATGTTTTTGTATATATAAATCATTTTCTCAGAGGCAAACTATAAGTTAGGTCTCAATAAAAAATATATAAAAAATAAAAGGTTGAAGGAAAAAGCTATTGGTTGTGAGTAGAGAAGAGTGACTTTTAGAAAAATGTAGAAAAATATAGAAAAATTTATTTGCAGCAAATTGCTATTAAAAACAGCTATTTCTGGCCTACAGAGAGCTTCAATAAGGGTATAGAAAACTTTGTCTTGTCGTAACACGCATAGGGAGCATGAGAACACCACATAGTGGCTGAATGACACAGCCTGGAGTTGGTGGCAGCATGAGGAGACCATATAGTGACTGAATGACACAGCCTGGAGTTGGCAACAGCATGAGGAAACCATATAGTGGCTGAATGACAGCCTGAAGATGGCAGCAGCATGAGGAGACCCCATAGTGGCTGAATTACACAGCATGGAGTTGGCGGCAGCATGAAGAGAACATATAGTGGCTGAATGACACAGCTTGGAGGTGATGGCAGCATGAGAAGAACAAATAGTGGCTGAATGACACAGCATGGAGGTGGCGGCAGCATGAGGAGAACATAAAGTGGCTGAATGACACAGCCTGGAGTTGGTGGCAGCATGAGAAGACCACATAGTGGCTGAATGAAACAGCCTGGAGTTTGCGGCAGCATGAGGAGGACATATAGTGGCTGAATGACACAGCGTGGAGGTGGTGGCAGCATGAGAAGAACAAATAGTGGCTGAATGACACAGCGTGGAGATGTTGGCAGCATGAGGAGAACATATAGTGGCTGAATGACACAGCTTGGAGTTGGTGGCAGCATGAGGAGACCACATAGTGGCTGAATGACATAGTGTTGAGTTGGCGGCAGCATGAGTAGACCATATTGTGGCTGAATGACATAGCGTGGAGGTGGTTGCGGCATGAGGAGAACATATAGTGGCTGAATGACACAACTTGGAGGTGGTGGCAGCATGAGAAGACCATATAGTGGCTGAATGACACAGAGTGGAGGTGGCAGCAGCATGAGTGGAACATTTTGTGGCTGAATGACACAGCACAGAAATGGCGGCAGCAGGAGGAGAACATATGGTGGCAGTATGAGAAAGCTTGGAGCTGGCATCAGCATGAGGAGAATATATGGTGCCAAAATGAGACAGCCTGGAGGTGGCAGCAGCATGAGGAGACCACAACGTGGCTGAATGACATAGCGTGGAGTTGGTAACAGCATGAGGAGACCACATAGTGGCTGAATGACATGGCGTGGAGGTGGCGGCAGCATGAGTAGAATATATTGGGGCTGAATGACACAGCGTGGAGGTGGCGGCAGCATGAGTAGAATATATTGGGGCTGAATGACACAGCGCGGAGGTGGCGGCAGCATGAGTAGAACGTATAGTGGCTGAATAACACAGCCTGGAGTTTGCCGCAGCATGAGGAGACCATATAATAGCTGAATGGCACAGCGGGAAGGTGGCAGCAGCATGAGGAGAACATATGTGGCAGTATGAGACAGCCTGGAGCTGGTATCAGCATGAGGAGAACATATGGTGGCCGAATGAAACAGCCTGGAGGTGGCAGCAGCAGCATCAGGAGTCATGAAAGTGATCCGGTGACAGAGTGTTGGGTGGCAATACCAGTACCCGGGGACAAAGGTGGGTGAAAAAAGGAGAAATTGGCATCAGATGTGTGGCATCAGGTGGGTGGCAGGATCAGAATAGTAGCTGAGGAATGGTAGGCCAAAGAAAACAGTCTCTTTTGAAGAAGTGTTAGTGTGCACAAGTAAGTATTGAGGATATGCATTATGTAAAACTTAACTTTTAATAATAAGCTTAGAAAAAAAATGTATGGCCCCAAAATAGTTTTTTTAATCAAACCAAACGAAAGGTGTGCAAAAAACACATTGTGCCACCTACACCACCAAGTATTGATGTGATGCAAAGACCTCTAAAAGGTGAAAGGGAACAATGTATGGTCCATTGTAACCGGTGGGAGTAAACACTTCCCCTGTAAGGCTTTACTCTCACAATATTAATTCCCTTCTTGACAAGTGTTACGGGCCCTAAAAAGGGTAGCCACACACAGTAACTTCTCCCTATTTTCACCTACAAACACTGACATTTCCCAGGGTTTTTAGGTGGAAATAGGGATTGGTTCCTGTGTGGGGCCGCCCTATTTAAGACGAGTAACATTTTCCTCGAAAAGGAGGAAGGGAATAATGTATTGTCCATTGTAGCAGGTGGGGGTAAAAACTTGTTCTGTAAGGCCCTACTCTCGCCCTATTAATTATCTTCTTGGCAAGTGTTACTCACCCAAAAAATTGCAGTTCCACACAGGAAACTTTCCCTATTTCCACTTAAAAACCCTGGGAAATGGCAGTGTTTGTAGTGGGAAATAGGGAGAGGTTCCTGTGTGGGGCCACCCTTTTTTGGGCGAGTATCTGTCACGATGCCGGCTGGCAGGTAGTGGATCCTCTGTGCCAGAGAGGGATTGGCGTGGACCGTGCTAGTGGATCGGTTCTAAGCCACTACTGGTTTTCACCAGAGCCCGCCGCAAAGCGGGATGGTCTTGCTGCGGCGGTAGTGACCAGGTCGTATCCACTAGCAACGGCTCAACCTCTCTGGCTGCTGAAGATAGGCGCGGTACAAGGGAGTAGACAGAAGCAAGGTCGGACGTAGCAGAAGGTCGGGGCAGGCAGCAAGGATCGTAGTCAGGGGCAACGGCAGGAGGTCTGGAACACAGGCTAGGAACACACAAGGAACGCTTTCACTGGCACAATGGCAACAAGATCCGGCAAGGAAGTGCAGGGGAAGTGAGGTGATATAGGGAAGTGCACAGGTGAAGACACTAATTGGAATCACTGCGCCAATCAGCGGCGCAGTGGCCCTTTAAATCGCAAAGACCCGGCGCGCGCGCGCCCTAGGGAGCGGGGCCGCGCGCGCCGGGACAGGACCGAGGGAGAGCGAGTCAGGTACGGGAGCCGGGGTGCGCATCGCGAGCGGGCGCTACCCGCATCGCGAATCGCATCCCGGCTGGCAGCGGAATCGCAGCGCCCCGGGTCAGTGGATCTGACCGGAGCGCTGCAGCGGGGAGAGTGAAGCGAGCGCTCCGGGGAGGAGCGGGGACCCGGAGCGCTCGGCGTAACAGTACCCCCCCCCCCCTTGGGTCTCCCCCTCTTCTTAGAGCCTGAGAACCTTAGGAGCAGACTTTTGTCTAGGATGTTGTCCTCAGGTTCCCAGGATCTCTCTTCAGGACCACAACCCTCCCAGTCCACTAAAAAAAAAGTTTTCCCTCTGACCTTTTTGGAAGCTAAGATCTCTTTGACAGAGAAGACGTCCGAGGAGCCGGAAACAGGAGTGGGAGGAACAGATTTGGGAGAAAAACGGTTGAGGATGAGTGGTTTGAGAAGAGAGACGTGAAAGGCATTAGGGATACGAAGAGAAGGAGGAAGAAGAAGTTTATAAGAGACAGGATTAATTTGACACAAAATTTTGAAAGGACCAAGATAGCGTGGTCCCAACTTGTAGCTAGGGACACGGAAGCGGACATATTTAGCGGAGAGCCATACCTTGTCTCCAGGGGAAAAAACGGGAGGAGCTCTTCTTTTCTTATCCGCGAACTTCTTCATGCGTGATGAAGCCTGTAAGAGAGAATTTTGGGTCTCTCTCCATATGATGGAAAGGTCACGAGAAATTTCATCCACAGCGGGCAGACCAGAGGGCAAGGGGGTAGGGAGGGGGGAAGAGGGTGACGGCCGTACACCACGAAAAATGGGGATTTGGAGGAAGATTCAGAGACCCTGAAGTTATACGAGAATTCGGCCCATGGAAGGAGATCTGCCCAGTCATCCTGGCGGGAGGAAACAAAATGACGCAAATAATCACCCAAGATCTGGTTAATTCTTTCTACTTGTCCATTGGACTGGGGATGATATGCAGAAGAAAAATTTAATTTAATCTTGAGTTGTTTACAGAGAGCCCTCCAGAATTTAGACACGAATTGGACGCCTCTATCCGAGACAATCTGCGTAGGCAACCCGTGAAGACGAAAAATGTGTACAAAAAATTGTTTAGCCAACTGAGGCGCAGAAGGAAGACCAGGAAGAGGGATGAAATGTGCCATTTTGGAGAATCGATCAACAACCACCCAAATAACAGTGTTGCCACGGGAAGGGGGTAAATCAGTAATAAAATCCATACCAATCAGAGACCAAGGCTGTTCGGGGACAGGCAGGGGATGAAGAAAACCAGCGGGCTTCTGGCGAGGAGTCTTATCCCGGGCACAGATAGTGCAGGCTCGCACAAAGTCCACAACATCCGTCTCCAGAGTCGGCCACCAATAGAAGCGGGAGATGAGTTGCACAGATTTCTTGATGCCCGCATGACCTGCGAGATGGGAGGAGTGACCCCATTTGAGGATTCCGAGGCGTCGGCGTGGAGAAACAAAGGTCTTTCCTGGAGGAGTTTGCCTGATGGAGGCAGGAGAAGTGGAGATCAGGCAGTCAGGTGGAATGATGTGTTGCGGAGAGAGTTCAACTTCTGAGGCATCCGAGGAACGAGAGAGAGCATCGGCCCTAATGTTCTTATCGGCAGGACGAAAGTGAATCTCAAAATTAAATCGGGCAAAGAACAGAGACCACCGGGCCTGGCGAGGATTCAGCCGTTGGGCAGACTGGAGGTAGGAGAGGTTCTTGTGGTCGGTGTAGATAATAACAGGAAAACTTGATCCCTCCAGCAGATGCCTCCATTCCTCAAGTGCTAATTTAATGGCTAGAAGCTCTCGATCCCCGATGGAGTAGTTCCTCTCCGCTGGAGAGAAGGTCCTAGAGAAAAAACCACAAGTGACAGCATGCCCGGAAGAATTTTTTTGTAGAAGAACAGCTCCAGCTCCCACTGAGGAGGCATCAACCTCCAATAGGAAGGGTTTGGAAGGGTCAGGTCTGGAGAGCACGGGAGCCGAAGAAAAGGCAGACTTGAGTCGTTTAAAGGCGTCTTCTGCTTGAGGAGGCCAAGACTTGGGATCAGCATTTTTTTTGGTTAAAGCCACGATAGGAGCCACAACGGTAGAAAAATGTGGAATAAATTGCCTGTAATAATTGGCGAACCCCAAAAAGCGTTGGATAGCACGGAGTCCGGAGGGGCGTGGCCAATCTAAGACGGCAGAGAGTTTGTCTGGATCCATCTGTAGTCCCTGGCCAGAGACCAAATATCCTAGAAAAGGAAGAGATTGGCATTCAAACAGACATTTCTCAATTTTGGCATAGAGTTGATTGTCACGAAGTCTCTGAAGAACCATACGGACATGCTGGCGGTGTTCTTCTAGATTGGCAGAAAAAATTAGGATATCGTCCAGATATACAACAACACAGGAGTATAACAGATCACGAAAAATTTCATTAACAAAGTCTTGGAAGACGGCAGGGGCGTTGCACAGGCCAAAGGGCATGACCAGATACTCAAAGTGTCCATCTCTGGTGTTAAATGCCGTTTTCCACTCATCCCCCTCTCTGATGCGGATGAGGTTATAGGCGCCTCTTAAGTCCAATTTAGTAAAGATGTGGGCACCTTGGAGGCGATCAAAGAGTTCAGAGATGAGGGGTAAGGGGTAGCGGTTCTTAACCGTGATTTTATTAAGACCGCGGTAGTCAATGCAAGGACGTAGGGAGCCATCTTTTTTGGACACAAAGAAAAATCCGGCTCCGGCAGGAGAGGAGGATTTACGGATAAAGCCCTTTTTTAGATTCTCCTGGACGTATTCAGACATGGCAAGAGTCTCTGGGGCAGAGAGAGGATAAATTCTGCCCCGGGGTGGAGTAGTGCCCGGGAGGAGGTCGATAGGACAATCATAAGGCCTGTGAGGAGGTAGAGTCTCAGCTTGTTTTTTGCAGAAAACATCCGCGAAGTCCATATAGGCCTTAGGGAGACCGGTTACTGGAGGAACCACAGAGTTACGGCAAGGGTTACTGGGAACCGGTTTTAGACAGTTCTTGGAACAAGAGGACCCCCAACTCTTGATCTCCCCAGTGGACCAATCCAGGGTTGGGGAATGAAGTTGAAGCCAGGGAAGTCCAAGGAGAATTTCCGAGGTGCAATTGGGGAGGACCAAAAGTTCAATCCTCTCGTGATGAGATCCGATGCTCATAAGAAGGGGCTCCGTGCGGAAACGTATGGTACAGTCCAATCTTTCATTGTTTACACAATTGATGTAAAGGGGTCTGGCGAGACTGGTCACTGGGATGTTGAACTTGTTGACGAGAGAGGCCAAAATAAAATTTCCTGCAGATCCAGAGTCCAAGAAGGCCACAGTAGAGAAGGAGAAGGCAGAGGCAGACATCCGCACAGGCACAGTAAGACGTGGAGAAGCAGAGTAGACATCAAGGACTGTCTCACCTTTGTGCGGAGTCAGCGTACGTCTTTCCAGGCGGGGAGGACGGATAGGACAATCCCTCAGGAAGTGTTCGGTACTAGCACAGTACAGGCAGAGGTTCTCCATACGGCGTCGTGTCCTCTCTTGAGGTGTCAGGCGAGACCGGTCGACCTGCATAGCCTCCACGGCGGGAGGCACAGGAACAGATTGCAGGGGACCAGAGGAGAGAGGAGCCGAGGAGAAGAAACGCCTCGTGCGAACAGAGTCCATATCTTGGCGGAGTTCCTGACGCCTTTCGGAAAAACGCATGTCAATGCGAGTGGCTAGGTGAATAAGTTCATGTAGATTAGCAGGAATTTCTCGTGCGGCCAGAACATCTTTAATGTTGCTGGATAGGCCTTTTTTAAAGGTCGCGCAGAGGGCCTCATTATTCCAGGATAATTCTGAAGCAAGAGTACAGAATTGTACGGCATACTCGCCAACGGAAGAATTACCCTGGACCAGGTTCAACAGGGCAGTCTCAGCAGAAGAGGCTCGGGCAGGTTCCTCAAAGACACTTCGGATTTCCGAGAAGAAGGAGTGTACAGAGGCAGTGACGGGGTCATTGCGGTCCCAGAGCGGTGTGGCCCAAGACAGGGCTTTTCCAGACAGAAGGCTGACTACGAAAGCCACCTTAGACCTTTCAGTGGGAAACAGGTCCGACATCATCTCCAGATGCAGGGAACATTGGGAAAGAAAGCCACGGCAAAACTTAGAGTCCCCATCAAATTTATCCGGCAAGGATAGGCGTAGACCAGGAGCGGCCACTCGCTGCGGAGGAGGTGCAGGAGCCGGTGGAGGAGATGACTGCTGAAGCTGTGGTAGTAACTGCTGTAGCATAACGGTCAGTTGAGACAGCTGTTGGCCTTGTTGCGCTATCTGTTGTGACTGCTGGGCGACCACCGTGGTAAGGTCAGCGACAACTGGCAGAGGAACTTCAGCGGGATCCATGGCCGGATCTACTGTCACGATGCCGGCTGGCAGGTAGTGGATCCTCTGTGCCAGAGAGGGATTGGCGTGGACCGTGCTAGTGGATCGGTTCTAAGCCACTACTGGTTTTCACCAGAGCCCGCCGCAAAGCGGGATGGTCTTGCTGCGGCGGTAGTGACCAGGTCGTATCCACTAGCAACGGCTCAACCTCTCTGGCTGCTGAAGATAGGCGCGGTACAAGGGAGTAGACAGAAGCAAGGTCGGACGTAGCAGAAGGTCGGGGCAGGCAGCAAGGATCGTAGTCAGGGGCAACGGCAGGAGGTCTGGAACACAGGCTAGGAACACACAAGGAACGCTTTCACTGGCACAATGGCAACAAGATCCGGCAAGGAAGTGCAGGGGAAGTGAGGTGATATAGGGAAGTGCACAGGTGAAGACACTAATTGGAATCACTGCGCCAATCAGCGGCGCAGTGGCCCTTTAAATCGCAAAGACCCGGCGCGCGCGCGCCCTAGGGAGCGGGGCCGCGCGCGCCGGGACAGGACCGAGGGAGAGCGAGTCAGGTACGGGAGCCGGGGTGCGCATCGCGAGCGGGCGCTACCCGCATCGCGAATCGCATCCCGGCTGGCAGCGGAATCGCAGCGCCCCGGGTCAGTGGATCTGACCGGAGCGCTGCAGCGGGGAGAGTGAAGCGAGCGCTCCGGGGAGGAGCGGGGACCCGGAGCGCTCGGCGTAACAGTATCACTTGCAAAGAAGGGAATTAATAATGCGAGAGTAGGGCCTTACAGGGTAAGTTTTTAGCCCCACCGGTTACAATGGACCATAAGTTGTTCCCTTACACCTTTTAAAGGTCTTTGCATCACATCTATATTTGGTGGTGTAGGTGGCCCACAGTGGTTTTTGCACACTTTTCCTTTTGTTTGATGTAAAAAAGAATAATTTTTACGTATATTTTACCCTAAGAAAAGTTCAGTTTTAGCTAATGCATATCATCAATACTTACTTGTGGTCTGAATAGGATGAATGTCTGTAACTGGGGAGCAGTTCCTTAAACATGTTTAGCACTATCCATATTTGTGAAGTGTTGGTGGGGCACCATGGTCGATCTATTCTGATGCATCAGACATTGGTGGGTGGAAATCCAGGCTCATCCATGCCTTATTCATCTTCACAAAGGTCAGTCTCTCAATATTTTTTGTGGCAGAGGAGTTCTCCTTGGGGTTACTATGGCCCCGGCCGCACTAAACACCTGGCACACTACTGGCCGGGCAGGACAGCTTTTCCAGTGCAAACTCTGCTAGTTGCGGCCACAAATAATGTTTGGCTGCCCAGAAGCACAGCAGATCTTCAAGGTGTGTTGGCATGGTGTAACACTCACGTTTCTGAAGACAGGAACCCCGGTGGATGTGGATCCGCTGGACCTGTGTGGCAGATGACTCGGGCCATATCTGGTTTTCACCAAAGCGGGATGGACTTGCTGCTGCAGGTGGCACCCAGGTCGCTACCCCTGGCACGGCTCAACCACACAGGCGGCTAAGGAGATGAGAGGCACAGGAGGGATAAGGCACTTTGTAGTCTGGATCACAGAGAAGGCGGCACAGTAGCATAGTCAAAGGGAAGCGGGAGTTCAGTAGGCAGGCGGCAGAGGAGCAAGGTCAAGACACAAGAGCAAGAGATCTGATACACGACAAGGCAATACAGAGGAATGCTTTCTCAAAGGCAAAAGCCAACAAAGATCCGGCAGGGAACTGAGATGGGTGGAGGAATGTATAAATGAGCAACAGGTGAATTACACTAATGAGCGTACTGGCCCTTTAAATCTTAAAGCTCCGGCGCGCACGCTCTAGGGGA
This sequence comes from Hyla sarda, assembly GCF_029499605.1. Lineage (NCBI taxonomy): Eukaryota > Metazoa > Chordata > Amphibia > Anura > Hylidae > Hyla > Hyla sarda. The sequence continues at coordinate 202,214,185 of NC_079193.1, read as the reverse complement.
CGGGGACACGCTCGCCGGAGCAGAGAGGCAGAGGCAGGAGAAACACCCGGAGAGTGACGGACTGGGGCTCGCATGCAGGCGTGTCCCGCAATGCGAGTCCCAGCCCCGTTGGCAGCAGAAGGTAAGGGGACAGTGCGCTCACGGCCAGCGTGTCTGGCCGGAGCGCAGAACATGACACATGGTCATGTCAAGGTATGCCACCACCTGCTGGTTCAGGTCTTGCTCCAGGTCTACCTCCTGCTGATGAGTTGCTTAACTATGCCGGTGAAGAAAGCTACTCATTAGTAGTGTAGAGCGCAAATATTCATAATTTTTTTTTCACACAGAACACATCACACTGATCTGATCCCTCCCTGCTTTCAGCTTGTGGTCTAAAGAAGGCTCCTATAGTATTTACTGTATTAGACTGGAGAACAAATATTCTCGAGTATGAGAATATGCAAATATTCATGAATATCCTAATATTCGCAAATATCATCACTAAAATTAGATTAGGTAGATAGTGACAATATTCAAAATGAAAAATGTCATAGACCCATTATCACTCCTGTATAAACCAAGACTAGACCAAGAATTAGGAGATAGACAGATACAGTGGTCCCTCAACATACGATGGTAATTTGTTCCAAACGACCCATCGTTTGTCGAATCCATCGTATGTTGAGGGATCCGTGCAATGTAAAGTATAGGAAGCTGTACTCACCTGTCCCCGTCGCTCCAGACCAGGTCCTCACCGCTCCCGATGCTGTCCAAGGGGCTCCCGATGCTGTCCCGCTGCTCCGGTGTCTTCTTCGCGATTCTCCGGTGTCTTGAGCATCTTCTGCAGGGTCCGGGCCTTGCTTTCTGGTGAAGTTATTACGCTGCTGCGCCGGCGCGGCGTGCGTAGTGACGTAATAACGACGCAAGGCCCGGACCCTGGAGAAGATGCGCAAGACACCAGAGGATCGCGAAGTGGACCCGGAGCAGCGGGAATAGGTAAGCGAACCTGCCAGGGATGCTTAAACTGCTATCCGACAGCAGCTTAAGCATTTTGCGCTGTCGGATAGCAGTTAATGCGATGGCCCCGACATATAAAAGCATTGTATGTCGATGATGACATCGACATGCGATGGCCTGTGAGAGGCCATCGTATGTCGATTTTATCATATGTCGGGGCCATCGTAGGTCGGGGGGTTACTGTACTTAGATAGCTAGATAGATAGTTATACGCGCATGCGCATTTACGCAAAGCGAAAATAACCGTGAATATATCAAATATGTGAATTTCGTGAATATAGGACGAATATTCGTTCATATATTCGCAAAATATCGCAAATTTGAATATGGCTTATGCCGCACATCACTACTAGCGCAGAGTGAGCGCAGAGGGCCCCCCAAGTAAGACCTGTGAGAGGATGGACGATGGTGCACATAGGCATTGGCCAACAGACTACGTAGGATGTCTCTGTAGTAGGTCAGTTTGCCCTCCCTCTCAGTGGGTGTAAAAAAGGTCCCCCATACGGTGGAGAGCCAGAACTCATCCCGTTGTCGAATGGTGACAATTCAGCGGTCACTAGGCAAGCAAGTGAGCATGCATCGTGCCATTTGTGCAATTGGCTCGGAGGGACTCACTGCCTTCATCTCCACTGCATACTGCCACGGTGTGTCTGGGTCCTCTGTCTTGCCTTCCTCATAACCCTCTAGCTGCTCCTGCTCCTCCTTTCCTGAAAAATTACTAGAAAAAACATCCATCTCATGAAAACTAAACTATGCTCCACTCTTCCCCTCCCCTTCGTCCTCCTCCTCCTCCAGTTCAGCCCCCCCAGAGCTCATGTGGCCTTGAGATGGAGGCGCAACGTCTCCAGTGCCCTGACCAGCCTTTGTTTCCAACACGTGCTGTAGTTAATGAAGCAGTGGAATGACGTTGTTTATCCCGTAATCCTGGCGACTGACTAAAAATGTGGCTTCCTCAAAAGGCCTGAGTAAACGGCAGTTGTATTGTATGAGTCGCCACTGGTTGACATTGAAGTTACATAGGGGAGTCCCCCTTCTCCGCTTGGATCATCAAGAAATTGGCAATGGCTTTTCTCTGTTCGTATAGTCGGTCCAACATATGGAGTTGGAATTCCAACGTGTGGAAACGTAGCAAATCAGACTATGTTGGGGGATACCGTACTGACGCTGCAGCTCAGGGAGGGTGTACTTTGCGGTGTACGAGTGGCTGAAGTGTTTTCTTCCTATTGTTAGGATGTCTTGCAGATGGAGGGAACACTTCAGGAACTGCTTGACAACCAGATTGAATACGTGTGCTATGCAGGGCGCATGTCTCAGGCTTCCTTGTCGCAGCGCAGACAAGGTGTTCTTCCCGTTGTCAGTCACCATGGTTCCCATTTCCAGTTTTCGTGGAGTACACCATGATTCGATTTCTTGATGAATGACTTTTAGAAGTTCCTCCCTTGTGTGACTCCATTCACCTAGGCAAATCATGTGAAAAACAGCGTGACACCGCCATGCCCTGCACATATGGTATGCTGGAGGGGCACTGAGACTTGTCCGTGCAGTGGAGGCCGAGGACACGGTGGAGGATGAGGAGTTGCACACTGTCACACGGCCTGAGAGCGTGGAAGCGAAAGCGGTGTGACCTGTCCAAGTTGCTGTTGTGGCTGTGCAGGAACCACATTCACCCAGTGGGCTGTAAAGGACATGTATGTTCCATCAGTGTAGTTACAGCTCCACACTTCAGTGCTGCCATGCACTTTGGTACACACCGACAGGCTCAAGGACTAGCCCACCTTCTGTTCCACAAAATTGTGCAGGGCTGGTACTGCCTTCTTCGCAAAGAAATGACAGCTTGGCACTGTCCACCTCGGCTTGGCACAAGCCATCAGTTCTCTGAAAGGGCCACCACTTGAAAAGGGAGGCACTGCAGCACCAGCAACTTGGATAGAAGCACATTCAGCTTCTGCGCCGTTGGATGAAAGAGCGCATACTGTTGTCTCTTGGACATGGCTATGCAGATGGATTACTGGCGGAATGACGGACTCGAAGTAAGAGGAGCAGGAGCATCTGGAATGACAGAAGATGGGTATGACACACAGCTCCCTTCAGCTGAGGTGGTGGAGCCTTGGCTGGCTGAAAGAGGGAATGGCGTGCCAGTGGGTGATGCAGCAGTCTGGACCACAACATCGGAGCCATGGTTCTCCCAGGCCGCTTTATGGCGACGCTGCATATTTTGACCCATGGTGTCAACATTGAGACCCTGGCCACGCTTCTCCTTATGCAGACACATTTTGCACATGGCTAGGTTAACCTCCTCCGAATGCTTGATGAAGAACTGCCACACCGCCGAGTAGCTGATTTTCCTACCAACAGTCCACACTGATTGACTGCTACTGCCGCATCTCCAGGAAGCCGTTTTTCACTACCTCCTGGGAAGGTAGGCTGCCACGAAGCAGGTGGTCTACCGCGGGCACGTGTGGCTCCAGACTTTCCACTTCTGCCACCATGCTTACTGCCAATCATGCTACCACCTTACTGGCTCAGCTGCTGCCTCACGGGCAAGCTGCAACCCTCTTTTCCTGATGATGATAAAGCCCCTTCTGCACCCGGCTTCCAATTGCAATCGGCTTTATCATCATCATCGAGTTGTGCCTGCATATCACTGATGTCCTTCTCAGGTTACTCAACAGTGTCTGCTTCAGGAGCCTAATGCTCGCAATACCACCTCCCATGCAACTCTCCTCATCACTATTTGCCCGCCTAGCATAGGAAGCGGCGGAAGTCTCCTCCAATTCTTGGATGGGCAGTAGCTGCTGACTGTTCTCTAGATGGTCCTCACTAAATAGTGGAGCTGAACCCACAGCATAAGATACTTCTGTGGAGGAGGGAACAGCATAGGACAGAGGCAATGGGAAGACAGGGACTGCTGGCGAGCCATGCCAACTGAGGGTTGTGTCTGAGGAACCCACCAACTGTTGATTGGGGGTGTCAGATGTAACTTTTGATGAAGTGGATGACCGTGTTAACCAATCGATGATGGCAGATAGGTTGCTGGTCGAGACACGACCGCTAGCTGATACCGGGAGTTCAGGCCTCTCGCTGTGACTCCTGCTGCCACTCGCCCCTAGTCCGCGTCGACCTCTGCCTGATGAATTTAGGCCTCTGCCGCTCATCTGTGCATGCCCCGGCACATCTCTGCCTGACAAACTTAATGCGTATATGAGGGGAGTACAATGTGCTAGACTACGCTTAAAAAAATGAATTTGTGTACAACACCAGCCAGTGGGTGCTTTTACTGGCCTTTCACAGTATCTAGGCCCTTGAACCTTTAACAGGTACAAAATAGTTCACCACTTTGATGTATGTATGTGGTATGCACTTATGAGGGGAGAAAAATGCACTACTGTACGCTTAAAAAAGTATTTGTGTACAACACCAGCTGGTGACTACTTTTGCCTGGCCTTTCACAGTATCTAGGCCCTTGAGACTTTAACAGGTACAAAATAGTACACCACTTAGATGTACGTATGTGGTATGCACTTATGAGGGGAGAAAAATGCACTACTGTACGCTTAAAAAAGTATTTGTGTACAACACCAGCTGGTGACTACTTTTGCCTGGCCTTTCACAGTATCTAGGCCCTTGAGACTTTAACAGGTACAAAATAGTACACCACTTAGATGTACATATGTGATATGCACTTATGAGGGGAGAAAAATGTGCTACAGTATGCTTAAAAAAGTATATCTGTACAACACCAGCCGATGAGTACTTTTGCCTGGCCTTTCACAGTATCTAGGCCCTTGAGACTTTAACAGGTAAAAAATAGTACACCACTTAGATGTACATATGAGGTATGCAGCTATGAGGGGAGAGAAATGTGCTACAGTACGCTTAAAAAAGTATTTGTGTACAACACCTGCTGGTGAGTACTTTTGCCTCAACTTTCAAAGTATCTAGGCCCTTGAGACTTTAACAGGTACAAAATAGTACACCACTTAGATGTACATATGTGGTATGTAATAATGAGGGGTACAAAATGTGCTACAGTACACCTAAAATAGTATTTGCGTACAACACCAGCCGGTAAGTACTTTTGCCTGGCCTTTCTCAGTATCTAGGCCCTTGAGACTTTAACAGGTACAAAATAGTAGACCACTTAGATGTATGTATGTGGTATGCACATATGTTGGGAGAAAAATGCTCTACAGTACACTTAAAAAAGTATTTGTGTACAACACCAGCTGGTGAGTACTTTTACCTGGCCTTTCACAGTATCTAGGCCCTTGAGACTTTAACCCCTTAAGAATGCAGGGTTTTTCCGTTTTTGCATTTTCATTTTTTCCTCATCACCTTCTAAAAATCATAACACTTTCAATTTTGCACATACAATTCCATATGATGGCTTATTTTTTGCGCCACCAATTTTACTTTGCAGTGACATTAGTCATTTTACCAAAAAATCCATGGCGAAATGGAAAAAAAATCATTGTGCGACAAAATTGAGGAAAAAATGCAATTTTGTAAATTTTGGGGCTTCCGTTTCTGCGCAGTGCATTTTTCGGTAAAAATGACACATTATCTATATTCTGTAGGTCCATATGGTTACAATGATACCCTACTTATATAGGCTTGATTTTGTCGTACTTCTGAAAAAACTCATAACTACATGCAGGAAAATTTACATTTTCTGACCCCTATAACTTTTAAATTTTTCCGCGTATGGGCCGGTATAAGGGTTCATTTTTTGCGCCATACTCTGAAGTTTTTATCAGTACCATTTTAGTATTGATCAGACTTTTTGATCGCTTTTTATTAATTTTTTCATGATACAAAACGTTACCAAAAATACGCTATCTTGGACTTTGGAATTTTTTTGTGCGTACGCCATTGACCATGCGGTTTAATTAAGCAAGGTAAGGGGACCTCCGCTTGCATGCTAACTGATTGGGACATCACGATTTTATCGCGATAGTCTCGATCAGCCCGATTGAGCTGCTGGGAAGCTTTCACTTTCATTTTAGACGCGGCAATGAACTTTGATCGCCGCATCTAAAGGGTTAATAGCGCTTGGTGCCGCAGGCTATTAGCCCAGGGTCCCGGCTATCATTAGCCGCCGTGACTGACCCGGTATGATGCGGGGTCACGGATGACCCCATTTTAAATACCGGGATCGGGTGTTGGGCGTACAGGTACGCCCTATGTCCTTAAGAGGTTAACAGGTACAAAATTGTACACCACTTAGATGTACGTATTTGGTATGCACTTATGAGAGGAGAAAAATGGGCTACAGTATGCTTAAAAAAAGTATTTGTGCACAACACTAGCAGTAAACACCAGTGCTGCAGCACATAGCCGTTGTGTACTACTCCCAAAATTGCACTTTCTCTCTCAATTTCACCCCCTTTCCCTTACAGTGCTTCTAGGCAGGTTTGTGCTTTGAGCTGAATCACTGCTTTTCTTTGCAACACACTGTGCAACACACTGTTCTGTCCCTCTCTGTAATAGAATGTTGCAGACAGTGACTGGGAGGTGAATCGCTGCAGTAAGAATGCTTTACTGTGCAAAACACTGCTCTCTGTACTTCTCTGTGCAACAGAATTCTGACTTGACTAGGAGGTGAACCGTTGCTGGAAAAAAGCTTTTCTGTGCTACACACAGCGCTGTCTGTCCCTTTCTATCTTTCTGCAGTAAGAGGCTGAAGTGACTAGCCGCAATATGCCTGACAATTATATAGGGCTGAAACATCACAGGGGTTACTGGTTGCTGATAGGCTGCATGCTGCATGTAATTCAGAGTCATCCCGCCTACCCTTGTTCCCGCCTTTCCAGGGTTCCATTGCCCCATGACCTCACATGTGGATCCGTCATTTTAGATGCCCTGGAGCCTGGACCGCACTAAATGGAGTTTAATAAAGCAATTTGCACTATAGAATTGCAGTGTTATTCGCATTTGTTGCAAATGGTATTTTTCCTGAAATCCGTAACGAATTCGGATTCGTCAGATTCGATTTGCTTATCCCTAGTTGTGAGTATAGTCAAGTGCATTTTTTTTAGCATGTTTATTTGTACTTTCTTATCTTTTTTCCTATTTCTCACCATACATTTACAAAAAAGTAGAACGGCTTTTAACTTCATGTGCCATGCATTAATTATACAGCTGTTCCTTGAACTCAGAAGCTGAAGAGAAAAGAGAGAGAGAGAATTACAATTTTTTTCATCTTGCCTCTCTAAAAAATTTTATTGTACCTTTAAAATACAACTTGTCCCACAAAAAAACATACCCACATACAGCTACATTGATGGAAAAAGGTAAAATATTTGGGTCTTTGAAGGTGAGGCTGAAAAAACAGGAAAAAATAATGAATTACCACATTTAGAAAACCAGAATAGGCAGCAGAGCGAGAACTGCATTTTGATATAATTGGTCCCTGATACATGGGGTGTGTGTCTCCGATGGCACAAGCTGGGCACAGCTTATGATATGCTAAAATAGCATATCTGTGGCAAAATTACAAATTTCCTTTTGTACCATCTGATAAACATTACTTTCTGAAAAACATCTGTCAGTGTGTAGTTGAAATTCTCACTCCAACCATAGGTTCCCTGCCATGCCATCTCAAACCTTTTACCAAGATATAGGCAGCCAAAGGGTGGAGTTGCCTGCGTTAATTTAATCAAAAGAAGTTACAGGCCTGGCATACATTATGGATGATTACGAAAGTGCAGCGATACATTAGTATGTTTATGTATTTATTCATTTAGTTTGTAGGGCACTTTATAGCACTATCATTCATGAAGGGCACCATATGACACTATTAAGTTTTGGGGTCACTGTAGTGCATGTGCAAGTTTAGGGGCACTGCATGTGACCCTACCATTTATGTGGAGGGCACTTTGTGTTTCACTATCATTTGTGGTATAATGCTATTTTGTGCTTGGGCACACTGTGTGTAGCAAACTACAGTATATGGTCACTGCATGGATTGGTTCACACATAGTATTTTAGTTAGGATTTGGTTAGTTCTTTTAGTCACATCCAACAGTGGGTTCAAAACAGAGAAAAAAAAAGTGCAAATGCTGCAAAGCATACTGTATGTGAACCCAGCCTATTTTATTGGATATTTTGGCTTTGTATAGTAGTGGTGCACACTTGTTGCCCACCAAAAATTGAGAGTGCCTGTCCCTGACTATGTAAGCGTTTCTATGTTTAGCTTTTATTTTTCTTCTTGTTATAATGTTATAAAAATGTTGCTTACTTATATAAAGAAGTGGCAAATATGAGAAGGGATAATATTGTATGGAGGCTAATGGGGGGGGGGTGTCATAACTCTGCATGCTGTGTTTTGTTTTTTGTTTTTTCATCAAACAGCATCTGTGGAAGAGGTTCTGAACAGAATCTCCAATGCAAATGTGAACAGAGCTAAAAATGTATTTTTAAATATATTTTAGAATAGAACATGTTCCACTAGTACAATTAGATACACTACAGAAAAAGGATTGGTGGTGTCAGAGACACACAAATGTAAACTGCAATAATGCAATTACAGGTCCACTACAACCAAGCAGGATTTACAGTGCATATCATACTAATATTGACATGTAGAAACATTGACAAGTTTAATATATATATATATATATATATATATATATATATATACATATATATATATATATATATATATATATATATATGTGTGTGTGTGTGTGTGTGTGTGTGTGTGTGTGTGTGTGTGTGTGTGTATTTTTTATTTATTTTTGTAAAGTGTAACTAGAATTAACAATTCAAAGCGTTCAAAGGTTTAAAACTGCAGGTAAATTCATGACATCATTTCTTCAGCAGTAATACCACATGATTCTATACTTCTATACAGCATATAGTGATTTAATTTTATTGGTGCACTTCAGTCTTTTTATGACTGCTTCAGATTGGAAATGATATGGGCTTTTTGGTTTGTGCAGTGCAGATTGATTTAAAATTATTTGACCATTTCTTCACTTTAGGAGATCTTCAATCTTCCAAATTGGAATACCCATTTCTCTTATAAGTGTGAGGAAATGTAATGATTTTTAATTCCCTCTACTCAGCCTGTGTCTAAAGCTTTCAATTTTAGTTTAATATTTTTTACTCAAGAGAAATAAGTTTAGTGTGAGTAAGAAGAGAAAAAATGCAAAAAAGTTTCCAAATACTAAATATTCAGTGCGTATATATATATATATAAAAAAATATATATATATATATATATATATATATATATATATATAACCAAAGAATAAGTTGGCCAGCACTATTTGATTCCAAACTATTGTATAGACCTGGCTCACAGGTGCAAGCTGCTGGGCTAAATATACAGCAACAGGAGAATACAGCAGCACACTGCTAGCACAAAGATATAGATAACACATGAGTATATAGATAAAACATGAGTATATAGATAGAACATGAAAAGCTATACAGCTGTAGTGCAATAAATGAAAATATTAAATTATGAGGTACTTAGCTTGCGAATTTGGCGGCCAAATAGCGTGGACCGTCCCACCACGGTAAGGTGACCTCATTCTGGGACAGACCCTACACTATGAATATGCCTTTTTGTGAATAGTTCAACAGGCATTGCAAGGTCTGAAACATCCAAGGCACCTTAAATACACCCAATAGAGGTGGGTGGGGTGCAAGGCCAACATGGAGGTAGCCCCTCCCCCGTATGTGTAATACAACCAAAGAATAAGTTGGCCAGCACTATTTGATTCTGTTCACACAGAGGCATATTCATAGTGTAAGGTCCGTCCCAGAATGAGGTCACCTTACCGTGGTGGGACGGTCCACGTTATTTGGCCACCAAATTCGCAAGCTAAGTACCTCATAATTTCATAGTTTCATATTTTCATTTATTGCACTACAGCTGTATAGATTTTCATGTTCTATCTATATACTCATGCTTTATCTATATACTCATGTTTTATCTATATCTTTGTGCTAGCAGTGTGCTGCTGTATTCTCCTGTTGCTGTATATTTTATCCCAGCAGCCTGCACCTGTAAGCCAGGTCTATACAATAGTTTGGAATCAAATAGTGCTGGCCAACTTATTCTTTGGTTGTATTACACATACGGGGGAGTGGCTACCTCCATGTTGGCCTTGCACCCCACCCACCTCTATTAGGTGTATATAAGGTGCCTTGGATGTTTCAGACCTTGTAATGCCTGTTGAACTATTCACACAGAGGCATATTCATAGTGTAGGGTCCGTCCCAGAATGAGGTCACCTTACCGTGGTGGGACGGTCCACGCTATTTGGCCGCCAAATTCGCAAGCTAAGTACCTAATAATTTCATAGTTTCATATTTTCATTTATTTCACTACAGCTGTATAGCTTTTCATGTTATATATATATATATATATATATATATAGAGAGAGAGAGAGAGAGAGAGAGAGAGAGAGAGAGAGAGAGAGAGAGAGAGAGAGAGAATTAAATAGACAGTGGCACACTGTCTGTTAAATTTTGCTGTGTTTTGGAGGGGTCCCCAACCTAGACCCGACACAGTAGACACCCGAGCACCTTTTTTTACCCTGGAGTGCTGCTTTCCTGCTATATATATATATATATATATATATATATATATATACTTAAATGACAATATCAAATTTTGGTGACACCAACAGTTTGTAAGTCTCGTGATGATCACAAATCTCTTTTGATAAGCACCATTTCAATTCATTCTCCACATACCCAGACAAACTGTATATATATATATATATATATATATATATATATATATATATATATATATATATTGACTACAACAGTTTTGCTAAATCTTGAAGGTCTGTTCTGAAAATATAAACTCTATGTATCCTCAAATTATACATGATGGTTATAGTTCACTTTGCTAAAGCCTGATATGCACAATGTTTGCAGTTCACATTTAAATGAGAACTCCGCCCCTAGACATTTTATCCCCCATCCAAAGGATAGGGTATAAGATTAGAGATGAGCGAATTTTTGAAAAATGTGATTCTGCCGATTCGCCAAAGTTTAAAAAAAAAAAAATTGATGCTAAAAATGGCTATTTCTGGGCTATAATAATAGTGAATATTATGATTTTTTTCATTAGCGATCCAAAAAAGGGATGGAGATACTTTTTTAAAAAAAAATTGTGTAGGGCACCATAAAAAAAAAAGTTACAGTAGTGATGGGAAAAATATGAATTTAAAGTGTACCTCTCATGAAAAAAACTTTTTATATATTACAGATGAAAACCTAATAAACACTTTTCTATTTGGGTTTTACTAAAAAATATATATTTTTTTTCATGTCTATTTTTACTTAAAAAAATCTGCTACTAGGGGAGTCCTGGCCGCAAGAATGAGTTTGAAATCACTCTGCAGCCAGGACTCAGCACAGCTCCCCACCTGTCAATCAGACAGACGGGAGCGAGTGCTGAGCTTGTATGCACGGCAGCTCTGTCATCTGAACAGAGAGGAGGAAACCCAGGAGCTGCCATTCCTGCCGTGTGCCAGGGCTGTATGAGTGCTCCTGGATGCGACCGAACAGCACCAATTCCAATACAGCGCCTGCCATATCCCGACAACTTTCTCCCCTCGCACAGTGCTCTGAACTGAACTACCAAAGAGGAGAAAAAAAAAGGTATTTTTAGGGGGTTTTGAAGAAAAATAATTACAGGGATAGACTAAGTCAGAGTCAGGGACAAATGGGGAGGGTGATTAGGGAGAGTTTAGATGGTGATGGGTACTCTTTAACTGAATACATTTTTTTAGAATAACATTTTTATTAATTTTTAAACAGGGATAAAAATCTAGAAATGGACCATTAAAATGTAAAAATAATATATTTTTTAAATGAATTTTGTTAAACATTTTATTAGTAATGTATTTTAACTCCTTAAGGACTCCTTAAGCCCTTTTTCACCTTAAGGACGCAGCCCTTTTTTGCAATTCTGACCACTATCATTTTATGCATTAATAACTCTGGGATACTTTTACTGATTATTCTGATTCCGAGCCAGTTTTTTCGTGACATATTCTACTTTAACATAGTGGTAAATTTTCGTCGTAACTTGCATCCTTTCTTGCTGAAAATCCCCAAATTTCATGAAAATTTAGAAAATTTAGCATTTTTCTAACTTTGAAACTCTCTGCTTGTAAGGAAAATGGATATTCCAAATAAATTATATATTGATTCACAAATACAATATGTCTACTTTATGTTTGCATCATAAAGTTGACATGTTTTTACTTTTGGAAGACAACAGAGGGCTTCAAAGTTCAGAAGCAATTTTCCAATTTTTCACAACATTTTCAAAATCAGAATTTTGAAGTAGATTTGAGGGGTCTTCATATTAGAAATACCCCATAAATTACCCCATTATAAAAATTGCACCCCCCCAAATTATTCAAAATGAAATTCAGAAAGTGTGTTAACCCTTTAGGTGTTTAATGGGAATAGCAGCAAGGTGAAAGAGAAAATTCTAAATCTTCATTTTTTTACTCTCATGTTCTTGTAGACCCAGTTTTTGAAATTTTACGAGGGGTAAAAGGAGAAAAAGACCCCCAAAATTTGTAACCAAATTTCTCTCGAATAAGGAAATACCTCATATGTTGATGTCAAGTGCTCTGTGGGTGCATTACAAGGCTCAGAAGGGAAGGAGTGACAATGGGATTTTGGAGAGTAAGCTTTTCTGAAATGTCACATTTGGGAAGCCCCTGTGGTGCCAGAACAGCAAAAAAAAAAAAAACAACATGGCAAACTATTTTGGAAACTGCACCCCTCAAGGAACGTAAAATGGGGTCCAGTAAACCTTAACACCCCACAGGTGTTTGACGACTTTTCGTTAAAGTCGGATGTGTAAACAAATTATTTTTTTTTCACTAAAATGCTGGTTTTCCCCCAAATTTTATATTTTTGCAAAGGGTAACAGGAGAAAATGCCACCCAAAATGTTTAACCCCATCTCTTCTGAGTATGGAAATACCCCATGTGTGGACGTTAAGTGCACTGCTGGTGCACTACAATGCTCAGAAGCAAATTCAAATTTAGCTTTAGCAAATTTTGGAAAGCAAATTTAGCTGAAATGGTTTTTTGGGGGCATGTCGCATTTAGTAAGCCTCTATGGTGCCAGAAAAGCAAAAAAAAAAAGAAAATACATGGCATACTATTTTGGAAACTACACCCCTCAAGGAATGTAACAAGGGGTACAATGAGCCTAAATACCCCACAGATGTGCTAAAGTTGGACAGGAAAATAAAAAATTAGATTTTTTTCACTAAAATGCTGATGTTACCCCAATTTTTTTATTTTCACAAGGGGTAATTAGAGAAAAAGCCTTCCAAAATGTGTAACCCCATTTCTTCTGAGTATGGAAATACCTCATATGTGGATGTAAAGTTCTCTGCGGGCGAACTACAATGCTCAGAAGAGAAGGAGCGCCATTGAGCATTTGGTGAGAGAATTTGGTTGGAATAGAAGTCGGGGGCCATGTGCGTTTACAAAGCCCCCCGTGGTGCCAGAACAGTGGAACACTCCCACATGTGACCCCATTTTGGAAGCTACACCCCTCACAGAATTTAATAAGGGGTGCAGTGAACATTTACACCCAACTGGTGTTTGACAGATCTTTGGAACAGTGGGCTGTGCAAATGAAAAATAAATTTTGTAAATGCTCACTGTACCCCTTACTACATTACGTGAGGGGTGTAGTTTCCAAAACAGGGTCACTTGTGGGGGGGGGGTCCACTATTCTGGCACTATGGGGGGCTTTGTAAACACACATGGCCTTCAATTTCGAACACATTTTCCCTCCAAAATCCCAATGGCATTCCTTCTCTTCTGAGCATAGTAGTGTGCCCGCAGATCACTTTACATTCACATATGGGGCTACAAATTTTGGGGGGCTTTTTTCTATTCTCCCTTATGAAAATGAAAAATGTAGGGTAACACCAGCATTTTAGTGAAAACATTTTTTTTTCATTTTCACATCCAACTTTAATGAAAACTTGTCAAACACCTGTGGGGTGTTAAGGCGCACTATACGCCTTGTTACGTTCCGTGAGGGATGTAGTTTCTAAAATGGGGTCACATGGGGGTATTTATTTTTTTTGTTTATTTCAGAACTGCTGTAAAATCAGCCACCCCTGTGCAAATCACCAATTTAGACCTCAAGTGTACATTCCTGAGCCTTGTTGAGTGTCCGCAGAACATTTTACGCCCACATTTGGGGTATTTCCGTACTCAGAAGAAATTGTTGCGTTACAAATTTTTGGGGTCTTTTTTCTTCCTTTTACCGCTTGTGAAAATTAAAAGTATGGGGCAACACCAGCATGTTAGTGTAAAAATTTATTTTTTTACACTAGCATGCTGGTGTAGACCCCAACTTTACCTTTTCATAAGGGGTAAAAGGAGTAACGCAATTTCTCCCGAGTACGGAGATACCCCATATGCGGCCCTAAACTGTTTCCTTGAAATACGATAGGGCTCCGAAGTTAGAGAACGCCATGCACATTTGAGACCTAAATTGGGGATTAGAATCCACCACAAAAATACCCCACGGCAGTGTTTCCCAAACAGGGTGTCTCCAGCTGTTGCAAAACTCCCAGCATGCCTGGACAGTCAGTGGCTGTCCGGCAATACTGTGAGTTGTTGTTTTTCAACAGCTGGAGGCTCTGTTTTGGAAACAGTAACGTAAAGACTTTTTTTAAATGGGGGGGGGGAACTGTGTAGGGGTATGTGTATACATAGTGTTTTACTTTTTATTTTTTGTAGGTGTAGTTTAGTGTAGTGTAGTGTTTTTAGGATACATTCACACGGTTGGGTTTACGGTGAGTTTGAGCTGGTAGTTTGAGCTGCAGCGGAAAATTTGCCGCATCTCAAACTTGCAGCGGAAAACTTGCTGTAAACACACATGTGTGAATGTACCCTGTACATTCACATTGGGGGGGGGGGGGGGGGGGGGGCAAACCTCCAGCTGTTGCAAAACTACAACTCCCAGCATGCACTGACAGACCATACATGCTGGGAGTTGTAGTTATGCAACAGCTGGAGGCTCATTGGTTGCGAAACACTAAGCGTTTGTAACTTAACTCAGTGTTTTGCAACCAGTGTGCCTCCAGCTGTTGCAAAACTACAACTCCCAGCATGTACAGTATTTCAGTGCATCCTTGTAGTTGTATTTTTTCAACAGCTGGAGGCACACTGGTTGCAAAACACTGAGTTAGGCTGGGTCCACACTACGTTTTGTCCCATACGGGAGCGCATACGGCAGGAGGGAGCTAAAACCTCGCGCTCCCGTATGTGACCGTATGCGCTCCCGTATGCCATTCACTTCAATGAGCCGACCGGAGTGAAACGTTCGGTCCGGTCGGCTCATTTTTGCGCCGTATGCGCTTTTACAACCGGACCTAAAACCGTGGTCAACCACGGTTTTAGGTCCGGTTGTAAAAGCGCATACGGCGCAAAAATGAGCCGACCGGACCGAACGTTTCACTCCGGTCGGCTCATTGATGTGAATGGCATACGGGAGCGCATACGGTCACATACGGGAGCGCGAGGTTTTAGCTCCCTCCTGCCGTATGCGCTCCCGTATGGGACAAAACGTAGTGTGGACCCAGCCTTAGGTAACAAACTCGGTTTCACAACCAATGTGTCTCCAGCTGTTGCAACAATCAGAATGCATTGACAGTCGAAGGGCATGCCGGGAATTGTAGTTTTGCAACAGCTGGAGGCACACTGCTACAACTCCCAGCATGCCCTTTGTAGTCTGTGCATGCTGGGAGTTGTAGTTATGCAACAGCTGAATGCACATTTTTTCATAGCAAACATTTTTCATTGCAAAACTACAACCCCCAGCATGCACAGACTAGCAAAGGGCATGCTGGGAGTTGTAGTTGGAACTCCAGCTGTTGCAAAACTACAACTCCCAGCATGCCCTTTGGCTTTGCATGCTGCGAGTTGTTGCTAAGCAATAGTAGGAGGTGAACAGGCCTCACATCCTGTTGTATCCTTCCACTGGGACTGCCGCGCTGCTGTCACCGATCCTGCTGCTCCTGTCGCCGCCCCCGCACATAAGGGGACCCCCGCCGGACCAGGGCAAGGAGACCCCCGCCGGCGCCGATCTCCGCTCCGGTTGCCGTACCGATCACCGCCCAGCAGGTCCATGATTGATCGGTCATTCCGGCCAATCAATCACGTGATCGTGAGGCGGCACCCATTCTGCCTCACTCCTGCTGGGTAAGGGTGAATGGGTCTGTCTCGGACAGCCCCATTCACCCTTTTTTTCCGGGTCACCAGAGACCAAATGGACCCGGAATAGCGTAAAATCGCGGTCTGAATTGACCGACGATTTGCTGCAATCGCCGACATGGGGGGGTTCTCAGGATCCCCCTGGGCGATATGCCGGGATGGCTGCTGATAGATATCAGCAGTCATCCCTTTCCGATCACTGTGTCCAGAGACGCGGTGATCCAGGAAAGCTGAGCCATAAATATACGGCGCTGTGCGCTAAGTACTTCTTAGCAGCACCGTACATTTACTGCACTTGTCCTTAAGGGGTTAATAATGTGTTTAAGAAAGTGTGTGTGTGTTTTTAACTTTTTTTTTAAACATTTTTCAGGTAGTACTACTATTCCCCGCATGGAACCCACTGTTCCATGATGGGAGTAGTAGTACCTGTACTAATAGACAGATTGCCCCCGGTGTCACTGCTGACACCCGCTGCGATCGTCCTGTATAACGTATAGATGCGGGTAGCTTTCTCTCCTGCGCTTGCATCTCTGCAATAGATAGGACGATTGCATCGGATGTCAGGAGTGACACCCGCTGCGAACTGTCCTTAACCGCATGTTTTACTGCTCCCAACATGGAGCACACTCTGCTCCATGCTGGGAGCTCTAGTACCTGCATTAATAGACAGATCGCAACAGGTTTAACTTCTGACACCTTTTGCGTTCTGTCTATTAATGCAGGTGCTACAGCTCCCAGCATGGAGCAGAGTGTGCTCCATGTTGGGAGCAGTAGTACCTGCAGATAAGGAAAGATCACAGCGGGTGTCACTCCTGACACCGGCTGCGATCATCATGTATAATGTATAGATGCGGGCTGCCGGCCACTCTTCTCTGGTCCCACTGTAGTATGTACTACAGCTGTATGTATACCTATTATTCATATTTCCCGCAGACAGTTGTGATTGGCTGGAACCAACTGGCCAATCACAGCTCTCTGCGGGAAATATGAATAATAGGTATATATACGGCATATACTACAGACCATACTACAGTGGGACCAGAGAAGAGCGGCCGGCCGCATCTATACATTTTACAGGATGATCACAGTGGGTGTCAGGAGTGACACCCGCTGTGATCTTTCCTTACCTGCATGTACTACTGCTCCCAACATGGAGCACACTCTGCTCCATTCTGGGAGCTGTATTACTTGGATCAATAGACAGATCACAACAGGGGTCAGAAGTGAAACCTGTTGTAATTTGTCTATTAATGTAGGTACCACAGCTCCCAGCATGGAGCAGAGTGTGCTCCATGTTGGCAGCAGTAGTACCTGCAGTTAAGGACAAATCACAGCGGGTGTCACTTATGACACCCGATGCTATCGTCCTATCTATTGCAGAGATGCGAGTGCAGGAGAGAAAGCCGCCCACATCTATACATTATACAGGACAATCTCAGTGGGTGTCAGGAGTGACACCAAGGGCGATCTGTATATTAGTACAGGTACTACTAATCCCATAATGGAACAGTCTGTTCCATGCTGGGAGTAGTAGTACTCCCCACATAAATAGCCTGCCCACATAAATAGAATTTTTAGTTCCCTGCCCGCCCACTCCCAATCTGAGATCCAATTGGCGATCTTGCCCGCACCTAGGATAGAGCTCTGGCCAAAGAAAATCCTCTATTGCAAACGTGTCCCAGATGACGTGTTGTGCATCAGACGCTGCGCTAATCTGATGCACAACATGTCATCTAGGGCATGTGCACTGTAGAGGATTTTTTCTGTCCGGAGCTCTATCTTCTCACACAGCGGCTGCTGCGCATCCTAGGTGCGGGCAAGATCGCAAATCGGATCTCACATTGGATGAGATCTGATTGGGTGCTGCACTTGTCAGACAAGATGAAATTAATTCTGGGAATAAATGATTGGAGGAGTATAGCAATGGGGGATAGGTAAATCCATTTGTCAATCTGATCTTGACCAATGAAAACTTAGGATGTATTTAGACCTCATCTGATTGCATAGAGGAAATAGTGACATCATATGGGGAGGTTTTAAAACCCCTTGTGAGGCTCGTTTCCATGCCATTACCCCACTTGTCCTTAAGAAAAGTCACAGCAGTGGTAAAACATTGGACGGGGTAATGTGATAGATTTTAATAATCACTCACTAATCATCACCAAAGAGACAGATTGCAGCCACACTGCTTAATACAATAATCTCAGTGAGGCGACAGTTGTTCCTCCTTGTATGGAAAACTATTATATCAATTGATTAGTGAGTGAAGTTTTAACCACACTGTTTTTTGAGGCACAATAAAAGTTATGTTTTATTATACATGTATTAGTGGATGGGAATTTTAGGATTAATGTAATCACTAAGGTGAATTACAGTTCTTGAATTCTATAAGTGGATCCTCCATTCATAGGTCCATTTGTGTTATATAAGCCTCTCTGCAGCACCTGGCATTCATTTAAAATGCTGGGTGCGGGTGGGGGGGTCGTGTCTTCATGGCCGCGCCCCTCGTGCCATCACACCACACCCCATCAATGCAAGTCTATGGGAGGGGGTTTCCATGACCCCTTCCATAGACCTGCATTGAAGGGGAGTGGTGTGACAGCATGAGGGGCATGGCTGTGACAGCACGACCGCCCCCCCCCCCCCCCCGCACCTGCTCCAAATGTTGGGGGCACAGTGGCATCATTAATTCTGTGGGCACAGTAGCATAATTAATTCTGGGGGCACAGCAGCATAATTAATTCTGGGGGAACAGCAGCATTCTTAATTCTGGGGGGGGCAGTGGTATAATTAATTCTGGGGGCACAGCGGCATAATTAATTCTGGGGGAACAGTGGCATAATTAATTCTGGGGGCAGAGTGGCATCATGAATTCTGGGGACACAGTGACATCATTAATTCTGGGGGACAGTGGCATAATTAATTCTGAGGGTACAGTGGCATCATTAATTCTAGGGGCACAGTGGCATCATTAATTCTAGGGGCACAGTGGCATCATTATTTCTGGAAGTACAGTGGCATCATTATTTCTGGGGGCACAGCAGCATAATTAATTCTGGAAGCACAGTGGCATCCTTAATTCTTGGGGGCACAGTGGCATCATTAATTCTGTGGGCACAGTAGCATAATTAATTCTGGGGGCACAGCAGCATCATTAATTCTGGGGGAACAGCAGCATTCTTAATTCTGGGGGGGGAGTGGTATAATTAATTCTGGGGGCAGAGTGGCATAATCAATTCTGGGGACACAGTGACATCATTAATTCTGGGGGACAGTGGCATAATTAATTCTGAGGGTACTTTGGCTTAATAATTCTGAGCACAGAGGTACAATTAGTCGGTATAGGGCGCACTGTTTGTCGAAAATGTATTTGGGGGCATAGCGTGTGACAGTAATATTGCAGGGGAATAGCGTCTGGCAGTAATATTGCAGGGGAATAGTATGTGGCAGTAATATACCAGGGGCCTTGTGTGTAGCAGTATTATATTCAGGGAGTAAAGTGTGTTGCAGAATTCTTTTCAGGGACACCCCTCCTGCCATCACACCTCACCCCCTCAATGCAAGTCTATGGGAGGGTTCATGGAGGTTTCCATGCCCCCTTCCATAGACTTGCATTGAAGGGTGTGGTGTGACAACATGAGGGGCATGGCTGTGACAGCACGACCCCCGCCACCTGCTCCAAGCGTTCAGAACAAAATTTTCTGAATGCTGGGGCAGCAGAGTACCCCTTTAATGACACTCTATATCAGGGATATTCAACTGGCGGACCACAGTCCACATACAAATGAATAGCTGCGGCCCAGAGCGAGGGAACACTCTGCTCCCTGCCTGGCCACCTGGCGCTTCTCCTGTGATGCAGGCAGCACAATTAGCACTGCCGACATCATCTGCTCTGGCCAGGCCTGACTAGAAGAGGTCAGAGCAGTGGAGCAG
Source organism: Hyla sarda (assembly GCF_029499605.1). Classification (NCBI taxonomy): domain Eukaryota; kingdom Metazoa; phylum Chordata; class Amphibia; order Anura; family Hylidae; genus Hyla; species Hyla sarda. Next base: position 202,194,020 of record NC_079193.1, on the reverse strand, counting down.
CGTGGGATCTGGGATGGGGAGCCAAAGCTCAAGCAAAAATTGGTGCTCCCCCTCGTGTGACTCTCCAGTTGTTTTAGAACTACTACTCCCATCATATCCTTCTGTCTGTGCATGATGAAAGTTTTAGTTTGCAACAGCTGGAAAGTCACAGTGGCAAAGTTCATTTGGGGGCACAGTAGCATCATTAACTCTAGGGGCACAGTGGCATAATTAATTATGGGGGCACAGTGGCATCATTAATTCTGGGAGCACAGCTGCATCATTAATTATGAAGACATAGTGGCATAATTAATTCTGGGGGAACAGTGGCATCCTTAATTCTGGGAGCATAGTGGCATAATTGATTCTGGGGGCACAGTGGCATCATTAATGCTGGAGGACAGTGGCATAATTAATTCTGGGGGGATAGTGGCATCATTAATTCTGGGGGACAGTGGCATAATTTATTCTGGGGGCCTAGTGGCATCATTAATTCTGGGGGACAGTGGCATCATTAATTCTGGGGGCACAGTAGCATCATTAATTCTGCAGGCACTGTGGTTTCAATAATTCTGCGGAGCACAGAGGTACAATTATTCGGTACAGGGCACAGTGTTTGTCAAAAATGGATTTGGGGGCATAACATGTGGCAGTAATAATGCAGGGGAATAGTGTGTGGCAGTAAAATTGCAGGGGAATAGTGTGTGGCAGTAATATTCCAAGGGCATAGTATGTGGCAGTAATATCCCAGGGGCCCAGTGTGTGGCAGTATTATATTCAGGGAGTAGAGTGTGTTGCAGAATTATTTTCAGGGACACAGTGGGTGGTAGTAATATATTCAGGGGTACAGTGTGCGGCAGTAATATACCAGGGGCAGTGTGTGTGGCAGTTTTATATTCAGAGGTACAGTGTTTGGGGGTAATATACCAGGAGCGCAGTGTGTGGCAGTATTATATTCATGACGTTCAGTGTGTGGCAGTATTATATTTAGGGGGCATGGTGTGTGGCAGTAATATATTCAGGGGTACAGTGTGTGGCAGTAATATACCAGGAGCCCAGTGTGTGGCATCATTATATTCAGAGGTTACAGTGTGTAGCAGTATTATATTCAAGGGTACAGTGTGTGGCAGTATTATATTCAGGGGTACAGTGTGGGGCAGTATTCAGGTCATACATCCTCCACACTTCAGTTGCTCATTAGCGCTTTCCTTCATGGCACTGAGGCCGCTAAGTGTGAACCAGGCCTTGCAACAGCTGGAGAGTCACAGTGGCAAAGTTCATGTGGGGGCACAGGGACATCATTAATTCTGGGGGCACAGTAGCATCATTAATTCTAGGGGCACAGTGGCATCATTAATTCTAGGGGCACAGTGGCATCATTATTTCTGGAGGCACAGTGGCATCATTATTTCTGGGGGCACAGCAGCATAATAAATTCTGGAAGCACAGTGGCATCCTTAATTCTTGGGGGCACAGTGGCATCATTAATTCTGTGGGCACAGTAGCATAATTAATTCTGGGGGCACAGCAGCATCAATAATTCTGGGGGAACAGCAGCATTCTTAATTCTGGGGGGGGGCAGTGGTATAATTAATTTTAGGGGCACAGCTGCATCATTAATTCTGAAGACATAGTGGCATAATTAATTCTGGGGGAACAGTGGCATCCTTAATTCTGGGAGCATAGTGGTATAATTGATTCTGGGGGCACAGTGGCATCATTAATGCTGGAGGACAGTGGCATAATTAATTCTGGGGGGATAGTGGCATCATTAATTCTGGGGGACAGTGGCATCATTAATTCTGGGGGCACAGTGGCATCATTAATTCTGGAGGCACTGTGGTTTCAATAATTCTGCGGAGCACAGAGATACAATTATTCGGTACAGGGCACAGTGTTTGTCAAAAATGTATTTGGGGGCATAACATGTGGCAGTAATAATGCAGGGGAATAGTGTGTGGCAGTAAAATTGCAGGGGAATAGTGTGTGGCAGTAATATTCCAAGGGCATAGTATGTGGCAGTAATATCCCAGGGGCCCAGTGTGTGGCAGTATTTTATTCAGGGAGTAGAGTGTGTTGCAGAATTATTTTCAGGGACACAGTGGGTGGTAGTAATATATTCAGGGGTACAGTGTGTGGCAGTAATATACCAGGGGCAGTGTGTGTGGCAGTTTTATATTCAGAGGTACAGTGTTTGGGGGTAATATACCAGGGGCGCAGTGTGTGGCAGTATTATATTCAGGACGTTCAGTGTGTGGCAGTTTTATATTTAGGGGGCATGGTGTGTGGCAGTAATATATTCAGGGGTACAGTGTGTGGCAGTAATATACCAGGAGCCCAGTGTGTGGCATTATTATATTCAGAGGTTACAGTGTGTAGCAGTATTATTTTCAGGGGTAAAGTGTGTGGCAATATTATATTCAGAGGGTACAGTGTGTGGCAGTATTATATTCAGGGGTACAGTGTGTGGCAGTATTATATTCAGGGGTACAGTGTGGGGCAGTATTCAGGTCATACATCCTCCACACTTCAGTTGCTCATTAGCTCTTTCCTTCATGGCACTGAGGCCGCTAAGTGTGAACCAGGCCTTAGCGTTCAGCTCAGACCTTTACCAGATGTCAGACCTGAATAAGTGGAACCTCTCTAATATTAGTTGAGTACTCCTGCTCTATACTATAGGTGGCACATTCACACTTGGTTGCTAATCACACTTGGTGGTACAGTATGAACATTCTATAACTCATTTATTTTATTTTTTTTTATTCAAATGCCTTTTAGGACAAAATTCTATTCCACAGAGACTGCTGTTTGATCAGTTCTGGGCCTTTGCAAAATGTGGGTCATATGACTTTATGGACAACCAATTATAAATAGAAATAAGTACTACATTATGATACTATTGATACTGTTGTATTGACTAAGCATTTCACTGTAAGATAACTGATTGATTAAAATGTATGACATACTACATAATGTATTACTCCTCATTAGTATTACAAATATTGTTGATTGTAAGTCAGATTTTGGTTCTGCTAATGTGAAACTGTTGGTATAGTGTGTTCCTCTCTGCTTGAGATCTGCTGTAAGGCAATAAAGTAGTGGTTTTAATTGCAAAGATCCTAGAGTGCTGCCTGCTAATTTCTTATCCTCATATTACTGTGGACTTACTGTTTTGGGCAAGCATCGGATTGCTGCCGTGGAGAGAAGGTTTCCACTAGTCCCCAAGCCATATCTCATTGCACAGGAAGGTCAGAGGGGTGCATGCATTTTTCCTTATTTGCTGGTATTATGGACTGTGTCTAAACGCGATTGCACGCGGACCGGGTTGGAGACCATAAGCATGGAGTTTCCTAATGCTGAGGGAATGGAGACTACCCGAATAAATGCCCTTGATGCAGGTCGAGATGACATTAGCACTTTTTTCACAAGGTGTAACATGGAGGATGAATACACAGTGTTAAGTACCAAGGCCCTGGAGAATAGGATATTATCGTTGTCCGAAAAGGAGGTGAGATTATTTTGGATTATAAATACATTAAAATCCTATGTGGAAGTAAATCGCTCACCTCCGGACCTTCAGCTATACAAAGAACCTTCTCAATACCAAGAGGACAAGACCTCTGTTCAGAAGTGTCAACAAGCACACATCAAACATTCCCTAAATCTAAGAAGGTTAGTTCTGGATCGGTCAACGATGGACTATACAATGACACAGACTTACCTGGATAAAGCAAAGGGAAAGATGAAAACTAGACTTACAGAGTCACAATGGTCTAACTTATTGTAAAAAATTTAAACTAAACTGGTACCCATACAAAATGAAATAAAGGAAAGAAAGAGGGATAAATTTGTACGTGACAGAACCAACTTTGAACAAGAAAAGATTTTCACCTGGAAAAATCTGCAGCAAGCAATACAACGCCCGTTCAGACCTTGGAATCAGGAAAGACACAATAAAAGCCAGAAACAAAAACTGGATGACTGGACTACGGATTTGGGCTCTGATTCCAGCAACATGGAGGACTCAAAATCATTGAATGTGGAACGCTCAGTTGGACATGCAGCTGGGGGAGGTTCAGGTTCTTCCTCTCAGCTTGGCCCTTTAGGCTCAGGACACCTTGGGGGGCCATCAAAGAAAATCATTCCTAACCTGGGATATGAGGCAAACACTAGCAGGTCTCCAGGAGAATGTAGGAGCTCCTGCAAAGAATCCCTCGGAGTATACCGTTATCTGATGCCTATATATTATTACTCTGAAAAGGGTTAAATTATTGTCTATCCAATAAGTTTGATGTAAGATTTCAAATAGATTTAGCAAAATCTCTACGAAGGTTAAACCTATATAAAATGTTTAAGGACAAAAGTCCTGCTGTTGAGATGGAGGTTACCCAGGGAGAAATCCCAGCAAAAATAGGCCCCTTAGGCTTTATGACTCAAACATCAATGTAAGTGATCAAAATGTGGTGTCAGATTAAATGCAGTTCCTCATGGAGGATGATCCTCCTTACCAACCTGAAAAGGAAGATACCCCTGAATGTACTGGTGATGTTAAATACCGTTTTTTTTCCCCTTTGTCACCGGGCTCCAGTTTAGAAATCTTCCAAACTAGCGTTTTAAGTGATGTTAAGAGCTTAATCTACCCTATATCGAGGGAAAACTTGACATGACATGAGGAAAAGAAAGCACTTAAATGGTTAAAAAACAATGATGAAATTATTCTGAAGCTCACTGACAAAGTGGGAAATATAGTTATGTTAGATACCAAGAATATACATTTTCTAGGATTACAGAGCATACACCAAATGTATAGCGGATTGGATAGACATACTAGGCTGCTACAAGCAGAAGCAACCTGGATTTTATGTCCAAATGCAACTGGTATCTTAGGTCTAAATGACCGCAATGATCTGTCCTCATTTTTGTAAAATTGTTTATTTATGTTTTTTGTATATTCATGTGTTCCTATTACAGGAAAATGTGAAAAAAAATAGTGTTATATGGATCTTATATGTATTTTTCACTCAATTGTTATGTATACACACGTGGGTTTAATTAAGTGTTGGAGACAATTGGTGCTCAGTGGCTTAAATCGTTAATTTCTAACGATAATTTGTTTTCCCTTAGTCCTAACAGTAGCACAGATGGGGTATTCCACCCCCCGCGAACTGGTTAGGACAGATGGAAGTTTTATTGAACCTAATTAAATAATCAGTGAAAACACACCCACAACACCCTGTATAAGTAAGAGGGTCATCCTCTGCCCCATTGTGTAGTAACAAGAAGAACTAAAGGCAAACAATAGAAGAAAATAACTTAACTAGGGAGGGAAAGTTGTGCTACTGTTGGACTAAGGGAAAACAAATTATCGTTAGAAATTAACGATTCCCTTACGTCCTAACCAGTAGCACAGATGGGGAAATGGCAAGCAGAAACCCTATGAGGGAGGGCTCTCATGCCTGACGGCAGATAATACTGTCCGTCCAAATGAGGAGAAATCGGCCAATCTACTGTCAAGTCTGTAGTGGGTGATAAATGTGGAGAGTGAACTCCAGGAAGCAGCTTTGCATATATGTTCCAAGGGAACAAGACTCCTTTCCGCAAAGGAGTTAGATACAGACCTGGTGGAATGAGCTTTTATAAACTCAGGAGGCTCCTTACCTTGGGATACCATGGCAATACGAATGGCATCTTTTACCCATCTACTGATGGAGGGCTTTGAAGCTTTAAGACCTCTCTTGGGTCCTGAAAAGAGAATTAGCAGATTTTCATCCTTCCGAAACTCCAAAGATCTTCTTATATAGATCTGGAGACATCTCGAGATATCTAGGCAATGAAGAGCACTATCTTCATTGGAGGATGGAGGAGGAGAAAATACTGGCAGGGATATAACTTGATTAATATTTTGGAATGATGGAACTTTAGGTATAAAGGATGGCATAAATCTGAGTAACACTCGATCTGGCAAAAATTTTGTATATGGTTCAAGTGCCGAGAGCGCTTGAAGTTCCCCAATCCTTTTGGCTGAAGTGATTGCCAGTAAAAAAGTTATTTTAATGGTAACAAATTTCATGTCCACCTCCTCCAAGGGCTCAAAGGGGGGAGATGCTAACCCCTTGAGCACCATCGATAAGTCCCATGCTGGGACAGGTTGTACAATTGTAGGTTTTAACCTTGAGGATCCCCTCAAGAATGTTTTGACTAGTGGGTCTTGAGACAATGGTTTATTGAGAAAGGCAGAGAAGGCTGATACCTGAACTCTGAGTGTGGAAGGAGATAGATTCTTGTCTAATCCCTCCTGGAGAAAGTTGAGGATTGTGGCAACAGCTGGATTCTGTCCAGGTAGTTGTTTCTTGGAGCACCAAGACTGAAAAGTTGTCCAAATTCTTTTATAGGCTCTGTTAGTGGACTCCGCTCTGGAATGCGAGAGGGTATTCAAGACCGCACTAGAAAGTCCTTCTAGATGTGGAAGGGACTGGTCAACCTCCAGGCTGTCAGGTTGAACATTTGAAGATCTGAGCAGCTGTGAGTGTCCCCCGACACTAGTGCTTGCTCTGGGGGAAGCCTCCAGAATTGTCCCCGACTCATTTGCAAGAGTTGGGTAAACCAAGCTCTCTTGGGCCAAAATGGAATTATGGCTATGACAGAGGCTTGGTCCTGCCTGATTTTCATCAATACCCTTGGGATCAAGGAAATTGGAGGGAAGATGTAGGCCAGCCTGAACCTCCATGGGATTGAGAGAGCATCGATTGCTACTGGGTTGTCTTCCCTGTACAGGGAACAAAATCTCACCACTTTGGTGTTGAACCTTGTTGCCATAAGATCTATTTCTGGCACACCCCACCTGAGTGTTATTTGTTTGAACATCTCTGGATGGAGAGACCATTCTCCAGTTGAAAGTCCTCTGCTCAGGCGGTCGGCGATCACATTGAGAGATCCCCGAATGTGAACTGCCGACAGATGGGTTAGGTTCCTCTCTGCCCAATCCAAGATCAGACCCACCTCTCTGAGGAGGCTTTGTGATCGAGTGCCTCCCTGCTTGTTGATGTACAATACAGCCGTCATGCTGTCGGATTGGATCTTTACTGCTTTCCCTTGAAGAAGAGAAGCAAAGTGGAGGAGAGCTAATCTGATGGCTCGAATCTCGAGGAGATTGGAGGTTAACCCTCTCTCCTGTGGAGACCAAGATCCCCGCACTAACAGATCCAAGAGATGCGCTCCCCAACCTACAAGGGACGCGTCGGTAGTAAGTATGATCCAAGAGGGTTGGATCATTGACTTGCCGTCCTCGAGGTGAGACCACCATCTGAGAGAGGACCGGACTCGATAAGACAGGGAGTGGCACTTGTTTAGGCCCGAGGGCCTGAGATTCCAAGTGGCGAGCACCTCTGATTGAAGAGGGCGTAGATGCCAAAGAGCCCAAGGAACCGCATCCACGGTAGCGGACATAAGTCCCAACATCCGCATGAGAGTGCGAATGGAAACTCTCCGGGGTACAGAGAGAAAAAGGGCCGATTCTTGAACCCGAGATTTCCTCTCGGGAGAGAGGTAAAGTGTCATGGAGATTGAGTCGACTATGAAGCCGAGGAACCTCACTGAGGTCGTTGGGAGGAAATTGGATTTGGCCCAATTGACTATCCACCCTAACTGGTGAAGGAAGGATACTGCTAGTTGGAGATGTTGGGACAGGATCGCAGAAGAAGGAGCTCTGAGGAGCCAATCGTCTAGGTAGGGAACGATGCTGAGCCCCTGGAGCCTTAGAGCAGCAACTACCGCTAACACCACTTTGGTAAATGTGTGTGGGGCCGAAGAAATTCCAAACGGGAGGGCTACAAACTGGAGGTGTTTTAGAACTCCCCCTACCTGAACTGCGATCCTTAGATACTTTCTGGATACCGGATGAATAGGAATATGAAGGTAAGCATCCTTTAGATCCAGAGTAGCCAGGTAATCCCCTGGCGAGATGAGGTTGACCACAGATTGAATAGTTTCCATACGAAAGCGTTTGTGCTTTACATACTGATTGAGATATCTCAGATCTATAATCATCCGCCAGTCTCCTGTTACCTTGGGAACTAGGAAGACTGGAGAATAAATTCCTGACCCCCGCTCTGCAAGAGGAACTTCCTCTAAGGCATTCTTCTGGATGTATTCCAGAATGTAGGTTTCTAGCGCCCCCTGTTTGATTGGTGAAAGAACTCTTGTCTCCACATAATTGGATGGGGGAATTGATTCGAGGTCTATCGAATAACCATCCGAGATTAATCTCAGGACCCAGGGGTCCTAAATGTGGAGGGACCAGGCGCTTGAAAAGTGGTGAAGACGACCACCAACTGGAATCTGGGGGGCAGGATGGGAAACTGGAAAGGTCACCTCGGCAAGGAACCCAGAGCTTCGTAGAAGCCCGCAGTCAGAGCTTTCTGTTGTCTTTGGGGCCACGGGAGCGTTTTCCGCCCCGGCGTTGATTACCCCAGTCTCTCTGAGGCTTAGGCTGGGGGGCTGATCCGCCCCCAGAACGCCGCCCTCGACCACGAAAGGAGGAATAAGGAAGGGACTTGCCTTTCTTGTCAGAAAGTCCCTCCATAATGCGGTCCAGCTCAGCTCCGAAAAGAATGCCGGGTTCGTAAGGCATAGCACATAAGGTGTTCTTGGAAGAGTTGTCAACCTTCCAAGGTTTTAACCACAGAGGACGTCGTCCAGCGGAAGCCAGGGCCATAGACTTGGAGGCCAATTTAAGATGCTGGGTGGAAGCATCGCACAAAAATTCAACGGCCAGATTGGTCGTCTTGAAGGATGAAAGAATTTCATCCCTAGGAACCCCCTGGTCCAAATCCGACTGGATGTTAGAAAGGCGGGTCTTTAAAAAGTTTGCTACCTCTGAGCAAGCTATCGCCACTGATGCAGACGCAGAAGCAGTGGAGTAGGAGCGCCTCATGGCACAGTCAGCCTTCCGATCCATTGGATCCTGCAAGGAAAACCCATCCTCAGCAGGGACCACTGTCCTCTTGGACAGTTTGGCAACTGCCATGTCAACCTTAGGGACAGGGCCCCAGGAGGAAAGCTGAGATTCCTGTATAGGAAACATGGTCTTAAATCTTTTAGTTAAGACCGGACCCTTTTCTGGTTTTTTCCATTCCGTTCTAAGCACTGACAGAAGGGTATCATCCGCTTTAAAGACCCTAGGTCCCTTAGAGGCGGAGGTAGAGGCTTCCCCGGGATCAACATCCTGGTCCCCCGACCGGATGGATCTCAGAAGATGCTGGGTCTTTTCCAGCGGAAAGAAATAGGATGCAGCGACCTCCTCATCCGAAGAGGAGGACTTGGAATCTTCTCTCTCCTGATCCACAGACGTCTCCATTCTGGGAGGTGAAGAAGGTCTGGCGCGTTTCTGAGAGACAACGTGTTTCAGCTCCTCAATAGAGGCTTGCATGGCCGACATGTTAGAGGAGACCCACACATACATATCTTGGACTGTAGGCTCAGTCTGGTGGGAAGGTAGAGACTTAGCCCTACAAGGAGGGCACCTGGAAAATTCATAATTATCCTCAAGGGGAGTATTGCAGTCATGGCAAGAGAGGTGCTTGGGCTTGGGGGATCTTTTTGCCAAGCCTTCACGATCCCCTGAGCCCTCGGTCGACATATCTAGATAAATATGAGAGGGGGATTAGATAATGTAGTGGCAAGAAAAAAATTGCGGCTAGCTAAAATATAATTTAAAATACCCAAAGTTCTCAGCAAGAGACCAGGTAAGAGATAGAGATAGGAAAACAGTAGTATCCGCAAGGATGCACTACTAGACTCAAAAAGACAGGACTGTGGAAGTAAAAACAGCTCTGCACTCTAGGAGGCTGAATGACAGCCTAGGGGGAGTTTAAATATCCCCCTGGCTGGCGCCAAAACAAGACTCCGCCCACAAGGCGGAGTTACAGAGAGATAAAGAAATCTTGTCTTAAAAAACAGGAAAAAAAAGAACCCTAAGTTAGAGGGTTATAGAAGGAGGCTCCTCGCTCGGTTTCGCCGCATTATTAGCAAAAACGGCGCCAAAAAACCGAGCCGGGAAGCGAAGAGAGAAACAGGAAGTGACGTCAGACGCCGCTGACGCACTTCCGGCCGGGGCCGCGATTGGAGTCGCGGCTCCGTGGCTTATAGAAGCAGATGGGCGCAACCATGCCCAAATTTGCAAGTAAGAAAACCCCCCCCTCCTACTCATATAACAGGAGTAAGGGGGTCACCATCTGTCCCACTGTCTGGGAGGACAGAAAAAAACACAATGGGGCAGAGGATGACCCTCTTACTTATACAGGGTGTTGTGGGTGTGTTTTCACTGATTGTTTAATTAGGTTCAATAAAACTTCCATCTGTCCTAACCAGTTCGCGTGGGGTGGAATACCCCATCTGTGCTACTGGTTAGGACGTAAGGGAATAGGGTGTTCCCCTTGACCCACACTACCTTTTGAAAGCGTTCTTGCTAACTTGAAACTGTTGGTATAGTGTGTTCCTCTCTGCTTGAGATCTGCTGTAAGGCAACAAAGAAGCGGTTTTAATTGCAAAGATCCTAGAGTGCTGTTTCAAGATTCCAATAAGAGGAGTTAATGAGGATTGCGGATAGGGGATACCATGTTATGTACCCAAGTTTCCCTTTAAAAAGGTTGTTTGGTGATGCCCCCTATACTTCCGTTTTACATAATAATGCCCCCTGTCACATGCCCCTTTACATAGAATGCCCCCTTTCCTGTGCCCCAAAATTGTATTACTTCCCCTCTGTCCCACCCAAATGGTCATAGTGCCCCAAAAATCATAAAACATAAAAGCATTTGCAGAGGCAGTGAAGGGTTGCTGGGGGTTACACCATTGCGGGATAACTTCCAGCTTGGTAGTGTCACACCACTTGGCGGTGACACCCGGTGTAGTCTGTACTCCCCACATATCCCTAGCAATGCCACTGCTCCAGCCATGGTCCCACTTAAAGTGTACCTGTCATTAAGAAAAACTTTTGATGTAATGTAGATAATACTAATATATGTATATTTGTAATATACATTGATTGAAAAATTGGTAAATTTTTGGATGAAAAAAGGCTGTCCCATGCAGCTATTCCCTGTGTTTCTCAATGATGAGTCCAAATACAGGAAGTGTGTGTGGACAAGCAGGGCTCTGTGCAGGTTCCTGGCTTGTCAATCATCCTTGTGTGAGCCAGAAGGGTGTCACTGTGCCTCACTGCAGAGAGCCCTGCTTGTTCTCAGTGCACAGAGCCCTGTTTGTCCTCAGTGTACAGAGCCCTGCTTGTCCTCAGTGTATAGAGCCCTGCTTGTCCTCAGTGTACAGAGCCCTGCTTGTCCTCAGTGTACAGAGCCCTGCTTGTCTTCAGTGTAAAGAGCCCTGCTTGTCCTCAGTGTAAGGATCCCTGCTTGTCATCACTGTACAGAGCCCTGCTTGTCCTCAGTGTACAGAGCCCTGCTTGTGCTCAGTGTACAGAGCCCTGCTTTTCCTCAGTGCACTGAGCCCTGCTTGTCCTCAGTGTACAGAGCCCTGCTTATCCTCAGTGCACAGAGCCCTGCTTGTCCTCAGTGTACAGAGCCCTGCTTTTCCTCAGGGCACTGAGCCCTGCTTGTCCTCAGTGTAAAGAGCCCTGCTTGTCCTCAGTGTACAGAGCCCTGCTTGTCCTCAGTGCACACAGCCCTGCTTGTTCACCCTTGTTCAGTCCTGTATTTGGACTCCTCACACAGAGACACACAGACAATAGTTGTAGAGTCAAAATTATGCAACATTTTTAACTAATGCATATTACCACCATATGTGTTATGATATTATCTACATTATATAAAAAATGTTTGTTAACAACAGGTACACTTTAATAGAATAATTATTACAAGAAACATTATCTGCCTATCCTGAGGGATAGTTCATTGGTGTATTAGTACTAGCCTGTGCAGTTATACTTTTCCTCTTAACCCTTGTATTTACTAGTTAACTAGTTTTCTTTATACCACACACAGACCTTAACAGCATAATTCCCATTGATATCTGTAGCCATTGGTCTTTTATAACATGTATATTCTTCTCATAGCCTCTCGATCCATTGTATAAATACAGCTGGAAATTATATTGTTCCATAAAATGCACTACATTCTTAACTTGTCATAAGAACATGTTCAAGCAATCATAGATGTTTAATACTTATCAGATGATATTCTGACTTTTTAGCTACTATTGGCAGGCCATAGCTTTTACTTCAACTGCCTAAATTGGATACTTCTCATCTCTGTTGGCAAAAAAATATGTATGTTTGGACAGGCATGCCCTTTGGTGTCCCACCCCTTGAGCCTTTGTTTGTGTGGCTCCTCATGTTTGCAGTAATAATGTGTTCTATACATATTTTGCTGCCTATAGCGACCCGATTACGCATGGCTGAAAGGGCGATTAGTGTGACATCTGGATACATTCTGACACATCTTGCCATTCTACAACCAGATTAATCTTTGTTCATGTATTTGTTCATGTGCCTTCATGTCTGACTGTGTTCAAATCTTTATGTACTTGTGTGCTGTTTTATTTGACTTAGTCATGTTTTCTTTTTAAACTGACATTTTTATATCACAGCTTAAGGAATGGAATACTTATAAAAAACATTTCATATAAACATCATGGAGAGATTCAACAAAACCTGTGCAGAGGAAAAGTTGATCAGTTGCCCATAGCAACCAATCAGATTACACCTTTAATTTTTCAGAGGCCTGTTTAAAAAATGAAAAGCAATCTGATCAGCACCACCTACTGGATCTGCATTCTACTACTGAGTATTTAATGCACAATAGACTGTGCTATATCTATTGCTATTACAATCAAGCCTCTAAACTATTGCACCAACCTCATCTCTGCCTTTGTCTCTGGTGATTGACACCAGGGCTGTCTGACCTGCTCTGTCAGCCTTTTCCCTTTTCGAGACCTTTTTTGGCGCAGAGTTCTTGAATCAGTTAGCAACAAAAATCAACAAAGCAACAAAACATCTGTATCCAAGGGTGGGATAAAGGATGATAACCTAGAGATTAATTAACCTGGCCATTAATCAAACTCAGCAAGTGCCAGGGCGTACCAAGTGCAGGGATATAACAAGGTCCACAACAATAAAAAAACACTGTACGGAGGTCAGGGAAACAAATCAGGACACAATGGACCTGATTTATCAATCTGTCTGAGGCAGAAATTGGTGTGATTTTCTTAAGCATCCAATCACAGATGATGTTTTATATCTTTAGGAGCTCTAGTAAAATGAAAGCTGAGACGTGATTGTTTTCTTGGGAAAATCACTCCAGTTTCTGTCTCAGACAGATTGATAAGTCTGGGCCAATGTGTATACAGGCAAAACAAGGTACAAAACACAGGTAATAAACAGAGAAACAGAGAAAGTATAGTCAACAAGCCAAGTTCAAACCGAGATGGTAGCAAAGGTACCAGATCACTAAGCATTAAATAAATATGTAATAAGCTGAGGTCAAAATACACAGAATTGAATAACCTAGGAGCAGTATAAGAGCTAAACCAGAGATAGTCAAATACCAGCAAGGACTGAACAGATTAGCTGGGTATTTATATGCACCTAGGAAGGGCATTTGAAGGTGAACCTGATGTGATTGGCCCAGGTGTCATCACAGCTAGTTTTGAGCGTGAATATTTGAAATGCAAATTTATACTGCAAATATCAGCACTTCGAAATGTTGCAAATATTTAGAATATAGAGCTATATATTCATAATGACAAATAATTGTTTTTTTCTTCTTCACAGTACATATCACAACAATGATGTAAGCTGTGTAAAAAAAAAAGTGATAGTGTTAGATAGAGTAGGTTAGTTTAGCAGATAGGTTCTAGTGAAGGGTAAAGTGTTTGTTGAAAGATATAACCGCACATGGGCACTATACGAATTTCATCAAAAAAGTGAACATAACCAATATGTGAATTTCACGGACATAGGATGAATATTCATCCATTTCGCAAATTCGAATATGGCCCCGCCACTCATCACTAATCACAGCTACGCTTAATGCTTCAGCCAAAAACAGAAAAACAACCCTTCTACCAGAAACAAGTCATGTCATGACAGTAACACAGCAGGTCCGTACCCATTAAGGCATTACAGTAAATCAAAGAGATTTCAATTAACTTAATTTTACACTGACTATTTGTCATGGTAATAACTCATTTATGAATTACGGTCATAAAATATTAATTATGAAACATTAAGAATTATGAAAATTATGAAAAATTATCACAATTATAATCTGGTGAGTTGTGAATCTGTGGTCAGCCAGAAAAGAACTCGAGAAAGAAATACAACTTCCTCTGTAGTATACAACAACCGATAAGTACTGAAAGGGTTAAGATTTTTACATAGAAGTCATTTACAAATCTGTTTAACTTTCTGGCACCAGTTGATTTTTAAAGAATTTGTTTTCCACCAGAGAATCCCTTTACCGATAAGGATGTAATTTAGCAAAATACGATAATACACCAGTATTATAAAAAATATGCAGAGTTATTGGTTATAAGGTTATAAACATAAATGAGTAATAATACAATGATATAAGCAAATGAATATCAATAAGATTATGTTAATCAGCATTACAACTTATGTTAGTTGACTACATAAAAGTAGATGTGAGTAGTAAGCAACTATGTTACAATATAACAAGAGTTACTAGGTTAGGATATTATATACAGAAATCACTCTGTCCAGAGGAAACCTCATGATATCAAGACAGGCAATATCTAATCATAGGCATATCAATATGGAATGCTAAATACACCCCACCCCTTTCTAACCAACTACACATCACATGATTCCAAGAATGGACAATTCCATCTAGGGATATACACTTGGAAGATAACTGATATCCTTTTGTACATTCTGGATGTTTTTAATACACTTGGTAAAACTATTAAGACAAATAGCAGAGATATATGATCTTTGCTCTCTATTTTTTTTTAAGGGAATAACTTGAAGCAAGTTTCCTGTGTTAATTTTACTTAAACCACTTAGCTTAGTGAAGGATATTTCTATCAATATATATAAGCAATAATGCTTTGTTATAGATTATTCTATAGGTATAATGCAGGTAGAATGAAGTCTCACAATATCCTAAGGTTACGGCCTCAATAGAGAGGTAATAATTAATCATTCTACTTACCAATCTAAATGGTATAATTTAATCCACATTATCCAAATTAGTGTTAATCAAATGGAATACAATTTTTGTGTCTCTTAGTTCTCGAGTTCATGTAAGAATCTCACTTCTGCTCCAATGAAAACTGTATGGTCCATGATCGCATTGTCATGGATAGCCATTATTCTGAACCAAGGGATCAGTCCAGCTTGCTGGGATCTACTCAGATCTCACCATGGCTGTCCTTTTTTGTTGGACCTTTTTCAGAGGCAGGACTCAGAGAGATAGACGATCTCTCAAACTGGAGGACGCTTTCCTTTGTTCTCTGTGTGTCTGGTGAGAGAGTCCCTATGTGTCCGACATCTGGTTTAACAGACTTTTTTAATTAGTTAGACACACCCCATGGAATTGCCTGGTTTGGACATGCACATACTGTATAGTAATGACTGTCATGTCACTATATTAACCATAATGCATCTATGCACATCACATCCTGTTGGTGTAATGTCAACTACTCAGACTCTAGGTGGCACTATTGCATAGATTATTAAAATCATTACCAGTAAAGGTTAATTATTTTAAAACGTAATCACAACTGTCAACATTAATCATATGTAAAGCTCTCTATCATGATAAACTTGAAAATTAGCAATAACACCCAACTCTTAATGTAGATTTCTTGGCGAGGTCTCAGAGTATTTAGACCATAACATTGATATGTTGACAGTTTGAAGGTAATACATAGATGTCTATTAGGACAAAGGCTTATTATCAAAGTCTATATTTAAGATGTTAGTTTCCTCCTTCCATCCTTAAGAATGCAAGGTTAATACTCTGAATAGGATAGACTTGGCTACAATGCATACATAGCTATATGCAATGTGTCTGTCAAGGAATAGATATGTGTGATGTCCTTAACCAATTCTTAATTGGATATGTGAAAACACCATATGTCCTTTTGATTACCTTATAATTAAAGAACTAAGGTTCATTAATAGACAAACATTTTTTTTTGTTTCACAGTTTCTACATCTCAACCCCCTTAACTTGGATGAATCTTCAGAGCTAATATGAAGAAACTCTTCTGTCTTATCCCAAGACAATGACTTCATAACTAAGGAGACAAGAAGTATTCTTCTCAGACTGGCACATTTGTAGAGAATAGACTCTAGAATAAACAGTGGCGTTTTCATGAACTCACTTAGGCCCACTTACAATATATACTAAATGGCGGACACATACAAAATGGCCGACGTCCTACTTAGTAACATAGTAATTCATTTTGGGCCTACAATAAGCACAACGCTATTTCTGCTACATGTAATAATAGTAAAATAACTGAATGCAGTATAAAGAGATGATCATTTAATATTTCTAAGCAAGACAGTGTCAAAACATTAATATAGATGTGATAATCAAGAAAAACAACAGTTGTGAATTATTTGCAGATTAATTACAGAATGTGTTGTTATAATAAAGCTCAATAAAATAATGTAAAACCATTTAACAGCATTAGAGAACTGGAAATTCACATGTGTATATTATCTAAATGAGCTTTTTCTTTCTAAACATTTAAGCACTTAATTGTACTGAGGCTACTTGCCTATTGTGCCAGTATTATTATAATTAATGAGAGAGGAATATTGTGCTTTAAAGCATAATGCTTTTAAGAGATATTGAGTGCTGCATAATGGTACTTCAGCTACCCACACAGTACCTTGCTTCAGACAGTAAATAACAGTTTGTTTTGGTGAGCTGCTGAGCGATACCAACAATTATTGAAAAAGTCCTTTCTGTGGGCTACATTCTCTCTCAGATTTAAAAGCACTCCGAGTTACCAGAGACTTCAGGTCACTTAGAAATATATATGGTGCATACATCTTCAAATATTTGAAAGAAAATCAGAAGCATTTATCAGCGATGAAAAGGAAAACATTACGAGTGAAATACAACACACTAAATGCTTTGAAATCTTGTCTTTTTGTGACAAAAAAAAAATCGAAGCAATTTTCTTGGGATGCCATGATATGTACTGTACACATAGTTATTCTGTATTATACATAACTGTGGTAGAGGTTAACAAGTAACGATGCCCCCTTTCCTCCTTTTTGTTTTTGTTCACATGCCCCTCAGTCATGTTTCCATCTACAAATAATATGTACATTTAGATATCCTTTTATTTAGCTATAGGGGCTGCAGACCATGAGGTGTAACCTAAATTAGAAGTGTAAAAATAGGACAAAAATAATGTTTACTGTACATTTCTTTAATGGAAATATCTCCAAATGATCGAAAGTTAGGCTGGAACATACATACACACATACATTGAGATCAAGATTGACATCTTCATACATACATTGAGATAGACAGACAGACAGATAGATAGATAGATAGATAGATAGATAGATAGATAGATAGAAAGATAGATATAGGAAGTAGAAACAGTGGCACTCCAAGTAGGTGAAGAAAGTGATGTCTTTATTCATTCCAATGAGCGACATTTCGGCCAGCTCACCCTGCCATTATCAAGCAACAAAATGGTGGATAGGGAGGGTATTTAACCCCTTAAGGACTCATTTTGGCCTTAAGGACTCAGACAATTTAATTTTTACGTTTTCATTTTTTCCTCCTCGCCTTCTAAAAATCATAACTCTTATATTTTCATCCACAGACTAGTATGGGGGCTTGTTTTTTGCACCAGCAGTTATCCTTTGTAATGACATAACTCATTATATCATAAAATGTATGGCGCAACCAAAAAACACTATTTTTGTGGGGAAATTAAAAAGAAAAACGCAATTTTGCTAATTTTGGAAGATTTCGTTTTCACGCCGTACAATTTACGGTAAAAATGACATGTGTTCTTTATTCTGAGGGTCAATACAATTAAAATGATACCCATTATTACATACTATTCTATTATTGTTGTGCTTAAAAAAAATCACAAACTTTTTAACCAAATTAGTACGTTTATAGTCCCTTTAATTGATGACCTCTAACTTTTTTATTTTTCCGTATAAGCGGCGGTATGAGGGCTCATTTTTTGCGCCATGATCTGTACTTTTTTTGATACCACATTTGCATATAAAAAACTTTTAATACATTTTTTATAATATTTTTTTAATAAAATGTATAAAAAAAGTAGCAATTTTGTATTTTTATTTTACGTTCATGCTGTTCGCCGTACGGGATCATTAACATTTTATTTTAATAGTTCGGACATTTACGCATGCGGCGATACCAAATATGTCTATTAAATTTATTTTTTACGCTTTTTGGGGGTAAAATAGGGAAAAACTGACGTTTTACTTTTTTATTGGGGGAGGGGATTTTTCACTTTTTTTTACTTTTACTTTTAAATTTTTTAAAATTTTTTTTACACTTGAATAGTCCCCATAGGTGAATATTCATAGCAATACCATGATTGCTAATACTGATCTCTTCTATGTATAGGACATAGAACAGATCAGTGTTATCGGTCATCTTCTTCTCTGGTCTGCTCGATCTCAGACCAGAGCAGGAGACGCCGGGAGCTGGAGGGAGGAAGGTGAGGGGACCTCCGTGTGGCGTTCTGAATGATCGGATCCCCGCAGCAGCGGGCGATCCGATCATTCATTCAAATCGCGTACTGCCGCTGATGCCGGGATCTGTATTGATCCCGGCACCTGAGGAGTTAATGGCGGACGCCCGCGCGATCGTGGGCATCTGCCATTGCCGGCGGGTCCCTGGTTGCGATCAGCAGCCGGGATCAGCCGCGCATGACACGGGCATCGTTCTGATGCCCGCGGTTATGCAGAGGACGTAAATGTATGTCCTGGTGCATTAAGTACCACCGCACCAGGACGTACATTTATGTCCTGCGTCCTTAAGGGGTTAAAGGTCACGCAGGACCACCCACAAATTAACATGATTGACATGTAAACAAAGCATGAGGCATTTAATGAAAGCGGCGATCATGGTGATTTCCAAATAATGCAGTGAACACAAACATCAAGTGCAGCAGTGTGCTGCGCATTACATGTGCATTTGTAAAAAGTACAGTGTATATGGTGTATATACAAAAGAAAAGTGAAAAGGTTCATATACATCAGTGGGCGAAGGCCTCCGTCACTCACCCGGCAGCCGGCACAGATAGGAGGAGAGGAAGGAGGGCGTTTCCGGCACGCAGAGAGGCTCAGTCCAGCGTGCGGAAGTGACATGTGAAAACAACACCGCGTGGCTAGTCACGCGCACTGTTATCTAGAGATGGACCTCATCCTATTCAGAGCATGTGTACGCTCGTTCGGGGAACAACTTGCGCCATCTTGCATGAGGGAAACAGGTCTCCGGTGTGTCACAGCGATCTCCTGGTAAGTGAATTGGCACAGGGGCAATCACAGCACATCTGAGGTGCCTAACGAGGTTGTCCCAGGGCAGCCACCATAGGCAGCCGTACTGGGATACCAATGTGCCACCTGTCACTGGAGAGGTGTCATCACCTGGCTTGGAGTCTTGTCTGCATGTATGGAGCGATTGGAGGACGGTCTCAGGTTTACGTGCTGTAGGTGTATTGAAAGGATGAGCATCAAGAGGAATGTGCCAGGTCTGCCAGATGAAATATCGCAGGGTGAGTGAAGGGCCACATACTCCACTTCTGCAGACAAAAGAGAGAGAAACATACAATTAAAGAGTTATAATACATATGTACAAATTATCACAGCCTACACGGAAGGGAGGGGGACAAGGAGGCAGGATGGCTATGCGTTGCATATGTCATGTGTGACTGTAAAGTCAACATTTAACCCTGAAGGTTTCAATGTATTTAGCTCATAGATCCACCAAAGCTCTTTGCGCTTGAGTTTGGCGATGCGATTGCCCCCACATTTAGGAAGGGGTATATGGTCAAGTATAGTGAATTTGAGATCCTTCTCTTGATGTTTTGGCTCCACAAAATGTTTGGGGATGGGCAGGTCTTGTTTGCCTTTTCTTATGGTGTACCTGTGTTGTGTGATTCTGGTTTTGACTTCAAGTGAGGTTTCCTCCACATAAAGGAGACGGCAGGGACATTGTAGAAAGTAGATGACAAAGGATGTGGTGCATGTCAGGTATTGTTTGATGGTATACTTTATGCCAGTGGTTGGATGTGTGAAGTTGTTGGCCTTTAGCATATAGGGACAGTTCACGCATGTTCACTGGTAGAGAAGAATCTGGGTGTACTTGTAGATCACAGACTACAGAATAGCATGCAATGTCAGGCTGCTGCTTCCAAAGCCAGCAGGATATTGTCATGTATCAAAAGAGGCATGGACTCAAGGGACAGGGACATAATACTCCACCTTTATAAAGCATTGGTACGACCTCACCTGGAATATGCTGTTCAGTTTTGGGCACCTGTCCATAAAAGGGACACTGCGGAGTTGGAAAGGGTGCAGAGACGCGTGACTAAACTAATATGGGGCATGGATCATCTTAGCTACGAGGAACGATTAAAGGAGTTACAATTGTTTAGTCTTGAGAAGAGACGTTTAAGGGGGGATATGATAAACGTATATAAGTATATTAATGGCCCATACAAAAAATATGGAGAAAAACTGTTCCAGGTTAAACCTCCCCAAAGGACGAGGGGGCACTCCCTCCGTCTGGAGAAGAAAAAGTTTAGTTTCAAGGGGCGACATGCCTTCTTTACCGTGAGGACTGTGAATTTATGGAACGGTCTACCTCAGGAACTGGTCACAGCAGGAACAATTAACAGCTTTAAAACAGGATTAGATACATTCCTGGAACAAAATAACATTAATGCTTATGAAGAAATATAAAATCCCATCCCTTCCCCAATATCGCGCCACACCCCTACCCCTTAATTCCCTGGTTGAACTTGATGGACATATGTCTTTTTTCGACCGTACTAACTATGTAACTATGTAACTATGTTCTGCATGGGAATGAACCTGTGTGAAGTGCTTCCTGGTAAGACCACGTCAGCTTTCACGAGTTTGTCTTTCAGATTGGGAGGATGTCTGTAGGCCATAATCGGTGGATTGAGAAATTCAGGGACGGTGTCGGTGCCATTGCTCAGGAGATGCCAGTGTCTTTTAGATGCCAGTGTCTGCAGAGTCTTCCCATTCAGAACATGCGTGAATTGTCCCTTTATGCCAAACTCAAGCGCAAAGAGCTTTGGTGGATCTATGAGCTCAATACATTGAAACCTTCAGGGTTAAATGTTGACTTTACAGTCACACATGACATATGCAACGCATAGCCATCCTGCCTCCTTGTCCCCCTCCCTTCCGTGAAGGCTGTGATAATTTGTACATATGTATTATAACTCTTTAATTGTATGTTTCTCTCTCTTTTTTCCGCAGAAGTGGAGTATGTGGCCCTTCACTCACCCTGCAATATTTCATCTGGCAGACCTGGCACCTTCCTCTTGATGCTCATCCTTTCAATACACCCATAGCACGTAAACCAGAGATCGTCCACCAATCGCTCCATACATTCAGACAAGACTCCAAGCCAAGTGATGACACCTCTCCAGTGACAGGTGGCACATTGGTATCCCGGTACGGCTGCCTACAGTGGCTGCCCTGGCACTCTGTGATTGCCACTGTGCCAATTCACCTACCAGGAGATCGCTGTGACACACCGGAGACCTGTTTGCCTCATGCAAGATGGCACAATTTGTTCCCCAAATGAGCGTACGCATTCACCGAATAGGACGCCACCCGTCTCTAGGTAACAGTGTGCGTGACAAGCCACGCGGTGTTGTTTTCACACATCACTTCCGCACGCTGGACTGAGCCTCGCTACGTGCCAGAAGCGCCCTCCTTCTTCTCCTACCTACGCCGGCTGCCGGGTGAGTGACGGAGGCCTCCGCCCACTGATGTATTTGAACTTTTTCACTTTTCTTTTGTATACACACCATATACAATGTACTTTTTACACATGCACATGTAATGCGCAGCACACTGCTGCACTTGATGTTTGTGTTCACTGCATTATTTGGAAATCACCATGATCGCCGCTTTCATTATATGCCTCATGCTTTATTTACATGTCAATCATGTTAATTTGTGTTTGGTCCTTTAAATACCCTCCCTATCCACCATTTTGTTGCTTGATAATGGCTGGGTGAGCTGGCCGAAACGTCGCTCGTTGGAGTGAATAAAGACACCACTTTCTTCACCTGCTTGGAGTGCCACTGTTTCTACTTCCTATATCTAGTTTGGATCTCTGACCCAGATCAACAACGGGAGGCACCCGTAAATATCTACACCCGGAGTGCTGCTTTCCTTTTCCACGTAGATAGATAGATGGATAGATATGGCTATGACATCATAATTAGTTAGAGATCAGATCTTAGTTCTGTAAATTCTTTACCTCCTAGACACATACATACAGGACATTTCCCACAATCTTACATTATCAGGTCCAGGACACTTAGTTCTGTAAGATCTGTATATCCTACGCATACATAAAGTGCTATCCTCTAATCTGACAGTGTCAGGTCTAGGATATCCTACACTAGAATCTCATTTTGTCACCATATACACCATTTTTCTGAATATAAGACTTCTTGCTAAAGAGTGCCTATGTCTTATAGTCAGACCAACCTGACAGCTTTTCCTAGTGATCAGGCAAAGTGCTGAATGAGCTCTGTGCCTGATCACTGCACAATCCTCTACCTTCTGCTTGACATCAAGCTGTGAGCAGCAACAATACTTAGGTAGGCTATAGAGTTTAGCGGTTAAAAGTGTGCCCAAAAAAAAGTCCCACACATTATTACATTGACACCATCAGCCTGAACGATTGATACAAAGCAGGATGGATCAAGTTTTAATGTTTTATAGAAAAAGATCTGACCCTGCCATCTGAATGTTGCAGCTGAATCATAGATGCATCAGACTTGGCAACATTCTTCCCATCTTCCATCGTCCAATTTTGGTGAGCATGTTTGAATTGTTGCCTTAGTTTCCTGCTCTTAGCTGACTGGAGTGGCACCCGGTGTGGTCTTCTGCTGCTGTAACCCATTTGCTTTAAGATTTGACGTGTTGTGCATTCAGAGATGATAGTCTGCGTACCTTGATTGTAACAAGTGGTTATGTGAGTTACCATTTCCTCTATATGATCTTTAACCTGATGAAACTCCATGGCGGAGTGAAACAGCTGTAGTTGTCTTGCCCGGTCTCCGGTGTCTGCTCCTGACCATGCTGCTGTTGTATCTGCACGTTTAAAAATAAAGTTCATCTTTTATCGAAGCCTGGTGAGTGACTCCCGCTACTCTTTGTCACATTTACATATTAGCAATATTAGAGACTAATAGACCCTTTAAATCTCTTCCTTGCTGCTTAGTGTAATAAAACACAATTGAGATCTTTCCTGTTTCAGTGCATCTTTGAAACTGAGGATATTATTTTCTTGAAAACTATTTAGAAAATGTTTAGCAGGTCTGATGTTATAATGACATTTATTATAAAGACAAGATCCACTGTGGCAGGGTTACAAATCAAGTGTAAAAATATGAGCAGCAGAATCAGTCTATGCTGCAGACATATGATCTAGATGCCACAGTCCCAATCTCCCAGATGTGCTGCTGGTAATAAATTTATCCATATGCAGGGAAACTGAGGTAAGGGGCTCCTGTGTAAGTACATCTATATCCCAAAGATGCAATCCAATCCGGATCTGAAAAAAAGGCCTTGAAGTCTTTATCATATTTCTTAAATATTATTCCTTAATTATTTGCAGGGTTGGGGGAGGATTTAATTGAAATATGCTAGTGTAATATGTGAATCATACTGGAATGAAAGGGTGCACTTGGTCTGATTCAGTGTTTAGGTAGGTGGTGCATATCCTGGTACCATTTTTTTTTGTCCATGTAACCTTGCAAAACAAAATGTGATTAGACCAGACCACCTTTTTTCATTGTGCCATGATCCAGGCCTGATACTCACATGCCCATTGTAGGTGCCTTGGGTTGTAAACAGGTGTAAACATGGGCACTTGACTAATCTGTGGCTATGAAGGTGTGTATGCAGCAATTTGCAGAAGCCACTATCCACTGCATTCTGAGAACCCACAAAATTGTCTCTTTTGATGATGCTTTTACCTAGACATCGAGCCGTTCAATTTTGGCAAAGTTACACATAGCCTAACACATGTTCTTTGTTCCTACTTCTAACTTGTAAACTTGAAGGAAATGACTGTTCACTAGTTGCCTTAAAGTGCATATCCATCTTTCAATAATCCTTGTTAAAGGGGTACTCTGGCCCTAGACATCTTATCCCCTATCCAAAGGACCCCCCACAATCTCTCCTGCAGCACCCACTTGTCATCAGACATGGAGCGATCTTTTTTCCGTGAGGCTGATGATAAGTGGGGGCTGCAAGAGAGATTGTGGGATCCCAGTGGATTGACCGCCACAATCAAACATCTTATCCCCTAGCCATTGGATGGAGGATAAGATGTCTTGGGCCGGAGTACCCCTTATAAGATGATCAAATGCAT
Source organism: Hyla sarda (assembly GCF_029499605.1). Classification (NCBI taxonomy): domain Eukaryota; kingdom Metazoa; phylum Chordata; class Amphibia; order Anura; family Hylidae; genus Hyla; species Hyla sarda. The sequence goes on along the minus strand of NC_079193.1, from coordinate 202,169,400 downwards.
TGACTTGGTTTTAACTGGTTTTAATGTTATGGTTTATCTATGACAATGTGTGTTTTCAATACATTTTTCTACTCTTAAAAGTGCTCAATATGGAACACCCCCCATAAACAGCATCAGATGGGTGCCCACCTATTAACAATGCCAATGGAATGTCCAATTAAATCAACAGGAGAGCCACCTTTACAAACAAATCCAACAGAGTGTTCCTCATAACTAACTGTAGGAGAATGTCCCCAAAAAGGGCACCCCCCATAAACAACACTAAAAAGGTATTGTCAAGAATCAACCCTAGTTATGGACTATCCGCCCATAAAATTAAACTCCAGGTGTCTTTTAAAAACAATATCAGGGGTGTCACCCCATAATGTATTTTGAGTGCTCCCATAAAGAACTAAAGCCATTTGTCTCCTATTATCAGCTGTCTGTTGTCTCCTTGATAAAACCTTGCTTTAGTGGTGAAACATGTAGGGGTTGACAGGCTACAATTTTAGCTGCAGTCTCCAGATCTCTATAAGGATCAATAGACAGCTGATAGGGGAGCGAGTGTGTGTGGCTTCAGCCACGGTAGAACCACAATCTGTGGTGCACCGCAGAACTGTGGCTCTATTATTAGTGTTTGTTAACATTTAACCACAAGTATATAATTAAACACTGTACATAATATCCACATTTATGCAATTGTGAGGAGAGTAAAAACAGTTGTGGTCTGGGCTCCTGTCAGGAATAATGAGTGACGCAAGAAACTACCTAAGATAAACCTACCCTTAACCAAGCAGCTTGATGTGTGCAATAACTGCCATATCAGAGCACACCTGAAAAATAGAGGGCATGCCCTATGATATGATATGATGATTTTATGGGAGGGAGGGTGGGTGTGAAGATCCTGTGGTGCATCTGAGAGGTGAGCCGCGGGTTCTTTAGACATAAGCCCCTCCCACAAACACAGGCTACTCTGTAGCCCTACACTTGTGGTCTGGGCTCCTGTTTGGAATAATGAGTGACGTAAACACCTACCTAAGATAAACCTCCCCTTAATCAAGCAGCTTGATGTGTGCCATAACTGCCGTGTCAGAGCACACCTGAAAAATAGAGGGCAAAACACCAAGATAATGAACAAAACACTTTTATTACAGCAGATCACATAACAAGAGACTTAAATGCATCAGCTATTTCTTTCTTAGGATTTGGGATGTAACGCATAAAGCAGGCTGACTTTCAGCGACCCATACTCTTAATGACGTGTGCCAGGACTCCATGCCTGGAGGCCAAAGAGGCTGCGCCCATTCTGAAGGAATGTCCGGACAGTACCGCTGAGTCACCACCTAGAGACTTCACCAGGACTCGTAGATATTTAATGAAAAGCTAGGTAGTTAAGGGTGAGCCATCAAACACAAGTAACAGTTCTTTATCAGGACGACTTGGACAACATATTTCACATTAACAGGTCTGCCATTGCCGACCGTCCTACCTGTTAGTGTTGCTCGCGAATATTCGCAATTCGAATATTATTCGCGAATATCGCATATTCGCGAATTCGCGAATTTCGCGAATATAGCGCTATATATTCGTAATTATGAATATTCGTTTTTATTTTTTATATTTTTATTTTTTTCTTCACAGTACACATCACAGTGATCACCCCTCTCTGCTTCCAGCTTGTGTGGTGTAAAGAAGGCTGTAATACTACTGTGTGAGACTGGCGTGCGAAAATTCGCATACACGAAAATTCGCATATGCAAATTTTCGCATATGCGAATTTACGCATATGCTAATTTTGTATATGCTAATATTCACATATGTTAATTTTCGTATACGCGAATATTCGCATATGCGAAAATAAATCGAGAATATAACTAATATGCGAATATTCGCGAATATATGACGAATATTCGTCCATATATTCGCGAATATTCGCGAATTCGAATATGGCCTATGCCGCTCAACACTACTACCTGTATTACACTGTTCTGAGCCAGGGTAGAAGACAAGAGTTCTAACAAACGAGATATGAATGTCCTACCCTGGGGGATAATTTGCATTGTGAAGTTGAGCATCCCGAGTACTGACTGCAACTCTACCTTGGTAATCTGAGGGACATTAATCATTTTATGTATAACTGTCCAAATTTTTACTAGTTTTTCATCAGGAAGTCCATTTCCATTTCCTCAGTGTCCAGAACGACTCCAAGAAAGGTGAACTGTTTAGCTGGGCCCTCAACCTTCTTTGAGGAAACGGTAACTGCTAGCTGAAAAAAAAAGGCGAATTTCCTTGGCAGGTTCGATGAGCAAAAATTCATCTAGAAGTGATTGCATGAAAACCTGTTTTCCCACATCCAATGGAGAGCTGAAGCAAATTTGTTGAACAACCAGGGGCTGCTTCTGGCTCCAAATGTTAGTTTCTTGGAAAAGTAGTAACTATCCCTCCATTTGACGCCGTGCCATCTCCCCAACTGAGGCATGATGGGGAGCAATTGGAAGACATCTGATATATCTGCCTTAGACAGCCAGGCTCCCCGACCCACGCTGAAAATTATGGTGACGGCGTCATCAATAGAAGTGTATTTCAAACCAAACTCGCCTGCTGGAATCAACAAATTAATGGTGGGTATGGAGGAAGAATGGGGAGCAGACAAGTCAAACACCAATCTTTTTTTTTATTATTAAACTTGCCAACTGCAAGACCAATAGGACTAACTCTCCAAGATTCATAATGTGACTGCCTGAATGGGCCTATCACAAAACCCTTATCAACCTCTGCTCTGATAAGAAGCTTCAGGATCGGCTTGGGCTTAAAGGAGGTTATTGCATTTGTGGGTAACATCGGGTAAGGTTACTATGCCTACATGAAAACCGTGCGTGAACCTGGAGACAAGAAATTGGACAAAGCCTGAATCAGGGTGATCAGCCAGAATCATCTCTAAGCAAGCCACATCTATAGCGGTTAGTCAGAACTTATGTTTTTTGTGGACAAGCAACTTTAGGATGGGCCCTGAAGTAAATGGCACAGACATGCAACAACCTGCATTGATTATAATTACAAGCCATATAGTTAAAGTTGTTGCAAATCGGCGACTTGCCTAAGTACTTTATGGGTCTTCCCAACCTATCCAAGAAGCCTGAGGTTTTATGAACTCTAAGCTGAGTTGAAGTTGAACTGCCAGGCTGACTACTATCAATCTCAGTGTTAGACTGCTGGACTGACATTTAGCACATACTGGCCCCTTCAAACCAGTGAAGTGAGTACAGAAGATCTCTGTATCAATCATAGCCCAATTGATGGACTAACCAAACTGGCATAATGCCACAGCTGCTTTGGCCGAGGACAGGTGATATTCATAAAATGTACTACCCCCATACTTATGCGAGAGTTCAGCAACCCTATATGAATAATGGCCCAACTTTTCCCTTCTCTCTGGTTTTGCAGTACAAATGATGTTGCGGTATATGCTGAATGCCATTATAAATTCAGACAAAGATAATTTTCTACTAAGGCAAACATCCTTTGACTTCAAAACCCCAGAGACGTCTCCACAAGCGATTGTTTTATTTTCCATCAAATCATGCGTGGCTATCAGGAGAGAAGAAAAATTTATGTCTTTCCCATCGAGAATATATTTTTTAATGTGGGCTTGTATAAAATGAGCTGGTGCTATCGTAGGAACTGATGGCTGAGTACCTTACGTGGAGGCGTAAGTCGGAGATGGAACTGGTATCACAGTGGGCGGAACCGTGTTCCTGTTCTCTATGGCCTCAACTCTAGACTGCATATCTGAGAGAGAAGATGATAGATTATTAACTAACGCATTTAATTGCTTGAGAAAGGTGTGTAAGGTGTGATTTGACACCTCATTGTTACTAGGCCCGACCGTTTTTTACGTCAACAGACGATATAACTCTGCTTTTCTAGCAGTGGCCGGGAAAGGGATTCCTCTCCTAACTAATTCTGTAGTCAGTTTGGGTATTGTCCGGCTTCTCAGGGATGGAATACTGGCATGATCCAACATCCTGGTGGTTTCCTCCAGGACTGGGGCCAAGTCTTCTATATTCAAACCATGAGACATTTCAGAAAAATATCCAAAAAGACACAGACCTCAGTTGTCTGCCTGAGCTTAGCAGTAAAGGGAGATATCAAAAGCTAAACTACACCAAAATTGACTCACCGCATATACTCACCTAACCCCCTAAAATAAAACAGCAAATACAGCAGACCGAGGACATATCAGCCTGAAGCAGAACGAATGAACCTGAAGCCGTGAGAGGTTCTGAAGTGACCATGTTAAACAAGTGCGATAGATATACCCGACCCAAGATTCACCTGCGTACCTCTTACCAGGTACGTGAATTCAACCGTAACTGATCGAGTGACTAGAACAGAGTCGCAACCCAATGGCATGATGGGTTCATGAGGCGACCAAGTTTTTAAACCAGGCGTGGCTTACCCGTATTTATGAAGACTGCTTGCACATGTCAGGACCTAGACAACAAATAAAATAAATAATTTCTACCAACAACCTACGAATCAAAGCACCAAAAAAGGAAAGGAGATATGCTCATAAATGTATAGGGTCCTGTGGTAAACACTCTAAATATGGAACCAAAAAGAAAAGAAACCACTTGAAAACGGACCATGTGTAAACTAAAATAAATTTTATTTAGAATAATATAAAGACATATAATAATTACATCCAGGAGTAAAGCCCCGTTGGGTGAAACGCGTTGGAGGTCTGGTGGGTAACTGGGGAGCGGAGGGAGTGTTACTGTTCTATGCCACTACTACATGTGGGGTTCTCTGTGATCCGTTTTGTGTGCGTTTTTAAACATATTGGTCCTATCTATTTATTTGGCACGCTGCTGGCACTTTAAATTGTTTAGCACACTTGGACACTATATATATTATTTTCACCTTCTTTTTATCTCCCCCTGCTCCCTGGTTCCCACTTCTGTTTGTCCACGCTGTGTGTGTAATTATTATATGTCTTTATATTATTCTAAATACAATTTATTTTAGTTTATACATGGTCCGTTTTCAAGTGGTTTCTTTTCTTTTTGGTTCCAACAACATACGAATGACCAACTCACAAAGGTTATCTATGCTAATCTTAACACGAACCTGCTGGATGCAAAAGAAAGGATACTGAAGAATCCGCTTAACAGAGAAACGAAAACTCCCTGAAAAGGATCCTGTAAAAAGTAAGATCCTGTAAAAAGTGAAAAAGGACGTACAGCTGAGCCAGAAGTGAATCTACAGGGTGGGCCATTTATATGGATACACCTTAATAAAATGGGAATGGTAGGTGATATTAACTTCTAAGAAACTTTTCAAGATGGGTGGTGACCATGGTGGCCATTTTGAAGTCAGCCATTTTGAATCCAATTTTAGTTTTTTCAATAGGAAGAGAGTCATGCGACACATCAAACTTATTGGGAATTTCACAAGAAAAACAATGATGTGCTTGGTTTTAACGTCATTTTATTATTTCATGAGTGATTTACAAGTTTCTGACCACTTATGAAATGTGTTCAATGTGCTGTTCATTGTGTTGGATTGTCAATGCAACCCTCTTCTCCCACTCTTCACACACTAATAGCAACACCGCAGGAGAAATGCTAGCACAGGCTTCCAGTATCCCTAGTTTCAGGTGCTGCACATCTCGTATCTTCACAGCATAGACAATTGCCTTCAGATGACCCCAAAGATAAAAGTCTAAGGGGGTCAGATCGGGGACCTTGGGGGCCATTCAACTGGCCCACGACGACCAATCCACTTTCCAGGAAACTGTTCATCTAGGAATGCTCGGACATGACACCCACAATGTGGTGGCACACCATCTTGCTGTAAAAATGTTTTTATATACATATTTGGTATCGCCGCATGCGTAAATATTCCAACAACTAAAATAAAATGTTAATGATACCATACAGTGAACGGCGTGAACGTAAAAAAAATAAAAAGTCCAAAATAGCTGCTTTTTTTTAATAACATTTTATTCCAAAAAAAATTAATAAAAAAAAAGTATTAAAAGTTTTATATAAGCAAATATGGTAACAATAAAAAGTACAGGTCTCGGAGCAAAAAATGAGCCCTCGTACTCCTGCTTATACGGAAAAATGAAAGCATTTTAGGTCTTCAAAATAGGGGGATTTTAAACGTACTAATTTGGTTAAAAAGTGCAACAGTAATAGAAAAGTATGTTATCATTTTAATCGTATTGACCCAAAGAATAAAGAACACATGTAATTTTACCGTAAATTGTACTGCGTGAAAACGAAACCTTCCAAAATAAGAAACAATTTTGTTTTCTTTTTAATTTCACCACACAAATAGTATTTTTTTGGTTGCACCATACATTTTATGGTAAAGTGAGTGATGGCATTACAGCGGACAACTGGTCAGACAAAAAACAAGCCCTCATACTAGTCTGTGGATGAAATATAAAAGAGTTATGATTTTTTGAAGGCGAGGAGGAAAAAACGAAAACATAAAAATAAAATTGTCTGAGTCCTTATGGCCCAAATGGGCTTAGTCCTTAAGGGGTTAAAGGGGGTACTCTGCTGGAAAACATTTTTTTTTTTTAAATCAACTGGTGCCAGAAAGTTAAAAGATTTGTAAAGGACTTCTATTTTTAAATCATAACCCTTCCAGTACTCATCAGCTGCTGAATGCTCCACAGGAAGTTCTTTTCTTTTTGAATTTCCTTTCTGTCTGACCACAGGGCTCTTTGCTGACACCTTTTATGTCAACTTTAGGTACTGCTCTGGACAGTTCCTGACAAAGACAGAAGTGTCAGCAGAGATCACTTGTGATCAGACAGAGAGGAAGTTCAAAAAGAAAATAACTTCCTCTGTAGTATACAGCAGCTGATAAGTCCTGGAAGGATTAAGATTTTTAAATAGAAGTCATTTACAAATCTATGCTTGCAACAAGAAACAGCGTTCGGCACCACCAGCCATACAGCCAAAAACCGCTCCTTAGCAGAAACAGGTGTGCACAAGCGTCACCTCCGGTGGGGTGCTCAGCCTTGACAGGATCATAAATCAGACGTATAGAAGAATGTGAAATGAGCGGCACTCACCACGTCCAGGTAGCGACAAACTTCTTTATTTCTTAAAGTGCAGTTAGGACATACAGGTGAGGGAGACAGGAACACCGGAAAATCCGGTAGACTGGTCACAGCCTTATCGTGCTTCCGCACTGCGTCAGACTTCGTCAGATTGTCTGATGAAGTGTGGAAGCACGATAAGGCTGTGACCAGTCTACCGGATTTTCCGGCGTTCCTGTCTCCCTGCACCTGTATGTCCTAACTGCACTTTAAGAAATAAAGAAATTTGTCGCTACCTGGACGTGGTGAGTGCCGCTCATTTCACATTCTTCTATACGTCTCATTTACAAATCTGTTTAACTTTCTGTTACCAGTTGATAAAAAAAATTTTTTCCAGCGTAGTACCCCTTTAATGTAAAATATAATAGAGTTGTGTTCATAGAGACAACTAAAACACTGGATTTTTGTTTATAGAAAGTTTTTTTGTTTGTTTGTTTGTTTTTTGTTGGAAAAAAGTAACATTGCTAGGTAACAGACAAGTAGGTAGAAGGCAAGAAGAAAAATAATTGAAATCATAAAATGTATGTAAAAATACAGAGGTGCAGAGTATCAAAGATATTGGGCCAAATTTACCAAAAAGCCTGAAATCCAACTGTCTGGCTTTTCCAACAGTAACCAATCATAGCTCAGCTTTCATTTTACCAGTGCTTGTTCAGATATAAAACATGTACTCTGATTGTTTGTTGTGGGAATAACCAGGTAGATTTGTACATCTGGGCCATTGTCTGTGATAATAATACAGCAGTGACTTAGAACTTTAAATAGTAATTAAAAATTTAAAAAAAATATTATAATTTAATCCATACAATACCACTATTGTTTTCTTTGAGGCTGATTTTGAGAATAGATAATAAAGAAAAATCTTCACTTCAGTTCTTTCACGCTCCTTGTAGACTCCTCAAAGAATTGTTTCAAACGCAAGAGTTGGTTCCTTTCATAGTTTGACCTATTCAAATGAGATCAATGGTGTGCACGTCTGCACGTCTGCACATCCACTTATCCTACAGTACCATGACAAATTGAATTTGCTCACAATATCTGAAATGCCGGCTACCATGTGAATCTTTCTGATGTTCTCTGTTTTATGACTATGTAAATTCTTCTACATTTCCATCGCGTTTCTCGCAGTCATAACATGAAATTAGGTGGCGTTCCTGGTTATAGGAAGGATTAGTAAGATGAACTGCGCAATATTGATGGAATACATGGTGACATAACTTCCACTACATTTAATACTGTCTTATTACTTGCCACAAATTAAGCTCTATGAAATATTACACTCCAGGTTCAGTATTTATAAAGTGTTTTTTCTTGATATCAAGTCTCTCTATTTGTATCTCAAAGGACCAAAGCACCTTATCTTTGAAAAGATGTGACAGACAAATTTATCTTTCAAATGAACCAAGACCTTAGGGTTTTGTTTTAAGATGAAAGAGATCTTGTTTAGAGACTAGTATAAAGACAGTCTCTTTGGGGAAGCAGATGCAAACCCTCAAAGGAGAAAATGTAGAGACAGGATGATGCGTTAACCGATTTTGAAAAACGCATTTATTAAGCCTGATGTTAGTTATGAAGAGATATACACTCACGAGCCACTTTATTGGGTACACCTGTTGAGTTGCTTGCTAAAAGTAATAGTTAATCAGTCAATCAATCAATCACTTTGCAGGAACTTAATGCATTTAGGCACGTAGATGTGGTCAAGACAACATGCTGGATTTCAAATCAAGCATCACAATGGGGGAAGAAAGGGGAGGCAATAAAAGTAACTTTGAATGTGTCATGGTTGTTTGTACAAGACAGGCTGGTCTCAGTATTTTAGAAACTGCCCATCTACTTAGATTTTCACACAACCATCAGAACATTAGATAGGGATTGTTTTTATGCAGTGCACTTTACAATAAAACTGATGTGATCTGTGTGTCAATATGGTTAAAATGATATACATGTTATTCCCTACCTAATCCTTGTGGGGGAGGAGAAGCAACAAAGGAGGAAGGTTTTGTCCTCATATCCCATCCTTAAATCCTTACCCCATATCCCATCCTCATATACCAACTCCAAATCCCCTCCTCATATTCTGACCTCATATCACGTCCTCATATCCTGACCTCATATCCCGTCTTCATATCCCGACCTCATATTCCATCCTCATAACCCATCCCCATATCCTGTCCTCATTTCTTAAATCATATCCCATCTCCATATTCTGTCCCAATATCCCATCCCCATATACTGACCTCATATGCCAATCTCATATCCTAAACTCATATCTTAGCCTGATATCCCATCCCAAGATCCTGTCCTCAAATCTATTCCTCATTTCTAATCCTCATATCCTGTCCTTTAGGTGGGGATGAGTTGTGATGTAGATATTGTAAGCTGAAAATAAAATGGGTGTGGTTTAAAGGTTGGGCGTGTCTTTGTGAGTTGGGGCATGGAATGTGGGAAGGGGTGCAGCTTGCTAGCCGGACTAACGCATTCACCAGGAGATGCAGAACGGAGCTTGTGGAGTAAGGTACCAGAAGTCCTATATACTTACATGGGACAAAAACCCCATCCTTCACATAGGTTAGGGTAATTTAGCTATTATGTATTTTTATTTGACATATAAGTAACATGTGATCAAGTATTATCGAAATATCTCGAGCCGTACAGAAGTTATACTGGAACATACATTTCCCATAGATTTGCATTGGACTTTAAACAAAACCCCTGACCCTCGCAAATGAGGGTAGGTTAGGGTTAAATTAACTATCCTATAAGTAACGTGACCGAGTATTATTGAATTATCTCCAGCTGTTTGTAAGCTATACAGTAATGTATATTTCCCACAGGCTTGTATGGGACATTAAACAAAAACCCCGACTCTCACAAATGGGTGGGTAAGGGTTAAATTACCTATCCTATGTTAGTTGTTGACATATAAGTAACATGTGTGCCAAGTTTCATGTTAATATCTTCAGCCGTTTGGAAGTAATGCTGGAACATGCACACACACTAACACACACATACAAACATACATACACACTAGGGATGAGCGAATCGAATCTGACAAATCCAAATTGGTTTACGAATTTCAGGAGAGAGAGAGAGAGAGAGAGACAGAGAGAGTGAGAGAGGGAGAGGGAGAGGGAGAAGAGAGACCACTAAAAGCCATTGTCACCTGCTTTTAGTGCCTAATAATACGGTACTGGGCTCTACTACACAGCGATTCTGTACTGCTGCAGTTGGGTGTACAACAACTGTTAAGCTAACAGGTGCAAGTTAGGGTGAGCACGAAAGCCATAGTCATCTGATTGCAGTGCCTAATACAGGTTGCATAGCAGAGCTTATTGTCCTCTGAGAAGTGTAACCTGTGTGTACATAGATGGTGTACGTTTTTTTTTCCTTGAAAAACTAATTTTGACCTAGTTACTGTGAAAGGCCAGCCAAAGCAACACCCTTGTATTTGTAGCCTTATACAGTTTTACGTTGAGCATAATGTCCAGCTATCAAAAGTGTAAACCGTACGTAAACCTATGTGGTGTACATATCTTTTTCCTGAAAAACTCATTTTGGCCTAGTTACTGTGGAAGGCCAGCCAAAGCTACACACTTGTTTTTTTAGCCTTATACAGTTTGTAGTGGAGCGTATTGTCCACCTCTCATAATTGTAAACTGTAGGTGCACCTACGTGGTGCCCTTTATATATCTTCCTGTTAAACTAATTTGGGCCTAGTTACCGTGAAATGCCAGACAAAGCTAAACACTTGTTTCTGTAGTCTCATACAGTTTTAACCCCTTAAGGACACATGACGTTCTCCTACGTCTCCATTTCCGAGTCCTTAAGGACACATGACATATGAGAACGTCATGTGTTTTACCGGCCCCCCGCAACCATCTGGAGCGGAGCCGGTCCCCGATGCCTGCTGAAATCGTTCAGCAGGCATCGGGGCATATCGCCCAGGGGGGTCATTGTGACCCCCCATGTCGGCGATGGCCGCAGATCGCTGGACAATTCAGTCCAGCGATCTGCGGCGGATTCCGCGTCAATCGGGTCTCCAGTGACCCGGTGACCCGGAATTATTGGCTGATCGGGGCCGTCAGAGACGGCCCCGAACAGCCAGAGCCAGCAGGGGTGAGGTGGCACTGGTGCCACCTCACGATCGCCCTGATTCGTCGGCCGGATTACCGGCCGACCAATCAGGGCGCCTGCTGCGGGTGTCACTCCCGCAACCCGCTCCGCCCCTCTTCTGGAGGACGTGAGCGGGTGCGGGACGTGCACCCCGGGTGCTGGGGACCCCGATCCCCGGCGCCCCTGTTGGGATCGGGACCCCAGGAGCAGCGGCGGCGGCGGAGACGACGAGGGACTGACCTGTGCTGCTGGATCGTTGGAGGTGAGTGACAGCCTCCTGCTGTTGCTTAGCAACAGCTCCCAGCATGCAAAAAAGGCATGCTGGGAGCTGTAGTTATGCAACAGCAGGAGGCAGACCACCCCAACTCCCAGCATGCCCTTATGGGCATGCTGGGACTTGTAGTTTTGCAACAGCTGGAGGCACATTCTTTCTATGTAAAAGTGTACCTTCAGCTGTTGTGTAACTACAACTCCCAGCTTGCACAATCAGCTAAAGTGCATGCTGGGAGTTGTAGTGGTGCATCTGGTGGTTGCATAACTACAACTCCCAGCATGCCCGTTGGCTGTCGGTGACTGCTGAGAGTTGTAGTTTTGCAACAGCTGAAGGCACACTGAGTTAAGTAGCAAACCAGTGTGTCTCCAGCTGTTGCATAACTACAATCCCCAGCATCCCCAGCCAAAGTAGTATGCCTCCAGCTGTTGCATAACTACAACACCCAGCATGCCCTTCCGCTGTCCGTACATGCTGGGGGTTGTAGCTTTTGCAACAGCTGAAGGCACACTGGTTGTAAAACACTGAGTTTGTTACCAAACTCGGTGTTTCACAACCAGTGTGCCTCCAGCTGTTGCAAAACTACAACTCCCAGCATGCACTGATAGACCATACATGCTGGGAGTTGTAGTTTTGCAACAGCTGGATGTTCCCCCCCCCCCCCCCAATGTGAACGTACAGGGTACACTCACATGGGCGGAGGATTACAGTAAGTATCCGGCTGCAAGTTTGAGCTGCGTCAAATTTTCTGCCGTAGCTCAAACTGCCAGCGAGAAACTACTGTGAACCCCCGCCCGTGCGACTGTACCCTAAAAACACTACACTACACTAACACAAAATAAAATAAAAAGTAAAAAACACTACATATACACATACCCCTATACAACCCCCTCCCCAATAAAAATGAAAAACGTCTGGTACGCCACTGTTTCCAAAACGGAGCCTCCAGCAAAACAACTACTCCCAGTATTGCCAGATAGCCGTTGACTGTCCAGGCATGCTGGGAGTTTTACAACAGCTGGAGGCACCCTGTTTGGGAATCACTGGCGTAGAATACCCCTATGTCCACCCCTATGCAAGTCCCTAATTTAGGCCTCAAATGCGTATGGCGCTCTCACTTTGGAGCCCTGTCGTATTTCAAGGCAACAGTTTAGGGTCACATATGGGGTATCGCCGTACTCGGGAGAAATTGGGCTTCAAATTTTGGGGGGTATTTTCTGCTATTACCCTTTTAAAAAATGTAAAATTTTTGGGAAAACAAGCATTTTAGGTAAAAAAAAAATATTTTTTTTACATATGCAAAAGTCGTGAAACACCTGTAGGGTATTAAGGTTCAAATTACCCCTTGTTACGTTCCCCGAGGGGTCTAGTTTCCAAAATGGTATGCCATGTGTTTTTTTTTTTGCTGTTCTGGCACCATAGGGGCTTCCTAAATGCGGCATGCCCCCAGAGCAAAATTTGCTTTCAAAAAGCCAAATGTTACTCCTTCTCTTCTGAGACCTGTAGTGCGCCAGCAGAGCACTTTTCACCCCCATATGGGGTGTTTTCCGAATCGGGAGAAATTGGGCTTTAAATTTTGGGGGGTAATTTCCGCTATTACCCTTTTTAAAAATGTAAACATTTTGGGAAAACAAGCATTTTAGGTAAAAAAAAAATTTTTTTTTACATATGCAAAAGTTGTGAAACACCTGTAGGGCATTAAGGTTCACGTTACCCCTTGTTACGTTCCCCGAGGGGTCTAGTTTCCAAAATGGTATGCCATGTGTTTTTTTTGCTGTTCTGGCACCATGGGGGCTTCCTAAATGCGGCATGCCCCCAGAGCAATATTTGCTTTCAAAAAGCCAAATGTGACTCCTTCTCTTCTGAGACCTGTAGTGCGCCAGCAGATAACTTTTCACCCCCATGCAAGGTGTTTTCTGTATCGGGAGAAATTGGGCTTCAAATTTTGGGGGGTATTTTCTGCTATTACCCTTTTTAAAAATGTAAAATTTTTGGGAAACCAAGCATTTTAGGTAAAAAAATATATATATTTTTTTTACATATGCAAAAGTCGTGAATCACCTGTTGGGTATTAAGGTTCACTTTACCCCTTGTTACGTTCCCTGAGGGGTCTAGTTTCCAAAATGGTATGCCATGTGTTTTTTTTTGCTGTCCTGGCACCATAGGGGCTTCCTAAATGCGGCATGCCCCCCAAAAACCATTTGTCGCTCCTTCCCTTCTGAGCCCTCTACTGCGCCCGCCGAACAATTAACATAGACATATGAGGTATGTGCTTACTCGAGAGAAATTGGGTTTCAAATACAAGTAAAAATTTTCTCCTTTTTATCCCTTGCAAAAATTCAAAAATTGGGTCTACAAGAACATGCGAGTGTAAAAAATGAAGATTTTGAATTTTCTCCTTCACTTTGCTACTATTCCTGTGAAACACCTAAAGGGTTAATACACTTACTGAATGTTTTTTTGAATACTTTAGGGGGTGTAGTTTTCATAATGGGGTCTTTTATGGGGTATTTCTAATATGAAGACCCTTCAAATCCACTTCAAAACTGAACTGGTCCCTGAAAAATAGTGAGTTTGAAAATTTTGTGAAAAATTTCAAAATTGCTGCTGAACTTTGAAGCCCTATGGTGTCTTCCAAAAGTAAAAACTCATAAATTTTATGATGCAAACATAAAGTAGACATATTGTATATGTGAACCCAACAAAAATATATTTTGAATATCCATTTTCCTTACAAGCAGAGAGCTTCAAAGTTAGAAAAATGCAAAATTTTCATTTTTTTCATCAAATTTTGGGATTTTTCACCAAGAAAGGATGCAAGTTACCATAAAATTTTACCACTAAGTTAAAGTAGAATATGTCACGAAAAAACAATCTCGGAATCAGAATGATAACTAAAAGCATCCCAGAGTTATTAATGTTTAAAGTGACAGTGGTCAGAATTGCAAAAAACGCTCCGGTCCTTAAGGTATAAAATGGCTCTGTCCTTAAGGGGTTAAGCAGAGTGGAGCGTATTGTCCTCCTCTCATAAGTGTAACATATACACACTCAGCTGGTGTATAAGTATGTCAGGCAGAGAAGTGCCAGGACATGTACAGAGGAGTGGCAGAGGCCCAAATTCATTAGGCACAGGCACAGCAGAGTAGGGGTGTGTGGCAGCAGGAGTCGCTGCGAGAGGTCTGAGCTCCCGGTGTCAGCTAGCAGTCATGTCTCGACCAGCAACCCAGCAGCCATGATTGATTGGTTCAGTCTGTCATCCACTTCATCCTAAGTGACATCCGACAACCCCCCCCCAGTCAACAGTCGTTGGGTTCCTCAGACTCAACCCTCAGTTGGCATGGCTTTCATGCTGCTGCTGCTACCTCGAGGCTCTGTCATTGTGCCCCCATATGGTCTCCTCATGCTGATGCTACCACCGCCAGGCTCTGTCATTGTGCCGCCATATGGTCTCCTCATGCTCATGCTGCCACCTCCAGGCTCTCTGATTGTGCTGCTATATGGTCTCCTCATGCTGATGCTGCCACCTACAGGCTCTCTGATTGTGCTGCTTTATGGTCTCCTCATGCTGATACTGCCACCTCCAGGCTCTGTCATTGTGCCACTATATGGTCTCCTCATACTGATGCTGCCACCACCAAGCTCTCTTATTGTGCCGCCTTATGGTCTCCTCATTCTAATGCTGCCAACTCCAGGCTCTGTCATTGTTCTGCAATATGGTCTCCTCATGCAGATGCTACCACCTCCAGGCTCTCTCATTGTGCAGCCATGGATATTGTAAAACATAATAAAGGTGCTGGTCCCCAATTACAGAAATGTATTCGCAGTAGACCACAAGTAAGTATTGAGGATATGCATTAGCTAAAAAAGTAACTTTTCTTCAGATAAAATATATGGACCCCCAAATTTTTGGAAATCTAAAAGGAAAGGTGTGCAAAAAACACCATGTGCCACCTACACCACCAAGTATTGATGCGATGCAAAGACCTCTAAAAGGTGGAAGGGAACAACGTATGGTCCATTGTAACAGTTGGGGGTAAAAACTTCCCCTGTAAGGCCCTACTCTTGCACTATTAATTCCCTTCTTGGCAAGTGTTACTTGCCCTAAAAAAGGCGGCCCCACATAGGACACTCTCCCTATTTCCACCTAAAAACACTGCCATTTCCCAGGGTTTTTAGTTGGAAATAGGGAGAGGTTCCTCTGTGGGGCTGCCCTTTTTAGGGCAAGTAACACTTGCCAAAAAGGAAATTAATAGGGCGAGAGTAGGGCCTTACAGGGGACATTTTTACCCCTACCTGCTACAATGGACAATACGTTGTTCCATTCCACCTTTTGGAGGCAAGTGTCACTTGTCCTAAAAGGGTGGCCTCACACAAGAACTTCTCCCTATTTCCAACTAAATACCATGGGAGAGGTTCCTGTGTGGGGCTTCCCATTTTAGGGCGAGTAACACTTGCCAAGAAGGGAATTAATAGTGCAAGAGTAGGGCCTTACAGGGGAAGTTTTTACCCCCACCTGTTACAATGGACCATATGTTGTTCCCTTCCACCTTTTAGAGGTCTTTACATCACTTCAATACTTGGTGGTGTAGGTGGCACATGTTTTTTTTTTTTTTTAACACATTTCCTTTTATTAGATTTGCCAAAAATTTGGGGTCCATATATTTTATCCTAAGAATAATATTAAAACTTAAGTTTTACGTAATGCATATCCTCAGTACTGACTTGTGCACACCAACACTTTGACAAAAGAGACTGTTTTCTTCTGCCTACCTGCTACTATTCTGATCCTGCCACCCTCCTGATGCCACACATCTGATGTCAAGTTCTCCTTCTTTCACCCATCTTCGTCACCGGGTACTGGTATTAACACCCACCACCCCTCTATACCAAAGTGTACCAAAGTGCACGGCAGAGCCAACGTGTGGAGCTGTAACTATGGTCAGGGACAATACATGTCCTTTATGGCCCACTGTATGGACAAGTCTCATTGCCCCTCCAGCATATCATGTGTGCAGGGCACGGTGGTGTAACCCTGTTCTTCACAAGGCTTGCCTTGGCAAACAGAGTCACACGGGGGAGGAACTGCTAAAATACAATTATCAAGAAATCGAATCATGGCTTACTCCACGAAAACTGGAAATGGGAATCATGGTGACCGACAACGGGAAGAGCATCTTGTCTGTGCTGCGTCAAAGAAGCACCCTGCATGGCACACGTGTTCAATCTGGTTGTCAAGTGACAATCTGCAAGACATCCTTACAATGGGAAGGAAACTTTGCATGCACTTCAGCCACTCATACACCGCAAAGCACACCCTCCTTGAGCTACAACGTCAGAACGCCATCCCCCAACATAGTCTGATTTGAGACGTTTCCACACGTTGGAATTCCACCTTCCATATGTTGGATCGACTACACGATCAGAGAAAAGCCATAACCCACTTTTTGATAATCCAAGGGTTTAGGGGGACTCTCCTGTGTAACTTCAATGTTAACCAGTGGCAGCTCATACGTGACACCTGCCGTTTGTTCAGGCCCTTTGAGGAAGCCACATTATTAGTCAGTCGCCAGGATTACAGGATGAACAACGTCATTCCAATGCTTCTTATCCTACAACACGTGTTGGAAACGATGGCTGGTCAGGGCACTGGAGACATGGCACCTACATCTCACTGGATGAACTGGAGGAGGAGGGGGAGAGTGGAGCACAGGCAAGGTTTTGCAAAATGGATGGTTTTTATAGTCATCTGACAGAAGAGGAGGAGCAAGAGCAGGCTGTGGAGCTACAGGGTGATGAGGAAGACGAGACAGAGGATCCAGACACAACATGACCGTGTGGTCTCCTCATGCAGCTGGCACATTAAATGAAACTTTATCTTAACCCCTTAGGGACGGCGGGCGCATGCATATTCCCCCGTTTTAAAGTCCTTAAGGACTGAGGGCGTATGAATACGCCCGTGGGATTACCGGTCCCCGCCACTCACCGGCCGGGGACCGAATCGGGGTGACTGTTGATATCTACCCATGTCGGTCAATTCAGACCAACGATTTGCAGCTTTTCCAGGTCAATCGGGTCTCTGGTGACCCGGTGACCCAGAAAAAAAGGGTGAATGGGGCTGTCCGAGATAGCCCCATTCTCCTTTACCCAGCAGGAGTAAGGTGGCACAGGTGCCGCCTCACAATTACGTGATTGATCGGTCGGAACAACCGATCAATCACGACCCTGCTGGGCGGCGATCGGGACGGCGAAGATGGTGGAGATCGGCGTCGGCTGGGGGTTTCCTACCTTGTCCTGGTCCGGCGGGGGTCCCCTCGGGATCGGTGGAGGCGACAGGAGCAGCAGGATCGGCGGCAAAAACGGTGGCGGTCCCAGCGGAAGGATACAGCAGGAGGTGAGGCCTGATCACTTCATGCTGTTGCTTAGCAACAAATCGCAGCAAGCACAGGCAAAGGGCATGCTGGGAGTTGTAGTTTTGCAACAGCTGGAGTTCCAAATACAACTCCTAGCATGCCCTTTGGTAGTCTCTGCATGCTGGGGGTTGTAGTTTTGCAACAGCTGGAGGCACTTTTTTCGATGAAAAATTGTGCAGCCAGCTGTTGCAAAACTACAACTCCCAGCATGCAGAGACTACCAAAGGGCATGCTGGGAGTTGTAGCAGTGTGCCTCCAGCTGTTGCAAAACTACAACTCCCAGCATGCCCTTCGGCTTTCAATGCATGCTGATTGTTGCAGTTTTGCAACAACTGGACACACATTGGTTGTGAAACTGAGTTTGTTAGCTAACTCAGTGCTTTGCAACCAGTGTGCCTCCAGCTGTTGCAAAAATACAACTCCAAGCATGCACTGAGAGACTGTACATGCTGGGAGTTCTAGTTTTGCAACAGCTGGAGGCACACTGGTTGTGAAACACTGAGAAACTCATTCTAAACCTGCGCCTGTGTGAATGTATCCTAAAAACACTGCACTAACACATATTAAAGTGTAAAACACTACATATACACATACCCCTAGTCCCCCCCCCCCCCCACACTCCAATAAAAAAAAAGAAGAAAAAAATGTATTGTACGGGAGTACGGGGGGGCTGTTTCCAAAACGGAGCCTCCAGCTGTTGAAAAACAACAACTCACAGTATTGGCTACAGCCACTGACTGTCAAGGCATGCTGGGAGTTTTGCAACAGCTGGAGACACCCTGTTTGGGAAACACTGCTGTAGGGTATTTTTGTGGCAGATTCAAATACTCTATTTAGTCCTCAAATGCGCATGGCGCTCTCTCAGTTCGGAACCCTGTCGTATTTCAAGGAAAGAGTTTAGGGCCACATATCGGGTATCTCCGTACTCGGGAGAAATTGCGTTACAAATTTTGGGTGATTTTTCTCCTTTTACCCCTTATGAAAAGGAAAAGTTGGGGTCTCCACCAGCATGTTAGTGTAAAAAATTATTTTTTACACTAACATGCTGGTGTTGCCCAATACTTTTAATTTTCACAAGCGATAAAAGGAAAAAAAGACCCCCAAAATTTGTAACACAATTTCTCCTGAGTACAGAACTACCCCATGTGTGGGCATTAAGTGCTCTGCGAGTGCACAACATGGCTCAGAAGTGAGAGCGTGCCATGTACATTTGAGGTCTAAATTGGTGATTTGCACAGGGGTGGCAGATTTTACAGCGGTTCTGTCATAAACGCAAAACAATAAATACCCAGATGTGACCCCATTTTGGAAACTACACCCCTCATGGAATGTGAATTGTGAGCCCTAAGGCTCATCCGTATTCGGGAACCGTATTTAATGCATGTCTATGAGCCGACCGGAGTGAACCGCAGCCTCCGGTCGGCTTCGTTTTCGGCCGTATGCGGTTTCCCGACCGCAGGCAAAAACGTGGTAATTATTTTGTAATTATAATTTTGCTTTGTTGTATTTATTTGAGTGTTCTGTTTTGTTTTGAATGTGAATTGTACAGAGACAGGTGTAGCCTAATTAATGAGGGGCAAAGGGGATATAACCTTGCCTGGATGCTCTGATGTCAGACGCCTGATGAAGTACGTGATGATGTAGGAAACAGCTGTTGCGCTGACTCCTAGCTCCTGCTAACATCATTGCAGCTCCCCGCCTCAGCGTTAATGTTGCCACATGAAATTTGGATAAAGACTGAATTTGTCGGTATTGGTGAGTTGCCATTGTTTCTATTTGCTGTACAATATAAACCATTTTATTAACATTAAACCAAAAAAAATGCTGGTCATAGTACTTCTCTGAATCTAAAGCAGTCCACAGGATACATGGATCTGAAATGAGAAGACAAAAAAACAAACAAACAATGGGTTAGTACATGGGAAAAAAGTGGGAAAAAAAATGTCATAAACACACACACACATATACACACACAATCTGCCGGGATCCACATTATTTTCAAAGCCGCAAAGTGGTGTTCTGTAGTCATTTATTGGCTGGGTGCTAAAAAAAATGGTATTCAAAAGCGACTTATTGTGTTTTTTTTTTTTTTTTTTGCTTATGTGAGCCAAATTTATCAACCCCTTGTGATAGTATGATATGCCATACATAAGCAAAACTAAAGCAAAAGATATATAAAAATTACTACAGAACTTGCTTACCTAAGCAACAATGATACATGTCCCTGATTTATATATATATATATATATATATATATATATATATATATATCCAAAAAGAAAAAGAAGCGGCACTCCGAGGTAGCATAAAAATACTGTGGTTTATTCACCCATCGTGTTACAGTGCTACGTTTTAGTCTTCACAATGAGATGTTTCTCAAGCCAAAGGTCTCATTGTGAAGAACGAAACGTAGCACTGTAAAACGATGGGTGAATAAACCCCTGTATTTTTATGCTACCCCAGAGTGCCACTTCTTTTTCTTTTTTGATGTGAAGTTTATGGGACACCAAGTCCTGTCCCCAGCAGCAGAGCACCCACCTGGACCTGGAGTCCTGAACACAGTGCCACTTCCTCCCCAGACGTCCCATATATATATATATATATATATATATATATATATATAAATAGAAAAATTAAACAGACAGTGGCACACCAGGTGTCAGCAAAAAAAATGTGATTTATTCCAAAGACGTGTAGGCAACGTTTCAGCTGGCTCACCCAGCCATTTTCAAGCCTGCTTGAAAATGGCTGGGTGAGCCAGCTGAAACGTTGCCTACACGTCTTTGGAATAAATCACATTTTTTTTGCTGACACCTGGTGTGCCACTGTCTATTTAATTTTTCTGTGTTTGGAGGGGTCCCCAACCTAGACCCGACACAGTAGGCACCCGAGCACCTTTTTTTACCCTGGAGTGCTGCTTTCCTGCTCTATATATATATATATATATATATATATATATATATATATATATATATACATATATATATAGTTATTACTGTGGCTATTGCTATTGCTTTTTTACATGTACGCCATTGACCGTGTGGTTTAGCTAACCTTATATTTAAGTTTTTTGGACATTTATGCACGAGGTGGTAGGTACCACATATGATTATTTTTTTCTTTATTACATTATTTTATTTAAAAAATAGGAAAAGGGGGTGATTTAAACTTTTAATAGGGAAGGGGTTAATGAACTTTCATGAATTTTTTTTTTTACTTTTTTTTTATACACTAATGCTATGCCATTGCAGTGTAACCAGCACTCTGCTGCTCTAGACATGGAACAGTAGATCGCTGATCAGACGATGGAGAGGCAGGTGAGGACCCTCCCGTCGTCCGGTAAGCTGATCAGGACATTGCGATCAGCTCCGTTGAGCTGCCAGGATTCTTTTACTTTCGCTTTAGATGCTGTAATCAACTTTGATTGCGTGTCTAAAGGGTTAATGCTGGGCAACGCCCCGATCGGCCATGCCCAATGTCCCCAAGAGCTTAAAGGAAAACTGTCACCAGTGTCACCTACACTTACCTGTTGGTACCATGCAGGTGACACTGATGACAATGGTACTCACTTTGTCCCGTTCCGTTGCAGGGATCTTTGGTAATCTCTGCCTTGGGGCACGGGCGGAGCTTAGTGACATCATTGCTGCTGTTCACTCACAGCAGGACCCAGTGAGGAGCAGCAGCGGTGATGTCACTAAGCTCCGCCCATGCCCCAAACCGCTGCTGCTCTCTGCTCAGTCTCGCTGTGAGAGAACAGCAGCGGTGACGTCAGTAAGCTCTGCCCGTGCACCAAGCAGGGTGCCTGGAGCCGAGCTACCAGAGGAGATCACCAAAGATCCCCACCACGGAATGGGACAAGGTAAGTACAATTGTCAACAGTGTCACCTGCACTACCTATCGGTACTGACAGGTTAGTGCAGGTGAAACTAGTGACAAATTTCCTTCACACTGTTTACTGTTTACACTGTTTACATTTTGGAAAAAGGGGGGATTCTAATTTTATAATTGTCATCTTTTATATGTTTTTTGAAAA
Source organism: Hyla sarda (assembly GCF_029499605.1). NCBI lineage: Eukaryota > Metazoa > Chordata > Amphibia > Anura > Hylidae > Hyla > Hyla sarda. Next base: position 202,147,471 of record NC_079193.1, on the reverse strand, counting down.
AAAATTAAATTTTTCATACATTTACAGCATGTATCCCCTAGGGGTTAGTTGACTTCGAAGATGGCATGGTTGTTGGTGCCAGACAGGCTGTTATTGGTATTTCTGAAACTGCTGATCTACTAAGATTTTTCATCCACAATCATTTCTAAGGTTTGCAGAGAATGGTTTGTGAGCGGTAGTTGTGTGGATGAAAGTGTGTTGCTGATGTCAGAGGTCAGAGGAAAATGGGCAGACTGGTTACATATGACAGAAAGACAACAGTAACTCAAATAACGACTTGTTACAACCAAGGTATGCAGAATACAATCTCTGAGCACACAAGTCCAACCTTGAAGCAGATGGGCTACAGCCTTCTGTCTCACAATCCCACGGATGAATATGCTAAAGAATTAAAATCACTAGTCACAGAAGGTTTCAACCAGGGAATACTCTCTAAATCAGAAAGAAACTATATACTTATCACCTAACCTGCACTACCATTATTTTATTACCTGCCCAAGGTCCATAAGAACAAAGAAAAGCCTCCTGGCCGCCTGATTGTGTCAGGAATCAATTCTGCTTCTTCTAACTTGGCACATTACCTCGATATATTACTACAAAAATATGTATTAAGTTTAACATCTCATCTTAAGGACACCACTGACTTTATTCAGTCTGTATTAGAAGTGGGGTGGAGTAATGATTTTCTATTTGTCACCATGGACATTACATCACTCTATACGGTTATTGACCACAATCTTGGAATAGAGGCAGTAGCACACTTTTTACAAAACGATCCTGAGATGCCAGAAGCACAATGTCACTTTATTTTAAAAGGCCTGCGTTTCATTTTAACACATAACTATTTTGAATTTCAAAAGAAAATCTATACCCAACACACCGGTACCGCTATGGGATCGAAAGTAGCACCAAGCTTTGCAAACCTCTTTGTGGGACTTTTCGAAGAGAAGCAAGTGTACAATCATGAACTGTTTTCCAAATGTGCTTTTTATAAAAGATACATCGACGATATTTTTATCATATGGGGAGGCTCCAAATTGCAGCTTGAATAGTTTTTAAATGATCTTAATACCAACACATGGGGACTTCATTTTACTCATAATATCTTTCACAATAATGCAGAATTCCTAGATGTTGTCGTATTTCATGACAAAGCCAATAGACTAAGCACTCACACTTTTTTCAAGGAGGTAGATAGCAACAGCTATTTGGATTTTTCCAGCTCCCATTACAAAAAATGGATTTCTAACATCCCGTACGGTCAGTTCAAGCGAATTAGACGGAACTGCTCTTCTTTGGAAGATTTCAAACTCCAGAGCAACACTCTTAAAACTCTCTTTAAAGCGAAGAAATATCCTAAGGCCATTATAGAGTCGGCATACAAGAAGGCCAGCTTACAGACACAAGCCGAATGTCTGTCTAAAACAACACGCAACAATTCCAAAAACTATGACTGGTCCTCCAATTTTATTACCACCTTTACACTGGAACATACGAAGGTTAAGGAAATTCTATCCAAACACTGGTCGATCCCATTAAAAGATCCCTATCTATGTGACATTCTACCCAACAAACCCTCGGTCACCTTTAGACGTGGGCGCACTCTACGCAATATAGTCGTCCCTAGCAGACTGAGAGCTGCTACCTCTGGCCAGACTAATAATTTTTTGACCAGCATAGGTAGCTATCAATGTGGCATCACAAGATGTAAATGTTGTGCCAGTATCAATAATCACTGTAAAAAATTCACATCCACCAAAACAGGCGAGCAATTTAATATCAAAACCTTTTTAAACTGTTCCTCCCAATATGGGATATATCTACTGGAATGCCCTTGCAAACTCCAATATGTGGGCCATACCATCCGTTGCCTACGGGAAAGAATTAATAAACATCGTAGCAATACCGTTCATGGGTTTTGTTACACAATGTCTCCAGATACCTGCTTCAGGTACACAAGCAAGATTTCCGATGCATTACGGTTACACCTATTGAAGGCATCTCAAAAGAGGACCCGCAAAGATTCAGTACATTGAGGAAAAGAGAGAACTTTTGGATCTATAAACTCAAAACTCTTGCACCCGGAGGCATTAATGAACTTATTGAATGCTCCCTATAATCCTCACCAATATTATTATTATCTGTCCACAGGGTTATCTGTTTCTCTTGTATCAATTACTCAATATTTGTCATAGTTACTTTTGGTCCAATATTTACTTACTTACTTATTTATCGAGTGTCTATATTTTAACATATTTTGTATCTTATTTACAGTGTGTTTCTATGTGTTTTTATTAACATCCTAACACTGCGTATTTTTTATGGGTTTGCTTATTCCTTATCTCTTAATTTTTATCCATATTTATAACATTTATTTATAATTATATTTATATTTATATTGATTTCTCTGATGTTAATATTGATTTTACATCCATGAATTATATACATATATAGATTTATATAATATTTACATTTATATTTTATAAATTTTTTTACCGTATTTTCCTATATATTGTTATTCTTTATCTAATTCACCATAGACATTTGGGCTTCTGCTTTATATGTCACACTCTTTTCGACGAGGCTTTTGGTGAGTTTTTGCCCCCCTACGTCCGGTTTTATTATTTAAATATTATATTAAAACCATCTTATCTATTTTACACTTCTATGTGTACATTTGTCATAGACAACTATGGTTCTGTTACCACACATATACCTTTACATTTTGGTTATGTTACCCCTATGCCCTGATTTATTATGGCTCTCTAGACATGCCTCATCTGATAATCATGGGTCTATGATCCATTCCTATTAATCTCCCTTTTTCCTCTCGCCCTCCGTATTCCCCCCCCTTCCTCCCCCCCCCTCTTTTTCTTTACATCTCATTATTTCTGGCAGTCCATTTGCAACTGCTGTAGGCCCTTAACTTTTAGCCCACCGCTATGAGTGTCCTTTCAGTTCTAATCGCGCTGCCTATTTTTCATGTTCCGCCCCCTTTGCTCCGGCCTTCGCAAATGACGGCCTCGCTTCCATCCTCCCATTCATAGCAACACGTCCCTAACAACCAGCAGGGACGCATCGCTTCCTGCAAACAGCGCGGCAATGCCAGCTGATTGGCCGGACCGCGCAGTCCGCTGATAGGCCAATGCAGCTGTACGTCGCTGATTGGCTCTATCCCCCCGCTTCCCATGTGGTTAGCGACGCGTCCCTAACAACCATCTCGGGATGAGCTCTGCACTTATATACGTCGCTGCTTCATTGCAGCATCACAGAACATCCACCCCTTTAGCCTACCATGGTTCATACTATACAATTGTGCATCCTTTCCTTACCATATTTTCATGTTTTTATGTTTGTTGATTCTATGCTAGGTGTGTAAGGGCAACACCTGTAGTGACCTTTGACCATTCTAGCCACGCCCACTTTGCGGTTTTGGCGCCTGTTCACACTGTATTTAAACTTGCCATGTGTCCTATGTATGTTATGCTGATCTGATGAAGAGAGGTTTACCCTCGAAACGCGTCATCTGTACTTTTGTTGTTTTAATAAATATGATCCCTGCCAGGATCTTTCATCTATAACCCATTGCCTCAGGTGTTTTTGAGCTAGCAGCGCCTGGATTATCGTTGGTCCTTCTTCCTCTACCTCCTCGCATACAGCAGATAAAGACCTTGCTGGGTGCCACTCCCATCAGCTAAAATCAAGAAACTGTGGCTACATTTCATCCAGGCTCGCCATAATTGATTCTTGATTCTTGCATTGACCTTCATATGGCAGAGTCAGAATATGGCATAAACAATTTGAAAACATGGATCCATCCAGCCTTGTATCAATGGTTTAGGCTTGTGGTAGTGTAATGGTGTGGGGAACATTTTCTTGGCACTCTTTGGGCCCCTTGAGCATCAATTGTTTATCAGTTAAGAATCCTTTAAATATAACAGCCTTCCTGAGCATTGTTGCTGTCCATGTTCAACCCTTTATGACCACAGTGTGCCTATCTTCTAATGGCTACCTATTGTAACATCTGCACTCCGGCCAGACATGCTGACCCTGAGCGCTCTCTTGTCATGTCCCTGCTGACGACCTGGCTGGGATTCGCATCGCAGGACACGCCTGTATGCGAATCCCAGCACGTCACTCATCTCCCTGGTCATCCTGTTTTTGCAGGCCTCCTGCTTTTGCATCCTGCTTTTGCAGGGTGCAGTTGTAAACACTTAATGAGCTCTGGCACGTGCGGGCCCTAGGAGGCGGGGGAATGAGCTCTTACATTTAAAGGGCCCATACTCATTTAATTTAGTGTTTACACCTGCACCCTGTCTTTAAGTATCAGCTCCTCCCTTTGTTCCTGGACGGATCTTTGTTGCCTTTGTGCCCTAGAGAAAGCTACTGTGTTTCTGTGTTCCTAATATCTGTGTACCAGATCCTTGTTCCGTTACCTGACCCTGCACCTGTGCCACCTGCCCTGACCTACTGCTACCTTGACAACGTCTTGCCAGTTTCCTTTTGTGCCATGCCACATCCCAGCAACCTGTGTGGACGTGTAGTGCCGGGGATAGGGACCTGGGTGCCGCCTGCCGCAGCAAGATCATCCCACTTTGCGGCGGGCTCTGGTGAAAACCAGCGGCACCTTAGACTCTGCTCCCTGGCACAGCTAACGTCATCATCCACACAGGTCCAGAGGATCCACCACCTGCCGTGACCCTTACAGTAAGATCAGGCCATGGATCCCGCTGGGGGTGCCTTTGCCAGATGTCTCGGATCTTTCCACCATCATGGCTCAGCTATTGCAACAGTTAGCCCGTCAGGCGCAACAACTGAATCAACTCTCAGCCATGGTGCAACAGCTTCTTGCCGCTCAGCAACAGCAACAGCAGCAGCTACCTGTTCCTGAGCCTCTTCCTGTGTCTGCAGCTTCTCCCGGGACCAAGCTTTGTTTGCCCTTGCCTTCTAAGTATGACGGAGATCCCAAGCTGTGTAGAGGCTTTGTGACATAGTGTTCTATCCATCTGGAACTCATAACGGATCTGTTCCCGATGGAGCATGCTAAAGTTGCGTTTGTGGCCAGTTTACTATCTGGTAAAGCTTTAGCCTGGGCTACTCCTCTCTTGGATCGTAGAGATCCAGTCTCTTTGAACCTGTCGGTCTTCCTTCCAGAATTCTGCAAAGCATTTGAAGAACCCACGTGAGCCTCCTCTGCCGAGACGGCTCTTCTGAACCTCTGCCAAGGGAACTCCTCTGTTGGCGACTACGCGGTTCAAATCCGCACTCTTGCCTATGAACTTGTTTGGAACGATGAGGCCTTATGTGCTACCTTTAAAAAAGTACTGTAAGGATCCGGACTGGTAGCAGGAAGCGGTACTGGTAGTGGATCCTCTGTGTCAGTGAGGGATTGGCGGGGACCGTACCGGGGGATCGGTTCTCAGTAGTTACTGGTATTCACCAGAGCCCGCCGCAAAGCGGGATGGTCTTGCTGCGGCGGAAACTACCAGGTCGTGTCCTCCGGTACCAGCTCAACCTCACTGACTGCTGAGACAGGCGACGCACAGAAGGGACAGGCAGAGGCGTAGTCAAACGTAGCAAAAGGTCAGGGCAGGCAGCACAGGTTCGGAGGCGGTAGTCATTGGCAATGGGTTCAGCAACAGGCAAGGAATACACTAAGAACAATTTCTCTTGGGCACTAAGGCAACACAAAGATCCGGCAAGGGCAAGAAGGGGCAGGGTACTTTTATAGGAGCAGAGGACATGGATTGGGCCAGGCACCAATCAATGGTGCACTGTCCCTTTACATTTTACACATCCGGCGCGCGCGCCCTATAGTGCAGGGACCACATGACAAGGGAGCCGAGGAGGGAGCCGGAGCGGGTGCCGGTAAGTAAGGATGGGACGCGGGACGCGCGCGGGGACAGCCCGCAGCACGGACCGCGTCCCTGCCAGTGACAGAAGCGGAGTGTCCCCGGTCAGAGAGTCTGACCGGGACACTCCGCAGGGACAAACACAGTGAGCGCTCCGGTCCAGGAGCGCTCAGCGTTACAGTACCCCCCCCCCTTTGGTCTCCCCCTCTTCTTGGTACCCAGAAACCTGAGGATGAGATTGCGATCCAAGATGTTCTCTTCTGGCTCCCATGATCTCTCCTCAGGACCTCAACCCTCCCAGTCAACCAGAAAAAATCTTCTCCCTCTAACCAACTTAGAGGCCAATATCTCCCGAACGGAGAAGACATCAGAGGTACCGGATACAGGAGTGAGAGGAAGATTATTTGGGGAGAAGCGATTGAACACTGCTGGCTTGAGGAGGGTGACGTGAAAATAGTTTGGAATTCTAAGGGAGGGAGGGAGGGAGATGGAGCTAGTAGCACACTGGGTTGATCCTCTTCTTGACTCTGTAGGGTCCCAAGTAGCGAGGACCCAGCTTATAACTAGGGACCCTTAAGTGGATGTACCTTGAAGAAAGCCAAACTCTGTCCCCGGGAACCAGGACAGGAGGGGGACCCTCGCTTCTTGTCTGCTTGAACCTTCATGCGGCAAGAGGCCTGTTGTAAGGAGAGACGCGTCTCGCGCCAGATGGTAGCATAGTCCCGCACAAGATCATCTACAGCAGGTACACCGGAGGTGGAGGACAAAGGCAGAGGCGGCAGAGGATGATGGCCATAAACCACGAAGAAGGGATACCTGTTGGAGGCAGAATAGTCCTTGTGGTTATAGGAGAATTCCGCCCATGGGAGGAGGTCGACCCAGTCATCCTGGCGGGAGGAGACGAAGTGACGAAGATAGTCGCCCAAAATCTGGTTTGTTCTCTCCACTTGGCCGTGGTTTGAGGGTGGTAAGACGAGGAGAAATCCAATTTGACTTTAAGCTGTCCACAGAGGGCCCTCCAGAATTTGGACACAAATTGTACCCCTCTGTCAGAGACAATATGCGAGGGTAGCCCATGCAAATGGAAGATGTGCCATAGGAAATGCTTAGCCAACTGTGGCGCAGAAGGTAAGGCTGGTAAAGGGATAAAGTGCGCCATCTTAGAAAAGCGGTCCACAATGACCCAAACTACCGTTTTGCCGTGAGATGGTGGCAGGTCCGTAACAAAGTCCATAGCGATATGGGACCATGGGGACTCCGGTACAGGAAGGGGCTGGAGAAAACCAGCGGGTCTCTGACGAGGGTTCTTGTCTCTAGCGCATACTGAACAGGCCTGCACAAATTCTGAGATGTCCTTTTCAAAGGATGGCCACCAATATCTTCTGGAGATAAGTTGTACCGTTTTCCGGACTCCAGGATGTCCTGCGAGCAAAGAAGAATGCCCCCACTTAAGGATGTTTAGGTGTAGACGGGGAGAAACATAGTTCTTCCCTGGAGGAAGATTACGCAGGTCTACAGGGGCCACGGTGACCAAATGTTCCGGCGGTGCTATGTGCTGTGGCTCTACTTAATCTCCTGAGACATCGAAGGAGCGGGAAAGAGCGTTGGCTCTGATGTTCTTACTCGCAGGGCAAAAGAGGATCAGAAAATTAAATCTGGCAAAAAATAGAGACCAGCGAGCTTGGCGGGGGTTAAGTCTCTGAGCAGACTGGAGGTAGGATAGGTTTTTATGGTCAGTAAAGATGTTCACTGGGTGTACTGATCCTTCAAGTAAGTGTCTCCACTCCTACAGAGCCAACTTGATGGTGAGCAGTTCTCTATCTCCTATGGAAAAGTTTCTCTCTGCAGGAGAGAAAGTTTTAGAGAAGAATCCACAGGTAACCGACTTGCCTTTCAGAGTCTTTTGCGTGAGTATGGCACCAGCACCCATGGAGGAGGCATCTACCTTCAGGTAGAAGGGCTTTGAAGGATCAGGCCTGGACAGGACTGGATCGGTGGCAAAGGCAGACATGAGAGCACAGAAGGCCTCCTTGGCCTGAGGAGTTCAGGACTTCGGATTTGCCCCTTCTTGGTCAAGGCCACGATGGGTGCAACAAGGGTAGAGTAATGCGGGATGAACTGTCTATAGTAATTAGCGAATCCGAGAAACCGCTGTATGGCTTTAAGGCCAGAGGGACGAGGCCAGCCCAGGACTGCGGAAAGCTTGGCAGGATCCATTTGTAGTCCCTTGGCGGAAATGATAAAGCCCAGGAAGGCTAGACTGGTGCGGTCAAACAGGCACTTCTCAAATTTGGCATAGAGACGGTTCTTCCGTAGACGGGAGAGTACGAGGCGGACATGTGCACAATGTTGGTCCAAATTTGAAGAGAAAATGAGGATATCATCCAGATAAACTACTACACAGGTATAGAGCAATATCTCTGAAGATGTCGTTAACAAACTCCTGGAAGACAGCTGGAACGTTACAGAGTCCGAAAGGAATGACTAAGTACTCAAAATGACCATCTCGGGTATTAAAAGCCGTCTTCCACTCATCACCCTCTCGGATACGAATGAGGTTATAGGCCCCCCTGAGGTCCAACTTGGTAAAGAACTTAGCGCCTTGTAGACGATCAAAGAGTTCAGCAATCAGGGGAAGAGGGTTACGGTTCTTAATAGTAATGCTGTTGAGACCCCAAAAGTCTATGCAAGGCCTAAGGGTACCATCCTTTTTGGAAACAAAGAAGAATCCAGCTCCGGCAGGAGAAGAGGATTTCCTGATAAACCCTCTCTGCAAGTTCTCCTGGATATACTCCGACATAGCTAGAGTCTCTGGAGGAGAGGATAGATTCTTCCTCTAGGTGGCGTGGTACCAGGTTGCAAAATCCGAAACGTCCGAAAAACACACATATGGTTCAGGCAGACCGGGAGGAGGAAGAATGACAGGTGCAGACTTGGCTTGTACCGGCTTGAGACACCTGCCAAGACGAGCCGGACCCGAGCTTCGGACCTCTCCGGAGGTCCAATCCAGGACGGGACAATGACGATGGAGCAAGGGCAGACCCAAGAGAAGTTTAGATGTGCAATGGGGTAACACATAAAACTCCAAACGCTCGGAATGCAGGTCTCCGATGTCCATCTGGAGGGGCTCCGTACGGAACTGCACCATGCCGTGGAGTCTCTCTCCGTTGACGGTGGAGATGAAGATGGACCTCTGCAAGCGAACCACAGAGATGTTGAACTTGTTCACCAGCAAGGCGACGATGAAGCAGAACCGGAATCCAGAAAGGCAGAGGCAACAAAGGAGGTCGTGGCGGGTACTGAAATCCGCACGGAGAGGAGGTATTCACACCTAGCAACGCCTCTCCAACGTTGACTAGGTGCGGGCCTTTCCCTGACGCTGTGGACAAAGAGGACAGTCCTTTGGGAAGTGCTCAGTGCAAACAGAGGTTCTCGTCTCTACGGCGGTTCCTTTCTTGAGTGGTCAAGCGAGACCGATCTACCTGCATGGTTTCCTCGGCGGGAGGCCTAGAAGAGGGTTGCGGTGGATGCTGGAAGATAGGAGCCAGACGAGGAAAGCGTCTGGGACGAGCACTTCCCTTTTCCTGTAACAGTTCCTCTCGTCTCTCAGCAAAACGCAGGTCAATCCTGGTGGCCAAATGAATGAGGTCACTCAGGTTGGAAGGTACTTCTCATGCGGCCAGGACATCCTTTATGGCGCTTTACAAGCCTTTCTTAAAAGTAGCACATAGCGCCTCGGTATTCCAGGAGAGTTCCGAAGCAAGGGTACGGAAACGAATAGCATAGTCCCCCACAGAAGAACTCCCCTGGGACAAATTCAACAACGCAGTCTCTGCTGAAGAAACCCGAGCTGGCTCCTCAAAGACACTACGGAATTCCTGGAAGAAACTCTGGACACTTGCAGTGACTGGATCGTTGCGGTCCCAAAGCGGTGTAGCCCAGGTCAGGGCCTTCCCAGAAAGCAGGCTAACGACAAATGCCACCCTGGCTCGCTCCAAGGGGAACTGATCAGCCATCATCTCAAGATGAAGAGAGCATTGGGACAGGAATCCGCGGCACAACTTGGGATCACCGTCATACTTGGCCGGCATGGACAAATGGACTCTAGAGGTGGTGGCGGCTGGTGCAGACAGAGGTGGCGACTGCTGCTGCGCAGGAAGAAGTTGCTGCAGCATGGCGGTCAACTGTGCCAACTGTTGACCTTGCTGGGCGATCTGCTGCGACTGCTGGGCCACAGCTGTAGAAAGGTCCGCGACACTAGGCAGGGGCACCTCAGCGGGATCCATGGCTGGATCTTACTGTAAGGATCCGGACTGGTAGCTGGAAACGGTACTGGTAGTGGATCCTCTGTGCCAGTGAGGGAGTGGCGTGGACCGTACCGGAGGATCGGTTCTAAGTAGTTACTGGTATTCACAAAGCGGGATGGTCTTGCTGCGGCGGTAACTACCAGGTCGTGTCCTCCGGTATCGGCTCAACCTCACTGACTGCTGAGACAGACGAAGCACAGAAGGGACAGGCAAAGGCGTAGTCAGACGTAGCAAAAGGTCAGGGCATGCAGCACAGGTTCGGAGGCGGTAGTCATTGGCAACGGGTTCAGCAACAGGCAAGGAATGCACTAGGAACGCTTTCTCTTGGGCACTTAGGCAACACAAAGATCTGGCAAGAAGGGGCAGGGTACTTATATAGGAGCAGAGGACATGGATTGGGCCAGGCACCAATCAATGGTGCACTGGCCCTTTAAATTTAACACAGCCGGCGCGCGCGCGCCCTATAGTGCAGGGACGCGCACGCCTGGAACCACATGACAGGGGAGCCTAGGAGAGAGCCGGAGCGGGTGCCGGAAAGTAAGGATGGGCCCTAGATGTGAATATTACCTCTCCTCGCTTGACCACCCCGGTTCAATTTTTCCCCTCTGCCAAGAATTCTTTCATCGCTTCTGCTTTTTTGGACTCCAGTTCCGGTGGCAACTTCATTGGTGCCTCCCAAGTCCATAAACACCGTCTTCCAGTGATGCGTCTTGTCAATCCCTTCTGCATTTCTTCTGTTAATGGACAAAATCTCAACTATAAGGTGCCATTCCTCACTGAACCCCTCGTCATGCAAGTAGGGGATTGGCATAAGGAAAAAAAAATGTTTTATGTGCTACAACATTGTACTTCAGAGCTTCTTCTTGGTCTTCCTTGGCTTCAATTAGTGTTGCTCGCGAATATTCGCAATTCGAATATTATTCGCGAATATCGCATATTCGCGAATTTCGGGAATATAGCGCTATATATTCGTAATTACGAATATTCGTTTTTTTTTTTTGTTTTTTTTTCTTCACAGTACACATCACAGTGATCACCCCTCTCTGATTCCAGCTTGTGTGGTGTAAAGAAGGCTGTAATACTACTGTGTGAGACTGACGTGCAAAAATTAGCATATGCTAATTTTCGCATATGCGAATTTTCGCGTATGTTTATTTTGTGTATGCAAATTTTCACATATATTAATTTTCGCATACGCGAATTTTCGTATATGCGAAAATATAGTGCGAATATAACGAATATGCGAATATTCGCGAATATATGACGAATATTCGTCCATATATTCGCGAATATTCGCGAATTCGAATATGGCCTATGCCGCTCAACACTAGCTTCAATGTCATTCTCCACAAATTGACTGGAAATCTAGTGAAATCACTTGTTGGGGACAATATTGCCAAGATCACTGTCTTGTGCCTCCTCTTAGGCCTGCTTATAAAAGTTTCAGAGCCGACGCTCTTTCCAGATCCTCTAATGTGGCAGGATTGACTCCACGCCAAGGCATAATGTTCCTCCTGTGATATCTTCTGTGCCTGTTAAACTCGGACATAAAGTCTTGAATCGGGGAGATTTTTCTTTGCCAGTTGGTCACCTTAGAAGACGGAAGACTCCACGTCAGAAGCCTGCAAGTCCCTTACAGCCTTTGCCCATTCCAGAAACCCCTTTGTTTCATGTAGTGGGGAGCTTTCTGAGTTCCAAAGAAGAGGGGGAGACTAAAGGGGGGGGGTTACTGCAACATCTGCGCTCCGGACAGACACGTGGGCCGTGAGTGCTCTCTTGTCATGTTCCCACTGTCGGCGGGGCTGGGATTCACATCGCGGGACGCGCCCGCATGCAAATCCCAGCCTGTCACTCACCTCACTGGTCTTCCTGCTCTTGCAATGCCGGCGTATGTGCCCCCACCTCCTAGGGCATGCGTGCTGGAGCTCTTACATTTAACTTAGTGTTTACACCTGCATCCGGCATCAGCTCCTCCCTTTGTTTCCAGCCAGATCTTTGTTGCCTTTTGCCGTAGAGAAAGCTACTGTGTTTCTGTGTTCCTGATATCTGTGTACTAGATCCTTGTTCCGTTACCTGACCCTGCACCTGTGCTGCTTGCCCTGACCTACTGCTACCTTGACCACATCTTGCCAGTTTCCTTTTGTGCCACGCCACCTCCCAGCAACCTGTAGCGACCTGGGTGCCACCTGCCGCAGCAAGACCATCCTGTTATACGGCGGGCTATGGTGAAAACCAGTGGCACCTTAGACTCTGCTCCCTGGTACGGCTCATGTCATTATCCACACAGGCCCAGAGGATCCACCACCTGCCGTGACCCTTACACCTATAGAAGGATAATGCGTTATGTCGCAAACTTTCCATCATCTCAAACAGGTTTTTTAAACATGACAATGATTTTACTGTACTCTAATGGCCTCCAAAGTCACCAGATCTAATTTTGCACCTTTGGGATGTGGTGGACTGGGATATTTGCATTATAGATGTGCAGTCAACAATCTGCAGTATCTGCGTGATGCCATAATGCCCAAATGGGGAAAAATCCCTGAGAAATGTTTCCAGAACCTTGTAGAAAGTATGTCATGAAAAATGAAGATAAAAAGGGGTCCAACCCAGAACTAGCAAGGTACACCTTATAAAGTACCTATTACTTTGAAATACACCTGTCATATTAAAACACAGAAACATTTTGGTTTGTCACATGACCATATTAAAGGTTTTAATTTGTCTGGATCTCTGTGCTGAGACCCCCAGTGATCAGCAGAACCCTGATGAATGCACGTCACAATTTCTGTCCTGTGGTCCTATTTTAATTCTATGTGGCATATGGAGAAACTTGTCAAAGATAGTTTCAAGCCAAGGTGGGAAGAACTTCTTCCTGCTTGCTCTGCTGACCTTTGGAGTCTAAGCATGAATCAAAGCTTTTAGTGTTCAGGTTTGAAGGGGTATTCTAAGAATTTCTGGTTCCTTAACACAGGGACAGAAAAGTTAGACTAGTTACTAATGCAAAAAAACAAAACAACGTAGTCTCAATGTGATAACAGGTGCTACTAGTTACTAATGCAGTATACTTCACTTACCTGTGTTTGGTGGCTAGTATTGAATTCATTTGTCTTTCTTTTCCCTGGAAGTTTATTTTCTCCAGCCTACAAAATAAGTGTTATCTCATACATATCCCAGCTTGCTGTGTGGCTCGAGACATTACAAGTCAGGTGCTGAAAGGGGCTTGGCTACTTTATCTGTTGTGTGTCAAGCCAGCCCCCTGATTGACGTTACCGGCCCATATGTGGGTGCACTCATTATCACACAGATCCACAGCTTGTGTGTCAGGCGATGTTGGGCAAGTCATGTGATAGAAGAAAGCGTATCTGTGCTGCAATGGGTGGGAATACAGATATGTGGGAGGAAAATAAGTCACCTCCCACCTAAAACAAAGGATCTTGGGCATTGTAGTGTAAGGGATGCCACCAAAACTGGAAGTAGCCAGTTCCCAAAAACAAGCCAGCAGCATTATGGTGGACACAGGGCATGGCATTTACTACCAACACAAATACAGATCCTTGGTAAGCATGTCCATTACTGTATGATACTTAAAGGAGTACTACCGTGGAAAACTTTTTTTTTTAGATCAACTGGTGCCAGAAAATTAAACAGATTTGTAATTTACTTCTATTAAAAAATCTTAATCCTTCCAGTACTTTTTAGGGGCTGTATACTACAGAATAAATGTTTATCTATTTGTATTTCTCTTATGTTACGACCACAGTGCTCTCTGCTGATCTCTGCTGTCCATTTTTGGAACTGTTGAGAGCAGGAGAAAATCCCCATATCAAACATATGCTGCTCTGGGCAGTTCCTAAAATGGACAGCAGAGGTCAGCAGAGAGCACTGTGGTCGTGACATAAGAGAAATAAAAAAGAAAAAAAATTCCTCTGTAGTATACAGTACCTAAAAAGTATTGGAAGGATTAAGATTTTTTAATAGAAGTGATTTACAAATGTGTTTAACTTTCTGGCACCAGTTGATAAAAAAAAAAAAAGTTTTCCACGGGAGTACCCCTTTAACCCCTTAAGGACGCAGGACGTAAATGTACGTCCTGGTGCGGTGGTACTTAACGCACCAGGACGTACATTTACGTCCTGTGCATAACCGCGGGCATCGGAGCGATGCCCGTGTCATGCGCGGCTGATCCCGGCTGCTGATCGCGGGCGTCCGCCATTAACCCCTCAGGTGCCGGGATCAATACAGATCCCGGCATCTGCGGCGGTGCGCGATTTGAATGAATGATCGGATCGCCCGCAGCGCTGCTGCGGGGATCCTATCATTCAGAACGCCGCATGGAGGTCCCCTCACCTTCCTCCTTCCGGCTCCTGGCGTCTCCTGCTCTGGTCTGAGATCGAGCAGACCAGAGCAGAAGATCGCCGATAACACTGATCTGTTCTATGTCCTATACATAGAACAGATCAGTATTAGCAATCATGGTATTGTTATGAATAGTCCCCTATGGGGACTATTCAAGTGTAAAAAAAATGTTAAAAAATGTAAAAGTAAAAAAGAAGTGAAAAATCCCCTCCCCCAATAAAAAAGTAAAACGTCCGTTTTTTTCCTATTTTACCCCCAAAAAGCGTAAAAAATTAATTTTATAGACATATTTGGTATCGCCGCATGCGTAAATGTCCAAACTATTAAAATAAAATGTTAATGATCCTGTACGGTGAACGGCGTGAACGAAAAAAAAAGTCCAAAATTGCTACTTTTTTAATACATTTTATAAAAAAAAATTATAAAAAATGTATTAAAAGTTTTTTATATGCAATTGTGGTATAAAAAAAAGTACAGATCATGGCGCAAAAAATGAGCCCTCATACCACCGATTATACGGAAAAATAAAAAAGTTAGAGGTCATCAAAATAAAGGGATTATAAACGTACTAATTTGGTTAAAAAGTTTGGGATTTTTTTTAAGCACAACAATAATAGAAAAGTATTTAATAATGGGTATCATTTTAATCGTATTGACCCTTAGAATAAAGAACATATGTCATTTTTACCATAAATTGTACAGTGTGAGAACGAAACCTTCCAAAATTAGCTAAATTGCGTTTTTCTTTTTAATTTCTCCACAAAAATTGTGTTTTTTGGTTGAGCCATACATTTTATGATATAATGAGTTATGTCATTACAAAGGACAACTGGTCACGCAAAAAACAAGCCCTTATACTAGTCTGTGGATGAAAATATAAAAGAGTTATGATTTTAGAAGGCGAGGAAGAAAAAATGAAAACGTAAAAATTAAATTGTCTGAGTCCTTAAGGCCAAAATGGGCTGAGTCCTTAAGGGGTTAAGTACTAAAGTCCCCTTATCTTGGATGACCTCTTGAAATAGCTAGTGTCAGATGTGAAGAACATATGGTAGAATAGTCCTGGTGATAATACTTTGGTGAACTTATTTAGGTGGACTACTATGACACTTATTGTCAATGTTCCAAAAACATATACAGTGACCCCCCCGACCTACGATGGCCCCGACATACGATGGCCTCTCAGAGGCCATCGCACGTTGAAGGCAGCATCAACATACAATGCTTTTGTATGTCGGGACCATCGCATAAACGGCTATCCAGCAGCGTAGACTGCTTCAGCTGCTGCTGGATAGCAGTTTACGGTGCGCCATGTGTCCCGATGATCACTTACATGTCCTCGGGGTTCCGGCACGTCCTCTTCGGGGTCCCCTGCTACGCCGGCGGTCTCCTTCAACACAATCACGTCGTCGCGCACGCTGTCCCATCATCCAATAGTAGTGTCGTGCATAGCGACGTGATGGCGGCGACGGAGAGCGAGGATCCCAAACAGCAGAGACATTCCGGAGCGACAGGGACACCCCGGGGACGCGCGATAGCGATGGTGGATGACATCCAGGGCAGCGGTGAAGGGTCTGGAGCGGTGGGGACACGTGAGTATTACCTCCTATACTTTACATTGCACGTATCCATCAACATATGATGGTTTCAACAAACGATGGTTCATTTGGAATGGATTACCATCATATGTTGAGGGACCACTGTATTCAGTATATCTCATATTTTATATACCTTAAAAACACTTTAAGGTATCCCCAAAACAGGATGCAAAGCCCTCTCAAACTCCATTGGGAGATTTATTTTCAAGCACAATACTCGATGCAGGTTTTGAAAACAATAAATACTAACACTGTTACGTAACCTGACATTTCTTATTATTACACACTGCGTCTTCAGGGGTTCTCTGCAGATAACAATATATTTTATGCTGTCTTTTGTCTTAGTAATCGGTTTTGTTGTACAAATAATCATAATCCAGCCCCCACATGCAACTTCCATATGGACATCTTCAATGATTCTTAATTTGAAATGTAATCAATGCTGAGTTCATAGGCCCCTTACGGCATGTGACTATAGGCTGACATATAATTGGACACCACTTGGAACTAGACAAAACCAGGTAATGACAGATCTAATAAATATTGAATGCCGACAACACATTCTTGGGTTTCAAAGCAGTATGTTTACTTCATCAAGATCCCATCTACTTTGCAATATTACATGGATATCATGATTAGAGATGCCTGAGGAAGAAAACAAACCTGAAAATTTAGGAATAAAAATTGTTTTTTTTTCCAAAGCTGTTTTAATTTTTTCCCCAAAATATTGAAAAACTTGAGTATTGAATATGATATTTTATAATAATAAATAATATATTTATAACATGGTATTCAAACTACATAGACCTTCACAAGAGATATCTAAGAATCTTTGCAAGTTCTTCAGTTTCACCTATAGACAAGCTATCAGCAGCTGACATATGCCGGTAATGACGGACATTGGAGCTGACACTGATGTTCATCATTTGAATGGTAAAATACCATGACCAAAAGCAATCACGGCATTTAAACATTAAATGTTGGTAATCCGTTGTGTCTAGAAGACATCACAGGCTGCTGATGGTTTGCCATGAAAGAACGAGGACTTACCTGTCCTTCCTGGTGCTCGGTGGATCAACAATTTCTTTAAGCTGCCTTAGGCAGCGCCTAAAACATAAATCAATGTAATGCAATAGCATTACATTGGTCTATGTAAGCCATTTGCTGATAGGACCCTAGCAGAGCCAAAATGTGAATAATTAAAAAAATATATATAATGCTGGGTCATAAAGGGGTATTCTGAAAAACTAATGTTTGCCTATATTCTGAGTATTCTATGCTTAGCTAGTAAATTGCTTTTTCATTTCTTCCTGATAGGGAAACCAATATCCAGTATTTAAATTATTTTCAATTTGTAAAACTACTCCACAATTTTTTGTTCCAATTTTTTTCCCCCAGATTAAAACATTCAATTTGGCACCTACAGACCCATATAAGGGCTTATTTTTGTGTGACTAATTTTACTTTGTAAGGACATCCCCTATTTTATAACATAACTTATTTGTGAGGTGAAATAAAAAAAAAACAACACCATTTTGTAACTTTTGGGGGATTCTGTTTCTACACAGCATACCTTTTGATAAAAATGCCACCTTATCTTTATACTGTAGGTCCATACAGTTACAAGGATACCCAATTTATGTAAGTTTTATTTTATTTTACTATTTTTTTTTCAGCATACAGGGCTATACGAGTCCTCATTTTTGCATTGTGTTCTTTAGTTTTTAATGGTACCATTTTTGTTTAGATGGAACTTTTTGATCGCTTTTTATCAATTTTTTTTAACGGTACATGAAATGACCAAAATGCTATATTTTGGACTTTGGTTTTTTTTATGTGTACGCCATCGACCATACGGTTTAGCTACCCTTGTATGTTACTAGTTTGGACATTTACACACATATTTACATATATGATTGTTTTTATTTTATAAAAAAAAATGGGAAAGGGGGGATTCAAACTTTTATTAAGAAGGGGTTAATTCACTTTTATAAACTTTTTTTTTACACTTTATTTTTTTAGCCCCCATAGGGGGCTATACCATGCCATCTTTTTATTGCATATACTGATCAATGATATGTGATAGCATAGGAATGATCAGTGTTATTGGTGCTTTGCTGCTCTGCTGCTCTGACAGGTCAAAGTCAAAACCAGAAAGTAACAGTACTAAAACACTAGGGAAAAGGGTAGTCAAAGACAAGCAAGGGTCAAACCAGACAGACAGTAGGACACAGAACGCAACACTAAAGAAAGGCAGAATGTCAGAGAAAACATATGAGACTAAACAGAATAAAATCCAAAGAAGAGAAGTGGGGGATGGGTACTACAACATGTATGTATTGCAATCTTCCAAAGCACTGTGTAAAAAGGATCCTGGTGAAACACTGCTATGGGGTGCAAGACACTAGCAGAACAGACGATTTTGCAAATGTAAAAGATAAAAAGAAAAAAGTATGTCTGCACTCACCATAAATTGCATGTGAAAGTTCAGGCTTTGTGCAGCAAAGTTTTATAGAACATGAACATATTCACCCGGGAGGGAAGGTAACTGTCAGCCGGCAGCAGGAGCGTATCAGAAGAACGACAATGTGGTTTCGCGTCAGTGACACATCATCCGGTTCCTGCGCTGTTGTTCTTCTGATACGCTCCTGCTCCCAACTGTCAGTTACCTTCCCTCCCTGCACCCCGGGTGAATATGTTCATTTTCTATAAGACTTTGCTGCAATAAAGCCTGAACTTTCACATGCAAATTTATGTTGAGTGCAGACATACTTTTTTCTTTTTATGTTTTACAAAACAGAATAAAGCTGGTAAGACATAAATGAGCTGTAATCATGAGCAGAACTGGGACACAGTGCAGGGATTACCCTGCTGCTAATTGACATGCGCCTGTAACTCCTGAGTTGCCAAAGGGCAGCATGTGAAGCCTGGCCAGATGTAATCATTACAGCTTATTTCAGAAAAAAAAAAAATATGAAATGAAAATAAACATTATCTGAATAGTTGCTATGAGCAACTGTTCCACTTTCACTGCATGATTTTGATAAATCTCCCTTATAGACTGAGTTCACTCAGTGTAAAATGAAAAAAAAAAGAAAAAATAAATAAATAAATAAATAGTTATAAAATGTGTTTATATTTTTTTTCTAGGAATGTGTTCTATAAAAATGTATAGAAAAGTGTCTGTCATTGAACTCATTGGAATAACTGTTTTTTTTTTTTTAAATATAATTTTCCATAAACTTTACTAGAGCACATTATTAGAAAAAGAAAAGTTGGATTATAATATAAATTATACCTATGTTACTGTTGTTTGTTTTTGTTTTATACTGTGTGAATCCAGCCATAAAGTGTTTGGCATGGTTGTTGAATTAGAGGTAATCTGATTCAACCAGATGTTGTTTGCAGTTTCATATTTTGATAATTTATTTAAAAAATTACTGACATGAATTACTTTATTAAAACACAATCATGAATCTTTCTATTTTGGATTGTTTAGTTTATGTTTAAATATACATGAATTCCTTCAAGGGACATATTTATTTATGCTAGTAACAACAGATTTTAAATACTTTTTAAAGATTGATGAATAACCTTATAGCTTCCTTCAGGCTAAGTTTCCACTTAGATTATTATTTTTTTCGCCCCAAAAAACGCTAGATCGGCCGCATGGCGTTTATTCTAGACAAAAATGCTGCAGCCAGGTGTTAGCTGCAATTTAATAGGGAATTGTAAAATGCTATATCCACTTGGCAGTTTTTTGGTTTCGTTTTGGTCTCAGTGGCAGTTTTTAAAAAATGATAGCATATTGAAACTATGGTGTTTTTTTTTTTTTTTTTTAAAGCAAAATCTTAGCAATTTTCTCCCATAGAAGTCTATTGGAGTGGAAAAAAAAAAAAAACACCATAAAAATGCCATATGGGTTTTGCATTGGCATTTTTTCTTCTCTTTTGTAATTAAAAGATTGAAAAAAAAATGTATGTAGGCATCTTGTGACAATTTTGTTGGGATCTATGGAAAAAGTTCTATGGAAAAAGATAAAAAAAAATAACAGCAGTGGTACCTAAGGCATTTATTGATAGCTAGGGAACTAATTATGTATGTAGAAAAACAACATTTTATTTTAGGTGGAAGATAAGAGGGGTTTTTGTGAGCGGACAAGGACATTAAATACCGTATATACTCGAGTATAAGCCAAATTTTTCAGCACGATTTTTTGGTGCTGAAAACGCCCCCCTCGGCTTATACTCGAGTGAACTCCCCCTGTCACTCCCTTCATCAGTGGTCTTCAACCTGCGGACCTCCAGAGGTTGCAAAACTACAACTCCCAGCAAGCCCGGACAACCATCGGCTGTAGTTTTGAAACCTCTAGAGGTCCGCAGGTTCATGCGCAACATCCCTGTGCGTCATCGTCAAGGCACCGTCACTACTCAGGAGCG
The DNA here is from genome assembly GCF_029499605.1 of Hyla sarda. NCBI lineage: Eukaryota > Metazoa > Chordata > Amphibia > Anura > Hylidae > Hyla > Hyla sarda. The sequence goes on along the minus strand of NC_079193.1, from coordinate 202,126,919 downwards.
CCGGGGCCGAAGTGCGGAGAAGAGCCCCCCCCCCGGTGAAAATGGACAGCCCACAATGACTAATCATCCAAACCGGACGGTCCCTACAGCAGAGATGGCCCCGACCAGCTCATCCGAATGTCCTGCCGAGGGGAGGTGAGTACAAAACAAAAAGGGGGGGGGGGGGGCTGGATGATGACGAAGGCCGAGATGGTTGAACGCCTCTTCTTCCGCTTGAGGAGGCCAGGACTGAGAGTTTGCGTTTTTCTTGGTTAGGGCCACAATTGGGGCCTCAATAGTGGAAAAATGTGGAATAAATTGTCTGTAATAATTGGCAAACCCCAAGAAACGTTGGATAGCTCCAGAAGGTCCGGAGGGGCGTGGCCAATCCAATACGGCTGATAGTTTGTCCAGGTCCATTTGAAGTCCCTGGCCAGAGACTAAGTATCCTAGGAAGGGAAGAGATTGACATTCAAAGAGACATTTTTCCATTTTGGCATATAACTGATTGTCCCGAAGTCTCTGAAGAACCATGGGGACATGCCGGCGATGTTCTTCTAGGTTAGAAGAAAAAATCAAAATATCGTCCAGGTAGACCACAATACATGTATATAAAAGATCACGAAAAATTTCATTTACAAAGTCTTGGAAGACGGCAGGGGCGTTGCAAAGCCCAAAAGGTATAACCAGATATTCAAAGTGTCCATCTCTGGTGTTAAATGCAGTCTTCCACTCGTCCGCTTCCCTGATGCGGATGAGATTATATGCACCTCTTAAGTCCAATTTGGTAAAGATGTTGGCGCCAAATAGGCGGTCAAAGATTTCCGAGATAAGAGGTAGGGGATAGCGTTTTTTTATAGTGATTTTATTAAGACCGCGGTAATCAATGCAAGGTCGTAAGGAGCCGTCTTTTTTGGAGACGAAGAAAAATCCAGCTCCGGCAGGGGAGGAAGACTTGCGGATAAATCCCCTTTTTAAATTTTCTTGGATGTACTCCGTCATGGCTTGTGTTTCCGGAGCGGACAGAAGATAGATTCTGCCCCGGGGTGGAATAGTACCAGGGAGGAGGTCAATAGGACAGTCATAAGGCCTGTGAGGAGGCAAAGTCTCTGCTTGTTTTTTGCAAAAAACATCAGCATAGTCCAGATAGGCCTTGGGGAGACCAGGTATCGGAGGAGCCATAGGGTTTTGACTGACAGGACTGGGAGCAGACATAAGACAGTTTTTGTGGCAAGTAGTACCCCAGTTCTTGATCTCCCCGGTGGTCCAATCGAGGGTTGAGGAATGGCGTTGAAGCCAAGGTAGTCCAAGAAGAATTTCAGAAGTGCAGTTAGAGAGGACCAGAAATTCAATCTTTTCATGATGGGGTCCAATGCACATTAAAAGGGGTTCCGTGCGGTAACTCACAGTACAATCCAATCTTTCATCATTAACAGAGGCGATGTAGAGGGGTCTGGCGAGACTGGTCACTGGGATGTTGAACCTGTTAACGAAAGAGGCCAAAATAAAATTTCCTGCAGATCCGGAATCCAAAAAGGCCACAGCTGAGGAGAAGGTAGAAGAAGAAATCCGCACAGGCACAGTAAGACGTGGAGAAGCAGAGTTCACACCTAGAGCTGTCTCACCTTTGTGCGGAATCGGAGTGCGTCTTTCCTGACTTGGAGGTCGGATAGGAAAATCCTTCAAGAAGTGTTCGGTACTGGCACAGCACAGGCATAGGTTCTCAATGCGGCGGCGTGTCCTCTCTTGAGGTGTCAGGAGAGACCGGTCTACTTGCATAGCCTCCACGGCGGAAGGCACAGGAACGGATTGCAGCGGACCAGAGAAGAGAGGATCCGGGGAGAGAGACCGCCTCGTGCAAACAAAGTCCATATCCTGGTGGAGCTCCTGACGCCTTTCGGAAAAACGCATGTCAATGCGGGTGGCCAGATGAATAAGTTCATGCAGGTTAGCAGGGATTTCTCGTGCGGCCAGCACATCTTTGATGTTACTGGATAGGCCTTTTTTGAAGGTCGCGCAGAGGGCCTCCTTATTCCAGGACAATTCGGAGGCGAGAGTACGGAATTGGATGGCGTACTCGCCAACAGAAGAATTACCCTGGACCAGGTTCAGCAGGGCAGTCTCGGCAGAAGAGGCTCGGGCTGGTTCCTCGAAGACACTTCGAATCTTCGTGAAGAAAGAGTGTACAGAGGCAGTGACAGGATCATTGCGGTCCCAGAGCGGTGTGGCCCATGACAGGGCTTTCCCAGACAGAAGGCTGACCACGAAAGCCACCTTTGACCTTTCAGTTGGAAATTGGTCCGACATCATCTCCAAATACAGGGAACATTGTGAGAGAAAACCACGGCAAAATTTAGAGTCCCCATCAAATTTGTCCGGCAATGATAAACGGAGGCTGGATGCGGCCACTCGCTGCGGAGGAGGTGAAGGAGCTGGCGGAGGAGATGGTTGCTGAAGCTGTGGTAGAAGCTGCTGTAGCATCACGGTCAGTTGAGACAGCTGGTGGCCTTGTTACGCTATCTGTTGCGACTGCTGGGCGACCACCGAGGTAAGGTCAGCGACAACTGGCAGCGGGACCTCAGCGGGATCCATGGCCGGATCTACTGTCAGGATTCGGCAGGCTGGAGGTGGATCCTCTGTGTCAGAGAGGGATTGTCGTGGACCGTGTCGGTGGACCGGTTCTAAGTTGCTACTGGTTTTCACCAGAGCCCGCCGCAAAGCGGGATGGACTTGCAGCGGTGGTAGCAACCAGGTCGTATCCACCGGCAACGGCTCAACCTCTCTGACTGCTGAGATAGGCGCGGTACAAAGGAGTAGACAAGAGCAGAGTCGGACGTAGCAGAAGGTCAGGGCAGGCAGCAAGGATCGTAGTCAGGGGCAATGGCAAGAGGTCTGGAACACAGGCTAGGAACACACAAGGAAACGCTTTCACTGGCACAATGGCAACAAGATCCGGCAAGGAAGTGCAGGGGAAGTGAGGTAATATAGGGAAGTGCACAGGTGAAGACACTAATTAAAACCCATGCGCCAATCAGTGGCGCACCGGCCCTTTAAATCGCAAAGACTCGGCGCGCGCGCGCCCTAGAGAGCGGGGCCGCGCACGCCGGGGCAGCACAGACGGGGAGCGAGTCTGGTAAGCGCATCGCGAACCGCATCCCGGCTGGGGACATTATCGCAGCGCACCCGGTCAGCAGGGCTGACCGGGGCGCTGCGAACAGGAGAACGCTGTGAGCGCTCCGGGGAGGAGCAGGGACCCGGAGCGCTCGGCGTAACACTCGCTGCCACAGGGGTAACCGTAAGAGCCAGTACCAAGAGGCGGTAACAGGCTGGCTTTATTTAGGCTGGGGAGGGCCAATAACAATGGTAATGCCAGGCTGTTGCTGTTTGGCTGGTATCTGGCTGAGAACAGAAAAAGTGGAACCCCACACATTCTTTTCTGGCTTCCACCACTAAGTTTAAAAGTAAATAAAAAATGACTGCAAAGAACACTCCCCTACAAGCCCTCATTAACCATTTTATTTATATTAAAAAAAAATGCAGGTCATCAACATAGTCCAACCGTTCTCACATAATCCTCAACATACACATATCTGAAGGTAAAAGAAAAGCACCCAAAATGGGCTAGTACATTTTGGTCTCTCTTCATTGGAGAAGTCACCAATGAAGCATTGTGTAACCAAACAGGGAGCCTCTGTGTGTTGCTAAACTACACCTCTCATCTTTCCTTGACAGCCTTTGGCTGTCTGGGAATGATGGGAGTTGTAGTTTAGCAAATGCTGGAGGCTCCCTGGCACACTGCCAGAGGCACACTGCCAGAAAGGGTATGTTCCTAGTATACATTTTTAGCATGCCTTTTTAAAACAAATGACATGCTAAAATGCATAATGTGAACAGATCCATACTTATCATTCTTGTTCCTGTCTGTGATCCTCTTGTGTAGTTCCGCCTCCAGTGAGGGAATAAGGTAGGTAAATGAGATCTTCAGTTCACAGTATACAATATATAGCCACATATAGATGACTGTATACTGCATCCCCCCATCTCCACGGAGTTAACTAGTTCTGATTAGCAGAAAGAAGGGGGATGGGGAGTTTGGTAATTCCTCTTGCGATCTAGAGTGGCTTTTTGGACACCTAACCCCTTAACGTCATTGGATGTCAAGGTGCGGTGGTACTTAACTCACCAAGACGTTCATTTACGTCATGAACATGGCCCCGAGTACTGGAATTTTCAGCAGACGGGGACCCGCCGGTAATGGCGGATATCAGTGATCACGCTGATGTCCGTCATTAACTCCTCATATGCCGCGATCATCTGTAATGGCGGCCAGAGGTCCCCTCTCCTGCCTCTGGCCATCTCCGGGGGTCTTCTGCTCTGGTCTGAGATTGAGCAGACCAGAGCAAAAGATGACCCATAATACTGATCAGTGCTATGCCCTATGCATAGCACTGAACAGTATTAACAATCAAGTGTAAAAAAAGTTAAAAAATTTAAAAAAAAGTTACAAAAATTTGAAAAATCCCCTTCCCAAATAAAAAGGTAAAATGTCAATTTTTCCCATTTTACCCCAAAAAGAAAAAAATTATAAATGTATAAATGTCCAAACTATTAAAACATAATCTTAATTATTCCATATGGGGAACAGCGAACATTTTTTATTTTTATTTTTTAAGTTTTAGGTCGTCAAAATAGAAGGATTTCAAACGTACTAGTTTGGTTAAAAAGTTTGAGACAAGCCTCCTACTCGTCTGTGGATGAAAATTTAAAAGAGTTATGATTTTTAGAAGGCGAGGAGGAAAAAATTGAAATGCTAAAATAAAATTGGTCTGGTCCTTAAGGCCAAAATTGGCTCGACCTTAAGGTGTTAAACACCTAAATTCTTAAGAATTGAACTGAGAAAAAAGAAGAAAAAAAGAAAAGATTTGATACATATTTATTGAGGACTTTTGGGACTTAGGACCATGAGAAATTATGTGGTACAATTGTTTTATTATCACATTTCTAGTGTCTCAATTTTGACGCGGGATGGTTGGACACGATGTAGGGCATCGGACAGGGAAACGCAGCTTGCTGCTTTCCCCTTTCCACCATGCAGAAAAAAATTTATGCTGGATGACATATAGCTGATGACAACTTGTCATCAGTTGTGGCATCAGTTGCGACGAGATCTAGGCTGGGTTCACCAATGCCGGACATATGTAAACCCAGCCTTATAGTGCAATTCTGGAACTGCGTCAGATGTTTTTCTGACCCTTATGCAGCTGTTAAAAAAATTTTAAAAATTATCAAAAAAGTGGTGCTAAGTCACATTCTGGCAAATTTTTCAATAGGGAATTTGGGTAATTGTATTTATTTTTATTCATTTTTCTATTTAGCAGCAACTAGTTTTCTGTCTCTATCAAACAGTTCTGCCCCCTCACATAGCTCAAGGACTATACTGCCCTTAGCAACAACCCCTCCCTTCTGCTGTTGACAGTATCCACTGCTGCTAGGAAATTATGGTGGATACTGGGGGTAGGTAAAAATAGTAGGGTGAACTATTGAAAACAAATCCCAGAAAAATGGGCAACTTACTGGTTACTGATACAAGGACAGGCTAGGCACCCATTCCCATTATGATGCAGATCAGCCACAATGATATATAGGGGGGGGGGGGGGGGGGGAGGTTTTTGTATGATTTTAATTGAATTTTTTTTTTTTAATTGACATGTTTTATTTTTTATTTTTTTTAAAGTGTTTTGTGTTTATCTCCTTCAAAACGGATTGTTGTGTTGCCACATAGGTAATTGTAAATATTGCAACATTCAAGAACACATTTAATTGAAAGGCCATTTTCTTTTCAGAAGTATATTACAGTTTTTCTGTCATTGTCCTTTTAAGATTTTACGTACCTGAAATATCTAGTGCTAAAACATCTGCTTTGTCATATGGAAACCCCCAGGAAATGTTTACAAATGGGTTGTGTAGCTACAACTCATTTTGGAATAACACATGTGAATCCTATAATTTAACCTACTGTAAAAATATCTCTAATTACCATACATATGTGCTAATTAACAGAATTAACAAGAGGCATTTGCAGATTGTGGAAGTTTTTTTTTTCTCTTGATGAAGTATTATCTAAGTTTATTCAGCACAAGTAGGTAAAATGCATACTACTCTAAATAATACACAAAGCAAGCATATGAATCTTTTTTTATGTATATGCTTATTACTTTCCAAAAATGTAGCCACACATGTCAATCTAGGATCAATATTATTATTTCTAAATATTACTGTAGGAAGTGTACTGAATATCAGAAAGAAATTGTAAACTCTTATGGTGTGCAAAGCTTTATGTAAAAATACAATAAGCATAATAAGGAGTACTTTAATGAAAAACAAATGTTTTCAAATCAACTGGTGCCAGAAAGTTATTCACAAATTTGTGAATTACTTCTATTTCAAAATCTTAACCCTTCCAGTATTTATCAGCTGCTGTATACTACAGAGAAAGTTGTGTAGTTCTTTCCAGTCTGACCACAGTGCTCTTTGCTGACACCTCTGTCCGTGTTAGGAATTGTTAAGAGCAGGGAATTTTTTTCTACTGTGGACATATCCTGACACGGACAGAGATGTCAGCAGAGAGCACTGTGGTCAGACTGGAAAAAACTACACAACTTTCTCTGGAAGATACAGCAGCTGTGTTACGCCGAGCGCTCCGGGTCCCCGCTCCTCCCCGGAGCGCTCGCTACACTCTCGCTACTGCAGCACCCCGGTCAGATCCACTGACCGGGTGCGCTGCGATACCGCCTCCAGCCGGGATGCGATTTGCGATGCGGGTGGCGCCCGCTCGCGATGCGCACCCCGGCCCCCGTACCTGACTCGCTCTCCGTCGGTCCTGTCCCGGCGCGCGCGGCCCCGCTCCCTAGGGCGCGCGCGCCGGGTCTCTGCGATTTAAAGGGCCACTGCGCCGCTGATTGGCGCAGTGGTTCTAATCAGTGTGTTCACCTGTGCACTCCCTATGTATACCTCACTTCCCCTGCACTCCCTCGCCGGATTTTGTTGCCATCGTGCCAGTGAAAGCGTTTCCTTGTGTGTTCCTAGCCTGTGTTCCAGACCTCCTGCCGTTGCCCCTGACTACGATCCTTGCTGCCTGCCCCGACCTTCTGCTACGTCCGACCTTGCTTTTGTCTACTCCCTTGTACCGCGCCTATCTTCAGCAGTCAGAGAGGTTGAGCCGTTGCTAGTGGATACGACCTGGTTACTACCGCCGCAGCAAGACCATCCCGCTTTGCGGCGGGCTCTGGTGAACACCAGTAGTGACTTAGAACCGGTCCACTTGCACGGTCCACGCCAATCCCTCTCTGGCACAGAGGATCCACCTCCTGCCAGCCGGCATCGTGACAGTAGATCCGGCCATGGATCCCGCTGAAGTTCCTCTGCCAGTTGTCGCCGACCTCACCACGGTGGTCGCCCAGCAGTCACAACAGATAGCGCAACAAGGCCACCAGCTGTCTCAACTGACCGTGATGCTACAGCAGCTACTACCACAGCTTCAGCAATCATCTCCTCCGCCAGCTCCTGCACCTCCTCCACAGCGAGTGGCCGCTTCAGGCCTACGACTATCCTTGCCGGATAAATTTGATGGGGACTCAAAGTTTTGCCGTGGCTTTCTTTCACAATGTTCCCTGCACTTGGAGATGATGTCGGACCAATTTCCTACTGAAAGGTCTAAGGTTGCTTTCGTAGTCAGCCTTCTGTCTGGAAAAGCTCTGTCATGGGCCACACCGCTCTGGGACCGCAATGACCCCGTCACTGCCTCTGTACACTCCTTCTTCTCGGAAATTCGAAGTGTCTTTGAGGAACCTGCCCGAGCCTCTTCTGCTGAGACTGCCCTGCTGAACCTGGTCCAGGGTAATTCTTCCATTGGCGAGTACGCCGTACAATTCCGTACTCTTGCTTCAGAACTATCCTGGAATAATGAGGCCCTCTGCGCGACCTTTAAAAAAAGGCCTATCCAGCAACATTAAAGATGTTCTGGCCGCACGAGAAATCCCTGCTAACCTACATGAAATCATCCATCTAGCCACTCGCATTGACATGCGTTTTTCCGAAAGGCGTCAAGAGCTCCACCAGGATATGGACTTTGTTCGCACGAGGCGTTTTTTCTCCCCGGCACCTCTCTCCTCTGGTCCTCTGCAATCCGTTCCTGTGCCTCCCGCCGTGGAGGCTATGCAAGTTGACCGGTCTCGCCTGACACCTCAAGAGAGGACACGACGCCGCATGGAGAATCTCTGCCTGTACTGTGCCGGTACCGAACACTTCCTGAAGGATTGTCCTATCCGTCCTCCCCGCCTGGAAAGACGTACGCTGACTCCGCACAAAGGTGAGACAGTCCTTGATGTCAACTCTGCTTCTCCACGTCTTACTGTGCCTGTGCGGATATCTGCCTCTACCTTCTCCTTCTCTACTATGGCCTTCCTGGATTCCGGATCTGCAGGAAATTTTATTTTGGCCTCTCTCATCAACAGGTTCAACATTCCGGTGACCAGTCTCACCAGACCCCTCTACATCAATTGTGTTAACAATGAAAGATTGGACTGTACCATACGTTACCGCACGGAGCCCCTCCTAATGTGTATCGGACCTCATCACAAAAAAATTGAGTTTTTGGTCCTCCCTAATTGCACTTCCGAAATTCTCCTTGGACTACCATGGCTTCAACACCATTCCCCAACCCTGGATTGGTCCACAGGGGAGATCAAGAGCTGGGGTACCTCTTGTTTCAAGGACTGCCTTAAACCGGTTCCCAGTACTCCCTGCCGTGACCCTGTGGTTCCCCCTGTAACCGGTCTCCCTAAGGCCTATATGGACTTTGCTGACGTATTTTGCAAAAAACAAGCTGAGACTCTACCTCCTCACAGGCCTTATGACTGTCCTATTGACCTCCTCCCGGGCACTACTCCACCCCGGGGCAGAATTTATCCTCTGTCCGCCCCAGAGACTCTTGCTATGTCTGAGTACATCCAGGAAAATTTAAAAAAGGGCTTTATCCGCAAATCCTCCTCTCCTGCCGGAGCTGGATTTTTCTTTGTGTCCAAAAAAGATGGCTCCCTACGTCCTTGCATTGACTACCGCGGTCTTAATAAAATCACGGTAAAGAACCGCTACCCCCTACCTCTTATCTCTGAACTCTTTGATCGCCTCCAAGGTGCCCACATCTTTACCAAACTGGACTTAAGAGGTGCTTATAATCTCATCCGCATCAGGGAGGGGGATGAATGGAAAACGGCATTTAACACTAGAGATGGACACTTTGAGTATCTGGTCATGCCCTTTGGCCTGTGCAACGCCCCTGCCGTCTTCCAAGACTTTGTTAATGAAATTTTTCGTGATCTCTTATATTCCTGTGTTGTTGTGTATCTGGACGATATTCTGATTTTTTCTGCCAACCTAGAAGAACACCGCCAGCAAGTCCGCATGGTTCTTCAGAGACTTCGTGACAATCAACTTTACGCCAAAATGGAGAAATGTCTGTTTGAATGTCAATCTCTTCCTTTTCTAGGATACTTGGTCTCTGGCCAGGGACTACAAATGGATCCAGACAAACTTTCTGCCGTCTTAGATTGGCCACGCCCCTCCGGACTCCGTGCTATCCAACGTTTTTTGGGGTTCGCCAATTATTACAGACAATTTATTCCACATTTTTCCACCATTGTGGCTCCTATCGTGGCTTTAACCAAAAAGAATGCCAATCCTAAGTCATGGCCTCCTCAAGCGGAAGACGCCTTTAAACGGCTCAAGTCTGCCTTTTCTTCTGCTCCCGTGCTCTCCAGACCTGACCCATCTAAACCCTTCCTATTGGAGGTTGATGCCTCCTCAGTAGGAGCTGGAGCGGTTCTTCTACAAAAAAATTCTTCCGGGCATTCTGTTACTTGTGGTTTTTTTTCTAGGACCTTCTCTCCGGCGGAGAGGAACTACTCCATCGGGGATCGAGAGCTACTGGCCATTAAATTAGCACTTGAGGAATGGAGGCATCTGCTGGAGGGATCAAAATTTCCAGTTATTATTTACACCGATCACAAGAATCTCTCCTATCTCCAGTCTGCCCAACGGCTGAATCCTCGCCAGGCCAGGTGGTCTCTGTTCTTTGCCCGGTTTAATTTTGAAATTCACTTTCGCCCTGCCGATAAGAACTTTAGGGCCGATGCTCTCTCTCGTTCCTCGGATGCCTCGGAAGTAGAGCTCTCTCCGCAACACATCATTCCTCCTGACTGCCTGATCTCCACTTCTCCAGCCTCCATCAGGCAAACTCCTCCAGGGAAGACCTTCGTCTCTCCACGCCAACGCCTCGGAATCCTCAAATGGGGTCACTCCTCCCATCTCGCAGGCCATGCGGGCATCAAGAAATCCGTGCAACTCATCTCTCGTTTCTATTGGTGGCCGACTCTGTAGACGGATGTTGCTGATTTTGTGCGGGCCTGCACTGTCTGTGCCCGGGATAAGACTCCTCGCCAGAAGCCCGCTGGTCTTCTTCATCCTCTGCCTGTCCCCGAACAGCCTTGGTCTCTGATTGGTATGGACTTTATTACAGACTTACCCCCATCCCGTGGCAACACCGTTGTTTGGGTGGTCGTTGATCGATTTTCCAAGATGGCACATTTTATTCCTCTTCCTGGTCTTCCTTCAGCGCCTCAGTTGGCAAAACAATTTTTTGTACACATTTTTCGTCTTCACGGGTTGCCCACGCAGATCGTCTCGGATAGAGGCGTCCAAATCGTGTCAAAATTCTGGAGGGCTCTCTGTAAACAACTCAAGATCAAATTAAACTTTTCTTCTGCTTATCATCCTCAATCCAATGGGCAAGTAGAAAGAATTCATCAGGTCCTGGGTGACTATTTACGGCATTTTGTTTCCTCCCGCCAGGATGACTGGGCAGATCTTCTACCATGGGCCGAATTCTCGTACAACTTCAGAGTCTCTGAATCTTCTTCCAAATCCCCATTTTTCGTGGTGTACGGCCGTCACCCTCTTCCCCCCCTCCCTACCCCCTTGCCCTCTGGTTTGCCCGCTGTGGATGAAATAACTCGTGATCTTTCCACCATATGGAAAGAGACCCAAAATTCTCTCTTACAGGCTTCATCACGCATGAAGAAGTTTGCTGATAAGAAAAGAAGAGCTCCCCCCATTTTTTCTCCCGGAGACAAGGTATGGCTCTCCGCTAAATATGTCCGCTTCTGTGTTCCCAGCTACAAATTGGGACCACGCTATCTTGGTCCTTTCAAAGTTTTGTGCCAGATTAATCCTGTCTCTTACAAACTTCTTCTTCCTCATTCTCTTCGTATTCCTAATGCCTTTCACGTTTCTCTTCTTAAACCACTCATCATCAACCGTTTCTCTCCCAAACTCGTTTCTCCCACTCCTGTTTCCGGCTCTTCGGACATCTTCTCCGTAAAGGAGATATTGGCCTCCAAGAAGGTCAGAGGGAAAACCTTTTTTTTGGTCGATTGGGAGGGCTGTGGTCCTGAAGAGAGATCCTGGGAACCTGAGGACAATATCCTAAACAAAAGTCTGGTCCTCAGGTTCTCAGGCTCCAAGAAGAGGGGGAGACCCAAGGGGGGGGGGGTACTGTTACGCCGAGCGCTCCGGGTCCCCGCTCCTCCCCGGAGCGCTCGCTACACTCTCGCTACTGCAGCGCCCCGGTCAGATCCACTGACCGGGTGCGCTGCGATACCGCCTCCAGCCGGGATGCGATTCGCGATGCGGGTGGCGCCCGCTCGCGATGCGCACCCCGGCCCCCGTACCTGACTCGCTCTCCGTCGGTCCTGTCCCGGCGCGCGCGGCCCCGCTCCCTAGGGCGCGCGCGCGCCGGGTCTCTGCGATTTAAAGGGCCACTGCGCCGCTGATTGGCGCAGTGGTTCTAATCAGTGTGTTCACCTGTGCACTCCCTATGTATACCTCACTTCCCCTGCACTCCCTCGCCGGATCTTGTTGCCATCATGCCAGTGAAAGCGTTTCCTTGTGTGTTCCTAGCCTGTGTTCCAGACCTCCTGCCGTTGCCCCTGACTACGATCCTTGCTGCCTGCCCCGACCTTCTGCTACGTCCGACCTTGCTTTTGTCTACTCCCTTGTACCGCGCCTATCTTCAGCAGTCAGAGAGGTTGAGCCGTTGCTAGTGGATACGACCTGGTTACTACCGCCGCAGCAAGACCATCCCGCTTTGCGGCGGGCTCTGGTGAACACCAGTAGTGACTTAGAACCGGTCCATTAGCACGGTCCACGCCAATCCCTCTCTGGCACAGAGGATCCACCTCCTGCCAGCCGGCATCGTGACAAGCTGATAAGTACTGAAAGGATTGCGATTTTTAAAATAGAAGTCATTTACAAATCTGTTTAACTTTCTGGCATCAGTTGATTAGAAAATATTTGTTTCCCACTTGTTTCCCACCGGAGTACTCCTTTAAGTTTAGGTGTTTGAGTTACATGCTATATGATTTTGCATGCATTTTACCACTGATAGTAACCTCATGTAAATGATAGAAATGTATTAAGTTTAAAAAGTGTATTCCAGCCTTTAAAACTTAGCTCCTATTTACAGGATAAGCAATAAGAGTCTTATCTCAGGGGTTTGATTTCTCGGATTCCCCACAATATCAAGAGCAGGTACCTTAGTCTCCCATCAAAAAGGAGTGGTGGTTCACACATGCATATGACCACTCCACTTTTTGTCTTTGGAAGTGCCAGAGATAACAAAGCATCTTATCAGCTTTCATAGACCTGTTGCTTCAGATTGATTGGAGACTTGTATTGTGTTCACAAGACCTCCAAGCTCAGACACTTATCACCTATTCTGAAGTCAGGGGATAAGTGTTTTGTAGTGTTCACAGAGCCGTATAGGGTCAAGTGCTAGGCGGTTAATGCAACAGAAAAGAAAAAATACTCAATCCAGCACTCCTTAAAACACAGATTTTATTGGATTATTTTACAATACAAAGACAACACACCACTGTACAAATCAATCAGATCAAACAAGTTTCTAGCACATGCACACTTTTGATCACTAATAAGGTATAGAGGTTGGAATGCCCTTTTAATGATAAAAAAAAAGCTTCTCTCACTCTCATAAACCCTGCATCCCACTGATTTTAAGAGTAACAGTGTAATGCTTCATTTCACCTGTGGTGGAGCTGCAATAAAATTAAACACCTGCTTATGGTTTTTTGTGCAGTTAACCGTCAATCAATGGAGCATCCAGTTGATCAATTCACAATTGAGAGGGTGCCTTCCACCAAAAAACATTGTTCAAAGTGATAACCTCTTTACAGTTTTTTTTTAAATATGTAGAAACCTCATTGTGATACTAAAAACTCATAAACAAATGGGAAGGGAGGAGATTTAAAGATTAACACCTTTTTTTTTTTTTACCATTTTATACAAAGTGATATGGCTTTGGGGTTAAGGGGTGTAGTTTGTGAAAAAGGAGCATGGTTAAGTGCCTTTGACTTTAAAATGCATTTATTATAATTATGTTATAATCACAACATTTTTGTGCAGTCTCAACACACTTAATGGGTGATGTAGAAACCCAAAAAGCAGAAAATTGCATTAAAATGAACCAAATTCCTCATATGTTGTGCAGATTAGATACATTTGGCACATTAACATTAGCACAAAGAAAAGAGTGAAAACAAGAAAAGTTGAGTGAAAAAGATGAATGTGAGAAATTCTCCCTGTAATGTTAGTTGTGCAGTGCTGTATTAGCAACATTTTTCAATTATAATCAGTATTCCTGTAAAAATTTTATTAATTGTTTAATTGTTATGCTGTATAAAGTTAAAAAAAGCATGTATACACAGCTATAAGAAAATTGTTGTGATGCTTTTAAATATTTGTATACTATAGGAGAATTTGGAGAGTGTTACATTCACTACTTCCATTACATGTTCTTTATAGTTAGTGCTTACTGTATAATACATTTTATATCCACGACGTCAACACTTTACTGGAAATAGTTCAGAAAATTATTGTATAATAAAACTTTTTTTTTTTATTAAAAATGTGCTTTGGATGCCAAATGTAATGTTCATAAAGTAATAACAAAAGGTAACAAATTTTAAGGTACACCACTGGATAATTTAATCACAAAACATACAATGTTACTGTCAAAAAAAATGTCAAAAAAATGTGTCAAAGTCATAGAGACTAGAAATGAACGGATTTTTGAAAAATTCTATTCGGCCGATTCGCCAAATTTTCCCAAAAATTTGGTTCGGTCCGAATTTATTCACGGCAAATCTCGGTTATTTCTGGCCTACAGAGAGCATCAATAGGGGTGTACAACGCTTTGGCTTGCTGTAACGCATAGGTTGGTGCTGGGTTAGAGAAATAATACTTAAATTCAGTGTGACATGCAGATTAGAGGCGTCGCTATTAGAATCACTGTTGCAGATCAGCGCAATGACAGAGCCTGGAGGTGGTATCAGTATGAGGAGACAATAAAGTGGCTGAATGACACAGCGTGGAGTTGGCATCAGCATGAGGAGACCATATAGTGGCTGAATGACACAGCGTGGAGGTGGCGGCAGCATAAGAAGACCATATAGTGCCTGAATGACCCAGCCTGGAGGTGGCAACAGCCTGAAGAGACTATATGGCCTCACAACTAAAATTATGAAAGATACTTTTTAACATTTAAATTGAAGATTTCAAATAGATTAACCTAAAAAGTGTTATTTAATGTGAAAGCAGCATGAGGAGACAACATGGTGGTACAGTGACACAGCCTGGAGGTGGCGGAAGCATGAGAAAACCATATAGTGGCTGAATGACAGCCTGGAGGTGGATGAATCATGGGGAGACCATTTAGTAGCTGAATGGCACAGTCTGGAGTTGGTGGCAGCAAGATGAGACCATAAAGTGGCTGAATGACACAGCCTGGTGGCGGCGGAATCATGAGGAGAACATATTGTGGCTGAATGGCACAGCCTGGATTTAGCAGCAGCAAGAGGAGACCATATAGTGGCTGGATGACACAGCCTGGAGTTGGCGGTAGCATGAGGAGACCATATAGTGGCTGAATGACACAGCCTGGAGGTGGCAGAAGCATAAGTAGACCATATAGTGGCAGAATGAGACAGCGTGGACGTGGCAACAGCATGAGGAGAACATATGGTGTCAGAATGAGACAGCCTGGAGGTGGCATCAGCAGCATCAAGGGTCCTGAAAGTGACCTGGTGACATGGCGGTGGGTGGCCAAACCAATATCCGGAGACGAAGGTGGGTGGAAAAAGGAGAACTTGGCATCAGATGTGTGGCATCAGGCAGGTGGCAGGATCAGAATAGTAGCTGAGGCACGTAGGCAGAAGAAAACGGTCTCTCTTTTGTAAAAGTGTTAGTGTGCACAAGTAAGTATTGAGGATATGCATTATGCAAACCTTAACTTTTAATAATAATATTCTTAGCATAAAATATATGTACCCAAATTTTTTTTAAATACAACAAAAGGAAAGATGTGCAAAAAACACCATGTGCCACCTACACCACCAAGTATTGATGTGATGCAAAGACCTCTAAAAGGTGGAAGGGAACAATGAATGGTTCATTGTAACCAGTGGGGGTAAAAACTTCCTCTGTAAGGCTCTACTCTCGCATTATTAATTCCCTTCTTGGCACGTGTTACTTGTCTTAAAAAGGGCGGCCCCACATGGGAACCTCTGCCTATTTCCATCTACAAGCATTGCCATTTCCTAGGGTTTTAGGTGGAAATAGGGAGAGGTTCCTGTGTGAGGCCGCCCTTTTTAAGACGAGTAACACTTTCTTCGAAAAGATGTACAGGAATAACGTATTGTCCATTGTAGCAGGTGGGGGTAAAAACTTCCCCTGTAAGGCCCTACTCTGGCTCTCTGAATTCCCTTCTTGGCAAGTGTTACTCTCCCTAAAAAGGGCTGGCCCCACACAGGAAATCTCCATATTTCCACCTAAAAACCTTGGAGGGAGAGATTCCTGTGTGGGGCCAAGAAGGGAATTAATAAAGCGAGAGTAGGCCTTACAGGGGAAGTTTTTACCCCCACCTGTTATAATGGACCATACATTGTTCCCTTCCACCTTTTAGAGGTCTTTGGATTACATGAATACTTGGTGGTGTAGGTGGCACATGGTGTTTTTTTTTTGCAAACCTTTCATTTTGTTAGATATAAAAAAAAACATATTTTACCACTAGAAAAGTTAAGTTTTAGCTAATGCATATCATCAATACCTACTTGTGATCTGATGTGTAGGAATTAGAGATGAGCGAATCAAAGCTGACAAATCTGAATTCATAACAAATTTCTTTAAAAATGTGATTCTCAATAAATGTGAATATCGCCGCGATTCTATTGCGCAAATCGCTTCATTAAACTCCATTTAGTGCAGTCCAGGCTCCAGAGCATCTAAAATGTCAGATCCACATGTGAGGACATGGGGCAAGGAACTCTGGGAAGCTGGGAAGGCAAGGCAGGAAGGCGGGTAGGCAGAATAACCCTGAATCACATGCAGGATGTAGCCTATCAGCAGTCAGTCAGCCCTATATAATTGTCAGCCATATTGCGGCCAGTCACTTCATTCATTACACTGCAGAAATATAGGGTGGACAGCCTGTGTGTGTGTTACACAGAAAAGCTCATTCCAGCAGCATTTCACATCCTAGTTACATCAGCGTTCTGGTGGACAGAGCGCAGTGCTTTTTTCCACTGAAAAGGATTTTTACTACAGTATTGTATTACAGAGAGGGGCAGAGAGCTATGTGTTGCCTCATACATTTCAACAAGCTGCCTCAATTTCATAAACCTTAGCAGAGGAGGCAGGAATCATTTTTCTGTGCTATTTTGTGTCTTTGTTCCACAACAAATTATCTGCTAGTTATACTAGTCTGTAGACGGTATAATACCCAGTAGTCCATTCCTAATAGTCTTTGACAGAGTGCAATTTTGGTTTAGTACACAGCTTTGGTGTGCTCTAGCATTGTTGTGTACTGCTGGTGTTGTGCAAAAATAAAAATAAATTAAGTTTACTGTAGCGCATTTTTCTGCCCTCATAAGTGCATACCACATACGAACATCTAAGTAGTGTACTATTTGGTACCTGTTAATCTGTCAAGGGCCTAGATACTGTGAAATGCCAGGCAAAAGTACTCACCAGCTGGTGTTGTACTCAAATACTTTTTTAAGTGTACTGTAGCGGATTTTTTATGCCCTCATAAGTGCATACCACATACCTACATCTATGTATTGTACTATTTTTTACCTGTTAATCTGTCAAGGGCCTAGATACTTTGAAAGGCCAGGCAAAATTACTCACGGGCTTGTGTTTTTACTCAATTACTTTTTTAACTGTACTGTATGCATTTTTCTTCCCACATAAGTGCAAACCACATACCTACATCTAAGTAGTGTACTATTTTGTACATGTTAATTAGTCAAGGGCCTAGATACTGTGAAAGGCCAGGCAAAAGTACTCACCGGCTGGAGTTGTACATATATACTTTTTTTAAAGTGTACTGTAGCACATTTTTATTATGCTCTCATAAGTGCATACCACATACCACATACCCCTACCCCTTAATTCCCTGGTTGAACTTGATGGACATATGTCTTTTTTCGACCATACTAACTATGTAACTATGTAACTATGTAACTATGTATACCTACATCTAATTAGGTCCTAGATAATGTGAAAGGACAGCCAAAAGTACACACCTGCTGCTGTGCTAGACAAATACTGTTTTAAGTGTGGTGAAGCGTATTGTACTCCCCTCATATAAGTACTAAGTATGTCAGGCAGAAAAGTGCCAGGATGTGCACAGAGGAGTGGCAGAGGCCTAAATTCATCAGGCAGAGGTCGCAGCAGACTAGTGGTCAGTGGCAGCAGGAGTTGCAGTGAGAGTCCTGCACTCCTGGTATCAGCTAGCAGTCGTGTCTCGACCATCAAACCATCTGCTGTCATCGATTGGTAAACACAGTCATCCACTTCATCACAAGTGACATCTGATACCCCCAGTCAACAGTCGGTGAGTTCCTCAGACACAACCCTCAGTTGGCATGGCCCGGGAACAGTCCCTGTCCTCCCATCGCCTCTGTCTGATGCTATTCCCTCCCCCACAGCAGTATGTTATGCTGTGGGTTCAGCTCCACTATTCAGTGAGGACGATCTAGTAGAGGACAGTCAGCAGCTGCTGCCCAGCCAAGAAGTGAAGAAGACATCTGCCCCTTCCTCCGCTAGGCAGGCAAGTAGTGATGAGGAGAGTGATGTGGGAGGCGGTGCTGCCAGCATTCAGGGTCCTGAAGCAGACACTGTTGAGGAACCTGAGGAGGACATCAGTGACGTGCAGACACAACTCGATGATGATGAAGCCATTCGTACTTGGGAGCTGGGTGCAGAAGGAGCTTCATCATCATCAGGAGAAGAGGGTTGCAGGTTGCCAATGAGGCAGCAGCTGAGACAGCAAGGTGGTAGCATGGTTGACAGTCAGCATGGTGGCAGAAGTGGAGACGTGCCCAGGGGAGACCACCTGCTTCGCGGCAGCCTACCTTCCCGGGAGGTAGTGGAACAGGGGTTCCTGGAGACGGCGAAAGTAGCGGTCAATTAGTGTGGACTGTTTCTGGGAAAATCAGCTACTTGGCGGTGTGGCAGTTTTTCATCAAGCATCCGGTGGAGGTTAACCCACATGCAAGATATGTCGGCAGAAGATGAAAGGTGGCAAGGGTTCCAATGTGGGCACCACGGTCCTGTGTCAACATATCCTTCACCACCATAAAGCGGCCTGGGAGAACCGTGGCTCTGATATAGTGATCCAGCCTGCTGCATCACCCAGTGGCATGCCTCTCCCTCTTTCAGCCAGGCAAGGCTTCACCGCATCAGCCGAAAAGAACTGTGTGTCATACCCTCCTTCTATCGCTCCAGATACTCTTGCTCTTCCTACTTTTAGTCAGTCATTCTGCCAAAAATCCAACGGCGAAGCAATGTCCAAAAGAACAACAGTATGCGCCCACTCATCCAACGGTGCAGAAGCTGAATGTGCTCCTGTCTAAGTTGCTGGTGCTGCAGTCCCTCCCTTTTCAAGTGGTGGACTCTGCACCTTTCAGAGAACTGATGGCCTGTGCCGAGCTGAGGTGGAGAGTGCCAAGCCGTCATTTCTTTGTGAAGAAGGCAGTACCAGCACTGCACAATTTTGTGGAAGAGAATGTGTGCCAGTCCTTGAGCCTGTCGGTGTGTACCAAAGTGCACGGCAGCGTTGACGTCTGGAGCTGTAACTATGGTCAGGGACAATACATGTCATTTACGGCTCACTGGGTTAACATGGTTCCTGCACAGCCACAACACCAACTTGGACAGGTCACTCCACTTCGTCCTCCACGCTCTCACGCCGTTGGTCCTGTGACAGTGGCGACTCCGCCTCCTCATCCTCCACCGTGTCCTCAGCCTCCACTGCCCAGACATATCTCAGTGCCCCTTCAGCATACCATGTGTACAGGGCAGGGTGGTGTCACACTGTTCTTCACTTGGTTTGGCTTGGAGAACAGAGTCACACAGGGGAGGAACTGCTAAAAGTCATTTGCGAAGAAATCGGAGCATGGCTTAATAAAGGAAAACTGGAAATGGGAACCATGGTGACTGACAATGGGAAGAACATCTTGTCTGTGCTACGACTGGGAAGGCTGAGCGATGTGCCCTGCATGGCACATGTATTCAATCTGGTTGTCAAACAGTTCCTAAAGTGTTCCTACCATTTTCAAGACATCCTAATAATGGGAAGGAAACTTTGCATGCACTTCAGCCAACCGTACACAGAGAAGCACACCCTTCTTGAGCTGCAGTGTCAGAACGGTATCCCCCAACATAGTCTGATTTGTGACGTTCCCACACGTTGGAATTCCCCCCTCCATATGTTGGAACGACTGTACAAACAGAGAAAAGCCATCACCGATTTCTTGATTAGTGTTGCTCACGAATATTCGCAATGCGAATATTCTTAGCGAATATAGCACATATATAAACGAATATTCGTTTTTTTCCCAAACTTGTTTAAACACAGATCACATTATAGTAATCTCCATCGACGGATAATTGCATTGCTGGTATGATTAGAGACCATGGGGGGAGAATCTAAGGCGATTAGTTTGTGCATGCGAATATTCGTATTGCGAATATTCGTATTGCAAATATTCGCGAATATTTTCCACACCCTTCTTATGCCTCTGAGCCAATGATAGTTCTGCAACCACAGTTGTCAGAGGTTAGCAACCTCCCTAGCAACCAATGGAAACTTGCTGGCACGACCAGTATAAAAGATCACTCCCAGCAGTATTTGCTTGCAAGTTCACATGGTGGTTTTGAGAGTGGAGTGCTTCTGTCATTTTCCCAGCGTCCTTTGAGCTTTGAGCTTTGTGCTTAATAGTACTACCTTAGACCCAACTGCTTTTTTCAAAGCAAAAGACCCAACTGCTTTTTTCAAAGCAAAAGCCCCAACTGCTTTTTTCAAAGCACATATCTTTGTTTTTTTGTCTAGGTTAGTGTAGATTAGGGTTAGATTTCAGTGATTAACAAGGCGATAACACAGTGATAACTCCCTGAGTAAAGATTATGTAGTAGATGTGACCTGCAGTCCTATGTAACACCGATAACACAGTGATAACTCTCTGAGTACAGATAATGGAGTTGATGTAACCTGCAGTCCTATGTAACACCACCGATAACACAGTGATAACTCTCTTAGTACAGATAATGGAGTAGATGTGACCTGCAGTCCTATGTAACACTACCGATAACACAGTGATAACTCTCTGAGTACAGATAATGGAGTTGATGTGACCTGCAGTCCTATGTAACACCACGGCTGAGGCTGCACTTCATGCGCAGATTATGGCAGACAGACAGGTGTTCCCCTCAAGGTAATTTTATGACACATTTTGATTGGTGGACATCACCTTAAATATGATTGCTTGCTGAGTAAACGCCACCCCCAGGACGAAGAACTCGCCGAAACGTGCGTTGGGGTGGCGTTGCTCCAGCAGACCCTGATAGGAATTGGATGTTATAGCCTGGTATGCCTATTGTCTTCACTGTGTGCATTGTACTGAATGACAGTTAGAGCATTATTGCCTATATATGTGCTGTTACATGCACACATGTGTGACTATGCACCATGTCACTTTTCCTTATGTAATTTACTAATGTGGATCTGTCTGTGAGCAATGCCTTTGTCTCTCCACTTTGTGGATGTTTCTCCCTATATGTAATTTTAAAATTAACTTTTTAATGCATAACTAATAGAATTATATAATTTTTATCATTTCTAAGTGTCTCCAATCTCTTTTTCTGTTGTCTTACCACCACTACCATACACCCCCCAAGGGCTACCACACATGTCCATTTTACAAACTTCACCAGGTTGCTGGCATAGATGGCACAAATTACAGATGTGCAAGTGAAAGTTACAGAATAACAGTAATGTTGTCACATACTCCAGTCAAAAACTGCAAGTTCACTGTTGCACATTGCCTTGTAAATGTCTCACGATGGGGGACATTTATCAAGATATTTAGAGCCTTTTTTTTTGCTTAATCTGGGTGCCCAAAAAAGGCGCATGTGAGTCTTCACTTTTTTTTTGTTTAACTTCTGTGGGTAAGCAAAAAGTAACAAACAGCATTACCTAAGCAAAGTCCAGTTTTAACTTTGCAATGGTCAGGTATTTATGATGTGCGAAAGTTGCACGTTCAAAAAAAGTCACAAAACCCTTACAAAAAGTCGCATATCTGCTCCAGGTCTGACCTGGTGTACAAAACTCTCATATGTGAGCACATTTAAAAATTTGCAACAAAGTCTCACAAAAATCTCAGCTGCAACATTTTTTGTTTTGCTTATGTGCTCCAAATTTATCAACACCCTGTGATAGTATGATAAATATGGAACACATAAGCAAAACTAAAGCAGAAAAAAAAAGACTATAGAACTCGCTTACCAAAGCAAACAATGATAAATGTCCCCATCTGTGTTTACATACCCTCAGTGTAAACATAGATACTGAGTGTAACCAAATTGAAGTATTTTTTTAAACCATAAAGGGGTATTCCAATCATTCAAAATGTTAACCCCTTAAGGACGCAGCTCATTTTTCACCTTAAGGACAAAGCCATCTTTTGCAATTCTGACCACTGTCACTTTAAAGGACAAGTCTCACAGTAAACAATTGTTCAGCTTCTAGTGCAGAAGGTAAAGTTATATAGGTTTGTAAATCACTTCCATTACCAATGCAGCTTAGAAACAAGCTTTATCTGCATTCTTCTGTCTGACAGGAAAATCAGCTGTTCCAGGTTTTCATGACTTTCGACCCCCTATTCAGACTGTTATCAGCAGCATCCAGGGGCCGTGACGTGACAATTACCCAGAAAACCCCTGTGCTGCAGAGAACTGCCTGAGCTCGGGCTTAGCCCCTCCCATCTGATGAATATTCACACTGTCCTCCCTCTGTTCTGCAGTGATTGGCTGAGCAGCACTGCCTATATGTCGGCTGATTCAGATCATAGTTCTCTCCCCTCTCCTTGCTAATGTTTTTACACTGAGAACGGAGGAGAGGGGGGAGGGGAGGGAGCTGTCACACTGAGCACTGGGGAGAGAGAAGTGCAGGGCAGAGAAGGGGGGAGGTTATTGGGCCAGTGTAAAGCTATTTCACTGAGAGGAGGAGGGGGAGGGAGTGATTTTACAGTGTAAAACTGCAGCTTCCACTCCAGGGTCCCTCTCTCTGAGCACTGAGATTACATTTTGTTTCCTCGTGGCCACCCTGCTGTATAGGGCTATGATTGGAGCTCAGTGTTATGTGGGAGTGACTAACATAAGTTAGGGGTGGTAACAAGTTCTCTGCTCAGGCAGCTGAGAGCAGGAAATGTGAGCAGTGCATGCAGGGAAATGTAGTCTTTGAGATCACAGGCATAGCCACCATAACCAGGAAGTAACTGGAATTTATGAGCTGAATAGCCGGTGAATGGGGGCCGGAAAAAAAATCACAAACATGTCAGAGAGGTGGTAGGTGAATATACTATGGAATGGCTAGGTATTTTTTTTTTTCTTTGCTGCATGGGATATCTTCTTTAAGCATTAATAAATCTGGGATGCTTTTACTGATTATTCTGATTCTGAGACAGTTTTTTCGTGACATATTCTACTTTATTTTAGTGATAAATTTTCATTGTTACTTGCATCCTTTCTTGGTGAAAAATCCCACAAATTCTTGAAAATGATGAAAATTTTGCATTTTTCTGACTTTGAAACTCTCTGTTTGTAAGGAAAATTGATAATCCAAATACATTTTATATTGATTCACAAATACAATATGTCTACTTTATGTTGGTATCATAAAATGGACATATTTTTTCTTTTTGAAAAAATTAGAGGGCTTCAAAGTATAGCAGCAATTTTCTACATTTTCATGAAAATTGCAAAATGGGACAGATGTTACAGAACTACAACTCCCAGCATTCCTGGGCAGTCTAGGCATGCTGAGAGTTGTAGTCTTTTCAACATCTGGAGGGCTACCCTTTGGGCACCACTGTAATAGTGGTCTCCAAACTGTAACCCTCCAGATGTTGCAAAGCTACAACTCCCAGCATGTCCAGACAGCCTTTGTCTGTCTGGGCATGCTGGGAGTTGCAGTTTGGCTTCCACTAGGAAGGCAGCAGTAAAGATCGCTTTACTGCCACCTCCCTTCATGCTCCATGCCGCCGCCTCCCTACCTGCGCCGCTGATCTCCGGTGATGTCACCGATGATCGGCAGTCCCCACGGCATCTTCTCCACAGGTATCGGCCACCATCTTCTCCCCCCCGTTCTGCCCGACATCCAGGGGCTGGCAGAGCAGCACTGCAACCTCGCTCCTATCCCTTAGGATGATCGGGGCTGTCACTGACAGCTCCGATCATCCCTATTTTCCGGGCAATCGGGTCACCAGAGACCCGATCAGCCCGGAATAGTAGAAAATCGCATGTCTTAACTGACATGTGATTTTCTCCATTCGCCGACATGAGGGGGTCTCAGGACCCCCCTCGGCAATGTGCCGGGATGCCTGCTGAATGATTTCAGCAGGCATCCTGGTCCGGTCCCAACCGGCTAGCGGTGGGAACCAGAATTCCCATGGGCTTATCTATAAACCCTACGTCCAAGGGGTACTCTGGAGGTAATTTTTTTTTTTTACTATATGGCATCTTCTTTGTAAGTTTTGTTTTTTTGCAATATACATGTGCTATATGTTTTGGCAGCATGTATGTCTTTTTCTTACCTGTTTGTTGGGCAGGAAGTTCTGTAGTTCTAAGGGTTTTCTTTTACTGTTTTCCACAGTTCTGAGTCTGTTGTGGACAAGATGTCACAGCTTATTTTTTTTTCTCTGTCTGCATGATAGGAATAAGCCACGCCCCCTCATCTCATCTAGCTGAGTACACAGCTCCTCACTTCCCCTCCCCCTGCTCTGTATTCTAAGGACACAGGTCTGCACAGGAGAAGGACCTCACAGAGAAGATAAGTGTTATCTGAAGGGGAAGATGAGAAGGTGCACGGGCTGGGGATGTATGGACTGCAGGGGAATAAATCTCATACTGGGAATGATCTCTATGGGGGAGATTTATCAAAACCTGTGCAGAGGAAAACTTGCCCAGTTGCCCATAGCAACCAATCAGATTGCTTCTTTTATTTTTCACAGGCCTTCATAAAAATGAAAGCAGCAATCTGATTGGTTGCTATGGGCAACTGGGCAAGTTTTCCTCTGCACAGGTTTTGATAAATCTCCCCCTATATGTGAAGGGGGGGGGGACACTCCTGAATGACACATGCTGGGAGTTGTAGTCCCTGTTGTGTGTGTGCATGTATGCTAGCGCATACAAACCAGTGTGCCTCCAGCTGTTGCAAAACTACAACTCCCAGCATGCCCTGACAGACTTTGGGCATGCTGGAAGTTGTAGGTTTGCAACAGCTGGAGGTACACTGGTTGGGAAACACTGTTCTAGCCTATTCAGTATACACATCATGTTACACCAGTGTTTCCCAACCAGTGTGCCTCCAGCTGTTGCAAAACTACAACTCCTAGCATGCTCAAAGGCTGTCAGGCCATGCTGGGAGTTGTAGTTTTGCAACACCTGGAGGCACCCTGGTTGGGAAACACTCGTGTATGCCCTACAGAGGTGTGGTGAACTACAACCCCCAGGAGACTACAGAGGCAGCATGCTGGTGTTATACCACAGACTGAAGACTCCTGAATGACACATGCTGGGAGTTGTAGTCCCTTTTGTGTGTGTATGCCAGTGTATCTTAACCAAGGCTGATTATATTAGTGTGCTGTGTATAAGGGGACTGACCCGGGAAAATAGTAGGGTGGGTAAAGGGCGGAACAAACAAACAGAAAGAAAAAGGAGCCGCCCCAAACCAGCAAGGCATGTGGCATGCTGGGATTTGTAGTTTTCAGCATAGCAAGAAACAGGAAATAAAAGCAAAGATAGGAAAACAAAGTGGGGGATAAAAAGACAGCAAAGAATGGAAATAGAGTAGGCTAAACAACAAGAATAGAAATGAAACAAAACAAATAGGGTAAGTCAAAAACGGAAAAACACGTTGACCACCGGAGTACCCCTTTAAGGACTCAGGATGCAGGGCGTATGCATACGCCCTGCTTCCTGAACAGGTTAAAATGTGGTGGGAGTGTAAAACAAAAAAAAAAAAACAGGAAAAAAAAGCATACTCACTACCATTCCAACTGCATCTGGTCTGCGTTACTCACTCCTGTTCCCTGTGTTCTCCACTATCTCTGATGTAGGGATGAGCAAATCTGATTAATCCGAATTCGTTATGAATTTCAGGAAAAATTTGCTTTGCAACTAATCCAAATATCGCAACGACTCAACCACACAAATAGTTTCATTAAACTCCATTTAGTGTGGTCCAGGCTTCAGAGCATCTAAAATGGTGAGCACATGGGGCAAGGAACTCTGGGAAGGCTGGATGACCCTGATTCACATGTAGCATGCAGCCTATCAGCAGCCAGCCACCCCTGTGATGTCACAGCCCAATATAATCAGCAGCCATCTTGCGGCCAGTCACTTCAGCATTTTATTTCAGAGAGAGCGTTTCATTGCAGGGAGAGATAGAGCAGGGTGTGCATTGCACAGGAAAACTGCTTTACAGCAGCGATCCACCACAAGCCCAGATCACTGCATGAAAGCACTGACAGTGAGAGAGAGAAAGTACACTTTTGGGTGTAATACTCAGCGATTCCACTGCTGCAGTGGGGTATGTAGCAACGCTAAAGCTCATAGGGGCCAGTTAGGCAGAGCACTAAAAGCCATTGTCACCTGCTATTAGTGCCTAAAAATACTGTACTGGGCTGTACTACACAGCGATTCTGTACTGCTGCAGTTGGGTGTATAACAACTGTAAAGCTAACAGAGGCCAGTTAGGGTTAGCACGGAAAGCCATAGTCATCTACTTACGGTGCCTAATATAGGTTGCGTAGTGGAGCTTATTGTCCCCTCATATGTGTAACCTGTGTGTACGTAGGTGGTTTACATTTTTTTCCCGAAAAACTAATTTGGGCCTAGTTACTTTTAAAAGTCAGCCAAAGCTACACCAAATTTTGGCCTAGTTACTGTGAAAGGCCAGCAAAAGATACCCACTTGTTTCTATACCCTTATTCAGTTTGAAGTGGAGCGCATAGTCCTCCTCTCATAAGTTTAAACTGTATGTACACCTATGTGGTGTCGTTTTTTTCCCCTGAAAAACTAATTTAGGCCTAGTTACTGTGAAAGGCCAGCCAAAGCTACACCCTTGTTTCTGTAGTCTTATACAGTTTTAAGCGGAGTATATTGTCCAGCTCTCATAAGTGTAAACTGTACACCTACGTAATGTACGTTTTTTTTCCCTGAAAAACTAATTTGGGCCTAGTTACTGTGAAAGGCCAGCCAAAGCTATCCACTTGTTTCTGTAGTCTTATAAAGTTTTAAGTGTAGTGGAGCGCAATGTCCTCCTCTCATAAGTTTAACATATATGCACTCAGCTGGTGTATAAGTATGTCAGGCCGAGAAGTCACAGAGGCCTAAATTCATCAGGTGATGGTTGCAACAGAGTAGGGGCATGTGGCAACAGGAGTCGCAGCGAGAAGTCTGAGCTCCCGGTGTCCACTAGCAGTCCTGTCATGACTTGCAACCCAACAGCCATGATTGATTGGTTCACTAGGTCATCCACTTCAACCCAAGTGACATCAGACACCCCCCAGTCAACAGTTGGTGGGTTCCTCAGACTCAATCATCTGTTGGTATGGCCCTCATGCTGCTGCTGCCACCTCCAGGCTCTGTCATTATGCAACCATATGGTTTTCTCATGCTGATACTGTCACATCCAGGTTCTCTCATTGTGCCGCCATATGGTCTCCTCATGCTGATGCTGCCACCTCCAGGCTCTGTCATTGTGCCACCATATGGTCTCTTCATGCTGATGCTACCACCTCCAGGCTCTCTAATTGTGCTGCCATGGATACTGCAAAACATAATTAAGGTGCTGGTCCCCATTTACAGAAATTCCTGCGCATTAGACCACAAGCAAGAATTGAGGATATGCATTAGCTAAAACTTAGCTTTTCTTAGGATAAAATATATGGACCCAATTTTTTTTTTTAATCTAACAAAAGGAAAGGCGTGCAAAAAAACACCCTGTGCCACCTACACCACCAAGTATTGATGCAATGCAATGACCTCTAAAAGGTGGAAGGGATTAATGTATGGTCCTAAAAAGGGCAGCCCCACAAAGGGATATCTCCCTATTTCCAACTCAAAACCCTGGGAAATGGCAGTGCTTTTAAGTGGAAATAGGCAGAGGTTCCTTTGTGGGGCCACCCTTTTTAGGGCGAGTAACACTTGCCAATAAGGGAATTAATAGTATGAGAGTAGGGCCTTACAGGGGAAGATTTTACCCCCACCTGTTACAATGGACCATTCATTGGTCCCTTCCACCTTTTATACCTGGTAGTATAGGTGGCACATGGTGTTTATGCACACCTTTCCTTTTGTTAGATTTAAAAAAAAAATGTGGGTCCATATATTTCATCCTAAGAATAATATTAAAAGTTAGGTTTTACGTAATGCATATCCTCAAAACTTACTTGTGCACACCAACACTTTGACAAAAGAGACCATTTTCTTCTGTCTACCTTCCTAAGCTACTTTTCTAATCCTGCCACCTGCTTGATGCCACACATCTGATGCCAAGTTCTCTTTCATTCACCCACCTTCGTCACCGGGTACTGGTATTGACACCTACAACCCCACTCTACCAAAGTGTACCAAAGAGCACGGCACTGTCAACGTGTGGGGCTGTAACTAGGGTCAGGGACAAAGCATGTTCTTTACGGCCCACTGGGTGAATGTGGTTCCTGCACAGCCACAACAATTTTGAGTCCCTATGGCCTCGTCAAGCTGTTGTCACCTCCTGGCTGGCTCTTTCTGCCACATTATGGTCTCCTCATGCTACTGCCACCTCCTGGCTGTGTCATCGTGCCACCATATGGTCTCCTCATGCTGTTGGCACATTAAATTAAAGGTTTACAATTTTAATCTATATAAAATTTTCATTTTAAATTTTACAAAATATCTTTAATATTTTAAATTGTGAGGCCCTATGGTCTCATTGGGCTGCTGTCACCTCTAGGCTCTGTCATTGTGCCGCCATGTGACTCCTTGTTATATTGGGTTTTGTGGTCATACAGTATTAGTTCAAGTAAATGCTTCAGCACCTGGAACATAACATTTGTGAATCTAATTGTAACGGTCTTACCGTGACGGCTTAGTAGTGGATCCGCTGACCTGTGTGAATAATGGCAAAACTGCACCATGGAGCAGAGTCTAAGGTGCCACTGGTTTTCACCAAAGCCCGCCACAAAGCGAGATGGACTTGCAGCGGCAGACAGCACCCAGGTCGCTACCCCTGGCACGATCCGTCCACACAGGTGTCCCAGATGGAACTTGGCACAGATGGTTAGCATAGTCTGGATGAAGCGAAAGTCAGAATGCAGGTGGCAAAGGAGCGTAGTTGAGTCACGGGCACAAGGTCAGGTGGCAGGTGGCAAAGGAGCAAGGTCAGGTCACAGGCACTAGGCCAGGAGGCAGGCGGCAGAGGAGAAAGGTCAGGTCACAGGCTGGAGGTCAGGAACACTAATATGGCACACTAAACATAATGCTTACTCTTAGGCACAAGGCGCAAAGATCCGGCCCCATGATGGGTAGGTGCCGAACTAATATGGAGTCTGCCCAGCAGGCAACCAATTATGGCCCTTTAAATCTAGCAACTCCGGCCCTAAGGGAAGGGTATGTAGACCCCGGCGAAGCAGAGAAACAGAAAGACCGGGCACAGCAGGAGGTGATGAGACACCCGGGACACGGGGGGGGGGGACCTCACTCATGGCCGGACAGAATGTCCGGAGCGCTGCCCCTAGCAACGCCCGGGACACATGTGCAGGAACGTTCCACACCTCGAGTTCCGGGACCAAGTATGACAGGGGAAAGGGGGTGCTTACAGCCAGAATGAATAACTGGAGTGCTGCCCCTAACACTAATCAAAATCTTCAATTAAAATTTAAAAAAATCTCTTTAATCTTTTCAATTGTGAGGCCCTATGGTAGTCGACGTCATATATTACCTGTGAAATTACCACAAGAATCCAAAGAAACAGTTTGGAGGGATAACAATGAACCATAACTGATTAAATGAAACATTCACATTTTCACAGTCGGGGGGGGGGGGGGGGGCGCTTAGAGGCAGGGTCTGGAACAGGTGGTAGCTTGCCTCGCGGGGGACCGCCAGCTCAATTTTAAGGTACAAGTACAAGCTTTTTCACTGCAGCCACTTCTAGATTTATGCGTCCACTTATCCAGCGGCACAGTTGCTGGTACTGCAATCCCTCCCTTTTCAAGTGGACACTCAGAGCAGGGAGTGCACTAAGTGGCAGGGGCTGGAACAGGTGGTAGCTCGCCTCGCAGCAGACCGCCAGCTCGATGCTCACCAGAATGGATCCTCAAAAAAGCATTATAAAAAAATTAAAATAAATGTAAATTAAATTAAATAAAAATGACATTAAAAAATCTCTTTAATCTCTTCAATTGTGATGCCATATGGTCTCCCGACCCAGCTGCCACATCCGGACACTGTGCGGCAGTGAGTCTAATAGCGATGCCTGTAATCTGCTTGTGATACTGAATAACAGTGTTATTTCACTAACACAGCACACTCCCTATGCTTGTTATGACAAGGCAAAGTGGTCTACACTCCTATTGAGACTCTCTGTAGCCCAGAAATAGCAGTTTTTAATAGCAAATCAAATTTTTCAAAAATTTGCTTATCTCTACTCTGATGTTTTGTTGCTGCAGGAAATGTTTTCTCAGCCAATTAGTGAACATAGCGGTATCTTCGACTAGTGATTGGCTTAGTGTGTATTTCTTGGAGGAACAAAACATCAGAAGTCAGTATCAAGATGGCGATGAGCAGCAGGGACCTGGAGCAGTTTGGCAACAGTTGGAGGCACACCGGTTTGGAAATACTGGATTAACCATTCAGAGTAAAAAATTATATGTTTCTGTCCTCTTACTGCTTTTTATGAAACCCTGAAAACCCACCCCATGGTGTAACGTTGAGAGCTGGGCTTTTTGCCTGTAGAATGAACACACAAACACACATATAGTCACTTTAGTTGTCTAGCCTATTATAACAATACCAACTCCTTACTGTTATGCCATAACAATGATTGTGAATGTGCACTGAACTGAACAGGCTGACACTTTAAATTTAAAGTACAACACTAAAGATGGTATGTAGAGGGGGAATAGGGTTTCTGATGCAATGCATTTAAATGGTGCTATGTGAGCAGAAATAAAAGAGCACAGTAAGGAAAGCAGTTTTCTACTAATCTGCTGGTGCTTATGTGAGAGGGAAGCCTTGATTTACCTTTTAAGTACAATGCTGGATCTTCTAGAAGAGGCGGTGAACAGCAAATTGCAGAGAAGTGATATACCCAGTGATCAGAGCTTTTTTCTGGGGTAAGTGCTACATGAAGAGGTTTAAAAATATGTTACAGGTGACATAGGCTATTAAATATAGGTTGTTTGAAACAACCATGGCTATTTAAATATACTTTCGACACCGTATGTTAAAGACAACCATAATTAACTTTAAAGGTCTTGGTCAATGTTAATTAAATAAGTACCTCTAACATGCAAAAAAAAAAGGGTGATCTGTGGGAAAAGAAACAAAAGTAAACATAGGTCTACCTTAATGCAATAGACAGAGTCATGTCGGGGTGGGGGGGTTGGGGGGGTTGTTTTGTGGAAGTACTTCCACAGAACAATTCCAAAAGCAGAAGACAAAGTTTTATTGTTTCACTTATTCCACTTTATTATGTAGGGTGCATTATTTATCCTAGTTATATTATTTATTGTGCTTTCAATATTCTATTAGCTTAGGGCTAACTTTCAAGAAAACTGTGTATAATTTATGGGTGATATCAGATGAGAATGTACAAATCTGTTTTATAATTTTCTCTTAACTGATATACATTTTGAAGGACCTAATAAATTAACAAATACTCTGCTGCAGTACTTGAACTATAATCTAGATGTAATAGCATTTATTGCAGTAATTATTGAGTATTTCAAGTATTCAAGGACCTGTTATCAGAATATATGTAAATTAAAATTTCAGTGATTTGGAAGTTTTGTAACAGACAAAAATACATTTAAAATCTCTTGTCAAGTAAAATGGATTTTTAAAGTTTTATATTTAATGCCTAATTTAAACAATGAAAAATAATTCTGTAAACTAACCAACTATAGAAATAAGAGAGGCACCAAAGTACTTTTCTTATATACTCTTATAATTCTTATTTTCTTTAGTTGGACGCATTACAAAGACTTGATTTCTGGGAGTTAGAGCACCACCTAAGTACAGCATTTGCTACTCCATAAGTATATAATAAGGGGTAAAAGAGGTTGTATTGCTGGATACATTACAGATTTTAAATTAATTTATATATATATTTTTTCAATCAATACAAAAAAGTCTCTAAACTGTATTGCCGTTTGGTGGCTTATTTTTCAATCCTCTTTTGGTCATGTAAAACATCATAGGCATATTATGTCTTAAAATTCAGAAACATGAGAGGCATAGTAGAAAACTAAATGTTAACACTATGGCATGTACCCAAAATAAGCAAAAATGGGTTAAACAGAGACACATCAAGTCACAGTGACCTAAGGTTACAATATTTTCAACATACAATAGTCTTTAAGGAACATTGTCACTAAAAAAGACTATACTCAAGTCAACAAAAATGCCACAAAGTTTGGATCTGTGGCATGTGTGAATGGCTGGAAGAGTCAACCAGTTAAAGGGGTTGTGCGCTGCCCTGAATTTCGGAGCTCAGCTCACAGCGTCCGGAAGTTCATTACTCCGAGCGCTGTGTGCGGGCTTCCGTGTTCGCAGCCGCCGGGCGTGACGTCACGCCCGGCCCCTTGCAACGTCTCGCCTGCCCCCTCGTGACGTCTCGCCCGCCCCCTCAACGAAAGTCTAGGGGAAGGGGGCGCAACCACTGTCACGCCCCCTTCCCATAGACTTTGGTCTATGGGAGCTCCGGCGACGCTCCGAAATTCAGGGCAGCTCACAACCCCTTTAAGGTCTTTTACAAAGAAAAATGGCTGCCCTATGCAAGCACTCATCTTGTAGATCTGTGTTCCTTAGAAAAACCTTTAACATGGCTCAATTATTGTGTGGGCAGAGCCACATGAACGATCACTGAATCATTCATGTGGCCATTTGCCTACAGTACATCATTGTTGGTTGTGCAGCCAACAAATAATGCTTTTTAGTCAGCCACTTATTTATCATTTACTTGTTCCTTCTCTGATCACTAGATGTTGTACAGGGGACAATAGCCAGACCACCTATCTGCAATGTGTAAAAATAGACCCTTAAATGTAGGCATTTTATTGATGAAACACCTGGACTAGAAAGGTACAAGTCCTGATTGGTGCCTCTCTATATTACAGTACAGTACTACGTATGCTGTTCTCTTTACCTGTGCCAGGATAAGCTGGTCCTTTGGACACTGTGAGAGGGCAGCTACATGTTATTTTTTTGTACACCATTTATACTGTACAGTACCTTGAAGGAAACCCTATATTCTACACAGAAAGTGATTTACTGTACATCTTCCAGCAACTCTTTCTGACTAATATAGATCTTAATTATTTTCCACTGAAATTATCATTTTATTTGCCAGACATGGTGAGCAGTAGTGATGGATAAGCAATTTGTTTGAAAAATTAATTTACTTTCAGCCTCAAAGGCCATTTTGGAATCTGAAATGCCCAAAAAAGTTTTGTATGTTTACTATATGACACTCTCAAGTCCCCTAGGACTGTGTCCAACCCCTTTTAAACTAATTAACCTCTAAAGGACATGCAATGTACATGTACTTTGCTGCTGCCTGGTCCTTAGCGCACAGTGACATAGATTTGACACAGTGACATGCATTGTACATTGAGTCTATGAAGCAAGTGCAGGAGCTGTGCATGGGGTCTGATTTTTTATCTCACAGCCTTAGTTCTGTGCAGGTCCGAGGGTGATCTGCTTTTAAAGCCTGACTCTGCCAGCTGATTACTGATCAAACTGAAAAACACTATACTATTACTTTGCCGGAAAACATCTTATCCACTATCCAAAGGATAAGGGATAAGATGTTTAATCATAGGGGTCCAGCCTCAGAGGATCCCTGTGATCTCCAATGCAGCATCCCAGTCATCTGATGCATGGAGCGAACTCAGCCACAGCCGCCAAACCCCTTACATTCATGGCTATGGGAGGAGGCGTGATGGCTACGTACTAGCCATCACGCCCCCTTCTATAGACATGAATGAAGGGGACATGGCATGACATCACAAACACAGAAGTTCCAAGCTCCAAGAAGGGTAGAGCAAGGGAAAGTAGGAAAGGGGAAGGAGAGAGGAGGAAGAAAAAAGAGGAAAAGCAGAACAACCTCTATATAAGGGTGCTTACCTCGCAGGGTGTACTCACTCCCCGAACTGGTAGTAACAGATCGGAATGGTAGAGAAGAGGAAGAAGGGGGCAGGGTGTGTATGCGGTGGTTGAAGGTAGATGTGTGTGAGAGCTATCAGGCAGGAGTCGAAGTTTGCGGGTGAAGGTCTCTAAATTCGGAAGAAGAAGTAAATTCTGTCCATGGATACCAGAGTGCCTGATGTTTGGACAATTGCCTACAAGAGTCTGCCATAAGGTCTTCTATTCTATGGAGGTGGGTCACTTCCATAAGCCTTCCATAAGCCAAGATGAAAAAAAGGGTGGAGGGGTGGACTTCCACAGCCTGGGGATAACCAGATTTGGACCACTTGGAGATTGGGCCGGGCAGAATGTTAAGGAAAGGACCCAGATCGAGGTGCAGATTCACTTTGGTCAAGGGGACAATTGGAGGATCGGGGCTCCAGACTGCAGGTAGGTATAGCAGTCCGCCGAGACCCTGCATCGGTCTCCTGTTCACCCACACTATAACCCAGTGTATCAGGTTATAGTTCGGGGAAAGTGATGACCATTTTCCTTTAAGGGATTTGGTTTGCCACTTAAAAGGCTAGTTGTTTTGGAACGGGAGAGCAGGTTACAAGCCCCACCTAAGTTGGCTAATATAGTTGCTGGCCTCACAGGTGCTCCTTAATGCTGTCTGGAAGATGTTCAAGGCGCATAACATATAGAGTTTACACACCTCCAGGTATAAAGTTTAAACAACAACAAAGATGTGGTCTCAAAGGGCTAGAGGTGCTCAGCCCCAAATGCAGTTGTGCATATATACTGGGGGAGCAGATCCTGCCCTTGTGATCTGTTGCTAGGGGCGATCCCCAGCATAAAAATGCATACAATGGAGGATGCCTGCAGCGGACAACAAGTGCCACAATAGAATCCTACACCAGATAACCAGTGTGGATGTGTAACAATTAGAATAATACAGGAATTTAGGGGCACTGCTGTGGTAGATGTAAACAATGACATTGGCTAACCCTCAACACTGATGTTAAAATTGAGACATTAGCCAGTAAATCCTTGTATGAAGGACATACCTGAGCCTGCACACCAACGCCAAGGTTTTTCAAGTGGCACGGGACCTAACACTAAACCTACCTGTGCAGTATGGGCAATACCAGGGGCCAGTGGGCAATTACAGCAGTATTAGGCTGACTCACAGCCTCCTCCCAGGTACCCTCCAGTGTGGCTGCAAGCACACAAATACAATGGGAGGAGGGAAGCAGGTTACAAGCCCCACCTAAGTTGGCTAATATATTTATAGAGGGGACGAGAGATAGAAGAGAAGGTTGTCTGCATAGGCAGAACATTTGTAATGGCTCGAGGGGACATCAAGACTCTTTATATCTGGATTCTGTCAGATGTCTATGAAAAGGTGTTCCATGCATACAATATACAATAGCAGGGACAAGGGGCATCCTTGCTTCATGCTATTACAAATGTTGTAAGGATGGGAAAGTTGACCATTCAGGCGGATCTGGGAATAGAGTGCCATAATATGATCCTTCATTGTGGTTCCCAGGTCAGACATCTTTACCCCTTTCCTTTTGGAAAGGGAATAACATGTTTTCCAGCAGAGTACCCCTTTCAATGATCCTATAACAATGTAAACCTCAAAACAATACTAAAGTCCAAAATTGTTGACTTTAGGTCACATAAAAAAATGGAATGAAAATGTATTTAAAAAAAAGTCATATCAATAGGGCAGTTTTAAGAATAACTATTTTTTTTATGTAGTACCATAATAAAAAAGCATGTAAACATGCTTTGGTGGCGGAATTTCAGCCTAGGAACATCTGTCGCTGAAATTCCACAGTGTTCATTGTGCAGCAGACTCCCATTACCAGAAATGGAAATCTGCTGCACCGAAATTCTGTTGGAAATTTCATAGTGTGAACCTAGTTTTTTTGTTAATATACAAATGACGCTCAAGAGCCAAAGTAATTCCAGCCAATGTCCTCCGTATCACTGTCAACTGTCTCCCTTTCTAGCTATCCTCCACCACAGCAGAGTGGCCCAATGGCAGAGGAATTTACTATGGCACCCACAGGACTGCCAGCAACTTGGCCAGGTGAGAGTTGACTTTCAACACAAGCAGATGAGTGGGCATTTAGGGCCATGTTCATCAATCTGCCTGAAACAGCTGTGATGGGCAAAACCAGACAGTTTTGATTTCAGGCAAATTGATAAATCTGAAACAGAGTTTTTTTTGCTCATACATTCTGAAAAGAGGACAGATGCTGGAAAGGAGAAGTAGGAGGACGACTAGGAGGAGAAAGAAAAGCTAAACATGATGATTGTTTAGTAATGATGATAATAATGACCATGTACTACTTGTTGATGTAAAACTTTTCTCACACTTGGATGTATTGTGGGCTCCCTGCCCACTCTCATAATTCCCACCTCTAGATTACTGTTGAATGCCACTGTCACCTGTGCCCCTACCAACACCACTACTAGAGATGAGCACATTTTTGAAAACTTCTATTCGGCTGATTCACCACATTTTCCCCAAAAAATTTTTTGGTCTGAATTTATTTGTGGTGAATCGCTTTTAAAAATGGCTATTTCTGGCATACAGAGAGCCTCAATTGGGGTGTAGAACACTTTGCCTTGTCCTAACACGCATAGGGAGTGTGCAGTGTTAGTGAAATAATACTGTTATTCAGTATGACATGCAGATTACAGGCATCACTATTAGAATCACTGCCGGAGAGCATCTGGATGTGGCAGCAGGGAGACCATATTGCATTAAAATTGAAAAGATTAAAAATATTTTTTAATGTAGTTTTTATTTCATTTAATTTGAATTTATTTACATTTTTCGAACACCCATTTTGGTTAGCACTGAGCTGGTGGTCTGCTGTGAGGTGAGCTACCATCTATTCCAGACCTGCCTCTTACCTGCTTCTTATGTCTTACACTGTGTGGGACTGCAAATGTTTCATTTAATCAGTTATGGTTTATTGTTATCACTCCAACCTGTTTCATTGAATTCTTGTGGTAATTCCAGAAGTAATACATGATGACGACTAGAAAGGAGTGAATTAAAAAAAAAATTAGATTTGTCTAATTTGATTCACTCATCTCTATTGAGGACTCATTGAAGGGTAAGTTTGGTGCCAGCAACTGCGGTAATTCCAGCTCCAATAGTGTAAAATTTGGTGCAGTATATAAGTTGCTGCAATCAAAAAGCTTGTACTTGTATCTTAAAATTGAGCTAGCGGTCTGCCGCGAAGTCAGCTGCTGCCTGTCCCAGCCCCTGCCTCTCAGCGCACCCCTATGCTCATGACTGAGTGTCCACTTCCAAAGGGAGTGACTGCAGTACCAGCAACTTAGACCGGAGCTCATTTAGTGCATAAAGCTAGAAGTGGCTGCAGTGAAAAAGTTTGTACTTGTATCTGAAAATCGAGCTGGCGGTCCTATGCCAGGCGAGCTACCACTTGTTCCAGACCCTGCCTCTCGGTGCCCCCCCCCTCCCCAGATGTGAGAGTGTGAATATATGACATTGATGATCATAGGGCCTCAGTCTTGAAAAGATGACATAGATTTTTTTAAATTTAAGATTTCGATTAGATTCACAAGTTTAATGTTCCCCGGATATAACAAGGAGTCACATGGCGACACAATGACAGCACCTAGAGGTGGCAGCAGCCCAATGAGACCATAGGGCCTCACAATAGACAAGATTACAGATATTTTTGAAAATGTTAATTGAAGATTTTAGATAGATTAAAAATTTAAAAGTTTAATTTAAGGTACCAACAGGATAAGGAGACCATGACACAGCCTGGAGGTGGCAGCAGCATGAGGAGATAATAATGTGGCAGAATGACACAGTCTGGTAATGGCGGCAGCAAGAGAAGACCAAATAGCGGTCCTCTGTCTTGTCTTGCTCATCACCCTGTTGCTCCACAGCCTGCTCCTCCACTCCTGTCAGATGACTATAAAAACCACCCATTTTGCAAAACCTTGCCTGTGCTCCATTGTCCCCCTCAACACGTGTGGGAAATGAAGCAGTGGAATGACGCAGTTCATTCCGTAATCCTGGTTACCGACTAATAATGTGGCTTCCACAAAGGGTCTGAGCAAATGCCAGGTGTCATGTATGAGCTGCAACTGGTTGACATTTTTTTTAAATCTAACAAAAGGAAAGGTGTGCAAAAAACACCATGTGCCACCTACACCACCACGTCTTGATTTGATGCAAAGACCTCTAAAAGGTGGAAGGGAACAATGAATGGTCCATTGTTACTGGTGGGGGAAAAAACTTCTCCTGTAAGGCCCTACTCTCACACTATTAATTCCCTTATTGGCAAGTATTACTCACCCTAAAGGGCGGCCCCACACAGGAACCTCTCCCCATTTCCCCCTACAAACACTGCCATTTCCCAGGGTTTTCAGTTGGAAATAGGGAGAGGTTCCTGTGTGGGGGGCTGCCCTTTTTAAGACGAGTAACAATTGCCAAGAAGGGAATTAATAGAGCGAGAGTAGGGCCTTACAGGGGAAGTTTTTACCCCAACCTGTTACAATGGACCATACATTGTTCCCTTCCACCTTTTAAAAGTCTTTGCATTGCATCAATACTTGGTGGTGTAGGTGGCACATGCTGTTTTTTTGCAAACCTGTCCTTTTGTTAGATTTCCATAAAATTTTGGGTCCAATTTTGGGCTCATGGCTCAAGCTTCCATGTCGCAGCTCAGACTATATGTTCTTCCCATTGTTGGTCACTATGGTTCCCATTTCCATTTTTCGTGGGGTAAGCCATGATTCAATTTCTTGATAAATGACTTTTAGCAGTTCCTTCTCTGTGTGGCTCCATTCACCAAGGCAAACCATGTGAAGAACAGCGTGACACCGCCGTGCCCTGCACACATGGTATGCTGGAGGGGCATTTTTATTAAAATGTATTTATTAAAATAATTTTTTCAAATGTTTATGCAATGTGGCAGCAGCATGAGGAGACCACATGGGGCACAATGACAGCCTGGAGGTCACAGGAGCGTAAGGAGACCATATAGTGTCAGAATGACCAAGCTGGGAGGTGGCAGCAGCAAGAGGAGACCAGAGCGCCTCACAATTGAAAACATTAAAGATATATTTTCAAATTTAAATTGAAGAGTTTAATTACCTGGCTGGCTACTGTTAGCTTTTCAGTTTTTGTACACACCAGTACTGCAGCACAAAGTCGCTGTGTACTACACCCAAAAATGCACTTTCTCTCTCAATCTCACTCCCTTCCCTGTCATTGCTTTTAGGCTGGATTTGGGCTTCAGGTGAATCGCTGCTTTAAGACACCCACAATTGCGCTTTCTCTCTCAATCTCTTTCCCTTCCCTATCAGTGCTTCTAGGCTGGATCTGGGCTTGAGGTGAATCGCTGCTGTAAAAAAAAGCTTTTCTGTGCAACACACTGCTCTCTGTCCCTCTCTCTCTGCAATAGAACTCTGATGTGAATGTGCTCCTGTCCAAGTTGCTGGAGCTGCAGTCCCTTCCTTTTCAAGTGGTGGACTCTGCACCTTTCAGAGAACTTGTGCCGAGCCGAGGCGGAGAGTCCCAAGCCGTCATTTCTTTGCGAAGAAGGCAGTACCAGCCCTGCACAATTTTGTGGAAGAGAAGGTGTGCAAGTCCTTGAGCCTGTCGTTGTGTACCAAAGTGCATGACAGTGCTAACGTCTGGTGCGGTTACTACGGTCAGGGACAATACATGTCCTTTACGGCCCACTGGGTGAATGTGGTGCCTGCACAGCCACAACACAAACTTGGACAGGTCACGCCGCTTCCTCCTCCACGGTCTCAGGCCGTTGGTCCTGTGACAGGGTGCGACTCCACCTCCTCATCTTCCACCGTGTCCTCCTGGCTCAGTGCCCCTTCAGCATACCATGTGTGCAGGGCACGGCGGTGTCACGTTGTTCTTCACATGGTTTGCCTTGGCGAACGGAGTCACACAGGGAGGAACTGCTAAAAGTTATTCATAAAGAAATCGGAGCATGGCTTACTCCACGAAAACTGAAAATGGGAATCATTATGACTGACTATGGGAAGAACATCTTGCCTGCGCTGCAACAAGGAAGGCTGAGCCAAGCGCCCTGCATGGCACACGTGTTCAATCTGGTTCCTGAAGTCTTCCCCCCATTTGCAAGACATCCTAACAAATGAAAGGAAACTTTAAATGCACTTCAGCAACTAATACAACGCAAAGCATACCCTCTTTGAGCTGCAGCGTCAGAACAGTATCCCCCAACATAGTCTGATTTGCGACTTTTCAGCACGTTGGAATTCCACCCTCCATATTTTGGACCGACTATACGAACAGAGAAAATCCATCACATAATTCTTGATGATCCAAGCGGATAGGTGTATTCCCCTGTGTAACTTCAATGTCAACCAGTGGCAGCTCATACGTAACACCAGCCGTTTGCTCAGCCCCTTTGAGGAAGCCACATTATGGGATGAACATCATTACACTGCTTCATTTCCCACAAGTGGGTGAAACAATGGCTGGTGAGGGCACTGGAGACGTGGCGCCTATATCTCACCGCCACATTAACCCTGTGGGGGCTGAACTGGAGGAGAAGAAGGGGAGGGGAACAGTGGAGCACAGTTTAGGTTTCACAAAATGGGCAGTTTCTCTAGTAAACTGACAGGAGAGAGAAGGAGCAAGAGCAGCCAGAGGGTTATGAGGAAGGCGAGACATAGGACCCAGACACACCGTGGCAGGATGCAGTGGAGATGGAGGCAGGGAGTCGCTCCGAGTCATTTGCTCAAATTGCTCAATGCATAATTAGTTGCTTGCATAGTGACCGCTGAATTGTCACCATTCCGCAGAGAGATGACTTCTGGCTCTCCACTTTATTGGACCCTCGCTTCCAGCACAAAATGGGGGCCTTTTTTTTACATCCACTGAGGGGGAGGACAAATTGATCTACTACAGAGACATCCTACATAGTCAGTTGGCCGATGCCTATGTGCACCATCGTCTATCCTCTCGCAGGTCTGACTCGGGGGGCCCTATGTGCTCACCATCCACTGCCATGGCTGCTGGGGAGAGGTGGGGTTGCAGGAGCAGAACAAGCTCCAGCAGCAGCAGCCTGAGTCTACAGTCGCCGATGAGTACCTTTCTTCACCAGCATTGTGAAGTAATTCATCAGTAGCAGGTAGACCTGGAGCAGGACCTGAACCAGAGGGTGGTGGCATACCTTGACATGCCCATGCAAACGAAACTTGAAGATCCGCTGGACTTCTGGGCAGCC
The DNA here is from genome assembly GCF_029499605.1 of Hyla sarda. Taxonomy (NCBI): domain Eukaryota; kingdom Metazoa; phylum Chordata; class Amphibia; order Anura; family Hylidae; genus Hyla; species Hyla sarda. The sequence continues at coordinate 202,085,574 of NC_079193.1, read as the reverse complement.
AAACTTGATTTGTGGCCACAACTAGCAGAGTTTGCCCTGGAAAAGCCGTCCTGCATGGGCAGTAGTGTGCCATCAGAGCGGGTGTTTATTGTGGCGGGGGCCAAAGTCACCCCAAGGCAGGGGTCAAGTCCTGAGAAAAAATGTGTGGTAAATCACCCAAGATTTCCACTCAAGGGCTGCTGCTGCAGGACTTCTGCTAATGGGAACGGTGTTCCTGCTGTGGAAAAAGTGCAAGAACTCAGTTCCCACGCGTTCCTGCAGGACATGAGCCCTGCCGCAAGGAGAACTCATCTGCGCCCGAAAAATGTGGAGAGAATTACCTTTGTGAAGATGAATCAGGCATGGATCAGCCAGGATTTCCACCCACCAATGCCTGATGCATCAGAGTAGATTGACCATGGTGTCACATCAACACTTCCTAAATATGGATAGTGCCAAACAGATTTAAGGCGCAGCTCCCTATTTACAAACATTCCTACGCATCAGACATTTTTTCACCCACATTTGTCACCGGGTACTGGAATTACCACCCACAGCACCACTCTTTCACTGGGTCACTTTCAGGACTCCTGATGATGCTGCTGCCCCCTTCAGGATGTCTCATTCTGCCACTACATATTCTCCTCATGCTTTCGCCACCTCCACACTGTGTCATTCATCCACTATATTTTCTCCTCATGCTGCCGCCAACTCCAGGCTGTGCCATTCAGCCACAATATGGTCTCCTCATGGTTCCGCCACCTCCATGCTATTTAATTTTGCAACTATATCGTCTCCTCTTGCTGACGAAAACTCCAGGCTGTGTCATTCAGCCACTATATGTTCTCCTCATGCTGCCCCACCTCCACTCTGTGTCATTCAGCCACTATATGTTCTCCTCATGCTGCCGGCACTTCCACGCTGTGTCATTCAGCCACTATATGTTCTCCTTATGCTGCTGGGATATTACCTAAAAAAATGTTATGGTAGCTCTAACAACCATAAATCTTCAATTTAAATTTGAAAATGTATCTTTAATCTTTGGGGTTGTGAAGTCCTATTGTCCCCCTATGCTACCGCCAGCTCCAGGCTGTGTCATTCAGCTACTATATGGTCTACTCATGCTGCTGGGACATTACCTAAACATTTTTATGGTAACATTAGCTACCATAAATCTTCATTTTAAATTTGAAGATTCATCTTTTAATCTTAGGGATTGTGAGGCCCTAATGGTCTCCACTTGCTGCTGGGATATTACCTAAATAGTTTATGGTAGCAATAGCTACCATAAATCTTCAATTTAAATTAGAAAATTGGTATTTTAATCTTAGGGATTGTGAGGCCCTATGGTCTCCTCATGCTGCTGCCAACTCTAGGCTGTGTCATTCAGCCACTATATAGTCTCTTCTTGCTGCCACCAATTCCAGACTATGTCATTCTGCTCGATGATGGTCTCCTCATGCTGCGGCCAACCTCTAGACTCTGTCATGGTGCCACCATGGGACTCCTTGTGTTTTGTGGTCATACAGTATTAGTTCAAAGTAAACGCAGGCACAGTTAACTTGAGAATCTAATATAAATCTTAAAGCTAAATTTAAAAAAAATCGATGACATTTTTTCAAGACTGAGGCCCTGTGGTCGTCGACATATTACCCGTGGAATTATCACAAGAATTTAATGAAACAACTTGGAGCGATAACAATGAATCATAACTGATTAAAGGAAACATTCACACTTTCACAGTCAGGGGGGCACTGAGAGGCAGGGGCTGGAACAGGTGGTATCTCGCCTGGCGGAGGACCGCCAGCTCAATGCTCACCAGAATGGGTAATCAAAAAATTTCATGTCACATCCAGACACTCTACGGCAGTGATTCTAATAGAGATGCCTGTAAACTGCATTTTATACTGAATAACAGTGTTATTTCACTAACACAGCACACTCCCTATGCGTGTTAAGACAAGTGTTCTCCACCCCTATTGAGGCTCTCTGTAGACCAGAAATAGCAGTTTTTAATAGGGATTCACCGCAAATAAATTCAGACCAAACCATATTTTTTTGTTAATTGTCCGAATTAATTTTTTTAAGAAATTCACTCATCTCTAGAGGTAACCCCAATGAAAATCTCACACTTGCATAAAAACACTTTTTTTTTATAGTATTGGCAAATTAACTATTGAGGAGGAGGAATCGACTTGATACTGGCTCAAGTCATGTTGCTGAGATATCATTATCCTTCTATGACTTTGATAGCTTTAAATCTATCCAGTTTACATTGTCATCTGCTTCCTTTAAGAAGATGACAGACATCAGTGGCTTGCTTCTACTAGCTGGACAGCTAGTGCTTCTGTTGTATTTTTCTGTAAATTTTTTCTAGGTTGGTGGTTAAATATGTGTTGTAAAAATGTGCATACGGTTCATGGAGCGCTCTACAAGATCATGTGGAGGGATCATATCTGTACAGGCTGGTCATGTATACTCGGACCACTCGGCAATCCCTCCTCTGTCTTTCCCTTTTTTTGTTTTAGCAGGGAGGGGAAGACGGGAGACAAACCAAAAATCTCTTGTGGTGGATTCCATGTGATGTCCATTGAACATCCCCCTGATCCCTAGGGGAGTGTGCATCCTGGTTCTTCTTTGTGGCAGCTGTAGGTCTTTCTGTATGTTTGTATGCTTGTTCGTTTTTGTCAGTTTGCTGTCTTTTTGTATGTGTGTTCATGTTTTGATATTGGGGCTATGCATGCCCTCGATGATAAACCAAGCTTCTGTGCCAGAGACTTAGTTTGGTGTACAATAGGCTCACCAGAATTAACTCGGTATGGCACTTGGGCTATTGGTTGCTGATATGGCCTCACTTTCTCCTGATGGTGTGTCTCCAGCTGCTAGTATTTGCAGTCTAGTTTGTGTGGGCAAATTTTGTACAAGATTTTCTGTTATGTTCTTTGTTTCATCTTGTATCCCCTGACTTGTCTCATTGCTCCAATATTTATTGTATGTTTTGATAAACAATAAAAATTGTTACTTAACCTCTTAAGGACCCATCACGTACCTCTATGCACTGAGTCCGCTCCCTTTCTATAACGCGGGGCCATGTCATAGCGGGTCGGGCTCGGCCTCTTACAACGGCCGGGACCCGTGGCTAATAGCGCGTGGCACTGATCACAGTACCATGCACAATTAACCCTTTAGACGCGATGTTCAAAGTTGATAGCCGCGTCTAAAGTGAAACTAAACTGCAGCCGGTTAGCTCAGGGGGCTGTTCGGGAATCACGGCTTCCCAAACAGCTGTAGGACTTTCTTCCTACCTGCCTCCTGGTGTCTGATTGCCAAATGACTGCTCAGTGCCTGAGATCAAGGTATGAGCAGTCAAGTGGCAGAATCATTGACTAATGGTTTCCTATGAGAAACATTGCAAAAAAAAAAGTGAAAAAAAGTTAATAAAGATCATTTAACCGCTTACCTAATAAAAGTTTGAATCACCCCCCCCCCCTTTTGCCATTTTAAAAAAACAACTGAATTAAAATAAACATATGTGGTATTGTCACGTGTAGAAATGTCCAAATTATAAAAAATATATCGTTAATTAAACCGCATGGTCAATGGCGTACGCGCAAAAAACTTCAAAAGTCCAAAATAGTGTATTTTTGGTCACTTTGTATATTATGAAAAAATTTATAAAAAGCAATCAATAAGTCCGATCAATACAAAAATAGTACTGCTAAAAATGGCAGAAAAAATGAGCCCTCATACCGCTCCACATGCAGAAAAATAAAAAAGTTATAGGGGTCATCATTTTAAACGTATACACTTTCTTGCATGTAGTTATGATTTTTTTCAGAAGTACGACAAAATCAAAAATACATAAGTAGGGTATCATTTTAATCGTATGGACCTACAAAATAAAGAGAAGGTGTCATTTTTACCGAAAAATGTACTGTAGATTTTTGGGTAAAATGACTGATGTCATTAGAAATTAAAATTGGTGGCGCAAAAAATAAGCCATCACATGGATTTTTTGGTCCAAAGTTGAAAGAATTATGATTTTTTAAAAGTAAGGAGGAAAAAACGAAAGTGCAAAAATGGAAAAATCCCTTATGGGGTTAAAAAATGTGCATCAGGTTAAAAAATAACAAATTATTATTTCTGTAACAAACTTCCATTGAACAAAAAACATTTCTCTAAAATCACTATTGTAAATGCGGGATTTTGTATGATTTTATATTATATACCAATACATGATATTGGAAGTGGGGGAAATATTACATGAATTTCAAAATTAATAAAAATCTGAAAAGTATTGAGCACATATGTATTTCCCCCCATCACTGTGAATCAAAAATCTGGTTAGACAAAAGTAAAGAGGATCCACCTGTTTACAATTATAACCTCAGTACAAATACAACTGATTGTAAAGCCCTCAGAGTTTGTTAGAGAGCATTAGTGAACAAATAACAACATGAACTTCACATAGCAGTATGAGGGTGGCAATGTAACAGCATCTATAAAGAACATCATCCCTGCCACCTTTTTAAAGGACAATCGTCCTGCCATGCCTTTTCTGCTGACTGAGGTTAATGTGTTATTTTTACTGCTTCTGTCCACCAATTGATCTTGACCTCTGCCTTGTTCTTGGATATTAACTCTGCCTCACCCATTGGACTGTTTATCGGGTTCCCAATGTCCTACTCCTGGCTTTAACTCTTAGCTTAGTTTCTGACTAAACTAATTTTGTTGTTAACCTGCCACATTCTGACTGCTCTCCAACTCTTGACTCAAATCCTAACTAAGAACTACCTCTGCATTGTCACTATTGAAGCCAGTGTTTGATTATTTTGGAAATCCTACTGGTGCAATGTCCGTACCTCCTTGTGGGGGCTGTTTTTTTAAGAGGTTATCCAACATAAGGGGACTTTAGTACTTACCTGTCAGACAGTAATGTACATGCCTATGAAGGATCCATGCTTGTCTTGGAGCTAAATGTTATGTTTTCAATCCCCATCAAACTGCTGCTTTCTTTTTGTGGAACATCTATTTCTTGTTGAAATGTCCTCCCTACAAGTCCCAGGATAACTTGTTTGTAAGTGTGATATAACTTTTTTTCCGCCCACATTTCAGTCATCCACCTATTGCAACACAGCTGAGCTGCCTTTCTTGCTGTGTTGTGCTTAAAAGTACAATTCCATGCAGCCTTGTGCAGAATGATCTCCCTCCTATCCACAGGCTCCCTTTCAAACCTGACTAGCGATGTCTCAGGGCCATACTGCAACATGGGAAAAGATGAAACACCACTAATTTTATATGCTTCTAAAAATTAAACGGGTATTCCGGACAAAAACATCTTATCCCCTATCGAAAGGATAGGGGATAAGATGTCTGATCACAGCCCCCCCCCCCCCCCCCGATCTCTCTGCAGCAGCCCGCATTCTATGCATATCTGAGTCTGCAGTTTCGGAAACTGCTGGGCTTCCGAGAACGGGACATTATGTCACGCCACGCCCCCTCCATTCATTTTTATGGGAGGGGGCGTAACAACCGCAACGCCCCCTCCCATAGACATGACTGGAGTGGGCGTGGCATGACATCACATCCCCGTCTTGGAAACCCGGCGGTTTCCGAAACTGCAGACGCAGCTACACATAGTGTGCGGGCTGCTGCAGGGAGATCGCGGGGGATCCCAGTGGCGGGCCCCCCGCGATCAGACATCTTATCCCCTATCCTTTCGATAGGGGATAAGATGTTTTGCCCGTAATACCCCTTTAATATTGGGGCAAGGATCACATAAGAATTGCAAGACCAGCCATCAAGCACAGGTACAGACACTATATTAGGAACTACACTAACTTTACAACCCCTGTAGCACAGTTAAATAGACTTGGTTTAGTTAGACTCTGCACTCCAGTCTAGACTTTGCCAAAGGTATTTTGATACATTTCTGGCTTGTGACCTTAATGCAGTGTTTCCTAACCAGCTTTTGCAACACTGCAACTCCCAGAATGCGAGGAGAGGCAAATGGAAACACAAATGCATAATCACGCATAGATTGTGTCACCATAACAGTAAATAACTGTAAATTTCTACTGGAATGAAATGTGATGTATACAAATATATTCAAAGTAACCTTGGTCTGTTTTTCACAGTCAGAATAAATACTTAATCCTTTTAGATAGCTTACAGTATATGGTATTGCTGTTGAGTGAGAGAGCGAAAAGTGAGTGGGTTGATTTTATATTAGGAGGCAGCTGTTATAAGAAAAATACCACCTGGACAGTGTTGATAAATTCTGTGTTCTCATTAATTGTCAAACACTGTCATTGTTAGTTTGTAGGATTGTGAATGATGTTTGTTTCTAGAAAATATGACTTGCTGCACTGATAAAATTACTATAATATACTACGAGATGCAAACTTACTCTTTCTGCACTTTTTATTAACAGCTCAACAAGTTGAACAATATTGAAAGAAATAAAGGTAAACTCTTTTTCCTGGCATGTCTTGCGGGCTTTAATGTCCACACTTTTTTTTCCATTGATTTTTCACCTTCTTAGTGCCCTAAATTTTTTATTTTTTCAATAAAACCATATGAGGGCTTGTGTTTTGCAGGACAAGGTGGACTTTTTAATGCCACCTTGGCCACACTGGCATAGCGAGGACCTCCGCAGCGCGTGGCCCTGTCTAGGTAAGGGTACCCTTAGGCCGGAGTCTGGCTCCCTCTCGCTCGCTTATGGGGACCCAGGACACTTGACCTGGATCCCCATAAGAGAATGCCTCTTTCATCTGTATGCACGTAGACATGCATACAGCAGAAAGCTCCCTCTCAGTGTAAGCCTGCAGCTTACATTGACAGGCAAGCGTGACCTCTGCCCCCACGCAGTACAGGCATGATAAACTGTGGAGGGAGAGGAAGGCTCTACTTCTAATCACTGTGAGGGACTAATTGCTAGGTGAGTATCTGTATATTTTTTTGCTTAGTTTTTTATTGTTTAGTTTTTTTTTTTCAACCTTGCACAACTTGTAGGTAGGGAGGGAGAAGAGGGGGAGGAGGGGGCTACCTGGCCAAGACCTGGCCACCTAAATACTCGGCTAACTATATACCTGGCTACTTCCATACTGGCTACCTAAATAGGCTATCTGTGCATGCAGGAAGTTGTAGTTTTGCTACAGCTGAATGTACCCTGGTTGACAAACTGTGACCGAACTATATAGTTGGCTATCTGACTACATACTTGACTGCCTAACAACCTACTGTAGTGTGTATAGTGACAATACTCCCCTCCTTGTATACTGGAATTATTGGTAATATTGGTCTCAGTATGATTTTGATAGGAGTGTTATTGCTGATACTACACTGTACAGTTGCCCACTGATAGTTGGGAGTATATTTAGGGAGGAGGCTGTGTGCGATTGGGCATGAATGAAAGTGTGGTTAGAAGCATGACTTGGGCTTTGGGCTCTAGGCCTCAGTCTTCTGGAGACCTAGCAACATCCCTGTGTGTTGATATTGATATATAAAAAATACCGGCAATGTAATGGCTATTGTATGGTATTTTTAATATAGGATGCTGCATCCAAGTTGTGTGCTGCCGCTGCTGGTCGCTGTTCTAGAGTGCCAGCGCGCAGCCGGCGCCATGGTCACTTTAATTCAGTGAACAGCGGTGGCTGCTGGGACTGACACGTGACACTGATGTTGTGCTGAAGAGCCATGCAGGAGGATGTCAGTGGCGTCACTCATCAGTGTCACCAAGCCTCAGACCCGCTGCTGAGACGCTGCCTGCACCTAAGCCCACTGGAGACACAGTCCTGGCACCCACCGCACCACACTGTTTTAAAGAACAGTGACCAGAAGTCCCTGCTATCTGCAGGATCAGACAGGTGGCAGCAGCACTCAATTTAGATGTTGCATTCTATATAAAAAAATACTGGCATTTTTTTATATACTGTTACCAGCAGGCCTAGGGACACCCAAAATCCCCCCCCCCCCTCCCGCACCCAAATTAATTATAACCCCACTGCTTGGCCAGTTGTGAATTGTGGCTCACAGGGTGACCGGGTGAATACTGTTGTCTTTATGATATAGATTTCTTAATAGATAACTGACAGGATTGAGGAGGTGGACATGACAGATGAGGACAAGACAGAGAATGCTTTAACTGTGGACAGGGCCTGGCTGCTAGACAGATGGGAAGCTAAAGCAGAAGTATGGATAAGGTTTTCCTTACGTTGTGGGGTGTCTTCACTGCCCCAAGCAGCCTTTTGATTCCGCCCGCTACATGTGCATTTGTAGAGACTTACTGTAGTTTCTAGCCATGTCCTACTTTCTGTTTGCAGAGATGGCACAGTGGCACATTTTCTGCTCCTGGTAGAAAAGAATTTCCACATGGCAGAATATTGGACAGGGAAAACCACCATCTGATTGTACCTCTCCTCTGGAAGTTTTTTTTTCAAAAGCCTAAAGATGCAAGAGCATCACCATCACCTGAGCTTTTAAGACCAACAGACCTAAATTTGGTGCCCCACCTTGCCCCACCTTGGTTATACATGTCACGATTCGGCTGGCAGGAGGTGGATCCTCTGTGCCAGAGAGGGATTGGCGTGGACCGTGCTAGTGGACCGGTTCTAAGTTACTACTGGTATTCACCAGAGCCCGCCGCAAAGCGGGATGGTCTTGCAGCGGCGGTAGTAACCAGGTCGTATCCACTAGCAACGGCTCAACCTCTCTGACTGCTGAAGATAGGCGCGGTACAAGGGAGTAGACAAGAGCAAGGTCGGACGTAGCAGAAGGTCGGGGCAGGCAGCAAGGATCGTAGTCAGGGGCAACGGCAGGAGGTCTGGAACACAGGCTAGGAACACACAAGGAAACGCTTTCACTGGCACGATGGCAACAAGATCCGGTGAGGGAGTGCAGGGGAAGTGAGGTATACATAGGGAGTGCACAGGTGAACACACTAATTAGAACAACTGCGCCAATCAGGGGCGCAGTGGCCCTTTAAATCGCAGAGACCCGGCGCGCGCGCGCGCGCCCTAGGGAGCGGGGCCGCGCGCGCCGGGACAGGACCGACGGAGAGCGAGTCAGGTACGGGAGCCGGGGTGCGCATCGCGAGCGGGCGCCACCCGCATCGCGAATCGCATCCCGGCTGGAGGCGGTATCGCAGCGCACCCGGTCAGTGGATCTGACCGGGGTGCTGCAGTAGCGAGGATGTTGCGAGCGCTCCGGGGAGGAGCGGGGACCCGGAGCGCTCGGCGTAACAGTACCCCCCCCCTTGGGTCTCCCCTTCTTCTTGGAGCCTGAGAACCTGAGGACCAGACTTTTGTCTAGGATATTGTCCTCAGGTTCCCAGGATCTCTCTTCAGGACCACAGCCCTCCCAGTCAACCAAAAAAAAAGTTTTCCCTCTGACCTTCTTGGAGGCCAGTATCTCCTTTACGGAGAAGATGTCAGAAGAACCGGAAACAGGAGTGGGAGAAACAAGTTTGGGAGAGAAACGGTTGATGATGAGTGGTTTAAGAAGAGAGACATGAAAGGAATTAGGAATACGATGAGAAGGAGGAAGAAGAAGTTTGTAAGAGACAGGATTAATTTGGCACAAGATTTTGAAAGGACCAAGATAGCGTGGTCCCAATTTGTAGCTGGGGACACGGAAGCGGACATATTTAGCGGAGAGCCATACCTTGTCTCCGGGAGAAAAAATGGGGGGAGCTCTTCTTTTCTTATCGGCAAACTTTTTCATGCGAGATGAAGCCTGTAAGAGAGAATTTTGGGTCTCTTTCCATATGGTGGTATTTCATCCACAGCGGGCAAACCAGAGGGCAAGGGAGTAGGGAGGGGAGGAAGAGGGTGACGGCCGTACACCACGAAAAATGGGGATTTGGAAGAAGATTCAGAGACTCTGAAGTTGTACGAGAATTCGGCCCATGGTAGAAGATCTGCCCAGTCATCCTGGCGGGAGGAAACAAAATGCCGTAAATAGTCACCCAGGACCTGGTTAATTCTTTCTACTTGCCCATTGGATTGAGGATGATAAGCAGAAGAGAAGTTTAATTTAATCTTGAGTTGTTTACAGAGAGCCCTCCAGAATTTTGACACGAATTGGACGCCTCTATCCGAGACGATCTGCGTGGGCAAACCGTGAAGACGAAAAATGTGTACAAAAAATTGTTTTGCCAACTGAGGCGCTGAAGGAAGACCAGGAAGAGGAATAAAATGTGCCATCTTGGAAAATCGATCAACGACCACCCAAACAACAGTGTTGCCACGGGATGGGGGTAAGTCTGTAATAAAGTCCATACCAATCAGAGACCAAGGCTGTTCGGGGACAGGCAGAGGATGAAGGAGACCAGCAGGCTTCTGGCGAGGAGTCTTATCCCGGGCACAGACAGTGCAGGCCCGCACAAAATCAACAACATCCGTCTCCAGAGTCGGCCACCAATAGAAACGAGAGATGAGTTGCAAGGACTTTTTGATGCCCGCATGGCCAGCGAGGTGGGAGGAGTGACCCCATTTGAGGATTCCGAGGCGTTGGCGTGGAGAAACGAAGGTCTTCCCTGGAGGAGTTTTCCTGATGGAGGCTGGAGAAGTGGAGATCAGGCAGTCAGGAGGAATGATGTGTTGCGGAGAGAGCTCTACTTCCGAGGCATCCGAGGAACGAGAGAGAGCATCGGCCCTAATGTTCTTGTCGGCAGGGCGAAAGTGAATTTCAAAATTAAAACGTGCAAAGAACAGAGACCATCTGGCCTGGCGAGGATTCAGCCGTTGGGCAGACTGGAGATAGGAGAGATTCTTGTGATCGGTGTAAATGATAACTGGAAATTTTGATCCCTCCAGCAGATGCCTCCATTCCTCAAGTGCTAATTTAATGGCCAGTAGCTCTCGATCCCCGATGGAGTAGTTCCTCTCCGCCGGAGAGAAGGTCCTAGAAAAAAAACCACAAGTAACAGCATGCCCGGAAGAATTTTTTTGTAGAAGGACCGCTCCAGCTCCCACTGAGGAGGCATCAACCTCCAATAGGAAGGGTTTAGATGGGTCAGGTCTGGAGAGCACGGGAGCAGAAGAAAAGGCAGACTTGAGCCGTTTAAATGCGTCTTCCGCTTGAGAAGGCCAGGACTTAGGATTGGCATTCTTCTTGGTTAAAGCCACGATAGGAGCCACAATGGTGGAAAAATGTGGAATAAATTGTCTGTAATAATTGGCGAACCCCAAAAAACGTTGGATAGCACGGAGTCCGGAGGGGCGTGGCCAATCTAAGACGGCAGAGAGTTTATCTGGGTCCATTTGTAGTCCCTGGCCAGAGACCAAGTATCCTAGGAAAGGAAGAGATTGACATTCAAACAGACATTTCTCCATTTTGGCATAAAGTTGATTGTCTCGAAGTCTCTGAAGAACCATGCGGACATGCTGGCGGTGTTCTTCTAAGTTGGCAGAAAAAATCAGAATATCGTCCAGATACACAACAACACAGGAATATAAGAGATCACGAAAAATTTCATTAACAAAGTCTTGGAAGACGGCAGGGGCGTTGCACAGGCCAAAGGGCATGACCAGATACTCAAATTGTCCATCTCTAGTGTTAAATGCCGTTTTCCATTCGTCCCCCTCCCTGATGCGGATGAGATTATAAGCACCTCTTAAGTCCAGTTTGGTAAAGATGTGGGCACCTTGAAGGCGATCAAAGAGTTCTGAGATAAGAGGTAGGGGGTAGCGGTTCTTTACCGTGATTTTATTAAGTCCGCGGTAGTCAATGCAAGGACGTAGGGAGCCATCTTTTTTGGACACAAAGAAAAATCCAGCTCCGGCAGGAGAGGAGGATTTGCGGATAAACCCCTTTTTTAAATTTTCCTGGATGTATTCAGACATAGCAAGAGTCTCTGGGGCGGACAGAGGATAAATTCTGCCCCGGGGTGGAGTAGTGCCCGGGAGGAGGTCAATAGGACAGTCATAAGGCCTGTGAGGAGGTAAAGTCTCAGCTTGTTTTTTGCAAAATACGTCAGCATAGTCCATATAAGCCTTAGGGAGACCGGTTACAGGAGGAACCACAGGGTCACGGCAGGGAGTACTGGGAACCGGTTTAAGACAGTCCTTGAAACAAGAAGTACCCCAGCTCTTGATCTCTCCTGTGGACCAATCAAGGGTTGGGGAATGGCGTTGAAGCCATGGTAGTCCAAGGAGAATTTCGGAAGTGCAATTGGAGAGGACCAAAAACTCAATTTTTTCGTGATGAGGTCCGATGCACATTAAGAGGGGCTCCGTGCGGTAACGTACGGTACAGTCCAATCTTTCATTGTTAACACAATTGATGTAGAGGGGTCTGGCGAGACTGGTCACCGGGATGTTGAACCTGTTGATGAGAGAGGCCAAAATAAAATTTCCTGCAGATCCGGAATCCAAGAAGGCCATAGTAGAGAAGGAGAAGGTAGAGGCAGATATCCGCACAGGCACAGTAAGACGTGGAGAAGCAGAGTTGACATCAAGGACTGTCTCACCTTTGTGCGGAGTCAGCGTACGTCTTTCCAGGCGGGAAGGACGGATAGGACAATCCTTCAGGAAGTGTTCGGTACCGGCACAGTACAGGCAAAGATTCTCCATGCGGCGTCGTGTCCTCTCTTGAGGTGTCAAGCGAGACCGGTCAACTTGCATAGCCTCCACGGCGGGAGGCACAGGAACGGATTGCAGAGGACCAGAGGAGAGAGGAGCCGGGGAGAAAAAACGCCTCGTGCGAACAAAGTCCATATCCTGGCAGAGCTCCTGACGCCTTTCGGAAAAACGCATGTCAATGCGAGTGGCTAGATGAATGAGTTCATGTAGGTTAGCAGGAATTTCTCGTGCGGCCAGAACATCTTTAATGTTGCTGGATAGGCCTTTTTTAAAGGTCGCGCAGAGGGCCTCATTATTCCAGGATAGTTCGGAAGCAAGAGTACGGAATTGTACGGCGTACTCGCCAACGGAAGAATTACCCTGGACCAGGTTCAGCAGGGCAGTCTCAGCAGAAGAGGCTCGGGCAGGTTCCTCAAAGACACTTCGAATTTCCGAGAAGAAGGAGTGTACAGAGGCAGTGACGGGGTCATTGCGGTCCCAGAGCGGTGTGGCCCATGACAGAGCTTTCCCAGACAGAAGGCGGACTACGAAAGCCACCTTAGACCTTTCAGTAGGAAACTGGTCCGACATCATCTCCAAGTGCAGGGAACATTGTGAAAGAAAGCCACGGCAAAACTTAGAGTCCCCATCAAATTTATCCGGCAAGGAAAGTCGTAGGCCGGAAGCGGCCACTCGCTGCGGAGGAGGTGCAGGAGCTGGCGGAGGAGATGATTGCTGAAGCTGTGGTAGTAGCTGCTGTAGCATCACGGTCAGTTGAGACAGCTGATGGCCTTGTTGCGCTATCTGTTGTGACTGCTGGGCGACCACCGTGGTGAGGTCGGCGACAACTGGCAGTGGAACTTCAGCGGGATCCATGGCCGGATCTACTGTCACGATTCGGCTGGCAGGAGGTGGATCCTCTGTGCCAGAGAGGGATTGGCGTGGACCGTGCTAGTGGACTGGTTCTAAGTTACTACTGGTATTCACCAGAGCCCGCCGCAAAGCGGGATGGTCTTGCAGCGGCGGTAGTAACCAGGTCGTATCCACTAGCAACGGCTCAACCTCTCTGACTGCTGAAGATAGGCGCGGTACAAGGGAGTAGACAAGAGCAAGGTCGGACGTAGCAGAAGGTCGGGGCAGGCAGCAAGGATCGTAGTCAGGGGCAACGGCAGGAGGTCTGGAACACAGGCTAGGAACACACAAGGAAACGCTTTCACTGGCACGATGGCAACAAGATCCGGCGAGGGAGTGCAGGGGAAGTGAGGTATACATAGGGAGTGCACAGGTGAACACACTAATTAGAACAACTGCGCCAATCAGGGGCGCAGTGGCCCTTTAAATCGCAGAGACCCGGCGCGCGCGCGCCCTAGGGAGCGGGGCCGCGCGCGCCGGGACAGGACCGACGGAGAGCGAGTCAGGTACGGGAGCCGGGGTGCGCATCGCGAGCGGGCGCCACCCGCATCGCGAATCGCATCCCGGCTGGAGGCGGTATCGCAGCGCACCCGGTCAGTGGATCTGACCGGGGCGCTGCAGTAGCGAGGATGTTGCGAGCGCTCCGGGGAGGAGCGGGGACCCGGAGCGCTCGGCGTAACAATACATTTCTTCGTTGACACTATGATTACCCTCCTGCTCTGAACAGGACATCTCCTCACCTGGTTCCCACATCCAGACTAACACTACCATCATTATCAAACTTCTCCTTATTGTCCCAACCACTCCTCTCAGCATGAAATTCTAATGTCTGATCATGGACTCCTTGACCCCCTCAGCATATTCCCCATGATGCCTTACCGCATTTCCACCATGCCTACCGCCACCAATCTTACTATTGCTATATTTGGCCACTGCTTTACCACCTCTGTAACACACGCCAAAGGCTGAGTGTACTCACACAACTTTCTGCTTAGCACTAAGGGAAAAGCATAAACAGAGTTAATGAAAAAGACTAGGATGGACATTTCCATTGTGCCATGTAACAGTAGATAATTAGGAATCCTTTGAAACCTTGATCAATGTCATTACGGTAAACCTTTCCTCCTCCTGACATAACAAAGAATGAATCAACCAGTCCACAAGGACTATATTATCCTCCAAAACCACACAAACCCCTGGAAGACAGTGATTTCCCTTGCTGATGCTGCTGATACTACTACCACCAGGCACCAAGCTGCTCTTGCTACCTGTATTTGGCCCAGACAAAAGGGTTTTGCTTCCAGAGCTGCTACTGTCACCAACATGCTTACTGGCAGAGGACATTGCAGTGGTGCTCCTTTACTGATTCCTCTGCCAACCATTCCATTAAGAGACATTGTTTTCTAGTTGAAAAAGATTTAATGGTTATTGTTGTGTTTTTTGTTTTTTTTTTCTTTTATGGGGGGGGGGGGGGGGGGATTGGCACTCACCAAATGTGTATTTATGTTAAATCAAGGTACAAATGCTATATGTTTAATTAAACCCAGAAAATGCACATAACTTGGGTTTAGATGCCTATATTTGTGTTCACTTTTAACTCTTTTAATGCATATTTATGTTAAACCCAGGTATAACTGCTGTATGTTTAAGTAAACCTAGAAAATACATGTAACTTTGCCTTAGATGCATATTCCGCATTTACTTTCAATGCATATTTCGTATTTATTTTAAAATACATGTCAGTATACTTCCTGGGTATTGTAATGTGATAGCTTTTATGTGCTCATTCTACAGTGACACTACTAGGATTTGTAATATGTCAACTGGACACAACAATGCAGGTAACAGGTCAGTGCTCAATGCTTTGCTCAGCTTGCTAGTAATTGTAGTGTGATAGCTTTTATGTCCATCCACAAATGCTGCAACTGGACATAGTAATGTGGGTGACAGGTCACTGTCTGAGGACAGCCCATGGCTTTGCTCAATTTGCTTGGTATTGTAATGTGATAGCTTATGTGGGCTTGTTCTGCAGTTATATTTTGTTATTTCTTAAAACATAGAGAGATGTTTTTTCTCCATTTAACCTCTATATGGACATGTTGACTTTATTGTTGAAAATTACCAAGGTCACTCTCCTGGCCCTTGACACTACAGGTCATGTTTTCAGGATTTCCTTAGTCTTTCTCAGGTGATATAACTGTGGTGACGCCTGATTTTCTGACCATAATTATATCACCTGTGAAAGACTAAGGAAATCCAGAAAACATGACCAGGGGGGGGGTTCTTGAGGACTGAGCTTGAAAAAACTGCCCTGGACTAATGTACCATAAATAAAAAGTGGTCAAGAACAGGCTAGATTATATGAATTATAAGAATATACGAGTAAACGGTAACATCACAGCGAAAAATGAAGTCAGGGACAAGGCTGAGGTAAAGAACCAAAGAAGTACCAAAGTACAAGACAAGAATATGTAGAGCTAATGTAGAGCTAAAGAGAAGACTGGTCAGGGATGAGCCAGGTAGGAAACTACATGAAATAAATAGCCACAAAATAACAATACCTAGGAATAAAGTAACTTAAACACAAGACACTGTCCAACAGCAGAAGATCCCTTTAAACAGTCTGCCTGGTCCAACATCCTCCTTTGGCACCAAGTCTCCTTGTTCTCCGATGTCCCACTGGAATCAAGACAGTTGGACTACAACTGAAGCCTGATAAAGTAATACCAGAAGCCTCAATTTGCTCAAAACAGAATTGCCTTTTAAGAAATGACCCTGTAATGTCTCAAAAAGTTAACCTGACCCAAATATTTTCTCACATTTTGTCATGTTTGGGCCTTGTGCTTAAATTGAACACAATTACTCTCTACTGACACCTCTGTCTGTCTTAGGAACTGTCGAGAGCAGGAGAGGTTTGCTAAGGGGATTTGCTCCTACTCTGGATAGTTCCTGAGACAGACAGAGGTGTCAGCAGAGAGCACTGTGGTCAGACAGAAAAGAACAGAATGTGAAAACAAAGGATTCAAACGTAGGCTATGACACTTGAAATTTTGCTCTGGGACCTCACATTTTTCTTTATTATCTTTCAGATGTTTTTCCCCATTTATCTGAGTCACTTGTGGAACATTCAGAGCGTGTTATAGTGTGGTAGCTTGGGGGTGTAGGGTAGGTAGGGTGTAGCTGTGCAGTGATGTAAGGGTGTTGGATTAACCCTTAACTGTTGTGACGCCTGGGAGCGGGTTCCTCTCAGTCTATATATCCTACCGCCACCCGTCCCAGGAACGATAGGGAGGAATAAAGGATTGTCCACAACCGTAGTTTTAGTAAACTGAAGATAACTTTACTGCAGATTTTATGCAGTTTAAACATAGTAACAATCTTTACAGAGGACTAGACTTTAGGTTCCTCACAGGTTTGATTGGGACAGTATAGGGAATTAGCTTGTAGCAGCGTATTTGCTTTACGCTGTTCCACTGGATTTAGGGGAATTGTTTAGGTCCAGCAGTCATGTAGGATTAGGATTAAGTTAGATTGAACTCACGGTTTTGTATTCGGCTGAAGATAGCAGGCTTCAGGCCTAGATTTGTCTTGCAGGTATACACAGAGCTCCGCTCGCTGTCATATCCCAAGGGAAAGAACCGAACAAAAGAGCGAGGATTGGATAACAGCGCCCTTATATCTCAAGGGGCAGGCTTCAAGCTTATTGGTCCCCAGACCTGTCAGTCCTAATACAAAGCATTGTGGTGCACCACGTGACATGAGCACCTGACCTGGAAGGTCCTTAACCTTAACATTATCAATCATGTGACCTAAGGTCCTGGAAGCAATATTTACACTATACATTAAATATAATATGTACATAAAATTAAAGGAGGAAGAGGTGACTAGGGGTTATCCCACTAAGAGCATCCTATCAGTATGGAGGAACTCTGACTTTGGGGACTTATAACACAAGGTACAGTACGAGTACAGTACCGGGACATTACAATGGAAATATACATTCATGTCTATAAAGGGGCTCACAGCTGACAATGCATTTCAGAGCACACACCAAGCAATGAGGCGGGAAAGAAACTGCCTGAAAATTCTGCTACATTTCTGCAAAAGCACAGTGGTCTCCACAATTCTTAAATAGAAGATTAGGGCTAGGACTCTTTCTAGAGCTTGCCACTCCACAACACTAAGTAATTGAAGAGACTAAGTAATTGGTAAGAGAGGTGACCAAGAACACAATGGTCACTCTAGTTGAGCTTCCAAGATCTTGAGTGCAGGAGGAGAAACTTTCAGGTCAGCTATCACTGCAGCATCAATCTTCCTAATACCATCTGTACAGGAAAGCATCTTGATGACAGCATCATGCTGTTGATGGAGACTGGTCTGGGATGTGGGAAAGCTGAATAGAGCAAAGTACAGCGATATTTTAAATAAAAACATGATCTTTTTTTTTTTTTTTTTCAGTACAAGGCTGCAACATAACAAAATGTGAAAAAAGTGAAAGGGTCTGAAGACTTTTTTGAATGCGCTACAAATGTGAGTAAGTTGTAAAAAAAAATCTATTTAACCAACATTTTCAAAGTGTTCATTAAGCTGCTGATAAAATAAGAATTATGTTATTTGCCACAGGATGACTTTCTTGTTTATATTTAAGACTTTGTTATGCACAGTAGTGTTGAGCGGCATAGGCCATATTCGAATTTGCGATATTTCGCGAATATATGGATGAATATTCGTCATATATTCGCTAAATTCACATATTTGTAATATTCACGTTTATTTTGCGCATATGCGAAAATTTGCGTATGCGAAAATTAGCATATGCAAAGATTAGTATATACAAAAATTACCATAACCTGAAATTTGCATATGCGAAAATTCACACGCCAGTCTCACACAGTAGTATTAGAGCCTTCTTTACACCACACAAGCTGGAAGCAGAGAGGGGTGATCACTGTGATGTGTACTGTGAAAAAAAATAAGAAAGACAATATTCGTAATTACAAATATATAGTGCTATATTCGTGAATATTCGCGAATATGCGATATTCGCGAATAATCGCGAGCAACACTAATGCCCAGTATCAGCAGATTCAATGCTTAGACTACAGCTTTACTACACAGTGGACAATCCTTTGTTTGTTGATTAAAGGGGTATTCCAGGAAAAAAAATGTTTTTATATATCAATTGGCTCCAGAAAGTTAAACAGATTTGTAAATTACTGCTATTAAAAAAATCTTAATCCTTTCAGTACTTATGAGCTTCTGAAGTTAAAGGGTAGCTCCCACCATCCTATTTTTTTTTTGTTTGCCCGTTCTCCCCCCCCCCCCCGCTACGGCACTAGCCCGTTCCCTCCTCCCCCCCCCCGCCCCGCATACCCCGTTCCCTCAGTACACTTGCAGTTACTGCAGAGTCCGGCAGCGGGCGTGCAGGGACAGCGGCGGCAACGAGGCGGCGGCGATGTGCGGGAGGAGTGGCCTCCCAGCCAGTGGCCGGGGAGCCAATGCACTCGCTCCCGCCTGTCTGATTGACAGGCAGGGAGCGAGTGCAGCTTAACTGAAAAAGGACTGATTGCCACTCCAAAATCAGTCCTTTTTCAGTAGCCGGTTTTTAAATGTAAATTAAACCTTTTTAATGAAAAAAAAAATAATAAAAGTATATTAGAGATATGTTGTAGTACATAAGTACTACAACATATCAAAAAATAAAGTTGGTGACAGTGCCCATTTAAGGTTGTTCTTTTCTGTCTAAGACCTCTCTGATGACACGTGTCTCGGGAAACGCCCAGTTTAGAAGAGGTTTGCTGTGGGGATTTGCTTCTAAACTGGGCGTTTCCCGATACACGTGTCATCAGAGAGGTCTTAGACAGAAAAGAACAACCTTAACTTCAGAAGCTCATAAGTACTGAAAGGATTAAGATTTTTTAATAGAAGTAATTTCAAATCTGTTTAACTTTCTAGAGCCAGTTGATATATATATATATAAAAAAAGTTTTTTCCTGGATAACCCCTTTAAATACAGCAGCCTCAATGGCATGCAAAATACTTCAAAGGAGACATATCTGTCATTTCTAATAAAAGTAAATAAAATGAAAACTTTAAATGTTGTTACTTTATAGATATATCATAAAATGCAAAGAAACTCTAACAACCAACAATGTTTATTTACATAATGGGGCCATTAGCATGGAGCGGGCTGTGGACTCAGCGTGCACCATACCTGGCAACAGCCAACTATTAACCCTAACCATCTATTAACCTGTTAAGGACCCATCCCATGCAATGACCCACGTCATGACGCCCTGGTACTTAACCCCTTAAGGACACATGACGTTCTCATACGTCTCCATTTCCGAGTCCTTAAGGACACATGACGTATGAGAACGTCATGTGTTTTACCGGCCCCCCGCAACCATCTGGAGCGGAGCCGGTCCCCGATGCCTGCTGAAATCGTTTAGCAGGCATCGGGGCATATCGCCCAGGGGGGTCATTATGATCCCCCATGTCGGCGATGGCCGCAGATCGCTGGACAATTCAGTCCAGCGATCTGCGGCGGATTCCGGGTCAATCGGGTCTCCAGTGACCCGGTGACCCGGAATTATTGGCTGATCGGGGCCGTCAGAGACGGCCCCGAACAGCCAGAGCCAGCAGGGGTGAGGTGGCACTAGTGCCACCTCACGATCGCCCTGATTCGTCGGCCGGATTACCGGCCGACCAATCAGGGCGCCTGCTGCGGGTGTCACTCCCGCAACCCGCTCCGCCCCTCTTCCGGAGGACGTGAGCGGGTGCGGGACGTGCACCCCGGGTGCTGGGGACCCCGATCCCTGGCGCCCCTGTTGGGATCGGGGCCCCAGGAGCAGCGGCGGCGGCGGAGACGACGAGGGACTGACCTGGTGCAGCGAGGATCGTTGGAGGTGAGTGACAGCCTCCTGCTGTTGCTTAGCAACAGCTCCCAGCATGCAAAAAGGGCATGCTGGGAGCTGTAGTTATGCAACAGCAGGAGGCAGACCACCACAACTCCCAGCATGCCCTTATGGGCATGCTGGGACTTGTAGTTTTGCAACCGCTGGAGGCACATTCTTTCTATGGAAAAGTGTACCTTCAGCTGTTGTGTAACTACAACTCCCAGCTCGCACAATCAGCTAAAGTGCATGCTGGGAGTTGTAGTGGTGCATCTGGTGGTTGCATAACTACAACTCCCAGCATGCCCGTTGGCTGTCGGTGACTGCTGAGAGTTGTAGTTTTGCAACAGCTGAAGGCACACTGAGTTAAGTAGCAAACCAGTGTGTCTCCAGCTGTTGCATAACTACAATCCCCAGCATCCCCAGCCAAAGTAGTATGCCTCCAGCTGTTGCATAACTACAACACCCAGCATGCCCTTCCGCTGTCCGTACATGCTGGGGGTTGTAGCTTTTGCAACAGCTGAAGGCACACTGGTTGCAAAACACTGAGCTTGTTACCAAACTCGGTGTTTCACAACCAGTGTGCCTCCAGCTGTTGCAAAACTACAACTCCCAGCATGCACTGATAGACCGTACATGCTGGGAGTTGTAGTTTTGCAACAGCTGGATGTTCCCCCCCCAATGTGAACGTACAGGGTACACTCAGATGGGCGGAGGATTACAGTAAGTATCCGGCTACAAGTTTGAGGTGCGGAAAAATTTCTGCCGCAGCTCAAACTGCCAGCGAGAAACTACTGTGAACCCCCCGCCCGTGTGACTGTACCCTAAAAACATTACACTACACTAACACACAATAAAATAAAAAGTAAAAAACACTACATATACACATACCCCTATACAACCCCTCTCCCCTCCCCAATAAAAATGAAAAACGTCTGGTACGCCACTGTTTCCAAAACGGAGCCTCCAGCGGTTGCAAAACTACAACTCCCAGCATGCACTGATAGACCGTACATGCTGGGAGTTGTAGTTTTGCAACAGCTGGATTCCCCCCCCCCCCAATGTGAACGTACAGGGTACACTCACATGGGCGGAGGATTACAGTAAGTATCCGGCTGCAAGTTTGAGCTGCGTCAAATTTTCTGCCGTAGCTCAAACTGCCAGCGAGAAACTACTGTGAACCCCCGCCCGTGTGACTGTACCCTAAAAACACTACACTACACTAACACAAAATAAAATAAAAAGTAAAAAACACTACATATACACATACCCCTATACAACCCCCCTCCCCAATAAAAATGAAAAACGTCTGGTACCCCACTGTTTCCAAAACGGAGCCTACAGCTGTTGCAAAACAACTACTCCCAGTATTGCCAGATAGCCGTTGACTGTCCAGGCATGCTGGGAGTTTTACAACAGCTGGAGGCACCCTGTTTGGGAATCACTGGCGTAGAATACCCCTATGTCCACCCCTATGCAAGTCCCTAATTTAGGCCTCAAATGCGCATGGCGCTCTCACTTTGGAGCCCTGTCGTATTTCAAGGCAACAGTTTAGGGCCACATATGGGGTATCGCCGTACTCGGGAGAAATTGGGCTTCAAATTTTGGGGGGTATTTTCTGCTATTACCCTTTTAAAAAATGTAAAATTTTTGGAAAAACAAGCATTTTAGGTAAAAAAAATATATATTTTTTTACATATGCAAAAGTCGTGAAACACCTGTAGGGTATTAAGGTTCAAACTACCCCTTGTTACGTTCCCCGAGGGGTCTAGTTTCCAAAATGGTATGCCATGTGTTTTTTTTTTGCTGTCCTGGCACCATAGGGCTTCCTAAATGCGGCATGCCCCCAGAGCAAAATTCGCTTTCAAAAAGCCAAATGTGACTCCTTCTCTTCTGAGACCTGTAGTGCGCCAGCAGAGCACTTTTCACACCCATATGGGGTGTTTTCTGAATCGGGAGAAATTGGGCTTCAAATTTTGGGGGGTATTTTCTGCTATTACCCTTTTTAAAATTGTAAAAATTTTGGGAAACCAAGCATTTTAGGTTAAAAAAAATATATATTTTTTTACATATGCAAAAGTCGTGAAACACCTGTAGGGTATTAAGGTTCACATTACCCCTCGTTACGTTCCCCGAGGGGTCTAGTTTCCAAAATGGTATGCCATGTGTTTCTTTTTTTGCTGTTCTGGCACCATAGGGGATTCCTAAATGCGGCATGCCCCCAGAGCAAAATTTGCTTTCAAAAAGCCAAATGTTACTCCTTCTCTTCTGAGACCTGTAGTGCGCCAGCAGAGCACTTTTCACCCCCATATGGGGTGTTTTCTGAATCGGGAGAAATTGGGCTTCAAATTTTGGGGGGGGTATTTTCCGCTATTACCCTTTTTAAAAATGTAAACATTTTGGGAAAACAAGCATTTTAGGTAAAAAAAAAAATTTTTTTTACATATGCAAAAGTCGTGAAACACCTGTAGGGCATTAAGGTTCACGTTACCCCTTGTTACGTTCCCCGAGGGGTCTAGTTTCCAAAATGGTATGCCATGTGTTTTTTTTTGCTGTTCTGGCACCATAGGGGCTTCCTAAATGCGGCATGCCCCCAGAGCAAAATTTGCTTTCAAAAAGCCAAATGTGACTCCTTCTCTTCTGAGACCTGTAGTGCACCAGCAGAGCACTTTTCACCCCCATGCGAGGTGTTTTCTGTATCGGGAGAAATTGGGCTTCAAATTTTGGGGGGTATTTTCTGCTATTACCCTTTTTAAAAATGTAAAATTTTTGGGAAACCAAGCATTTTAGGTAAAAAAAAATATATATTTTTTTTACATATGCAAAAGTCGTGAATCACCTGTAGGGTATTAAGGTTCACTTTACCCCTTGTTACGTTCCCTGAGGGGTCTAGTTTCCAAAATGGTATGCCATGTGTTTTTTTTTTTGCTGTCCTGGCACCATAGGGGCTTCCTAAATGCGGCATGGCCCCCAAAAACCATTTGTCGCTCCTTCCCTTCTGAGCCCTCTACTGCGCCCACCGAACAATTAACATAGACATATGAGGTATGTGCTTACTCGAAAGAAATTGGGTTTCAAATACAAGTAAAAATTTTCTCCTTTTTATCCCTTGCAAAAATTCAAAAATTGGGTCTACAAGAACATGCGAGTGTAAAAAAATGAAGATTTTGAATTTTCTCCTTCACTTTGCTGCTATTCCTGTGAAACACCTAAAGGGTTAATACACTTACTGAATGTTTTTTTGAATACTTTAGGGGGTGTAGTTTTTATAATGGGGTCTTTTATGGGGTATTTCTAATATGAAGACCCTTCAAATCCACTTCAAAACTGAACTGGTCCCTGAAAAATAGTGAGTTTGAAAATTTTGTGAAAAATTTCAAAATTGCTACTGAACTTTGAAGCCCTATGGTGTCTTCCAAAAGTAAAAACTCATAAATTTTATGATGCAAACATAAAGTAGACATATTGTATATGTGAACCTAAAAAAATATATTTTGAATATCCATTTTCCTTACAAGCAGAGAGCTTCAAAGTTAGAAAAATGCAAAATTTTCATTTTTTTTCATCAAATTTGGGATTTTTCACCAAGAAAGGATGCAAGTTACCATAAAATTTTACCACTAAGTTAAAGTAGAATATGTCACGAAAAAACATTCTCGGAATCAGAATGATAACTAAAAGCATTCCAGAGTTATTAATGTTTAAAGTGACAGTGGTCAGAATTGCAAAAAACGCTCCGGTCCTTAAGGTATAAAATGGCCTGGTCCTTAAGGGGTTAAGGACCCATGAAGTACGGGTCTGCGCGTTGGAATTTCGATCCCCGCCGTGCAGGGACCGGGGTGACTGCTGATATTTATCAGCAGGCATCCCGCACAAATGCCCAGGGGGGATCATCAGACCCCCCCCCCCCCATGTCGGCGATCACCACAAATCGCCAGTGAATTCACACTGGCAATTTGCGGTGATTCCAGTGATGTGAGATACACCCTCAATCACCTCCTGTATCTTTAGGGAGGTGGTGATTTCATCACCCCCCCCCAGGATCACTGCTATTGGCCGGCAGGGGAGTGGTTAATGACCTCTTCTCATCACTCGCCGCTCTGCCAGCTTACTGAGTTCAGTCAGCTGGCAGAGCTACAAGGAGCCAGGGACCCCCCACCCTCTGCCAGATCGGAGCCAGATCGGAGCCAGATCGGAGCCCCACAGGGCAGAAGACATCTGTGTAGTGCAGGGAAATAATACACTAAAGGGACAGGTAGGACTGTAAAAAAAAAAAAAAGTAAAAAAAAGTTTAACCAGCCTAGCGGTATTCCCGAGCGTGACTCGGGGTTAATTTTCGCTGCTAGAAGCGGTAACCCTGAGTCACGCTCGGGGTAGAATTGCAGAGTTGCTGTGCGGGCTGCACAGTATATCGCAAAAGCAATCAAATCGCGATTTTTGCTTTTTGCAATATAGTGATGCAGCCCCCGGGAAAATATGTGATTATCTGCTCGGGTCGGCTCCCGTGGCGGGGGCCGGCCAGAGCAGGTAAAGACATATACTAAAAGTCAGTGTTTCTCAACCAGGGGGCCTCCAGATGTTGCAAAACTGCAACTCTCAGCATGTCCGGACAGCCAAAGTCTGTCCGGGCATGCTAAGAGCAGTAGTTTCACAACAGCTGGAGGGCCCCTGGTGGAAAAACACTGAGCTAAGTGTAAAAGTAAAAAGGTAGAAAAAAAAAAAAAAACTTTTGCTCACCTAATCCCGGTTCCTGCAGATGTCGTTCCCCTCCGTGCGTTCTGGTCCCTGCTCTCTTCACTATGCATCTTTACAGGACCTTTCACTTTTCAGCCAATCACAGACCGCAGTGGTGTAAAGCCTGTGATTGGCTGAAGGGGAAAGGGCTTGTTCTGCAGCAAATACACTAGGTTTGAAATCTGCCCGGCAAACCCAGTGTATACTGCTGCAGGACAAGAAGGTGACAGAGGGGGGAATGTGACACAGGGGAGAATGTGACAAGGGGGGGGGGATGTGACATAGGGGGGGGATGTGACATAGGGGGGAATGTGACAAGGGGGGGGAATGTGACAGAGGGGGGAATGTGACAAGGGGGGATGTGACAGGGGGGAGGAATGTGACAAGGGGGGGATGTGACAGGGGGGGGAGTGGAATGTAACATGGAGGGGGGAGAATGTAACAAGGGGGGGGGAGAATGTAACAAGGAGGGGAATGTGACAGGGGGGATGAATGTGACAGGGGGGGATGTAACAAGGGGGGAGAATGTGACGGGGGGGGATGAATTTGACAGGGGGTGGGGAAGAATGTAACAAGGGGGGAGAATGTGACAGGGGGGGATGAATGTGACAGGGGGGAGAATGTGACAAGGAGGGGGAGAATGTGACAAGGGGGGGGGGGATGTGACAAGGAGGGGGAGAATGTGACAAGGAGGGGGAGAATGTGATATGGGGGGGGGGGGAAATGTGACAAGGGAGGGGGAATGTGACGGGGGGAGGTGTGGAATTTCAATGCAAAAAATTGTACCGCTTTTGGTACAAATTTCCAGACAGAATCATACCGCCAGGGAGGTAAAAAAAAAAAAAGCAATTCCCAAACCCCGCCCCCCCCGGCCCCCTAATAGGTTTTCAAGGGTCTGCCGCAGTTTTTTCAGCATGACCCGGGCCCTATTAGGGTTTCTGGGTGCTGTATTTGGCCCCCCCCCCCATTTTTTTTCGGGCCACAGCAGTTTTTTTTCCCCCATACAACAGTGTGTGATTTATAATCACACGCTGTTATATCTAAAGTTACACCAAGCACACACTACATACTTTCCCCCCCTGCCACCGCCCCCACCACTGTAGAAAAAAGGTGATGGCTTGCTGGGCATTTTCGGGGGTGGAGGCATACGCCTTGCTTGCCTCCGACTCTGAATCTGCCAGTGAGGATGAGGAAGATCCTACATTCCTGTGTTCTTCCTTGTCCTCCTCATCATCTTGTACTGATGTTGAGTCCCCTTTACGGCGGCGGAGACGCCGTCAGGTGAGGTAACGCACCCCCCATAAAAGTGACCCAGTGGCTGACACTAGTACGACCCCGCAAACAAGTGTACCGCAGCCCCCTTCCGGTGAACCTGTCTGGAGACCCCCAGAGGGTTATCAGCCATGGATTCCTGAGTTTGTTGGTGACTCAGGAATCCAGGATTGACACTGCTGGATTCACTGAAATTGACTATTTTAGTTATTTTTTCAGTGACAGCTTTGTCAATCTAATGGAGGAGCAGACAAATCTGTACGCCCAGCTTTTCATTGCCCACCACCCAGACACTTTTTTGGCCAGGTCCAATGAATGGTACACCATTGATGCAGCAGAAATGTGGACATTTTGGGGCCTCATGCTGTTTGACAATCGGGAAAGAGCAGGCCAGAGTTCCCAAGGAACTGAAGATATAGGTACACGATCCCAGAAAAGATGCAGAGTGTGTCACAATGTTACACTTGCCCCGATGATCCGGACCTCTGCATTAAAAACTGCTTCAGGGAGTATCACACTTCCATGCAGTACAAAATTTTCCCTTTTCATTTTAATTTTCCATAATTTGACCCCAATGTACCAAGTCCAGAGTACATTCCAAATTGTAACCCCATAAAACCACTAAATTGCCCAAAAAAACTATTTTATAAAAATTAAAAAAAATATATGAGATCTCTGGGGGAATTTTTCCAAGAATGGGTCATGGGTCACTGTGTCACTATCATCGTGGACTTTTTTATGTTGCTTCAAATGTGCAACGCTCTCTCTCCACCTGAGCGGGTGCACATTTGAGGCAACAGGTTAAGGACAGCCACACACATCACATTCCCAGAATGATGATTCAGAGCATAGGGTTTGGGGTGGGCAAATTTTTTTAAGTTTTGGCTATGCTCTGGGTCATCATTCTGGGAACACAACCTTTTTATGATTTCATGTCCTACTGTACCCCACTTTAGTAACTTAGTTTACCCCATGTAACGCTCCTTGAGGCGGGGTCCCACTGTTCTGGCTCCATAGGCCGCTATGTAGAAGCTCAAGGCCCCTGACCGAGCTCCTGCTCTTCCGTGACCGGTGTTCACCCGCAGTGCTGTTTACGCCCAGATATGAGGTATGTCCTTATACCAAAGAAATGTACTTACAAATTTATGGTGACATTTTCTCCTAATACCACTTGTGAAAATGAAAAATTTGGAGTACCCCCAGCATTTTAGTGTAAAAAAATCAGATTTTGACCTTACGCATCCCACTTAATGAACACCTGTGGGGTGTACCCCTTATTACACTCCTTGTGGGGTGTAGTTTCCAAAATAGTATGCCATGTGTTTTTTTTTGTTTTTTTTTTGCTCTTCTGGCACCATAGGGGCTTTCTAACTGCAACATGCCTCCCAAAAACCATTTCAGCAAAGTTTGCTTTCAAAAAGCCAAATGTGACTCCTTCTCTTCTGAGCATTGTAGTGCACCTGCAGTGCACTTGACATCCACATATGGGGTATTTCCATTCTCAGAAGAGATGGGGTTACAAATTTTGAGGGGCATTTTCTCCTATTACCCCTTGCCCAAATGTAAAATTTGGGGGAAAAACTGCATTTTAGTGGAAAAAAAATTCATTTACACATCCAACTTTAATGAAAAGTCGTCAATTACCTGTGGGGTGTTAAGGCTCACTGTACCCTTTGTTATGTAGCTTGAGGGGTGTAGTTTCCAAAATAGTATGCCATGTGTTTTTTGTATTTTTTTTTTATTGCTGTTCTGGCACCATAGGGGCTTCTAAATGTGATATGCCCACCAAAAACCATTTCAGAAAAACTCACCCTCAAAATCCCACTGTAGCTCCTTCCCTCCTGAGCCCTCTAGTGACCCTCTAGCACTTGACATACACATATAAGGTATTTCCTTACTCAAGAGAAATTGGGTTACACATTTTAGGAAGATTTCTCCTTTTACCCCTTGTAAAAATTCAAAAACTGGGTCTACAAGAATATGCCAGAGTAAAAAATAAAGATTTTAAATTTTCACCTTCACTTTGCTGCTATTCCTGTGAAACACCTAAAGGGTTAACAAACCTTTTGAATGTCATTTTGAATACTTTGAGGGGTGCAGTTTTTATAATGGGGTCATTTATAGGATATTTCTAATAAGAAGTTCCTTCAAATCCACTTCAAAACTGAACTGGTTCCTGAAAAATTTCAATTTGAAAATTTTGTGAAAAAAACTTTGAAGCGTTCTGATGTCTTCCAAAAGTTAAAAAAATTTCAACTTTATGATGCAAACATATTGTATATTTTAATCAATATATAATTTATTTGGAATGTCCATTTTCCTTATAAGCAGGGAGCTTCAAAGTAAAAAAAAATGCAACATTTTCAATTTTTTCATCCAATTTTTTAATTTTTCATCAAGAAATGATGCAAGTATCGACAAAATTTTACCAGCAGCATAAAGTAGAATATGTCACGAAAGAACAATCTCGGAATCAGAATGAAAGGTAAAAGCATCCCAGAGTTATTCATGCTTAAAGTGACAGTGGTCAGATGTGCAAAACATGGCCGGGTCATACAGTAAAAATTGTCTGGGTCCTTCAGGGTTTAACCTTATAGTGGCATTTAAACAGCTAGATCCATTGTCATGGCAGCGTAAGGCCTTTGCTAGACCTACACAGCTGCTGGGCTTTGCTACTGATTAGAGTCTGCATGTGGGAGTTTGTTTTAAAGTGGTAACACACCACTTCAATTATGAACATCTAAAAGGAGAAAAAAAGAGAAGCAAATAATGTATTCTAATGCTTAGCAAAGAAATATTACTCACTCACTAAAAATTGTAACTCTTTTGTATTTCCATCCACAGACCAGTATGATTTTTTTTTTTTGTGGACCAATGTATGGCACAACCAGAAAAATTCTAATTTTTGTGGGTAAATTAAAAAGAAAACGGCAATTTTGCAAATTTTGGAAGGTTTCGCTTTCATGTCGTACAACTTACGGTAAAAATGACATGTGTTCTTTATTTTGTGGGTCAATATGATTAAAATGTTATCCATGATTACACACTTTTCTATTATTGCTGCGCTAAAAAAAAATCGCTAACTTTTTAACCAAATTAGTATGTTTAAAATCCTTCTATATTGATGACCTATAACTTTTTAATTTTTCAGCGGTATGAGAGCCCATTTTTTGCACCATGATCTTTACTTTTTATTGATGCCACAGTTGTGTATATAAAACTTGTATTCATTTTTTTATAATAAATTTTTCAATAAAATTTGACAAAAAAGCACCATTTTTCTTTACGTACACGCCGTTCACCGTACGGGATCAATAACATTATATTTTAACCCCTTAAGGACGGAGCCCATTTTCACCTCTAGGACGAAGCCCTTTTTTGCAAATCTGACCACTGTCACTTTAAACATTAATAACTCTGGAATGCTTTTACTTATCATTCTGGTTCTGAGATTGTTTTTTCGTGATATATTGTACTCTAACATAGTGGTAAATTTTTGTGGTAACTTGCATCCTTTCTTGGTGAAAAATCCCAAAATTTGATGAAAACATTTAAAATGTTGCATTTTTCTAACTTTGAAGCTCTCTGCTTGTAAGGAAAATGGATATTCCAAATAATTATTTTTTTGGGATTCACATATACAATATGTCTACTTTATGTTTGCATCATAAAATTGACGAGTTTTTACTTTTGGAAGACACCAGAGGGCTTCAAAGTTCAGCAGCAATTTTCCAATTTTTCACAAAATTTTCAAACTCACAATTTTTCAGGAACAGGTTTGAAGTGGATTTGAAGGGTCTTCATATTAGAAATACCCCATAAATGACCCCATTATAAAAACTGCACCCCCCAAAGTATTCAAAATGACATTCAATAAATGTTTTAACCCTTTAGGTGTTTCACAGGAAAAGCAGCAAAGTGAAGGAGAAAATTCAAAATCTTCATTTTTTACACTCGCATGTTCTTGTAGACCCAATTTTTGAATTTTTACAAGGGGTAAAAGGAGAAAATGTATACTTATATTTCTCTCAACTAAGCACATACCTCATATGCCTATGTAAAGTGTTCGGTGGGCGCAGTAGAGGGCTCAGAAGCGAAGGAGCGACAAGGGGATTTTAGAAAGTATGTTTTTCTGAAATGGTTTTTGGGGGGCATGTCGCATTTAGGAAGTCCCTATGGTGCCAGAACAGCAAGAAAAAAACACATGGCATACCATTTTGGAAACTAGACCCCTTGAGGAACATAACAAGGAATAAAGTGAGCCTTAATACCCCACAGGTGTTTCACCACTTTTGCATATGTAAAATAAAAAAAAATGCACTAAAATGTTGCTTTTCCCCCAAATTTCACATTTTTAAAGGGTTAATAGCAGAAAAGACCCCCCAAAATTTGTAACCCCATCTCTTCTGAGTATGGAAGTACCCCATAAGTGGACCTGAAGTGCACTGCGGGCGAACTACAATGCTCAGAAGAGAAGGTGTCATATTTGGCTTTTTGTGAGCAAATTTTGCTCGGGGGGCATGTCGCATTAAGGAAACCCCAATGGTGCCAGAACAGCAGAAAAAAACCCACATGGCATACCATTTTGGAAACTAGATCCCTCACAGAATGTAATGAGGGGTACAGTGAGCAATTACCCCCCACTGGTGTCTGACAGATCTTTGGAACAGTGGGCTGTGCAAAATTTTTCATTTTCACGGACCACTGTTCCAAAGATCCGTCAGACACCAGTTGGGTGTAAATTCTCACTGAACCCCTTATTACATTCTGTGAGGGGTGTAGTTTCCAAAATGGGGTCACATGTGGGTGTGTTTTTTTTTTTTGCGTTTGTCAGAACCGCTGTAACAATCAGCCACCCCTGTGCAAATCACCTCAAATGTACATGGCGCACTCTCCCTTCTGGGCCTTGTTGTGCGCCCCCAGAGCACTTTGCGCCCACATATGGGGTATCTCCGTACTCCGAGAAATTGCGTTACAAATTTTGGGGGGCATTTTTCCCTTTTACCTCTTGTGAAAATGAAAAGTATAGGGCAACACCAGCATGTTAGTGTAAAATTTTAATTTTTTTACACTATCATGCTGGTGTAGACCCCAACTGTTCCTTTTCATAAGATGTAAAAGGAGAAAAATCCCCCAAAATTTGTTAGGCAATTTCTCCCGAGTTTGACGATATCCCATATGTGGCCCTATTCTGTTGCCTTGAAATACGACAGGGCTCCAAAGTGAGAGCGCCATGCGCATTTGAGGCCTGAATTAGGGACTTGCATAGGGGTGGACATAGGGGTATTCTACGCCAGTGATTCCCAAACAGGGTGCCTCCAGCTGTTGCTAAACTCCCAGCATGCTTGGGCAGTCAATTGCTGTCCAGAAATGCTGGGAGTTTTTGCTTTGCAACAGCTGGAGGCTCCATCTTAGAAACACTGCCGTACAATACGTTTTTCATTTTTATAGGGGAGGGGGGTGGTAGGGGGGGCAGTGTACGTGTGTATACATAGTGTTTTACTCTTTATTTTATGTTAGTGTAGTGTAGTGTTTTTAGGTTACATTCACACTGGCGGCAGATTACACTGAGTCTCCCGCTAGGAGTTTGAGCTGCGGCGGAAAATTTGCCACAGCTCAAATTTTTTAGTGGGGAACTCACTGTAATCTGCCGCCAGTGTGAATGTAGCCTGTACATTCACATGGGAGGGGGGTCAAAACTACAACTCCCAGCATGCACTGACAGACCATGTATGCTGGGAGTTGTAGTTTTGCAACAGCTGGAGGCACACTGGCTGGAAAACCTTGAGTTAGGTTCTATGACCTAACTCAATATTTTCCAACCAGTGTGCCTCCAGCTGTTGCAAAACTACAACTCCCAGCATGTACTGATTGCGGAAGGGCATGCTGGGAGATGTAGTTATGCAATGGCTGGAGGCACGCAAGTACAACTCCCAGCATGCCAAGACAGCCTTATGCTGTTCCTGAATGCTGGGAGTTGTAGTTTTGCAAGATTTAGAGGGGTTCAGGTTGTAAATCACTGTCCAGTGGTCTCAAAACTGTGGCCCTTCAGATGTTGCAAAACTACAACTCTCAGCATGCCCAGACAGCAAACTGCTGTCTGGGCATGCTGAGAGTTGTAGTTTTGCAACATCTGGACGGCTACAGTTTGAAACCACTTAGTGATCTACAACCTGAACCCCTCTAAATATTGCAAAACTAAAAGTCCCAGCATGCCCACACAGCAAACAGCTGTCTGGGCATGCTGGGAGTTGTAGTTTTGCAACATCTGGAGGGCCACGGTTTAGAGACCACTGTAAACTGTGGCCCTCCGGATGTTGCTAGGCAACAACTCACCTACCAGGACCCGGAAGTAGTGCTGCCGCCGCTGCCGCACATGGGGGAGGATTGCGAACGGGGATCCGGGATCCAGGTAAGGGACCTTCGGCGCCCACCTTCCCTGGACGGTTCCCCCGTTTTGCCTGGACACCGATAGGTGGGCAAAGCGGGGGAACCGAACTTTAACCCCCCCTCCCCGGTCTGCTATCGGTCGGTCGCTCGGCCGACCAATAGCAGGGATAGGAGGGGTGGCACCCCTGCCACCAAACTCCTATCCCTTCTGGGGGATCAAGGGTGTCTCGGACACCCCCGATCCCTTATTTACCGGGTCACCAGTGACCCGTATGACCCGGAATCACGCAGATCGCAGGTCTGAATTGACCTGCGATTTGCGCGCATCGCGGTCATGGGGGGTTCTCAGCAGTCATCCTGGCCCGATCACCGCTACCGGTGACGCGGAGCTCCCGCGACGTACATGTACGGCGCCGCGCGCCAAGTGACACTTCGCGGCGCCGTACATGTACGTCGCTCGTCATGAAGGGGTTAATATTTCAAACATTCACACACGTGGCAATACCAAATATGTGTATTAATATTGTTTTTTTACACTTTATGGGGGTAAAATGGGGAAAAAAAGGACACTTTACATTTTTATTGGGAAGGGGATTTTTCAATTTTTTTTTCTTTTTTTACTTCTTTTTTTTACACTTTAATAGTTCCCATAGGGGACTATTTATAGCAATTCTTTGATTGCTAATACTGTCCAGTGCTATGCATAGGGCATAGCACTGGTCAGTATTAGAGGTGATTTTCTGCTCTGGTCTGCTCAATCTCAGACCAGAGCAAAAGACCCATGAAAGGCGGCAGAGGCAGGTGAGGGGACCTCCGTGCGCCATTCTGGACGATCAGATTGCCGCTGCAGCGCTGCGGGCAATCCGATCATCCATATTTCTGACCGCACTGCTGCAGATGCCGTGATCTGTATTGATCACGGCATCTGAGAAGGTTAATGGCAGACATCTGCGTGAGAGAGGATGTCGGTTATTACCAGCGGATCCCTGGCTTCAATCAGCAGTCGGGACACAGCCGCGCATGATCCAAGCATCGCTCCGATGTTTCTTGATCTTTAAGGGGTTAAATAATTAAAACAGAAAACACTCAGGCTCAGACATTTGCTAGTCACATTATTAGTAAATCTGTAATTTAATCTCTGTAAAGGCCACCAAATTTGTTAGAGAACATTATTGAACGAACAGCAGTAAAACCTACCAAGACACATACCTACCAAGACAAGGCTCAGTCTGTCAAACTGACAGACTGGACAAACTTAAAGCCTACCCGTCAGATCCAACAAATTTTTTTTTATATATCACTCAGTGCCTAATGCTGACCATGCACATCTAATTTTTATGTGTCTAGCACCTTTATTTATTTTTTTATTACACTTTTAATTTACCTCACTAGTCTGAATTCCTCTCAAAGCGAGGGGGTGTGGCCTCACTGTGCAGGTCTCCGCTCCCTCCCTCAGTATGCTGTCTGCTCACATCTCCCCTAGCATTAGCAAAACTACAACTCCCAGCTTGCCCTCACTGACAGTAGCGGGACACAAGCTGAAAGTGGGAGGATTTTTCCTCCAACTGTGAGCCCTGCGCTCACAGCTGTCAATCAAGGAAGTGTGTCCATGACGCATGGACACAGCAGGACTAGTATGTGTCCAAGCAGGCAGGGGGGCAGTTGTTTGACTGGCTTTTTCAGTATGAAATACTGAAAAATTTCTAATGAAAACAGTTGCAAAACCTATTGATTTTGCACGCCTTACGATATATCAAAAGTTTTTGTATCTTACAGTGCCCATTTACTTTTGTTCTGAACGCCAAGGGTGGGTATCGGGGCTCATGACATCACGGTCATGCCCCCTCAATTCAAGTCTATTGGCGGGGGCATGGTGGGCATCACACCCCCTACAATTGACTGAATTGGCAAGCGGTGGTTCATCCAGATTGTCTACCGACTGATGAGCTGTTTCTCCTTTAAATTCTAGGCTCCAGCAGGTCTGCTCCCCCCCCCTCCTCTTGCTGCTGTTTCTGGTGGGGAGAGGATGAGAGTTAGGAGCTCAGCCAATCAAGGGCTGCTATTGTTTTCCTGAGCTGCTGGTATTTTCCCCCTCCTCCTCTTTTATATATATCCCCCGTCTGAGGTGATTTGCACTCCCCGTTTGGGACCTGGAGGTTTTGTCCCTCCCTCCCTGTTTGTTTGTTTGCTTGTTTTTTGATGTTTGTATTTTCTTCTCATTGCAGCTGGTGTTCCTGATAGTGAAGTCACAGTGGCGGTTTGAAAAGTTGTCAGGTTTTCAGTCTGGACCTGTGCACCGGTACAATGGTGTGGCCTTATTATTTTGTTTATATTTATAAAAAAAGAAGAAATAAATGCTGTGGCCTACCCCACCCATTTAAGAAAAGTTAATTTGCTGTCTGGCCTTTTTATTCATAAGGGGAGGGGCCTAGGTTATTGTAGTTACAAAAATGGGCATTTGAGTCTCATCAGTCTTGCATTGAGGGGCGTGGTGTGATGTCACGAGGGGACATAGTCGTGTCATCACAGGCCCCAGCTCCTACACTCAGCGTTCGAAACAAAATGTTCCAAACGCTGAGACAGTGGAGTACTCCTTTAATCAGTGACATAACAAATAGGCCCATAGTAACTCTGGAGGAGCTGCAAAAGTAAACAGCTTGGGGAATCTGCCCACAGGAAAACTGTTAGTCATTTACTCTACAAGTCTGGTCTTTTTTGAAAGATTGGCATGAAGAAAGCAATTGTTGAAAGTGAACCACAAGAAATCAAATTTGAAGTTTTCCACAAGCCATTTGGGAGTTAGAGCAAGCATGTGCTCTGGTCAGATGAGACCAAAATTGAACGGTGCAAATTTCTACGTGTGGCGGAAACCTAACACTCCCCATCACCCTGAACCCACCACCCTGAACACACCAAAGGGAAACATGGTGGTTGGTACATCATGCTGTGGGGTTGCTCCTCAGCAGGTAAAGGGAAAATGGTTAGAATTGATGAAAAGGTGGATGGAGCCAAATCCAAGTCAATGCAGACTTAAAATGGAAAACTGGGATGGAGGTTCATCTTTCAGCAGGACAATGGCCCAAACCATACAGCCAGAGCTACAATGGAATTGTTTAAATTTAAGAATGTTAATATCCCAGCGAAATCCCAGATCTAAATTTTATCACAACAAAAGGTATTTTGTATTTTCATAGTGCTATGTTTCATTAGGTCAGCCATCACTGTAGTACTCCATCAAATTGGGCTTTAAAAGGCCTCTGAAAAATGAAGGAAGCTATCTGATGGGCAACTCAGAAACC
Organism: Hyla sarda; assembly: GCF_029499605.1. Classification (NCBI taxonomy): domain Eukaryota; kingdom Metazoa; phylum Chordata; class Amphibia; order Anura; family Hylidae; genus Hyla; species Hyla sarda. Next base: position 202,049,529 of record NC_079193.1, on the reverse strand, counting down.
TTTCCTCTTGACAGGTTTTGATAAATCTCCCTCTAAATGGGATATTTATCAATACCTGTGCAGAGTAAAGGTTGCCCAGTTGCCCCTAGCAACCAATCAGATTGCGTCTTTCATTTTTCAAAGGCCTTGTTAAAAATGAAAGAAGAAATCTGATTGGTTGCTCTGTGCAACAGCACCACTCTTCCTCTACACTGGTTTTGATGAATCTCCCCATAGGGGGAGATTTATCAAAACCTGTCCAGAGGAAAAGTTTCTGAGTTGTCCATAGCAACCAATCAGATTGCTTCTTTCAATTTTGAAAAGGCCTCTGAAAAATGAAGAAAGCAATCTGATTGGTTGCTCTGGGCAACTCAGAAACTTTTCATCTGGACAGGTTTTGATAAATTTCCCTCTAAATGGGATATTTATCAATATCTGTGCAGAATAAAGGTTGCCCAGTTGCCCATAGCAATCAATCAGATTGCTTCTTTCATTTTTCAAAGGCCTTGATAAAAATGAAAGAAGCAATCTGATTGGCTGCTATGGGCAACTGCACCACTCTTCCTCTACACTGGTTTTGATGAATCATTCATTCATACCCAGCCTTACACATTACATCCAGTTTCAATTAACCCCAATACCCATATTTACCCCATTAACCTAGTTCCCACGGTTCAAACATTCAGTTAATTGCCAATTGAAAAAGTTCCCACGGTTCAAAGGCTTTCTTAATTACCAATTGACCTACATTCGTCAATCACGAGTAAAAATGTTAAACCACAACACTGTAACACTCCCTCCCACCCGGGACGCAAACACCGCACGGGTCTCCCAAACTATACTGCCAAGTCCCTCCTGCTTACCTTACAGTTTTACATTCCATGAGATCCCCATAGACCACAACGGGCCTATTGGTTGCTGAGGGCAAAAAATCACAGAGTCAATGCACTAGCCTATTTGTTCTGTATACCATTAAAGGGATTATCCAGCATAAGGAGATTTTAGTACGTCCCTGGCAGGCAGTAATGGACATGCTTAGGAAGGATCTGCGCTTGTCTTGGGCTAAATGGCTATGCTGTGAGATTACCATAACACTGTGGCTAGCTTTTTGTGAACTTGTATTTCCTGATTTCAGTTTTCTTGTTTGCCTACAAATCCCATGATTCCATTTTCCTCCTTCCCACACATCAGCCACCCCACCCATTGAAACATAAACTAGCTGCAGACCTGTGGTTTTCAATCAGGGTGCCTCTAGCTGTTGCATTACTTGCAGATTGCTCTTTCCACCCATTGAAGCAGACAGGCTCCGTGTCATCAGCTTACTAGTGAGTCAGGTCTCGACCGCATTGCAAGCTGGGAAAAATCCGAGACAGCCGTTATTTTTAGTGTTGAGCGGCATAGGCCATATTCGAATTTGAGATATTTTGAGAATATATGGCCGAATATTCGTCAAATGTTCACTAAATTTGCATATTCGCGTAATAATATTTGCGTTTTATTTTCGCATATGCAAAAATTTGCATAAGCGAAAATTCGCATATGCAAAAAATTAGCATATGCGAAAATTTGCATAAACGAAAATTTGCATATGTGAAATTTTACATATGCAAATTTTCACATATGCGGAAATTCGTACGCCAGTTTCACACAGTAGTATTAGGATAAAAGCAAGCAATCTCCAGGTAGCAGAGCGGGATCAATGAAAGCGCTGAGACCAGATAAGAAGTTAAAAGGATTTATTTCCCATAATGCAACGCATTTCACAGTCACCCGCTTCCCGCTGCCTGAGGAAGTGGGTGACCGTGAAACGCATTGTATTATAGGAAATAAATCCTTTTAACTTCTTATCTGGTCTCAGCGCTTCCATTGATCCCACTCTGCTACCTGGAAATTGCTTGTTTTTATCGTGATTCTATTTCAGCGGGACGAAGCTGCAGAGACCCTTTGATGATACGCCCTGTTCCATTGTTGTACTTGGTTGGAGTACAACTTCATGTGGTAAGCGCAATTCACACTTAGCGTTACCAACTCACCTTTGGTGTTACACTACGGAACGCATCCGTTTGTGCTTTTTTATTACAGTAGTATTAGAGCCTTCTTTACACCACACAAGCTGGAAGCAGAGAGGGATGATTACTGTGATGTGTACTGTGAAAAAAAAAAATATTCGTAATTGCGAATATATAGTGCTATATTCGTGAATATTCGCGAATTCGCGAATATGCGATATTAGCGAATAAAATTCACATTGCGAATATTCGCGAGCAACACTAGTCATTTTGTATGCTCTTAAAAATAAATATTGGAGTGAAAATTACATAAGAATTGTGAGAAAACCGTCACACACAGATACAGACACTATATTATGAACTACACTAACTTTACAGCCCCTGTAGCATAGTCATATAAAAAAAATCCTGGAATATCCCTTTTAAGAAGGGAGGGCTCAATATTCGCGAATATGCGCCTATTCGAAGAGCAGAGAGGGATGATCAGTGATCACTGTGATGTGTACTGTAAAAAAAAAGCGAATATTCGTAATTGCGAATATATAGTGCTATATTCGCAATATTCGTGAATTCGCAAATATGCAATATTCACGATTAAAATTCAATTTGGGAATATTTGCGAGCAACATTAAAAGTTAATCTTTGTACCTGGGGGTGAGATAGTGGCTACGGTTCTCCTGATTGGGTCAGGATACATCCCAGATAGATCGCCATGAATAAAGGACATTATACCCTTAGATATCTCTGTACAAACATATTATACACATTTTATTACAGCACACCATAACCGTTATAGTACACAAATATAAGTATTTACTTGTGCAAAGGTAATGAGCAGAAATATATAAGGTAATGAGCAGAAATATATAACTCTAATGGTATATACATATTTTCATTATACCGCTCCACAGTCCTGGTACATTTTAGAGTTCTTAGTAAAGAATCACGGCAAGCCGGGCACGTACACTTACTCAATTAGTTACAAATAAACTTCTTGACAAGTTTGTCAGGCACTTTTCTTAAACGTTGCAAAACCTGTGGAGAACAAAAGTTCTTCACAAAGAAAGTTAATGATACATATCAGAATTATCACGGGTAGACTTACCTAACTTGGGAACTTGCAATCCCAGCCTCGCTGGTCGGACTGCTTTCGAGCCTGGTACATGTAACAGAGTCCACGGGACTGTGCCCCCTCTAATGGACTCACTCAGGTGTTCCAGTTCACCCGGGACAAAGTGGACTCTGTAATGGTGGGGCTGATGGTGATCACCATTTGCACTGCAGCGGCTTTTGTCACTGGGGGAACATTGGTTGGTGCCTGTTGGGCAGTAGGCCGAGGCACTTCAGTTGGTGCCCACTGATTAGGCCAAACCTCCTCGACCACAGGAGTAGGCCTGGGCACATTCACAGAAGACTGTAGTATAGAAAAGATAGAAGAAAAAAACAGGGATATGCGCCCCTAGTGAAGGATGTTTATAGGTGAGATGAAAACAGGTTAAGTTGTAACACTCACCTATTTTCGTTGTGCTGAGAGCACAACATCTGTGATAGCCTTAGGTGATATCTCAGGTCTGCAGCCACGGTCCTCTGGAGCAAAGGTGATGTCCCAGCAGTGTAAGTAACAAGAAAAAAGCAAAGTTGGGCCGTTGGTGGCGCTGGTCCTGATGTAAAGAAAGCTCTGTAGACCCTTCTCAGTGTCTAAACGTGGTTTTATTAGCACAGAAAGCAACGCGTTTCTGGTCCGAACTGGACCCTTCGTCTGGCAGTGTGCATACAACATAGTGAACAGATGCGGTTAAAATACATTCCTTACGCAACCTTAAAGGTTACGTTCATTTGGCAATTCACAAACATGGTTTACGCAAGTAGCGTGGGTAAGTAGAACATCTGTAGCTGGAACCCGATGCCGTACGAGTGCATTCCTGTATCTGCACTAGACGGCCGGGAAGTCAGCAGCTTGCAAGGGAATGTGAGGTAAGGGCAATCTGATGCAGGTATGTGCAGGGATTGCCTTACTGGGAAACAATATCGGCCGGAGAGTGATATCGTCGTTGTTACTGCAGCCGAGGGAAAACAAGGCTGATTGGGTAAGTGGAGCTGGAGATGCTCCTGATAGGTCAGGGGGCGGAGACCTATGTTCCGTGCGTATCACTCTGACTACGGAGCTGTCAGATCCCTTAGCGCTATGGAGCGGTGGCAGAGTTGAGAAGGGGCGGACCTACAAAGGTATTGTACCAATGCGGGTGGGTCTGCTATCGCACAGAGGGGCGATATGCAGCAGTGACAGAGTTGAAAGGGGGCGGACCTGTGTTGGAAGCGGGCGATATGCAGCGGGCCGATATGCAGCGGGCCGATATGCAGCTGTATTAGAAGCGGGGCGATATGCGGCGGTGGCAGAGTTGAAAAGGGGCGGACCTATATTAGAAGAACTGACACAGAGAAAGGGGGCGGACCTGTATTAGAAGAACTGACACAGATTTGGGTAGGAGGGTAGTGTGACCGGCTAGATGTGCTGTGAGGCACCTTGCTAGGTGGACAAGGGGTAAAGTAACATATAAGGAGCTATAACCGAATATACTGTGTAGGGTATACAGCAGCCGTATGAAGTGTGTGGTGTGGTAGAGATGGGGACAATTTTTTCCTATTGGGAAGAAATCCTATTATTGCCAGGGATAGGGGAGGGTGGGAATGGTAATGTCCCAGGTATACCCAGGTATGCCGTATGTAGGGCTGTTGGCATATAATACAGTATGTACAGTATACCGTGTGAGGTATGTAGGACTGTCAGTATTTGGTGTGGCATACTGGTGATGTGTGAAAGTTGGAATTGAAGGAGCAGGCAGTATTTTAAAATATTTAGGGTGTGTAATAGAGATTACACAAGGATAGTTTCAGAGACTTCGTTGAGTCCAGTAGGCTGGAGAGATCCACACTTGAAAATCCAGAAGATCTCTAGTCTCTTCAGTATTTCAAATCTATCCGAACGGAATTTAGGAACATGATCAACAGGGGTAACATTGAAAGGTTTAGCAATCCCTTTGTGGGCCAGGGCACAGTGCCTGGAAAGTCCATGTAAAAGGAATCCTGTCCTTATGTTAAATCTGTGCTTATTGATCCTGCTGCGCAACTTTTGAGTAGTCCGCCCAATGTACTGCAGGCCGCAATTTTCCTGTTTCCTGTTTGTACTTGTTTTTATAACCAGTTAGATTCCTCCTCTTCACTATTCAACCTGCCTTTAATGTATATTTTTGGTTCTTTGGAGATAAATTAGTGGTTTATTCAGGGGTTCTTTTCCAAGTAAGTAATTGTTTTGTAATATAGGCCAATTTTTATTCATAGCTTTTTTTTACTGTCTGTTCCATGAGGTTACTTAAACAAGAAAGTTAATGTTTTTGAACTAGTAGTATAACCTTCTTCTCCTCCATATTTTCTTTCCCCTTCTTGATTTTTATTGTAAGACCTTTTATCTTTATGTTTGCATAGTAACTGATTTCTGGGTATATCTAATGCATTTTGCAGAACAGTCTTTGGGTAACCTCGCTCCTTTAACCCCTTAAGGACTCAGCCCATTTTGGCCTTAAGGACTCAGACAATTTAATTTTTACGTTTTCATTTTTTCCTCCTCGCCTTCTAAAAATCATAACTCTTTTATATTTTCATCCACAGACTAGAATGAGGGCTTGTTTTTTGCGCAACCAGTTGTCCTTTGTAATGACATCACTCATTATATCATAAAATGTATGGCGCAACCAAAAAACACTATTTTTGTGGGGAAATTAAAACGAAAAACGCAATTTTGCTAATTTTGGAAGGTTTTGTTTTCACGCCGTACAATTTCTGGTAAAAATGACATGTGTTCTTTATTGTGAGGGTCAATACGATTAAAATGATACCCATTATTATATACTTTTATATTATTGTTGCGCTTAAAAAAAATCACAAACTTTTTAACCAAATTAGTACGTTTATAATCCCTTTATTTTGATGACCTATAACTTTTTTATTTTTCAGTATAAGTGGCGGTATGGGGGCTCATTTTATGCGCCATGATCTGTACTTTTTTTTGATACCACATTTGTATATAAAAAACTTTTAATACATTTTTTTATAATTTTTTTTTTAATAAAATGTATTAAAAAAGTAGGAATTTTGGACTTTTTAAAATTTTTTTCGTTCACGCCGTTCACCGTACGGGATCATTAACATTTTATTTTAATAGTTCGGACATTTACGCACGCGGCGATACCAAATATGTCTATAAAAAATGTTTTTTACGCTTTTTGGGGGTAAAATAGGAAAAAACGGACGTTTTACTTTTTTATTGGGGGAGGGGATTTTTCACTTTTTTTTTACTTTTACTTTTACATTTTTTTACATTTTTTTTTACACTTGAATAGTCCCCATAGGGGACTATTCATAGCAATACCATGATTGCTAATACTGATCTGTTCTATGTATAGGACATAGAACAGATCAGTATTATCGGTCATCTCCTGCTCTGGTCTGCTCGATCTCAGACCAGAGCAGGAGACGCCGGGAGCCGCACGGAGGAAGGTGAGGGGACCTCCGTGCGGCGTTATGAATGATCGGATCCCCGCAGCAGCGCTGCGGGCGATCCGATCGTTCATTTTAATCGCGAACTCCCGCAGATGCCGGGATCTGTATTGATCCCGGCACCTGAGGGGTTAATGGCGGACGCCCGCGAGATCGCGGGCGTCGGCCATTGCCGGCGGGTCCCTGGCTGCGATCAGCAGCCGGGATCAGCCGCGCATGACACGGGCATCGCTCCGATGCCCGCGGTTATGCACAGGACGTAAATGTACATCCTGGTGCGTTAAGTACCACCTCACCAGGACGTACATTTACGTCCTGCGTCCTTAAGGGGTTAATCAGGTCCATAATACTCGAGCCTGCAGGGTAAAAGTAACACCTTTTGAATTGGTCCAGCGTGATCTTAAAAATTGCCCATACAACAACAAACTCTTTACTTGACGTTGGTGGTAACTGTCATCTCTTAGCAAAGAGTTTGCTGTCGTGGGCTTTCTATATCCTTCTATTTCCAGTACTTCTTTTTGCACCACTAATCTGACATCCAGAAATTCAATCTTGCTGTTACCAAAATTACTTGTAAATGTCATGTTGTCAGAGTTGCTATTCATGTATATTATCAACTCATTGTACTGATCCTGTGAGCCAGACAACACAATCAGGATGTCATCCATGTAACGAACGTACAGTGCTTAAAACGGTTTAAACAGGAAAAAAACATTTTTCTTCTAGCACCCCCAAAAAGATATTAGCAAAACTTGCGTCCCATCGCTGTCCCGTCTTTTTGACAATATCACCTATTGTTAAACTGGAACTAATTATAATTTAATACTAGCATTAACATTTTACATATATGCTCTGTAAATTGGACATCATGTTGTGGAAGAAAGCTCAACCGGAGTCGGACTGCCTGTACACCCGCATCTTGTGGGCTGTGGGTGTACAGGCTCTCCACATCTATGCTGGCTAAAGAAAAATGTGGTTGCCAACCAAAATCTGCCAGTATTTCCAATAGGTGGTTCATATCTTTCTCAAATAAAGGTATGGATTGTAACAGTGGATGTAGGACCCAATCTAAATATTGGGACAGGGGCTCAGTAACTAAGCCCCTGCCCACAACAATAGTGGTCTTTCTTTATTTTTATGTACTTAGGGGAGCCAGTACCAGTATACCCTTTGGGCGGTGCATAATTAGCATAAAATCGCTGTTTCAACTCCCCTACGCAGTAGGGATCTGATTTAATCCTAATAGTTTGAGGTGTGGGTCTGTTTTTAATCTTTCATAAACTGTACTATAAGACAACTGACGATTAGCCTCTAACATATAGTACTCCCTGGAAAACAACATGATGGACTTATTTATCCAGTTATAAGCCTCTGTGATCACTTTCAGCATTCACATGGTATCATGGAACTCAGCATCCCATTCTCATAGTGGCATGAAGGGTAATACTGGTTTAAAACAGTAAGCCAGAATATGGTAAACAATTGTATTTCTAAGAGTGAATGCTTCTTATCATGTTTCCCCACACAAATTCTGAAAAGTATATTTAGATTATTTAGTAAAGTGATATTCTTGAAAGGATGTAGTTGTAAAAGTGCAGTTACATGGATTTGTCAGGTAAAGTTTTATGACAGGTGCGTTTATTCAACACTTTGAAGAAAAGATTTAGTTATTTGACATTACAATCTGACATTCTTTTGGCAGCACTCACTAAAATCCTTTCCATTTGTGGCTCTGATGCTATTTGGGCATATTTTTGGTGAGAAACAAAGATGATCATATTACTTCATACAACATTCAATACCTTAAATGAAAAATAAAACTATTAACATGATACTTTTATTAGCTTTTATTCCTCAAGAAAATAATTATTGTATTTATAAATAAATGATGACACTTTACTACTTATAATAAATTAAGGAAAGGTGAAATGTGTTGCCTATTTCCCAGATCTCATCTTTAAGATGGTAAAATCTATTCTTGAGAGCAGCTTTTTTTTCCACTATACGGCAGCACAAGCTATTATTAACCTCTGAACAACTCATGATGTAACTAAACATCATGGTGCTATAAAAAAAAAAAGGGTTCTCTGCCCCTAGACATCTTATCCCCTATCCAAAGCATAGGGGATAAGATGTCTGACTGCAGGGGTCCCGTACCGCTGTTGGGACCCACCTTAATCTCCGTGTAGCACCCGGCATTTTAAGCAGTATGTTTAGAATGCTGGATTCCAGCTCCGGGAGACGTGACATCATGCCACGCCCCCCTTGTGACATCACGTCATGCCCCCTAGATTCAAGTCTATGGGAAAGTGTGTGAAGGCCACCACGTCCCCTCCTATAGACATGAATTGAGGGAGCATAGTATGATGCCATGAGGGGCCATGGCATTACACCACATTTCCCGCTGTGGCAACCCAGCGTTCTAAACATTCTGCCTAGAATGCGGAGTGCTTTACAGAGAATGCGGGGGGGGGGGGTCCCAGCAGCTGGACCCCCGCAATCAGACATCTTATTCCCTATCCTTTTGATAGGGAATAAGATGTCTAGGGGCAGAGTACCCCTTTAACCCCTTAAGGACTCAGCCCATTTTGGCCTTAAGGACTCAGACAATTTAATTTTTACGTTTTCATTTTTTCCTCCTCGCCTTCTAAAAATCATAACTCTTTTATATTTTCATCCACAGACTAGTATGAGGGCTTGTTTTTTGCGCGACCAGTTGTCCTTTGTAATTACATAACTCATTATATCATAAAATGTATGGCGCAACCAAAAAACAGGGTCAATACGATTAAAATGATACCCATTATTACATACTTTTCTATTATTGTTGTGCTTAAAAAAAATCACAAACTTTTTAACCAAATGAGTACGTTTATAATCCCTTTATTTTGATGACCTCTAACTTTTTTATTTTTCCGTATAAGTGGCGGTATGAGGGCAAATTTTTTGCGCCATGATCTTTACTTTTTTTTATATACCACATTTGCATATAAAAAACTTTTAATACATTTTTTATAATTTTTTTAAAAATAAAATGTATTAAAAAAGTAGCAATTTTGGACTTTTTTTTTTTCGTTCACGCCGTTCACAGTACGGGATCATTAACATTTTATTTTAATAGTTCGGACATTTACACGGAGATACCAAATATGTCTATAAAATTTATTTTTTTTACGCTTTTTGGCGGTAAAGTAGGAAAAAACGGAGGTTTTACTTTTTTTTATTGGGGGAGGGGATTTTTCACTTTTTTAACTTTTACTTTTACATTTTTCTACATTTTTTTACACTTGAATAGTCCCCATAGGGGACTATTCATAGCAATACCATGATTGCTAATACTGATCTGTTCTATGTATAGGACATAGAACAGATCAGTGTTATCGGCAATCTTCTGCTCTGGTCTGCTCGATCTCAGACCAGAGAAGGAGACGCCGGGAGCCGGAAGGAGGAAAGTGAGGGGACCTCCGTGCGGTGTTCTGAATGATCGGATCCCCGCAGCAGCGCTGCGGGCGATCCGATCATTCATTGAAATCGCGCACTGCCGCAGATGCCGGGATTGATCCCGGCACCTGAGGGGTTAATGGCGTCGGCCTTTGCCGGCGGGTCCCTGGCTGCGATCAGCAGCTGGGATCAGCCGCGCATGACACGGGCATCGCTCCGATGCCCGCGGTTATGCACAGGACGTAAGTGTACGTCCTGGTGCGTTAAGTACCACCGCACCAGGACGTACATTTACATCCTGCGCCCTTAAGGGGTTAAGGAGATATGAAGTGAACTCGGGATCCAAGCTGTCTCCATACCTAGTGGCTGTCAGCTGCGTTTGGCAACTGACAGCCACTGTCAATGGCCAGCATGAAGTGATCTCTGATGTTGGCTATTTAAAGGGATTATCCGCCATAAGGTGATTTTAGTAGTACATACCTGCCAGAACTGGGTATTTCCTGTTGAATTTCATACTCTAAACTACACATGCCATAGTTCCATGCTTGTAAGTATGAGGTCTCTTTCCTCCCTCCCACACATCAGCAGCCCCACCCATTGATAGCAGCAAATAAACAGCTATAAAGCATTTATTTGGTGCTTTAGGACACTCACAGCAGCTTGAGGCCTTTACCAGACCCCTGTGGCTGTCGTTACAGGCTAAAACAGTAGATCACGGATAAAATGTATCAATGCAATTATCCAAAAAGTATTAAAAAAAATATAAAAAAAAAAAAATATATATATATATATATATATATATATATTGTCACGATTTGGCTAGCTGGATGTGGATCCTCTGTGTCAGCGAGGGATTGGCGTGGACCGTGTCGGTGGACCGGTTCTAAGATGCTATTGGTATTCACCAGAGCCCGCCGCAAAGCGGGATGGTCTTGCTGCGGCGGTAGCAACCAGGTCGTATCCACCGGCAACGGCTCAACCTCGCTGACTGCTGAGAAGGCGTGGGACAGAAGGACTAGGCAGAGGCAAGGTCAGACGTAGCAGAAGGTCGGGGCATGCGGCAAGGTTCGTAGTCAATGTGGATAGCAGAAGATCTGGAAACACAGGCTTTGGACAACAGTAAACGCTTTTACTGGCACAAGGCAACAAGATCCGGCAAGGAAGTGCAGGGGAAGTGAGGTAATATAGCCAGGGAGCAGGTGGGAGCTAATTAGGCTAATTGGGCCAGGCACTGGCCCATTGGTGCACTGGCCCTTTAAATCTTAGAGAGCTGGCGCGCGAGCACCCTAGGGAGCGGAGCCGCGCGCGCCAGGACATGACAGCCGGGGGCCGGGACAGGTGAGTGACTTGGGATGCGATTCGCGAGCGGGCGCGTCCCGGAGCGCTCTGCGTAACAGTACCCCCCCTTAGGTCTCCCCCTTTTTTTGTCCGGCAATAGCTTCACGTGGGACGAGGACACTGGGAGCGATTGTAGGGTTTCCTCATCAAATGCAGGCAGTTCAGCAGGAGTGGGAATGGGGAGGGAGGGCAGAGGGTGAAGCTTGGCACGGGGCAGAGTGTTACCAGGACAGGGGCTCTGATGAGGCAAAGCATAGTTCTTATAGGCTTTGGGGAGACTAGGTGTAGGAGGAGGCACTGAGGCTTGCCTGACAGAACTGGGAGGAGACGTGAGGCATTTCTTGCGGCAAGCAGGGCCCCAATTCTTGATCTCCCCGGTGGTCCAGTCAAGGGTGGGAGAATGATGCTGGAGCCATGGCAGACCGAGGAGGACTTCAGAGGTGTAGTTGGGAAGGACGAACAATTCAATCTTTTTGTGATGGGGTCCAATGCACATTAAGAGGGGTTTTGTGCGGTAACGCACGGTGCAATCCAATTTAACTCTGTTGACCGAGGAAATGTAGAGCGGCTTGACGAGACGGGTCACCGGGATGCAGAACTTATTCACCAAAGAGTCCAGAATAAAATTTCCAGAGGCACCAGAGTCCAAGCAGGCCACGGCTGAGAGGGAGGAGTTGGCAGAAGGAGAAATCCGCACGGGCACCGTGAGACGTGGAGAAGCAGACTTCGTACCAAGAGACACCACACCCACGTGAGCTGGGTGCGCGCGTGCGTTTCCCAGACGTGGAGGACGAATAGGGCAATCCACCAAGAAATGTTCGGTACTGGCGCAGTACAGACAAAGATTTTCTTCCCTACGGCCAGTCCTCTCTTCCTGGGTCAGGCGAGACCGATCCACTTGCATAGCCTCCTCTGCGGGAGGCACAGGCGTAGATTGCAAAGGATACTGTGGGAGAGGTGCCCAGAGATCTAGGTCTTTTTCCTGGCGGAGCTCCTGGTGTCTCTCAGAGAAACGCATGTCAATACGGGTGGCCAAATGGATAAGTTCTTGCAGGTTGGCAGGAATCTCTCGTGCGGCCAGCACATCCTTGATGTTACTGGATAGGCCTTTTTTAAAGGTCGTGCAGAGAGCCTCGTTATTCCAAGATAATTCGGAAACGAGAGTATGAAATTGGATGGCGTACTCGCCTACTGAAGAATTACCCTGGACCAGGTTCAGCAGGGCAGTCTTGGAAGAAGAAGCTCGGGCTGGTTCCTCGAAGACACTACGGACTTCAGCGAAGAAGGACTGGACTGTGGCTGTGGCAGGATCATTGCGGTCCCAGAGCGGTGTGGCCCAAGACAAAGCCTTTCCAGATAGAAGACTCACTACGAACACCACCTTAGACCGTTCAGAAGGAAATTGGTCCGACAACATCTCCATATGCAGGGAACATTGAGACAAGAAGCCATGGCAGAGTCGGGAGTCCCCATCAAACTTGTCCGGCAGGGACAAGTGGAGGCTAGGAGCGGCCACTCGCTGCGGAGGAGGTGCAGGAGCTGGCGGAGGAGATGGTTGCTGCTGTAGCAGTGTCAGAAGTTGCTGTAACGTGGCGGTCAGCTGCGACATCTGCTGTCCTTGTTGGGCAATTTGCTGCGATTGCTGGGAGACCACCGTGGGTAGGTCAGCGAGACTTGGCAGCGGCACCTCAGCGGGATCCATGGCCGGATCTACTGTCACGATTCGGCTAGCTGGATGTGGATCCTCTGTGTCAGCGAGGGATTGGCGTGGACCGTGTCGGTGGACCGGTTCTAAGATGCTACTAGTATTCACCAGAGCCCACCGCAAAGCGGGATGGTCTTGCTGCGGTGGTAGCAACCAGGTCGTATCCACCGGCAACGGCTCAACCTCGCTGACTGCTGAGAAGGCGTGGGACAGAAGGACTAGGCAGAGGCAAGGTCAGACGTAGCAGAAGGTCGGGGCAGGCGGCAAGGTTCGTAGTCAATGTGGATAGCAGAAGATCTGGAAACACAGGCTTTGGACAACAGTAAACGCTTTCACTGGCACAAGGCAACAAGATCCAGCAAGGAAGTGCAGGGGAAGTGAGGTAATATAGCCAGGGAGCAGGTGGGAGCTAATTAGGCTAATTGGGCCAGGTACCAATCATTGGTGCACTGGCCCTTTAAGTCTTAGAGAGCTGGCGCGCGCGCCCTAAGGAGCGGAGCCGCGCGCGCCAGGACATGACAGCCGGGGGCCGGGACAGGTGAGTGACTTGGGATGCGATTCGCGAGCGGGCGCGTCCCGCTATGCGAATCGCATCCCCGCCAGGAATGTCAGTGAAGCGCTCCCGGTCAGCGGGTCTGACCGGGGCGCTGCAGAGAGAGGAACGCCGCGAGCGCACCGGGGAGGAGCAGGGACCCGGAGCGCTCGGCGTAACATATATATATATATATATATATATATATATATATATATATATAAAATTTCCTCCCCCTTTTTCCATTTTTTAAATATGAAAATATTGAAATGTCAGAACTATAAAAATATGTTACTAATCTAAAACAGTGAATGGTAAAAATATATTTAAAAAATCCAGTATTATTCCCAAAAACTTTTTGCCAAAATGGTACCAATAAAAATATAGACCACAGATATAAAAAATGAGTCCTAAGTCAGCTCTATAAACAGAAAAAATAAGATTTAGGAAGACAATATAATCAAAGGAAATCAAAGGATTTCAATTTTTAAATAGAAGTAAAAAATGAACCAAATAAATTGAATAATTTTGTAACTGTACCGATCTGAAGAATATTTATTTATCATGTTTTACCAGAGGATTACAGCTTAAAAAAAAAAAGAAAATATAAAAATAATCTCCATATTGTCCTGTAGATGGAAAAATATAAAAGTTATGACACTTAGAATGCGTGGAGGCAAAACTAAATTAGGAACAAGAAAATTGTCCTGGCCTTTGTATTATGCCTTGTATACACCTGTTTTAGTTGTTGTTCTGCCATCTTTACTTCATCTTCTCCTTTGATATGGTTTCCCTAATTAACAGTGAATTTTCAATTACACCTCTTATCCCACTGCAGCTACAATGCTGAGTCTTATTTATGAGCAACACGTAATACAATTCAGTATTATAGAACTTCTGTAGCCTAACCCAAGCTTCAGACACTCGTGTATTCCATTAAGATGTTGCTTCTCCATGTTCTCCTCTATTTGCTGTTGGTCATTGATGGGTTTCTCTATGTCATCTTTTTGTTGCTATTATGAGTAGGGTTATTATTTTATTAGGAGAAAGTAGTGTTTAGTTTACATGTGTGGGATAATTATTATAGTGGTGTGCTTGGTGAGAGAGAGGTGGGACCAGAAAACACATTGATGGTCATTCATGGACTAATATGGACTCATTGCTGTATATTGTACAGGTGCGTGTTCTTTGTATAATTGTTATGGTGTTGTTTATTATTATTGTAATGTTTTATATTTTTTAAAAAGATCTGCAGGCGGAGCTTGGTGGGAGGGGATCGTCTTTGAGACATGCCAAGAGGGAATTAATGGATTCTGAAGTCTGAAGGAGCCCACGTTCTGGACTGATAGTCAGATTACAATCACAAGACACAGTTGCTTCTAATAAAATGGTTCAAAATGTGGATATAACTAAGCTGGGATAGAAAAAAAAGTGCTTTTAACTCCTTCATTACCTAGCAATTTTTTTTCACCTATAGAGATGTGTTAGGGTACATTTGTTTGCTCCATGAGCTTTCATTTTTTTTCGTACCACTTTTGTGTATATGTGATCACTTTTTATAGCATTTTTTCTGTGATGTGATGTGACCAGAAATCAGCAATTTTGATGTTTAGAATTTTTTTTCATTTACACCTTTTACTGTGAAGGATCAGTAACGTCTTTGTATAACAGTTCGGACAATTACACATGTGGCGATATCAAAGCAATCACAGAACCAGTAAAGCCTAAGGAACAGATGTAAGACCCCAAGCTTCCCTAGCAACTTATCATCTCCCCACAATTACATTGCCCCACAATTGTCTTGGGGCGATCTGACCACTAGACTACTAGACTTGACTACTGACTGTTTAGATCACGGTAGTTAACCAGTCAAATGATGGCCACTGGAGGGTTCAATGGAGGACAAAGTTCTAATTTATTCTTTATTAATAAAGTCATCAGGCAGTGCAATGCTCCAAGATCAGCAACAACATTGAGAGTGTGCACACAATCAGATATTTTACATAGTTACATAGTTAGTACGGTCGAAAAAAGACATATGTCCATCAAGTTCAACCAGGAAATTGAAGGGTAGGGGTGTGGCGCGATATGGGGGAAGGGATGGGATTTTATATTTCTTCATAAGCATTAATGTTATTTTGTTCCAGGAATGTATCTAATCCTGTTTTAAAGCTGTTAATTTTTCCTGCTGTGATCAGTTCCTGAGGTAGACTGTTCCATAAGTTCACAGTTCTCATGGTAAAGAAGGCGTGTCGCCCCTTGAGACTAAACTTTTTCTTCTCCAGACGGAGGGAGTGCCCCCTCGTCCTTTTTTGTATGGGTCATTAATATACTTATATACGTTTATCATATCCCCCCTTAAACGTCTCTTCTCAAGACTAAACAATTGTAACTCCTCTAATTGCTCCTCATAGCTAAGATGTTCCATGCCCCATATTAGTTTAGTCGCGCGTCTCTCCACCCTTTCCAGCTCCAAAGTGTCCCTTTTATGGACAGGTGACCAAAACTGAACAGCATATTCCAGGTTAGGCCGTACCAATGCTTTATAAAGGGGGAGTATTATGTCCCTGTCCCTTGAGTCCATGCCTCTTTTGATACATGACAATATCCTGCTGGCTTTGGAAGCAGCAGCCTGACATTGCATGCTATTCTGTAGTCTGTGATCTACAAGTACACCCAGATCCTTCTCTACCAGTGACTCTGCCAGTTTAATCTCCCCTAAGACATACGACGCATGCAGGTTATTAGTACCCAGATGCATAACTTTACATTTATCCACATTGAACCTCATTTGCCAAGTGGATGCCCAGACACTTAGTCTATCCAAGTCATCTTGTAACCTATACACATCCTCTTTTTTTTTTTTTTTTTTTTTTTTTCTCTGTTCCACCTCTAGGGGGAGGAGGAGTAGATTAGGCACAGGTGTATAAATCTTAGCTTGGGACTCTTATTGAGAGCTTGCTCTTCTGCATGTTGCTGTGTAAGAGGGGGCGTGAAAGAGGAGTTTGAAAGCAGGAGGTTGAGATCGCTGTGAGTGTTAATTTCTGAACCCACAAGGTCTACAAAAAATTTGAAGTGTAATTTTGACTGTCTGTTTTTGCCTATACATTTGTGAAATCCCCATAACTAAATGGCCTCCATGTTGGAAAGTGCAGTCCAATGTACATCCTGTTCAATGTATGCAATCCTTGAACAACAGTTTGAGGGTGCATATTGTTGTGCGAGATGTGTGCTAGTTGTCTGTTTGGAAGCCCAGATCCTGCATCTAGAGGGGCGACTGGCAACAATGAGAAGCATTAACAACATGGAGAGGAGTCTCCTGCTCACTGAGCAGGCACTCCTCTCGGGAGTAGAGGTGGGGGAGGACAGTGGGACGGTGTTGCAGGACAGTCATGCAGTTAGCTGGGTTACAGTTAGAAAGCGGGGTAGCGGAAAAAGTGTCAGGGAGGCTAGTCCTGAACTGGCACACCCTAACAAGTTTGCCCGCTTGGCAGATGAGGGGGATGCCATTACAGAGCTAGCAGAACTGCAGCAGGATACTGCCTCTGACCGCCAGGGGGGTGTCTGCGCCAGTAAGGAGGGAGGGAGGAGTACAGGGCAGGCCAGACAGGTACTAGTGGTGGGGGACTCAATTATTAGGGGGACAGACAGGGCGATCTGTCACAAAGACCGGGATCGCCGAACAGTGTGTTGTCTGCCTGGTGTACGAGTTTGGCACATCATGGATCGGGTTGACACGTTGCTGGGCGGGGCTGGAGAGGACCCAGCAGTAATGATACATATTGGCACCAATGACAAAGTAAGAGATAGGTGGAGTGTCCTTAAAAATGATTTCAGGGACTTAGGCCGCAAGCTCAAGGCAAGGACCTCCAAGGTAGTATTTTCTGAAATACTACCAGTACCACGAGCCGCACCAGAGAGGCAGCGGGAGATCAGGGAGGTAAACAAGTGGCTCAGAAGCTGGTGTAGGAAGGAAGGGTTTGGGTTCATGGAGAACTGGGCTGACATCGATGTTGGTTACCGGCTCTACTGTAGGGACGGGCTGCACCTCAATGGGGAGGGTGCAGCTGTGCTTGGGGAGAAGATGGCTGGAAGGGTGGAGGAGTGTTTAAACTAGGGACTTGGGGGGAGGGAACCTACAGCAAAGAAGGGGAAGATAGTGTAGATAGAGAGGTGGGAATTATAAATGTACCTGGGGGTGGAGCGGAGGGAGGGGTTAGAATAGTTAATAGGAATAGGCTTAATAGGAAAATAAAACTTACACCCTTGAATCCCATTAACCCCAATAACATAAAGGATGGAAATTTAAAGTGTATGTTCACAAATGCCAGAAGCCTAGCAAATAAAATAGGGGAGCTTGAGGCCTTGATACTGTAGGAACATATTGATATAGTTGGGGTCACTGAGACATGGCTGGACTCCTCGCATGACTGGGCTGTCAATCTGCAGGGGTTTACATTGTTTTGCAAAGATAGAATGAACAAAAAAGGTGGTGGAGTCTGTCTGTATGTTAGAAGTGGTATGAAAGTCAGTGTGAACGATGCCATAGTGTGTGATGATTCTGAGGATGTGGAATCACTGTGGGTAGAATTACAAAAGGAGGGAAATACTGAAAAAATAATACTTGGTGTAATCTACAGACCCCCTAATATCACTAAAGAGATAGAAGGTTCGCTGCATAAACAAATAGAGAGGGCTGCCCCCGGGTATTATTATTTGCAATAATTTAATACAAAGCCTGGAACAGTTCATGAATGGAGGACAGGCCATTGAACCTCCATCTTAATCCTTTCTCTTATAGAAAGGGCCGTGTTTACAGCTTATGCTGCACCTGGACTGAATATACCCCATTAGGGGGATTTCACAAGCTTTGGAATGTTCTCATGCAGATCTGTCACAAATACACAGCAGAAGGTGTATAAGTTACATGTGGATTTTGTTGCAGAGTTACTGTTGATCTCACCCATAACACCACCACAAATTCATCACATAATGATCATGCAGCCGCTGAAAATTGGCAGGAAAATATAGTTTTTTTTCTCCAGTCCATAGCATGGCAGCAGCAGCAGCAGCAAGGACACCATTATTTTATTTAAACACTGAAATGCTACCCCCTCAACACTACTGCCCTAGGCACAGACCCGTAACAATCATTTTCTCTTTATACAAAGGATATATCATATGCACAAAGATTAGCTTATTATATTCATGTCCAAGCTTCCCCCTACAAATTTTCATTTCGGATTGTTTAATTTTTCTGTAAGCTCCGTAGAGACATCCTTACCCCAATCAAGTGAAAATACAACTTAATCAATATACTGTATGTAATGTCTCATCTATCCCAACAATGAATACTAGAGATGAGTGAATTTTAGAAAATTGTGATTTGGACGATTCTTTTTATTAGTAATGTATTTTAATCACGTGTTTAATAAAGTGTGTGTGTTTCACTTTTCTTTCTCTACTTTTTAATTTTTTTAGGTAGTAGTACTACTCTCAGCATGGAACAGACTGTTCCATGATGGGAGTAGTAGTACCTTTTCTAATAGACAGATCACCCTGGGTGTCACTCCTGACACCTGCTGCGATCGCCCTGTATAATGTATAGATTCAGGCAGCTTTCTCGCATCTAGATAGGATGATCGTATTGCGTGTCAGGAGGGACACCTGCTGTGTCTGTCCTTAACTGCAGATACTACTGCTCTCAACATGGAACACATTCTGCTCCATGCTGGGAGCTGTAATACCTGCATTAATAGACAGATCGCAGCGGTGTTACTTCTGACACCCGCTACAATCATCCTGTATAATGTTTAGATGCGGGCGGCCGGCCACTCTTCTCTGGTCCCACTGTAATATGAGTATATGCTCTCTGCTGGAAATATGAATAAGTGATGTGAATTATATTCACATCACTGGCCAGCCGGAGCATAGTGCAAAGATGCGAGCGCAGGAGAAAGCTGCACCATCTCTGCAATAGATAGGACGATCGCATTGGGTATAAGGAGTGACACCCAGGGCGATCTGTCTGTTAGTACAGGTACTACAGATTCCATCATTGAACAGTCTGTTCCATGCTGGGAGTAATAGTACTTCCCAAAAAATGTAAAAAAAAAAAAATGAGAAAAAAAAGGGAAACACAAATACACACACTTTATTAAACACAGTGCGGTGAATGAATGAAGCCAGTATATCCCACATTTAGGCTTCATTCATTCAAAGACCCTGCCTGACATGTCCTCACTGCTGCCCTGCTCCTAGAGCAATCAGTGCACCGCCGGGAAATGTCTATTCTCTGCTGCTCATCTCCATAGCATTGTTTTCTAAAGTATGTTATAAACATACTGTTTAGAATGCAGGGTGCTGCACTGAGATCGTGAGGGTTCCCAGCGGCGGGACCCCTGCGATCAGACATATCTTTATACTATTAACATCTCATAAGGTACAGTTATGACATAAAGTAGTTAAGGAGTTGTAAAGAGATAAGGAGGGTATAGAGATAGGAAGTCAGAGAGAAGAATTATGAATATGCAGAACATGGGCGGACATAGTGCGGCACACAGGGCAGATGCAGGAAAACTTGATAGGCTGTCTTCCCCCATAATTGCAGTTTAGCAATGGGGGCAATGTCTAGAAAATGGCTGGATTGATTTTGGTAAGTAAAATATAATTATACTCCTGTTGACCTGTACTGTAACCCAGCGTATTTACAGTGTAGGTGAACAGTCTGTTGTGCTTTAAATAGAAATCACCAAGTTCACACAACAAAGTAAACACGTATAACTGAGATTGCATTTTATGCTTGTCTTTTATCCAAAGATTCCTTGTATTTCAAAGAAAAGCTTTAAACAGGATACAAACATTTATATTCACCTGATGCTAAAGTCTTCGGAAGTCCTTAAGGAAACAGAGTATTTAGGACTTTAATCACCCCATCAGAGGTGTATCTTTCCTGGCTGTCTTTTTTCCTTTCCTCTGGGTAAAGTTGGATTGCTCACAAGCAATGAGCTCCAGTAATTGGTGACTTTTCTGGAGAGTTACCTCCTTTTCTCAAATCTCTGAAACGTCACCGGACTACTGGAGCTATGTTACTATGTAACTCTGTAATCATATCGTATGTAGCTGCCAGATCTGTTTAACATAGGTCATAGCCAAAATAGCTAGTTCTGCCAGGAGTACAGATACTGTATTCTAAATTCCCTACTGGGATTATCTCTACAACAAGTGGTTGAGGAGGCAACCCGGAGGGAGGCCATTTTAGATTTGGTATTCACAAATGGGGATTTGGTATATAATGTTATTATAGGCAAAAGCTTGGGATCTAGTGATCACCAGTCATTGTGGTTTAATATAAGAACAGTGAAGGCGTCACACCACACAAAAACAAAGGTTTTAGATTTTAGAAAAACAGACTTTTCAAAAATCAGATTAGTCATCAATGAGTCCCTATCAGAGACGAACGGATTACATGGAGTCCAGGAGAAATGGGACTACTTAACAGACACATAATTGAAGGCAACAGAAAATTGCATTAGACTTGTCAGTAAAAGACGAAAAAGGAATAGACCACTGTGGTACTGGCAGAAGTGGACAAAATCATAAAAAACAAAAAGCTAACATTTAGTAATTATAAAACAACCCAGAGCAATGAAAATTGGGAAATCTACAAGACTAGGCAGAAAGAGGCCAAGAAAGCTATAAGAACTTCTAAAGCACAGGCAGAAGAATAAAATAGCTCAGTCTGTGAAAAAAGGGGATAAGACATTCTTCAGATATATAAATGAAAAAATGAAACTAAAACAAAGAATAACTAAATTAAAACCAAAGGCGGAAGGTATGTAGAAGGAATAAAGGGCTAGCCAACTGCCTTAATGAATACTTCTGTTCAGTTTTTACAGAAGCAAAAGAAGGAAAAGGACCTCAATTAGTGAGGAAGACTAATGAATCATTTGATGCATGTGTCTTTACAGAGGATGTTTGCTGTCTAAAGTGAAGACAAATAAGTCACAGGGACCTCAAGAAATACACTCAAATCTAAATCTAAAAGAGCTTAGTGGTGAGCTAGCAAAACTGTTAACATATTTATTTAACCAATCATTGGTAACAGAAGTCATCCCAGAAAATTGGAAATTAGCAATTGTTGTGCCCATTCACAAGAAAGGTAATAGGGAGGAATCAAGCAACTATAGGCCAGTAAGTCTGACATCAATAGTGGGGAAATTAATATAAACCCTACTAAAGGATAGGATTATCGAACATCTAAAATCTCATGGATTGCAAGATGAAAAACAAGATGGGTTTACTTCAGGGAGATCATGTCTAACAAATCTTATTGATTTTTTTTGACTGAGTGACTAAAATAATAGATGGCGGAGGGGCGGTAGACATTGCATATCTAGATTTTAGTAAGGCTTTTGACACTGTCCCACATAGAAGACTTATCAACAAACTACAGTCATTGAGCTTGGACTCTCATATTGTTGAGTGGATTAGGCAGTGGCTGAGTGACAGACAACAGAGGGTTGTAGTCAATGGAGAATATTCAGAGCAAGGTCTTGTCACCAGTGGGGTACCCCAGGGATCTGTACTGGGACCAATTTTGTTTAATATCTTCATTAGTGAAATTGAAAAAGGTCTGGATGGTAAGGTATGTCGTTTTGCTGATGACACAAAGATATGTAACAGGGTTGATGTTCCTGGAGGTATACGCCAAATGGAAAAGGATTTAGGAAAACTAGAAGAATGGTAAGAACTCTGGCAACCAAAATTTAATGTGGACAAGTGCAAGATAATGCACCTGGGACGTAAAAACCCTCGGGCAGAATATAGATTTTTTGACACAGTCCTGGCCTCAGTATCTGAGGAAAGGAATTTAGGGGTCATTATTTCAGAAGACTTAAAGGTAGGAAGACAATGTAATAGAGCAGCAGGAAATGCTAGCAGAATGCTTGGATATATAGGGAAAGGTATAAGCAGTAGAAAGAGAGAAGTGCTCATGCCGCTGTACAGAACATTGGTGAGGCCTTACTTGGAGTATTGTGCACAGTACTAGAGGCCATATCTCCAGAAGGATATAGATACTCTAGAGTGAGTTCAGAGAAGAGCTACTAAACTAGTACATGGATTGCAGGATAAAACTTACCAGGAAAGGTTAAAGGACCTTAACATGTATACCTTGGAAGAAAGAAGTGACAGAGGGGATATGACAGAAACATTTAAATACATAAGGGAAATCAACATGGTAAAGGAGGAGAGCATATTTAAAAGAAATAGAAATGTGGAGCGCTCACCCAGACTTGCTTGCAATTGCTTCTTTATTGTTCACATGAACATGCGGGGTACATCGTGGAAGGGAGCAGGTGGAGAAGACGTGGTGGTATGGAGCTGGCGACGGATCATTATTGCGCCGAGGCACTTCGTCAGGCCAGGTAAGATGACCTACAGAAAAAGGTATGTTTTTAACATGAACAGATTGCTATGGTTACACGGGTAAACAAAAACACATAATGGGTTATACACATTATGTTGTGGTTATAAACAAACTCTTTAGTGATGTTGCTGCAAGAAAGGCTGGAGGTCATGATAAAAGGGCCCCTAGTTCGTTTTTGTCATTCAGGCCAAGCGGGCCTGTAGCATTTGTACGGGTTATCCATCTGACTTTGTTTCTAAGTAATTGATATTTATTCAAGCTGCGTTCAGTTTATTCAAATATTTCTATAGCTGCAAATGTGAATGCATTGGGGTCATTGTTATGATGGCTTTGCATATGGGAATTCCAGCTGTTCGCTCCTATACCTGTTTGGAGAGAACGAATATGTTCCCTAATCCTATGGAACAGGGGTCCAATTGTTTTGCCTATGTAAAAACAACCACATCTGCAAACTAGACAGTAAACCACATATAGCGTGGGGCAAGTAGCGAACTGTTGGATTTGTATGTAGTGGCCCACTAAATTGAGGGAGTTAATTTTGCTCTTGCATTTACAAAAATTTCATGAACCGCAACAAAAATTGTCCTTTGGGCGGGTGTCACTCAACCAATTGTTTGCTTTAGATTTTTTTATTTTCAGTTTATTTATGTAATTATGTATTGTAGTATTTTTTCAATATGTGATTATAGTTTTTTTTTTCTGTTATGTTTCTAAATCTGAATCCTGTTGAAGTATATACCAATTATTGTCAATGGCTTGTCTTATATTATTGTTCATTGAGGTATTTTTGAATGTGAACGTGAATCTTTGTGATTTGTTGGAATTTTTCAGGTTTTTTCTTAATAACTGGGCTCTTGGAATTGCTGTTTTTAAGACCTTAGATGGATAACCACGTTGTAGGAGACGGGTCTCCAATTCTGAAGCTTGTTTTATGTACGCCTCTTTTGTGTTATTAATTCTTTTGAGGCGGATTAGTTGACTAGTTGTAATGCTATTCTGTACACAGCTTCAAATCCTGCGCATCAAATCTGCGCAGAATACTATACTTGTGAATAGACCCACGTGATTTGCGAGTCGCAGTATACTCGCACATCGCAGGAGCTCTCTGCTTAGCTCAGAGCAGGGAGAGTGGCCACGATGTGTGAGTACGCCGCAGACATCGCTGCAGTGTGTCTGCTCGTCGCGGCGTATTGCCACTACGAGCAGGCACATGTAAAGACAGCACAGAGTGGGCCTTCACCAGCGGATCTGCAGCGTAAAATACGCTGTAAATCCGCTCATGTGAACGTACCATTAAGGAGAATCAGTGTGGAATTTCCTCATAGACATTGGCCCTCATTTACTTAGAAAATCGGGTTGTAAGTCTATCTTGCTTTCTTACCCGACTGCTTTTTTCCCCTGGTATTTATTATTATGTTGCATCCTGTTTGTCGCACGTGGGTTTTGTTGGTTTTGGTTTCCAACTCCTCTGAGTTGTCGGGGAAAAATCCACAACAATTCAACATATTCGGGTTGGAAACCTTTATAAATACGTGGGAAAGCTCAGAAATGTCGGGTTACGCCCCTTTTTTGGTTTTGGGAGAATCCACATCGGGTCCGTTGGGAAAAAAATGTCACATCATGTCGCAGACTGGCGCACGATGTCTGCAACATGTCGCAGACAAAGATGCGCCAAAAAAACCCGACAAAACAAGTCGGGTTTAGAATAGTAAATGAGGGCCATTGTGTGGAGACTGCACAACACGCCCATTGATTTCAAAGGCTTTTTTTTTGCACTCAGTTCACACATCGGAAGTTCCCTGATGGAACTTCCAACAAGGATTTGGATTCTGGCAGAACACTGAATGTGTTCAAGCTGCATTTCCACTTGTCTTTTTTTTTTGGGGGGGGGGGGGGGACGACTGACACTGCCGTCACTGAACCCAAAACCACAAGTGGATTCAAAAGGAATGAGAAATATAAAGGAAGGACTTATTCCTCTCCTTCCTCATTCGTCCACTTCTTGTTTTGGCTTAAAAACTGCAGTGTCAATTTTCCCAAAAAACTGCCAAGTGGAGACACAGCCTTTCTCTTCTGCAATAATCTATCAGGAGGGTATCATTTGCCAAGGGAACAACACTTATGTCTGTGGCAAATTGCCACAATTTAGGTACATTTCTGCTCAATGCAGTAGATCACAAATCAAAACAGAAATTCAGTCAGGACATTTTCCTCACTAGATTTTCTGTGTGAACGGACCCTTAAAGTGAAAGAGTGATTTGGCAAATGTAGGATAGCTAAAGTCACAAGGTGAATATCAAATAATTTGTAGGACATAGAAAGCTGTTTTATCTTACTCAGTTATTTTAACCTTGGATTTATTTACTGGCTCATCATATTTATTTTTGTATGTTTATTATGTGAACTAAAGTTTGGATAAATAAAGAAAAGGTGGTGTTATCCTATCCAAGGCCCCTTTCACACTACCGTTCTGCCCCAATAACGGCCGTCAAACTCTTTTTGGAGTTTGACGGGTCATAACAGGTAATTACGGGTCCCGATGGATCCCATTATAGTCAATGCAAGCACTATTTTTTTCTCCCGCTATTCACGATCCTAAAATAACTGGCTTTACACTGCCCAGAGACAAACGGTAGTGTGAATGTAGCCTGTAGCTGTGTTCACACAGTGCAGTTTATTGGCAGTACCACAATTAATTACAGTGTGCATTTTTTTTGGCTGCAAATGACCAAAATTGCAGTAAAAATTGCATGTTCTTAGCAATTAGGCTAATTACGCTAATAAAATTTTTACCACAATTATGGCAATTTGAGCACTTGGTATTAATTTGTGGTACCACTAATTAGTCACAGCATGTGAATACAGCCTTAGGTTCTGTTCTGTAATCTATAATTGTGCATTTCATACTAAACTTGTGCCCTCGAACATAATATTTGCAAACGTTTTGTCATCTTTATTGTTTTGTTTTTGTACTGCATATTAATTTACTTAATTCATTACTTGTATCTTTAGGTTATGTCTGTTCAGTGATTCCATTAAATAAAGAATAGCCTGTACCAAAAAAAACTCAGTACAGTAATCTTTATGCCTATAATTATTTTTATACAATGTACTTTACTGTGCTTTTTCTGATGAACTTCTCTAAAAAAAAAAGGTTCTTAGTAGTGATTATGTGTGCTAATATAATAAAGAATAGAGCTCAAAAAAAATTATGACTCCTATATAATGTTTTACTTATTTGTATGGTATTTTGGGAATGCTTGCTTACTTTATGTGTTACAGAGACATCTTGTGGAGGATGGGGGTAATATATTTTTGAACCACATTGCTAGACAAAAATTATTTGTTTCAGAATCCATATTTTAGTAGAAACATTCTGGCTTTATTGATTCTTGTAAAGATAATGTCTTAACAGGAGACATATGAACATGTTTCAGGCCACTGTTGACCTTACTAGTGATCATATTACAATGAGATCTAAACACTTTAGTTGTTTTCTGTGTAATGTGACCATGATTAAGGGCCACTGAGGCTTAAAACATATTAGTGTGTGTATCTTATGAAGACATTTTTAGGAAAGCTCAACAAAGCAAGAGTTTCTTTACTGACATACGAATGCCGGATCATCTACATTGTTAAACATTTGCCCGATGGTTTCTCACATTTATATCTGGCACAAATGCAATGAAGCCTGTTTCTAGGGTTCATGTGGAAAATGATAGAGTAATTTCAAGGTTAGAGCCCATTCACACAGCAGAATTTCAGAGCGGAACCCAGTGCAACAATGCCACTTGGAAATTCCAAAGCAGCAGCCTTCCGTTGCTTTCCATGGCATTCTGCTACACTGTGCACACGGGTCAATTTCCAAGGTGGAATCTGCCATGGAATTTCAAATTCCTGACTTTTCAGAAAGAGCGAAGATGTGAATTCTTTAAGCAGAATTTTCTCGGAAAGGTAACATAGTAACAGAGAGGGAGATTTATCAAGGGATTTAAGCAGCTTTGTCTGCTTACAAAAGTCACACAAAAAGCCGCCCGTGCGCCTAAACAATTGTTTGTGCGACTTTTGTGGGTAAGCAAAAAATACCAATCTGCCCTACCTAAGTAATTTTCAGTTTTTATTTTGCAGTGGTCCAGGATTTATCATTGCGAGAATCACACGTAAGTAAATAAAAGTCGCAAAACCCCCTTTAAAAAGCCGCAAGTGTAAGCAAGGTTAGACCTGGCTTACAAACTTGAGACTTTTTGTGAGACTTTTTGCATAGCTCCGCTCCCTGGCACCCACTCACATCTACCACCTGCCTGCAAGGTGTTGAGACTACAACTCCCAGCATGTCCACACTGTAAGGGCATGCTGGAAGTTGTAGTCCTGCAATAGCTAGCGGGTGGGTGGTAGATGTGGGCAGGTGGTCGGGGAGCGAAGCTGTGCAAAAAGTTGCACAAAAAATGGCAGGTGACTTTTTTTACCTTTATTTTCACAGACACGTTGGGAGGAGCGGGTAGGAGATATACAGGGAGGTGGCAAGCTTGTCACTTGCCCGCACATCTCCCACCCACACAAATCTACTATAACTCCCACCATGTCCTTACTGTAAGGACATGCTGGGAATTGTAATTGTGCGGCATGGAGGGAGTGTGTTAGATGGGCGGGCAGATGACAAGCTTGTCACCCGGCAGCGCTTCATGACTACAACTCCCAGCATGTCCTTACTGTAAGGGCATGCTTGGAGTTGTAGTCATGCAGTGGGGGCAGGTGACAAGCTTGTCACCTGCTTGCACATCTCCCCCCAGCACTGCTGCATGCAGTGTTTTTTGGAATAAAAGTTTTTTAAACATGTTTTTTTTTATTTATTTTTATTTACTTGACAGGCTTAGTAGTGGCTTATAGACGGAATCCATTACTAAGCTAGGGCTTAGTGTTAGCACCAAAAACAGCTAGTGGTAACCCTCCGATTATTACACTGGTACCCACCACCACATGGGTGCCGGGAAGAGCCTCTACCAACAGGCCCGGAGCTTCAAATATGGCACTCCTGGGCCCAGGTGGTAACATGATGCCATTATTTAGGCTGGGGAGGGCCAGCAACAATGGTCCTCGCCCACCCTGGTAATGTCAGGCTGTTGCTGCTTGGTTGGTATTTGGCTGAGAATGAAAATATGGGGAACCCTATGCATTTTTTCATAAATAATTAAATAATAATAAAAAAAATGCATAGGGTTCCCTGTATTTTTTTATTCTCAGCCAGATACCAACCAAGCAGCAACAGCCTAATGTTACCAGTATGGGCGAGGACCAATGTTACTGGCCCTCCCCAGCCTAAATAAAGCCAGCCTTTTACCGCCTAGGCCCTGGAGTGCCATTTTTGAGCTCCGGGCCTGTTGATACAGGCTCTTCCTGACACCCCTGTGACGGTGGGCACCGGGGTAATAATAGGGGGTTAGCGCTAGCTGTTTTTGGAGCTAACACTTTGCCCCGGCATAATAACGGACTCCGTCAATAAAGTAGCTTCCACTACTAAGCCTGTAAAGTAAATACAAAAAACACATTTAAAAACTTTTAAAAAAAACACTCCAGCAACAAGCCCATATTACAAAATGTTGTTAATATTAAACAAAAAAATATATGCTGTTCATCGCAGTCCACCAAATCTGAAGTAGCCCACAGGATAGACGGATCTGAAATGAGAAGAAAAAAAAATGGGTAAGTAAATTTAGGGGGGGAAAATTGGTAAAAAAAAATTTTAATAAACACAACATACATTTTTGCTTATGTGTGCTAAGAAAATGGTATTCAAAAGTGATTTTATTGGTTTTTGCAATGATAAATGTCCCCCATAGTTCATAAGGTTGAAAAATGACCAGAGTCCATCAAGTTCAACATATAACCCTAATGAGTCTTTACTGAGTTGATCCAGAGGAAGGCAAAAAACCCTCATACTAGAGGTGAAAAAATTCATTCCCGACTATAAACATGGCAATCAGAATAGATCCCTGGATCAACCTTCTGTCCCAATAGATCTAGCATCCATAACTTGTAATGTTATTATTCTCCAAAAATGCATCTAGACCCCTTTTAATTTATGTTACTGAGTTAACCATGACCACCTCCTCAGGCAGAGCATTCTACATGTTCACTGCTCTTACAATAAAGAACCTTCTGCTGGTGTAGAAACCTTATTTCCTCAATACATAGAGGATGCCCCCTTGTTATGGATACAGTACTGGGTATAAATAGATCATGGGAGAGATCTCTGTACGGTCCCCTGATATATTTATACATAGTTATTAGGTCTCCCCTAAGCTTATTTTTTCTAAACTAAATAACCCTAATTCTGATAATCTTTCTGGGTACTGTAGTCCTCCCATTCCCCGTATTACTCTGGTTGCCTGTCTTTGAACCCTTTCCAGCTCCACTATATCTTTCTTGTACACTGGTGCCCAGTACTGTACACAGTATTCTATGTGTGGTCTGACTAATGATTTGTGCAATGGTAGAATTATTTCCTTGTCGTGGGCATCTATGCCCCTATTGATGCACCCCATGATTTTATTTGCCTTGGCAGCAGCTTCCCGACACTGGTCCCTACAGCTAAATTTACTATTAACTAAGACTCCCAAGTCCTTTTCCATGTCAGTTGTCCCAAGTGTTCTCCCATTTAATACATAATCCCAGCCCAGATTTTTCCTCCCCATGTGCATTACCTTACATTTATCTGCGTTGAGCCTCATCTTCCACTTCCCAGCCCAAACCTCCAACCTATCAAGATTCATTTGTAACAGTGCACTATCCTCTATCGTGTTTACCACTTTACAGAGTTTAGTATCATCTGCAAAGATTGCTACTTTACTATTCAACCAACCTACAAGATCATTAATAAATATATTAAATAGGAAAGCACCCAAGACTGACCCCTGTGGTACCCCACTAGTAACAGTCACCCAATCAGAATAAGTACCATTAATAACCACCATCTGTTTCCTATCACTGAGCGAGTTACTTACCCACTTACACACATTTTCCCCCAGTCCAAGCATTCTCATTTTATGCAGCAACCTTTTATGTGGCATCATGTGAAATGCTTTGGAAAAATCCAGATAAATAACATACAGCAATTGCCCCTGGTTCAGCCTGGAGCTCACATCCTCATAAAAGCTGATCAGGTTAGTTTGAAAGGACTGATCCCTCATAAAGCCATGATGATATGGGGTCATACATTTATTCTCCAAAATAACATATCTTAGAAAATCCTCAAACAATTAGGTTAAACTAACAGGCCTATAATTCCCAGGGTCACCTTTTGACCCCTTTTTAAATGCTGGCACCACATGTACCATGCATGAGTCCTGGGGAACAGTCCCTGTCACTATAGAGTCCCTGAATATTAAAAATTCTTTAAAAAATTACTTAATTCCTTTAGAACACGGGGGTGAAAGCCATCTGGACCTGGTGATTTGTCTATTTAGATTTTTGTAGGCGGCACTGTACTTCTTCCTGGGTTAGACAGGTGACCTGTACTGTGGAGTTTACCTTATCTTGCTGTATTTCACCTGGCATTTCATTTTACTCGGTGAATATTGTGGAGAAGAATTTGTTTAATATATTTGCTCTTTCCTAATCCCTGTTTATAATTTCTTCCATATCATTTTTTAAAGGGCCTATACTTTCATTTTTAACCTTTTGCTATTTACATAGTTAGAGAGCATTTTGTGGTTAGTTTTAAGTTCTTTGACAATAAGTGTTCCTGTCTCTATTTTTGATGCTTTTATCAGTTTTTTTTACATATTTTACATTTTTCTCTAAAGCTTTTTGATGCTTCTTCACTGCCGTCTTGTTTAAGTAGTTTAAATGCTTTATTTTTGTCATTTCATGCCCCCTTAACATTTCTATTCATCCATTATTTCTGACCCTTTTGTTCCCATGTCAGTATTCTTGTTTTTGAGGACATTATCCCATTTTATATTGTTAAGGGCTTCTCTGAATTGATCAAACTTTGCCTTCCTAAAGTTCAATGTTTTTGTGGCCCCTCGAGAGATTCCCTTATTGAAGAACAATTTCCTAGGCGTCCTTCTACTTGCACATTAGTTACTCTGTCAGGTCTGTTTAATATTAAGTCCAGTAGGGCACCCCGTCTGGTCGGGCCCTGTACCATTTGGGACAGATAATTGTCTTTAGCTATAGTCAGAAACCTGTTTCCTTTATGAGATTAACAGGTCTCAGTCTCCCAATTTATATCAGGATAGTTAAAGTCCCCCATTATTATCACCTCATTCTGATTTGTTGCCTTATTTATTTGCCTCAATAATTGATCATTGATCTTCTACCTCTTCCATTATGTTTGGTGGCTTATAGCAAACCCCTATCAGAATTTTTTTTTTTTTATCTCCATAGGAGATCCTTGCCTCAAGCTTGTGGCCTAAGTCCCTGAAATAATTTTTAAGGACACTCAACCTACCTCTTACTTTGCCATTGGTGCCAATATGTACCATCAGGAAGACAACACACTGTTTGGTGATCCCGGTCTTTGTGACAGATCGCCCTATCTGTCCCCCTAATTATTGAGTCCCCCACTACCAGTACCTGTCTGGCCTGCCCTGCACTCCTCCTTCCCTCCTTTTTGTGGTCAGAGTCCTGCTGCAGTACTGCTAGCTCTGAGATGGCATCCCCCTCATCTGCCAACCAAGCAAACTTGTTGGGGTGTGCTAGTTCAGGACTAGCCTCCCTGACACTTTTCCCTCTAACCCATTTTCTAACTGTAACCCAGCTAGCTGCCTGACTGTCCTGCACCTCCATCTCACTATCCTCCCCCACCTCTACCCCAGAGAGTACTTGCTCAGTGAGCAGGAGACTCCTCTCCAATTTGTCAATGCGTCTCAGTGTTACCAGTTGCTCCTCTAGATCCAGGATCTAGGCTTCCAAATGAACAACTCGCACACATCTTGCACAACAATATGCACTCTAAAACTGCTGTTCAAGGATTGCATACATTATGCAAGATCCACACTGGACTGCCTTTTCCAACATGGAGGCCATACTAGATTTGTAGATTGCAAAAATGAACAGTAGAAAAAACAGACAATAAAATATTTCAAGTCCCTCTCACTTTTATACTTACACTCACTTGTATACTTCACACTCTTGTATTCAGACACACAATCACTAGCTCAGACAATTGCTTAGTATACTTTCTTTTATAGTTACCAGACACCACCTCTCTCTTCCACAGCCTGGAAATGAATGCATAGCCTTTTATGGAGATGGTGCATTTCCGACTGGTCTCAGCGGCCACACAAAATGTGTGACTGAGTCCTAAAGTATTATATTTTACACTAGTCTAAAGTCTAAACAAAAGAAAGGTACAATTATTTTTCATTTATACAGTATATAGGTTGCTAGATACAAAACAAACATTAAAGGAGTACTGCAGCCATAGACACTTATCCCCTATCCGCAGGATAGGGAATAACTGTCTGATCATGGGGGGTCTGACCGCTGGGACCCCCATGATCTCCCACACGGGGATTCAGCATTACCGAGGCCCTGTGTGGCTAATGCACGTGTCGTCAACCTTACTGAGGTCAATGACACGCTCCCTCCATACAGCTCTATGGGGGAGGCGGGGATGCACACCTCCTGCCCCGGAGAGCCGCGACAGAAGGGGCCTCATACAACTGATTGTGGGGTTCTTAACATTCGGACCCCCTGTGATCAGGCTTTTATCATGCGGTTAGGGTATAAGTGTCTATGGCTTCAGATCTCCTTTAACAAACTCATGCATTACCAACTATAAATAAACAGTAAGTTTTTACACTCTATCATAAATAGGCAGCAACTTGTTCCTTAAAGGCAAAGTTCACCCACGCTAAACCCAGTACACAGAATTATATTGTTAGTGAACCTTAGTAAAATTATCTATTACTCACTCTAAAGTGAGGTCCCATTGCAGATTAGAGCCTCTTTTGGTAATATACAAGTATACTCCTGTTTGCAATAGAGGCGGGTGCTGGCTCTTCAAACTTCCCTGCCTCCGTCCCTTCTGTTCTGTTGCCATATGTTGGTCCATTTCTGAATATGCATATCCTCTTCACAACGATCAAGTCCTAATGAAATAAGAGACTTTGCCCACGTGACCTCTCTGAATGGGATATGGATGTTTAGAGATGGGTGGGCATGTGGCAGTAAGGGGGGGGGGGGTTGTAGGCAGTGAAGTTCACAGAGCTGGTCTTGCCTCCATTGCGCACAGGATTGTATGCAAGGCTCTAAGGCTCTAAGTCTACAATAGGACCACAGATCAGAGTAAGTAACACATCATTTTACTCAGGTTCCCCCTCACTATATTGCTGTGTATTGGGTTTATTGTGGATGAACTTGCTGCTAGTTTCCCTTTAAGTTTGGATGCAACATGTTCAGAGCAACAGTTTTCTTCCCAAAAAGTGCTAACACAGTGCAGCAAGGGTCTTAAAGAGGTTATCTAGGACCAGAAAAACAGAACTGATTTCCTAAAACAAAACACACCTCCGAAGGTGTATGTTTTATTTTAGCTCAATTCCATTGAAGTGAATAGATCTGAGTTGGAATACCACACACAACCTTTGGGCTGGTGTAGTGCTGTTTTTTGAAGACATTAGTTCTGTTTTTGCAATTATGGAAAACCACTTTATGGCTTTTTCCTACCCAAGACACTACAAGCCCCTAGTCCCTGAACCTACCTTATGAACAGCACAAATAAATTAAATTAATGTGATACATAGAGCTCCTCACATAGAAATGATCTATCTTTCTATTTATCTAGAAAATACAGGGTGGGCTGCACCTCAGAAATATGAAGAAGTGGGTGCACGCAGCAGCTGGTCCCAGGTCCCGGGTCCGTAATGCTAGAAGAACAGATTTGCTGCAGCACACGAGGTAGTGACAAGTGGTTTATTTCATTCCAATTGCTACGTTTCAGCCGCGCATGCGTGCTTGAAAAAGGCCGCATGCGTGCTTGAAAAAGGCCGCATGCGCGGCTGAAACGTAGCAATTGGAATGAAATAAACCACTTGTCACTACCTCGTGTGCTGCAGCAAATCTGTTCTTCTTTCTATCTATCTATTTATCTATCCATCCTTTATCTTTTCACCGATAATATATCCATGAAACATCTTGTGAAAACAGCATGTCAAAGGATTAGATATATTAGACAGCAATTGAATAGATAATTCTTGTGGCTAACATGTTTTGGAAAATGGGAATTATAAAAACAAAAACAATAGGCTGCTTTAGCAGGCTCACGTCTTGGGTCTGGAAGATCCAAGAGCACAAGATTAGAGTTTGATGTTCACAAGTAATCACAAAGTTAAGCTAGATATTCTCATATCTATTAGTAAAGCTCTACCCATTACATTGATACATGAGAGCTTTGCCTAAGGTTAACAAGAAATGTTTATATGTGTACATGATTGTCTGATAACAAATAAGTATAATATTATACTTTCCTGGCCACGTTCCAGCAAAAGGCGCAGTATCTATGTCTTCCCAGTGCTTACAATCTTGTGCATGTCTCTCTGTTAACATGGCTACCTGTCTCACTTTGGAATATGTTCATATAGGCGGATTACCTGCGGATTTTCCACAGCGTATTTGCTGTGGAAAATCAGCAGCGGATTTTCATACCATTGACTTCAATGGGTCCGAAGGAAAATCTGCAAATCTGGCTCTATTCTGGATTTTCTGCTGACCAATTGAAGTCATTGGTAGCAAAATCTGCTGAGGAAATTCTGCAGGTAATCTGCCCATGTGAACATACCCCTAGACTGGATTTGGACTTCCCCCATCTACTGATTCTACTACCTCATGATCTCCTGGTTTAGGCCTTGGACTACAACCCTCCAAGTACTAATCTGGTTTGTTAGACCATTCTTTTCATTCTGTTAGGCCATGTTATGTGAATACTTTGGGGCTGCTATTTTTAGTGCAGGAGTTTACATAGATCAATAGAAATCTACCCAATGCATCAATCCTCTTAATAAAATAGGCTGTATATATGTAAGCTGATAAACATCTCATAACATGCATTTAAACTGATCATTAGATAGATAGAAACAAGAAAGAGTGGATAGTTATCTTAAAGAAAGACCAACACTAATAATACTAAAAATAATAATCACAATGAATCAAGAAAAGTATACAGTGGGGATCAAAAGTTTGGGCAACCCAGGTAAAAATTTGTAATAATGTGCATAAAAAAAGCAGAGGAAAGATGGAAAAATATCCTAAAGGCATCAAATTACAGATTAGACATTCTTATAATATGTCAACAAAAGTTAGATTTTATTTCCATCATTTACACTTTCGAAATAACAGAAAAAAATGGCATCTGCAAAAGTTTGGACACCCTGCAGAATTTATAGCATGCGCTGCCCCTTTGCAAAGCTGAGACCTGCCAGTGTCATGGATTGTTCTCAATCATCTTCTGGGAAGACCAGGTGATGTCAGTCTCAAAGGTTTTAAATGCCCAGACTCATCTGACCTTGCCCCAACAATCAGCACCATGGGTTCTTCTAAGCAGTTGTCTAGAAATCTGAAACTGAAAATAGTTGACGCTCACAAAGCTGGAGAAGGCTATAAGAAGATAGCAAAATGTTTTCAGATGTCAATATCCTCTGTTCGGAATGTAATTAAGAAATGACAGTCATCAGGAACAGTGGAAGTTAAAGCAAGATATGGAAGACCAAGAAAAATATCAGACAGAGCAGCTCGCAGGATTGTGAGAAAAACTATTCAAAACCCACGTTTGACTGCACAATCCCTCCAGAAAGATCTGGCAGACACTGAAGTTGTGGTACATTATTCCACTATAAAGAGATACTTGTACAAATATGGTCTTCATGGAAGAGTCATCAGAAGAAAACCTCTTCTACGTCCTCACCACAAAAATCTGCGTTTGAACTTTGCAAATGAACATATAGACAAGCCTGATGCATTTTGGAAACAAGTTCTGGAGACTGATAAGGTTACAATTGAACTTTTTGGCCGGAATGAGAAAAGGTATGTTTGAAGAAGAAGGGGAACACAATTTTAAGAAAATAACCCCTGTCCAACTGTTAAGCATGGGGGTAGATCAATCATGCTTTGGGGTTCTATTGCAGCCAGTGGCACAGGGAACATCTCACGAGTAGAAGGAAAAATGGATTCAATAAAATGTCAGCAAATTTTGGATGCTATCTTGATGCCATCTGTGAAAAAGCTGAAGTTAAAGAGAGGATGGCTTCTACAAATGGATAATGATCCTAAACACACCTCGAAATCCAAGGGGCATTACATCAAGAGATGTAAACTGAAGGTTTTGCCATGGCCTTCACAATTTCCTGACCTCAACATAATTGAAAATCTATGGATAGACCTTAAAAGAGCAGTGCGTGATAGACAGCCCAGAAATCTCAAAGAACTGGAAGATTTGTGTAAGGAAGAATGGGCAAAGATACCTCAAACAAGAATTGAAAGACTCTTGGCTGGCTACGAAAAGCGTTTATAAGCTGTGATACTTGCCAAAGGGGGCAGTACAAGATATTAACTCTGCAGGGTGCCCAAACTTTTGCAGATGCCATTTTTTTGTTTTCTGTTATTTTGAAAGTGTAAATGATGGAAATAAAATCTAACTTTTGTTGGCATATTATAAGAATGTCTAATTTGTAATTTAATTTATTTGTCCATAGTTATGGACAAATAAATTCAGCTCTTTAGTACATTTGGATGACTGGTTCATTTTTAGCACTTAAGGGATTTTTGGCGCAATTGGAGTATGTTTTTTTTAAATTGAATTCTTGCCTATATACGACGGGTGGTCACATGTGGTTCCTTACCCGATTATCTTCTCCTTGCTGCATATCCCTGGTATTCTGCCCGGAGAGGGATTGATTGGCATACACTAGTGTTGATGAGCACCCTGTGAATATATACGTTTTTATCTCTAATGTAATGAAGGATAATACCCTATGAGGCGCTCCGAGTTTTCTTTTCTTTTCTTTCATATAATCTGTAATTTGATGCCTTTTGGAGATGTTTCCATCTTTCCTTGGCTTCTTTATGCACATGAATACAAATTTTTACCTGGGGTGCCCAAACTTTTGATCCCCACTGTAAGCACACCAATCAATAATAACATGTACAATAAATAACTGGCTAACACAAAACATGGTATATTTTAAACAATATGGGGCTTATTTCTGGGAGCACTGTACTGTGTCTGTGTGTAGTAAAGCCCTTAACTTGTCTAGATAATTCTGATCAATTCTATCATCTTGGTATTTATAGAGATGACATAATATATGTTTTATATAGAACTAAGGTGGACAAACACACAATAAACAAGAGAGCTAACAGCCCACGACTTCCCGATATGCATGTGTGTTCTCCAGTTAGTCAACATCTTTATTTTAATAGATGTTGAAATCCAACAGTCATCCTTGTTTTCCTGAACATCTGTAATAGGGGATTAATTTAAGAACAATAGAAAAGTGTTTATTTTATTTATATTTTTTATTGGTGCAATTGGCAAATAAGGGTTCTACTGATACTGATCAAAATACTGCGGCCCTAATTTACAGGTTTTTTTTTTGTTTTTCTTTTGTGTGTGTGTGGGGGTGTTTGTGGGGAATTTAGTTTTAGACTTGCTTGCTATTTTCTATGGAGACACACAAGTCGGGGGGAAAAAAAGAGAAAATGCTGAACTTCTCACCATCATTCAGAATGTATAACATAATAGTTAGGACTTTTCAGCATGTAGTAGCAGCAACTATTTTTATTTGATAAATGGGAAAAGAGGACTTTTAGAAGCAATTATTAGATTGTTTTTACAGCTTACTGCCATACTAATGCAGGGGTGCCAATCAAACCCCCAAAAAGATGCATTATCTGCTAGTTCACTCTCTGCATGGCTCAATCACTATTGAGGGAATTAAACTGCCAGGATCTGACTTAAAGGGGTACTCCGGTGGAAAACTTTTTTTTTAAATCAACTGGTGCCAGAAAGTTAAACAGATTTGTAAATGACTTCTATTAAAAAATCTTAATCCCTCCAGTACTTATTAGCTGCTGAATACTACAGAGGAAATTATTTTCTTTTTGGAACACAGAGCTCTCTGCTGACATCATGACCACAGTGCTCTCTGCTGACATCTCTGTCCACTTTAAGAACTGTCCAGAATAGGGGAAAATCCCCATGGAAAACATATGCTGCTCTGGACAGTTCCTAAAAAGAGAGCTCTGTGTTCCAAAAAGAAAATAATTTCCTCTGTAGTATTTAGCAGCTAATAAGTACTTTACAAATCTGTAATTTACAAATCTGTTTAACTTTTTGGCACCAGATGATTTAAAAAAAAAATAATAATAATCCACCGGAGTACCCTTTTAAGTGCAATGCCTGCAGTTGTAGGAAAGTGTAGGCTTTAAGATACAGCCTGCAATCACCACATAAATCTACAGCCAGCACTCACAGCTCCTAAACTGCTTTATATTCAGCGACCACTGAGTGCCATAAAAGGGCATATTGACAGTCATTAAGAAATTGAAATTACTTTTTAATATTCAGATTTCTCGGCTGCATCATTGTAGGAATTTTCACTACGTGTTACTATACTTTTTACAAGAACAATTGTACCTCTTTATTATTTAACTTAAGAACAAGTACAGTACTTTTGTAGCCCTGCTGCTGCTCACCTGTCCATCCTGCACCAAAGTTCTGTAAGTTGCTTATAAAAAATCTTCAATAAAGTTATCCGCTGTACGACCAGCTTGGGGAGTGCCCTACATCTGTTCTTTATGCAGAGACTGTTTGCTGAGTAGTTTCACTGTTAGTGAGCACCACATGGGGTTGTCATTGCGGAGCGGTGTGAATTAGTTCCTGAAATCTCTATTCACGAGTGCGGCTTTATCTAGGTAGAAGAGCTGTGCCCGGACAACTATTTTCTGTATTAAATCTCAGAGAGAGAGAGGAGAATGCAGAAGTAAAATCTCATGACAACCTTCAACATACTTGTCACGATTCGGCAGGCTGGAGGTGGATCCTCTGTGCCAGAGAGGGATTGGCGTGGACCGTGTCGGTGGACCGGTTCTAAGTTGCTACTGGTTTTCACCAGAGCCCGCCGCAAAGCGGGATGGTCTTGCAGCGGCGGTAGCAACCAGGTCGTATCCACCGGCAACGGCTCAACCTCTCTGACTGCTGAGATAAGCGCGGTACAAGGGAGTAGACAAGAGCAAGGTCGGACGTAGCAGAAGGTCAGGGCAGGCAGCAAGGATCGTAGTCAGGAGGTCTGGAACACAGGCTAGGAACACACAAGGAAACGCTTTCACTGGCACAATGGCAACAAGATCCGGAAAGGGAGTGCAGGGGAAGTGAGGTATAAATAGGGAAGTGCACAGGTGAAGGTACTGATTAAAACCCATGCGCCAATCAGTGGCGCACCGGCCCTTTAAATCGCAAAGACCCGGCGCGCGCGCGCCCTAGGGAGTGGGGCCGCGCGCGCCGGGACAGCACAGACGGGGAACGAGTCTGGTAAGCGGGTTGGGATGCGCATCGCGAGCGGGCGCGTCCCGCATCGCGAATCGCATCCCGGCTGGGAACATTATCGCAGCGCACCCGGTCAGCAGGTCTGACCGGGGCGCTGCAAATAGGAGAACACTGTGAGCGCTCCGGGGAGGACCTGGAGCGCTCGGCGTAACAATACTCATAGTGAGGAATTAATGTGTTACATGGATTTATGCCATTTTACAATTTTATTTTATTTTTAAATGGACCCTTTTAGAATTATAAGTCCATCAAACCCATGGGTCACATTTTAATCATTGGGAAATAAAACATTCAGGCTATATTCACATAGTTTTTAAATCTGCAAAATGATGTCCACATTATATCCACTTATTTTTCATTAAATGAGGGCCCATTCAGATGGCAGTATATCCATCCAGAAAAGTTCTGGACCAACTCAATTAGCTAGTGTTGGACTGCTTGGACATGCTCCATCTCCATAGATGGCAATGCATGTCCAAGCAGACTAAGCTGAAAGAATGAGAATAAGTCCAGAATTCCAATTGGAGACTGCTGCACCAGAATTTCCGAGTAGAATTTTTCCACTGGGTTCCACTCACTAAATGGCCCAACAATTCAGTGGGTAAATGTTTGACAGTTTACATACAGTAATTTTTTAAACCTCACATGTTGTGGTGGACCAGTGGTAGTTGTAGT
Source organism: Hyla sarda (assembly GCF_029499605.1). Classification (NCBI taxonomy): domain Eukaryota; kingdom Metazoa; phylum Chordata; class Amphibia; order Anura; family Hylidae; genus Hyla; species Hyla sarda. The sequence continues at coordinate 202,009,323 of NC_079193.1, read as the reverse complement.
TTCCAGCAAACAACAGGTAGTGGTGTACTAGTGGTAGTTGTAGCCAGGCCCTATGAGCCTGCTCCATGTGCTTATGTAGAGGGGTAATTCCTAACTCAGACCGTGGCTATGCCTTACTTTCTTTTTGCAGAAACAGCACCATGACATCATCATCATCAAGCTCCTCCTCATTGTCCTTACCACTCCTCTCAGTATGGACTTCTGATTGCTGATCTTGTTTTTTTTTTTTTTTGCTCCCTTTCAGCAAAATCATCATGATGCTTTACAGTATTCCCACAATGCTTATCACCACCAGTCTCACTAGTGCTATGCTTCACCACTGCTTCCACCTCCACCACCTTTACAACACTCTCCAAAGACTAATTCACCTTCTTGTGTTTGTTGTTTAGCACTAGTAGGGGAAACGTTATATTGTCTGACTCTTCCTCCTCCTAAAAGGGCCCAGAACAAGGCAACCAGTCCACAAGGATCTTATTATCCTCTGAAACCACACAACCCCTGGAAAACAGTGATTTAATAGAGACAGAAGACAGGAAAGCACTCACCATCCAATTTAGTTTTATTCAAACATGGACCGGAACGGGACGGGCCTTTTCACGCTCTTTGCGCTTCCTTAAGCTGGTGTGTAGTGTGTGGCCAAAGTAGCCTCTGATTTCTGCTGCATACCTTTCTGAGTTGAACCTTATTCTGCACACTTTTATAAGTTGGACCTTATTTTTCATGGCGCAACCTCTCTATACATTCTTAAGGGAAAACTCTCGGAATGTCGCATATTCTGACACATTTTTGCCCCAATTCCCAATGTGAGCTGTGCCATGTATTACCATTGAAAGTAATGGTGCACCCACTACAAAACATTTTGAGCTCATTTTTGAGTATGAGGCTTGTGAAATAAGAGCTGAAATACCATGTGTAAATTCAGCTTTAGGCTAAGTTTCCCTTGTTTTTTTTTTCTGGCAGTTTTTGGAGTACCGTCACTGCAGTTTTTGAGCCAAAGTCAAAAGTGGATCCATAAGGGAGGAGAAGTGTAAGTCCTTCCTTTATATGTCCTATTTATTTTGAATACACTTCTGGCTTTGGCTCAAATACTGCAGTGGCAGTTTTCCAAAAACTGGCAGAAACAAAAACAAGTGGAAACCTAGCCTTAGAGTATGGTCACACTTTGTAAAAAAATTTTTTGTTATTCCGCAGCAACTTTTATGCTTTGTGATCATAGCCTAAGTATGCTGTGGGTCCTGCTGCTCTCCATCTGTAAATTGGAACTGCGTACAGGTTTTTTTATGATAACGGAGAAAAAAAGAAAAACCTCAGCCATACTTTTACAACCTGTTTGATTGACAGGTTGATAAAATGAAAAAGGAGTTTTCACAGGGGAAACTATTTACTGTTTACACCATTGGCTTGTATTATACCTATTAAAGCTTATGGTCTTAAAGGGTTTTTCGGAAAAAAACAACAACACAATTTTGCATGCTTTTTTCAAATGGCAAGTAACACAAGGTCTTCATGCAGGCACCTTGCTTTCTATTCAGTTACTTAAAACAAATGTCAAGGAAGCAGCAAATTGTTGAAGATACGTCTTCCCCTGCACTGTACATAAAATACTCACTTTGAATAACTTCAGATAAAATTGTGCTATGGGAATATAAAGTACCTTTCAATTTGAAGAAAACATGATTTTTTGTAGTTTCTTACAGATTGACAATTTAGTACCACATACCTCTGCTGTTCAGGGCCACAACAAAACATGATGTTTATACTTAATTTAACCTCTTAATCTAAATGGATATAAATGGAAAAGTAGTATGTGCCGCTGAGCTGCAGACATTATTCCCTGGTGGTCATCCAGGTTTCTAGAGGTCATGTGTGAGGCATGCACTGCTTTCAAGCTGTCATGAAGGTATATATTTGCTTGGCTATGTTGGAGGTTGTTGTCTCTCAGTTTAAGCCCCACATTTAAAGTGCTCATTTATGGAAATACAACTCCCAGCATGAATTATGAACCAACAAGACCTTTTGGGAGTTAGGGGTATTTAGTTAAATTTAATTCTAGGCATTTAATTCCAGGCATATGGTAAACCCGTTTTCCAACCAGTGCAGATTGAAGATAAGATGTTAGATTGTGGGGGTCCTGCTGCTGGGGACCCCCACGATCTCTGGGCCTGCAGCTTCGGCGTTTGTGATGTCACGCCACACCCCCTCAATTCATGTCTATGGGAGGGGATGTGAATGGAGGGGGCATGGTGGCTGGCATCGCCTCCTCCCATAGACATGAATGGAGGGGGCATGGTGGCTGGCATCGCAAGTCATCTGACACAGAGTGGAATTCGCTCTGTTCACCGAATGACAGGGGTGCCGCAGCCGAAATTGTGGGAGTCCCCAGCGGACCTGTGTGATCTAACATATTATCCCCTATTCTTTGGATAGGGGATAAGATGTTTTCAGTGGGGTACCCCTTTAAGGGGTTAAAATAATATTTATAATATTAATAGTAATAATAATAACATTTCTGGTGTTTTAGGTTATCCCATTGCATTTACACATATACATATATTTTAGCTAAGTCCCCTGCTCTACAGTGTTCGGGTTCCTGATATGACACCAGCCTATGTCTCGTTCAGTCATTCCTGCCTACTGGTGGCTTTTCTAGTAGGCCTATACCTGAAGGGCCCACACCAATCTAGATATTTTAATTCACGTTTGAACACATTTGGTGTCTTTGTGCATTATTGCTTCAAGAAACACATTCAAACACTACAGATATATATCCTGTTACCTTGTTTGTATTTGATGAATTTATTTAATGTCAGACAAGTTTTATGACTTATGTTTAAATTATATTTAATGTTTCATTTAAATGCTATGCAAGCAATGCATATCTTAAATACATAATCAAAACTTCTTTTATGAAATGTGTTACCATAACAAACATTAGCATATTTTATTATGATATTGCTTTTAAAGTTGTTGGAATATTATTGGATATGTTATGCACTAAAGATATGACTTTACCTTAAACACCTAGATGGAGGTATGGACTTTCCCAGTTAGATTCCTAGGTCACGGTCTAATGCCAAGGTTAGGACAGAGTTAGAAACACGGTGACAGGACAGGAACAGGGTCAAAATATAGAGGAATCATTTTGAGACAAAACATAGAACTTTACCTTCAGACTAGGTGGATAGGCAAGGGTCTTATTTAAATAGAACACCAGATCCATTGTCATGTAGGAAACCCAGCTGCCCTTGCAACCTAAAGCCAAATATTAGGCAGCAGTGCAAACCAGCTCCTGCAGGGCCAAAGCCGATAGAAAAATGACATAGCTGGAAGGAGTAAGGTTTGCATTTGCCATGTAATAGGAAATACACCAAACAGACAAGGTAGAATGTCAGCACAGCAGTCCAGACCCTAAGGGTGCTTTCACACCACATTTTTGCAAAACAGTTCCTGTATACGTTTTCTATGTGAAAACCATATGGAACCATATTGAAAACTGCATGCATTGACTCTACATTGAAAACTGTAAGCCAAAAGAGGCATCAGGTTGTGTCCGTTTTGCATCCTGTACGTTTTTGTCAGTTTTTTGCCGTACCCAAAACCGTAGCCTACCACGGTTTTTGGTCCGGGTGATAAACATTACTAAATCGTATATGTTTTTTTTAACATGGGAGTCAATGGGAACTGTACAGAACTGTATGTGTGTACGGTTCCATCTGGTTTACACCATACGGTTTTTGACTGCACAGTTTTTTTTCTTGGAATCTCAAACAAGTGAAACTTTATTCATAATGGAGTGAAAAGTTAAAAACATATACTTTTTTTCTTAAAAAACAGATGCAACCGGACATAATTTTTTAAACCGTATACGTTTATTTAACTGTATACGGGTTAAAATTTGTACACGTTTTGATACAGTATAGTTAGGTTTTGAGGAATCCGTTTTTCATCAAAAACCTGATACGGGAACTGTATTGCGAAAATGTGGTGTGAATGCACTCTAAGACAGAGGATGACACATAGCAAAATCCATGGAGATCTGAGTCCATGGTTTAGACAAAGTTTAAAATAGGGTGCAGTTAAATTTTTTAACATCCTTTCTCTAATCCGACCACTAATGGTTGGCAAGAAAGAAGCTCATTCCTGACTTCAGGTTGACCAGAAATTAAAGGGGTACTCCACCCCTGTCCTTTTGTGGGGGGCCCGACCGCTGGGACCACCTCGAGATCTCCGTACCGGGGCTGCGGTGTTACAATTACGGAAGTCTGGGCTTCCATGAGCATGACATCCTCCATTCATGTCTATGGGAGGGGGCGTGATGGCTAGTACACAGCCGTCACACCTCCTTCCATAGATGTGAATGGAGGGGATGTGTTAGCTGTGATCACCAGTCATCTGGCAATGACCGGAGTTCGGTCCATGCACCTGATGTCTGGGGTGCCGTGGCAGAGCTCACGGGGGTCCCCAGTGGCCGGACCCCCACAATCAAACATGTTATCCCCTATCTTTGGATAGGGAATAACATGCCTAGCGGCAGAGTACCCCTTTAGGGAAGAATGAGCCTCTGATTTTATGTGGAATCCTTGGATAGATACAGGTGGGATCTATAAACTGTGCTGGATTCTATGTAACAACTAAGGCTGTGTTCACATGATGGAATTTCCACCCATAATTCCACAGAAGAATTCTGCTGCAGCAGAGTTCCATTAATGTCAATGGGATTCTGCTGCACTGTGCACATGGCACTTGTCTATTCTTTATGCGTAGTCCGCGCGGTAATGCATTTCCGTCTACGAGGCAGTGCATTTCTGAGCGGTTCTATCATCAGCATTGTCTGTCTACGCTTGGCTGTCGGAGTTATGTCCGCATAGAGATTTTCTGAGCAGACATTCACCCATGTGAACATATCCTAACAAAAGTAACAATGTTAATGAGTTGCTTGACTACAGAATCAGGTTTCACAACTAGCAGTGGCTTTTCTGGGTCAAAATCTGATGAGAACTAGGGAGTATGATGAAGGTTATGATGTTTGTGGTAGTCCCTTATGTTAGTGTAATCTGCAAGAGTCATACTAACCTGATATTCCCCTGTGACCTACACCTTTTTGTCAGTGAAGCTGTTTTTGCATACAATGCACAGGAATGAACTGTTGGATGCCAGGATTCTGTGAAACAACTGGTAAGCTTTATTTAACTCTTGGAATTCCAGAAAAATGTACTGTTACTTTCATACAGCTTTGTTAGAGACAGATTTGTAGTTAGAAGAATAGAGATTCTGTCACTGTCCCTTTAATGAGTACTATTATAGCAGTGTTACTGAATTTGGTAAACTTTAGGTGCTGTAGCACTTGTACGTGAAATGTCTGCTGCAGAATGAAAGTTTCTGTTGATCTCAAGTTCTCAACTCCAAATTACTGAAACCAGGATCTCCGCGGGTTGGTTTACAATGGTGCAAGGTGCAAAATAGGACTCTACTTTAATCACAGTGGAAATCTTCATCACAACACTCTAAAGAGGCTCATCCAGGAAAGTCCCCCTGACTTGGCATGTAGGCAGCACTGACCTGTCTGTTTGGCACAGAAAAAATGATCAGTGTAAGGCAGAGAGGCCTTTTTAGAGCTCCCCCTGATGTTCTCCCTTTTGAGGGCTGAAATATAGCAGAACATATCCTTGCAGCATGGACTGGAACAGGGATCAGTAGACTAGACAAATGGCATTTGTTCTACATGTAAGGTATGCCTATCATTTGCAACCCTATGACCACTATTAGAGATGAGCGAACTTTTGAAAAATTTGATTCGGCTGATTCGCTGAATTCTTCGGAAAAATTGGTTTCAATCCGAATTTATTTGCGGAGAATCTATATTGAAAACGGCTATTTATGGCCTACAGAGAGCCTCAATAGGGGTGTAAAACACTTTGCTGTGTTCTAACACGCATATGGAGTGTGCTGGTGTAGTGAAATAATACTGTTATTCAGAATAACATGCAGATTACCGGCATCACTTTTAGAATCACTAACGCAGAGCAGCACAATGACAGAGCCTGGAGGTGGCATCAGTATGAGGAAACCATATAGTGGCTGAAAGACACAATGTGGAGGTTTTGGCAGCATGAGGAGACCATATAGTGACTGAATGACACAGCTTGGATTAGGCTGAAGCATGAGGAGACCATATAGTGGCTGAATGACACAACGTGGAGGTGTTGGCAGCATGAGGAGACCATATAGTGGCTGAATGACACAAGGTGGAGGTGGTGGCAGCATGAGGAGACCATATAGCTGCTGGATGACACAGCTTGGATGAGGCTGAAACATGAGGAGTCCATATAGTAGCTGAATGACACAGCTTGGAGGTGTTGGCAGCATGAGGTGACCATATAGTAACTGAATGACACAGCGTGGAGGTGTTGGCAGAATGAGGAGATCATATAGTGGCTGAATGACACAGTGTGGAGGTGTTGGCAGCACGAGGAGACCATATACTGGCTGGATGACACAGCTTGGATGATGCTGAAGCATGAGGAGACCAAATAGTGGCTGAATGACACAGCGTGGAGGTATTAGCAGCATGAGGAGACCATATAGTGGCTGAATGACACCGTCTGGAGGTGTTGGCAGCATGAGGAGACCATATAGTGTCTGAATGGCACAGCCAGGAGTTGGCAGCAGCATTAGTAGACACTAGGCCCTCACAATCCCTAAGATTATAGGATGAATTCTGAATTTTAAACCAAATATTTTGGGTAGCTAGTGCTACCATAAAAAAATCTTATTCCCAGACCCAGGCACAACAGCATCAGTAAACCATATATTGCCTGAATGACACAGCCTGGAGTTGGCTGAAGCAAGAGGAGACCATTCACACAGCCTGGAGTTAGCGGCAAATGAGGAGACAAAAGGGCCTCACAAGCTCTAATAATAAAAGATGAGTTTTGAAATTTCAATTGAAGATGTATGGTACCTAGTGCCACCATAAACATATATAGGTAATAGTGATGTCGCGAACATAAAATTTTCGGTTTGCGAACTTCCGCAAATGTTCGCGAACCGGCGAGACAGGCGAACCACCATTGATTTCAATGGGCAGGCAAATTTTAAAACCCACAGGGACTCTTTCTGGCCCCAATAGTGATTTAAAAGTTGTTTCAAGGGGACTAATACCTGGATTGTGGCGTGCTGGAGGGGGATCCATGGCAAAACTCCCATGGAAAAATACATAGTTGATGCAGAGTCTGGTTTTAATCCACAAAGGGCATAAATCAGCTATTATTCCTAATTTCTTTGGAATAACATGCTTTAGCCCCCTTTAGGCATCACATAGTTAGATCCCCCCTTTAGGCAGCACATAGGTAGAGCCTCCCTTTAGGCAGCACATAGAGCCCCCTTTAGGCAGCACATAGTTAGAGCCCCCCTTTAGCCATCACATAGTTAGATCCCCCCCATAGGCAGTACATAGATTCCCCCATGTTAGGCAGCACATAGTTAGAGCCCCCCTTTAGGCAGCACATAGAGCCCCCCTTTAGGCAGCACATAGAGTCCCCCACATTAGGCATCACATAGTTAGAGCCTCCCTTTAGGCAGCACATAGAGCCACCTTTAGGCAGCACATAGTTAGATCCCCCCTTTAGGCAGCACATAGATTCCCCATGTTAGGCAGCACATAGTTAGAGCCCCCCTTTAGGCAGCACATAGGTAGATCCACCCTTTAGGTAGCACATAGAGCCCCCATGTTAGGCAGCACATAGTTAGAGCCCCCCTTTAGGCAGCACATAGGTAGATCCACCCTTTAGGTAGCACATAGAGCCCCCTTTAGGCAGCACATAGTAAGATCCCCCCTTTAGTCATCACATAGTTAGATCCCCCCAACAGGCAGTACATAGATTCCCCCATGTTAGTCAGCACATAGTTAGAGCCCCCCTTTAGGCAGCACATAGAGCCCCCTTTAGGCAGCACATAGTTACATCCCCCTTTAGGCATCACATAGTTAGATCCCCCTTTAGGCAGCACATAGATTCCCCCATGTTAGGCAGCACATAGTTAGAGCCCCCCTTTAGGCAGCACATAGATTCCCCCATATTAGGCAGCACATAGTTAGAGCCCCCCTTTAGGCATCACATAGAGCCCCCCTTTAGGCAGCACATAGATTCCCCCATATTAGGCAGCACATAGTTAGAGCCTCCCTTTAGGCAGCACATAGAGCCCCCCTTTAGGCAGCACATAGATTCCCCCATATTAGGCAGCACATAGTTAGAGCCTGCCTTTAGAAAGTACATATAGCCCCCTTTAGGCAGCACATAGTTAGATCCCCCCTCTAGGCATTACATAGTTAGATCCCCACTTTAGGCAGCACATAGATTCCCCCATGTTAGGCAGCACATAGTTTTATTTCACAGCCCAAAATTTTTTTTATTTATTTATTTTTATTTATTTTTATTTGAACAACTGTCATACCAAATGTGATTTCCACTAGTCTGACAATGAGCAAAAAAGGTTGCCAGCGGAGATCCCCTTTAAAGCAGAGGTCCCCAACCAGGGTGCCTCCAGCAGTTGCAAGACACACGGACTGAACTTATAGCACTTTTAATACTGTAGTTAGTTGCTTAACCCCTTAAGGACGCAGGACGTACTCAAACGGCCCCTTTTCCGAGTCCTTAAGGACTCAGGACGTTTGAGTACGTCCTGTCCTTTCCCGGCCCCCCGCCGCTAGCTGGAGGGGAGCCGGTGCCCGATGCCTGCTGAAATCGTTCAGCAGGCATCGGGGCATATCGCCCAGGGGGGTCATTATGCCCCCCCATGTCGGCGATGGCCGCAGATCGCTGGACAATTCAGTCCAGCGATCTGCGGCAGATTCCGGGTCAATCGGGTCTCCAGTGACCCGGTGACCCGGAATTACAGGCTGTTCGGGGCCGTCTCCGACGGCCCCGAACAGCCAGAGCCTGCAGGGGTGAGGTGGCACTGGTGCCACCTCACGATCGCCCTTATTCGTCGGCCGGATTACCGGCCGACCAATCAGAGCGCCTGCTGCGGGTGTCACTCCCGCAACCCGCTCCGCCCCTCTTCCGGAGGACGTGAGCGGGTGCGGGACGTGCACCCCGGGTGCTGGGGACCCCGATCCCCGGCACCCCTGTTGAGCGATGGCCGCGGCGGAGACGATGAGGGACTGACCTGGGCGGCTGGATCGTTGGAGGTGAGTGACAGCCTCCTGCTGTTGCTTAGCAACAGCTCCCAGCATGCAAAAAGGGCATGCTGGGAGCTGTAGTTATGCAACAGCAGGAGGCAGACCACCACAACTCCCAGCATGCCCTTATGGGCATGCTGGGACTTGTAGTTTTGCAACAGCTGGAGGCACATTTTTTCTATGGAAAAGTGTACCTTCAGCTGTTGTGTAACTACAACTCCCAGCTTGCACCAACAGCTAAAGTGCATGCTGGGAGTTGTAGTAGTGCATCTGCTGGTTGCATAACTACAACTCCCAGCATTCCCGTTGGCTGTCGGTGACTGCTGGGAGTTGTAGTTTTGCAACAGCTGAAGGCACACTGAGTTATGTAGCAAACCAGTGTGTCTCCAGCTGTTGCATAACTACAGTCCCCAGCATCCCCAGCCAAAGTAGTATGCCTCCAGCTGTTGCATAACTACAAGACCCAGCATGCCCTTCCGCTGTCCGTACATGCTGGGGGTTGTAGCTTTTGCAACAGCTGAAGGCACACTGGTTGCAAAACACTGAGTTTGTTACCAAACTCTGTGTTTCACAACCAGTGTGCCTCCAGCTGTTGCAAAACTACAACTCCCAGCATGCACTGATAGACCGTACATGCTGGGAGTTGTAGTTTTGCAACAGCTGGATGTCCCCCCCCCCCAATGTGAATGTACAGGGTACACTCACATGGGCGGAGGATTACAGCAAGTATCCGGCTGCAAGTTTGAGCTGCGGCAAATTTTCTGTCGCAGCTCAAACTGCCAGCGAGAAACTACTGTGAACCCCACGCCCGTGCGACTGTACCCTAAAAACACTACACTACACTAACACACAATAAAAAGTAAAAAACACTACGTATACACATATCCCTATACAACCCCCCTCCCCAATAAAAATGAAAAACGTCTGGTACGCCACTGTTTCCAAAACGGAGCCTCCAGCGGTTGCAAAACTACAACTCCCAGCATGCACTGATAGACCGTACATGCTGGGAGTTGTAGTTTTGCAACAGCTGGATGTCCCCCCCCCCAATGTGAACGTACAGGGTACACTAACATGGGCGGAGGATTACAGTAAGTATCTGGCTGCAAGTTTGAGCTGCGGCTCAAACTGCCAGCGTGAAACTACTGTGAACCCCCGCCCATGTGACTGTACCCTAAAAACACTACACTACACTAACACACAATAAAATTAAAAGTAAAAATCACTACAAATACACATACCCCTACACAGCCCCCCTCCCCAATAAAAATGAAAAACGTCTGGTACGCCACTGTTTCCAAAACGGAGCCTCCAGCTGTTGCAAAACAACTACTCCCAGTATTACCAGATAGCCACTGACTGTCCAGGCATGCTGGGAGTTTTACAACAGCTGGAGGCACCCTGTTTGGGAATCACTGGCGTAGAATACCCCTATATCCACCCCTATGCAAGTCCCTAATTTAGGCCTCAAATGCTCATGGAGCTCTCACTTTGGAGCCCTGTCGTATTTCAAGGCAACAGTTTAGGGTCACATATGGGGTATCGCCGTACTCGGGAGAAATTGTGTTACAAATTTTGGGGGGTATTTTCTGCTTTTACCCTTTTTAAAAATGTTACATTTTTGGGAAAAGAGGCATTTTAGGTAGAAAAAAAATATTTTTTTTACATATGCAAAAGTCGTGAAACACCTGTGGGGTATTAAGGTTCACTTAACCCCTTGTTACGTTCCCCGAGGGGTCTAGTTTCCAAAATAGTATGCCATGTGGGTTTTTTTTTTTGCTGTCCTGGCACCATAGGGGCTTCCTAAATGTGGCATGCCCCCAGAGCAAAATTTGCTTTCAAAAAGCCAAATGTGACTCCTTCTCTTCTGAGACCTGTAGTGCGCCAGCAGAGCACTTTTCACCCCCATATGGGGCGTTTTCTGAATCAGGAGAAATTGGGCTTCAAATTTTGGGGGGTATTTTCTGCTTTAACCCTTTGTAAAAATGTAAATTTTTTGGGAAACCAAGCATTTTAGGTATATTTTTTTTTTTTTTTTACATATGCAAAAGTTGTGAAACCCCTGTGGGGTATTAAGGTTCACTTTACCCCTTGTTACGTTCCCCAAGGGGTCTAGTTTCCAAAATGGTATGCCGTGTGTTTTTTTTTTGCTGTCCTGGCACCATAGGGGATTCCTAAATGCGGCATGCCCCCAGAGCAAAATTTCCTTCAAAAAAGCCAAATGTGACTCCTTCTCTTCTGAGACCTGTAGTGCGCCAGCAGAGCACTTTTCACCCCCATATGGGGTGTTTTCTGAATCAGGAGAAATTGGGCTTCAAATGTTGGGGGGTATTTTCTGCTTTAACCCTTTGTAAAAAATGAACATTTTTTGGGAAACCAAGCATTTTAGGTAATTTTTTTTTTTTTTTTTTACATATGCAAAAGTTGTGAAACCCCTTTGGGGTATTAAGGTTCACTTTACCCCTTTTTACGTTCCCCAAGGGGTCTAGTTTGCAAAATGGTATGCCATATGTTTTTTTTTTGCTGTCCTGGCACCATAGGGGCTTCCTAAATGCGGCATGCCCCCAGAGCAAAATTTCCTTCAAAAAAGCCAAATGTGACTCCTTCTCTTTTGAGACCTGTAGTGCGCCAGCAGAGCACTTTTCACCCCCATATGGGGTGTTTTCTGAATCGGGAGAAATTGGGCTTCAAATTTTGGGGGGTATTTTCTGCTATTACCCTTTTTAAAAATGTAAAACTTTTGGGAAACCAAGTATTTTAGGGAATTTTTTTTTTTTTTTTACGTATGCAAAAGTTGTGAATCACCTGTGGGGTATTAAGGTTTACTTTACCCCTTGTTATGTTCCCCGAGGGGTCTAGTTTCCAAAATGGTATGCCATGTGGTTTTTTTTTTGCTGTTCTGGCACCATAGGGGCTTCCTAAATGTGACATGCCCCCCAAAAACCATTTGTCGCTCCTTCCCTTCTGAGCCCTCTACTGCGCCCGCCGAACAATTAACATAGACATATGAGGTATATGCTTACTCTAGAGAAATTGGGTTTCAAATACAAGTAAAAATCTTCTCCTTTTTACCCCTTGCAAAAATTCAAAAATTGGGTCTACAAAAACATGCGAGTGTAAAAAATGAAGATTGTGAATTTTCTCCTTCACTTTGCTGCTATTCCTGTGAAACACCTAAAGGGTTAAAACGCTGACTGAATGTCATTTTGAATACTTTGGAGGGCGCAGTTTTTATAATGGGGTCTTTTATGGGGTATTTCTAATATGAAGGCCCTTCAAATCCACTTCAAACCTGAACTGGTCCCTGAAAAAAAGCGAGTTTCAAAATTTTGTGAAAAATTGGAAAATTGCTGCGGAACTTTGAAGCCCTTTGGTGTCTTCCAAAAGTAAAAACTCATCAATTTTATGATGCAAACATAAAGTAGACATATTGTATATGTGAATAAAAAAAAATATTTTGAATATCCATTTTCCTTACAAGCAGAGAGCTTCAAAGTTAGAAAAATGCAAAATTTTCAAATTTTTCATCAAATTTTGGGATTTTTCACCAAGAAAGGATGCAAGTTACCACAAAATTTTACCACTAAGTTAAAGTAGAATATGTCACGAAAAAACAATCTCGGAATCAGATTGATAAATAAAAGCATTCCAGAGTTATTAATGTTTAAAGTGACAGTGGTCAGAATTGCAAAAAATGGCTGAGTCCTTAAGGTGAAAAAGGGCTCAGTCCTTAAGGGGTTAAAGGAAATTAAGTTTTACACCGGAGTACCCCTTTTAACCAGTGGTTCTCTCCCAACCAGGGGGCCTCCAACTGTTGCAAGACACACGGACTGAACTTATAGCCCTTTCAATACTGTAGTTAGAGTTGCTTGAAGGAAATTAAGTTTTACACTGGAGTACCGCTTTTAACCAGCGGTTCCCTCCCAACCAGGGTGCCTCCAGCTGTTGCAAGACACACAGACTGATATTTGAGCCCTAAAAAGGGCTTTTTTGGATGCTGTCCTTCAAGTAGATGTTAGACTAGTGCTTTAGGAGTAAACTGGACCCTGAATACACCACCTAGCAGCAACCTAGCTATCGCTTTCCCTATTACAGCAGGAGCAGCTTCTCTGTCCCTCTACTTTCTAAGCCTGCAGTATGCCGAATGAAGGTAAAATGGCGTCCGTGCAGGAGGTAGGAGGGTCTGGAAGGGAGGGACTACTGCTGATTGGCTGTAATGTGTCTGCTGACTCTGACTCACAGGGTCAAAGTTTACCGCAATGTTAAAGTATAGGGGGCGAATCGAACTTCACATATGTTCGCCAGGCAATGCGAACGTGAACATGCTAAGTTCGCCGGGAACTGTTCGCCGGTGAACAATTCGCGACTTCTCTATAGTTAATGTCCTAGGCTCAGCAGCATCACTAAACCATGTTGTTGCCATATGACACTTACAGCATCAGGCAGCAGCATAACCCCTAACATTAAAAGGTGAATGTTGAAATCTCTAGTGAAGATTCATGTTATCTAGTGCTACTATCCAAAAATGTAAAGCCCAAGCCCAGCAGCATCAATAAGCCAAGTAGTTCCTGAAACACACAGTCATGAGCAGGCATCAGCAGTACACCCGAGGGTTTCATAACCCCTTTACATTGAAAGATCAATGTTGAAATTTATATTAAGCATGTATTTAGCTCATGCTAAACATCAAAAAATTTAAGGCCCAAGCCCAGAAGCATCAGTAAGCCAAGTAATTCCTGAAAAACACAGGAGCAGTTAGAAGCAGGCATCAGCAGTACATCAGAGGGTTTCATAAACCCTTACATTGAAAGATCAATCTTGAAATTTCCTTGTTTATACAGTTTTTTGTTATTATGTTTGTGTGTTATGTGTGTATAAGTATGTGTTTTTTATGTTTGGTGTGATTATGTATATATGTATTTTCTTACCTTTTGTGAAGATCCGGAAGCTGGCCCCTTTTTCTTCCAGCGGCTTGCTGTGTAACCTCGGCCTCCACCATGTTGTGTTCGGTAAGTGGGATGTCGCGGGGGTGTGTTTTTGCTTCTGTCCTTCCGATCTTCTGACGTCCGAGGCAAATCTTTTCTTCCTGTTTCTTTCGCGTTTCAGCAACGAATCTGCAGCCTCTTCCGGCGCATGCGCAGATAGTTTGTTTGTTTTTTAACCAATAAACAGTTTTTGTCTAATTGACAAACTGTCTGCGCATGCACGAGTACGCAAGTGCTACGCTAACAGCGTAGCGTACGTTAGGTCTACGCTAATAGCGTAGCTTCACGCAAGCGCAGACAGTTTGTCAATTAGACAAAAAATACTTTATTGGTAAAAAAAAAAAAAAACTACCTGCGCATGTGCCGGAAGAGGCCGCAGATTCGTTGCTGAGCCACGGAAGAAACAGGAAGAAAAGATTTGCCTCGGACGTCAGAAACACACACCCCGACATCCCACTTACCGAACACAACATGGCGGAGGCCAAGGTTACACAGAAAGCCGCTGGAAGAAAAAGGGGCCAGCTTCCGGATCTTCACAAAAGGTAAGAAAATACATATATACATAATCAAAACACACATAAAAAAAACACATACTTATACACACATAACACACAAACATAGTAACAAAGAACAGTATAAACAAGGGAGAACCCCTTTAAGCATCTATTTAGGTCATGCTAAACATCCAAAAATGTAAGGCCCAAGCACAGAAGCATCAATAAGCCACACAGTCAGGAGCAGGCATCAGCATTACACCAGAGGGTTTCATAACCCCTTACATTAAAAGATCAAAGTTGAAATTTCTATTAAGCATGTATTTAGCTCGTGCTAAACATGCAAAAATGTAAGGCCCAAGCCCAGAAGCATCAGTATGCCAAGTAATTCCTGAAAGACACAGGAGCAGTCAGGAGCAGGAATCAGCAGTACACCAGAGGGTTCATAACCCCTTACATTGAAAGATGAATCTTGAAATCTCAATTAAGCATTTCTGATAGCTAGTGCTACCAGAACATTTTTGGTTAATATTAGTTAATATCCCAGTCCTAGCAGCATCAGAAAACCATATATTGGCTGAATGATACAGCCTGGAGGTGGGGAAAGCATAAGGAGCCCATCTAGTGTCTGAATGGTACAGCCTGAAGGTGGCTGAAGCATGAGGAGACCATTGAAATACAAGAATTTTAAATAGAAATCTAAGATTTTGAAATTGAGGATTTTGAAATGGAACTTTTAACTCCCAAGTTTTAGTGGCCCGAGCCCTGGCGTGTGGGTATAAAGGATCTAATCTAACAAGGAGTCCCATGTCACATATCAGCACAATGACGGAGCCTGGAGGTGGCATCAGTAGTAGGAGACCATATAGTGTCTGAATGGCACAGCCTGGAGTTGGCTGAAGCATGAATAGACCCCAGGGCTTCACAAAAATTGTCAGAATACCACCTGACATTCAAAATAATAAAATGATAGATACGTTCTCTGAAGAAAAGGATCCTTCATTATATGACAATATGAGTATTGTGTGTGTTCCAGTGACATTAGCTCATCGGAGGAACAGGAAAACATGATACAACTTAATTCTGCAAATTAAGAACCACAACAAAGAATGAACGACTTAAAGCCTACTGGAACTAAGGAACTTCAAAATGGTAAATCTACAACATGGGATAGTCAGTCAATTTCAACAGCCGGTGGTCAGTATCCACAGTTCCCTGTTTCTTCTAGTCCTTGGCAAAATTCCTTTTATTACTGGTCTGGTATAAACATGGCAATAATGCTGGGAGAGCATATATTGCCTGAATGACACAGCCTGGAGTTGTCTGAAGCATGAGTACACACCAGGGCTTCACAATCCCAAAGAAAAAACAGAAGAATTTTTCAAATTTTAAATGAAGATTTTTGACCGCTAGTGCTACCTACAATAACAAAATGTTTATTCCCAGACCCAGGCCCAGCAGCAGCAGTATCAGTAAACTATATATTGCCTGAATGACACAGCCTGGAGTTGGCATAAGCATACGTTCACACCAGGGCTTCAAAATCCCAAAGAAAAAACAGAACAATTTTTGAAATTTAGAATGAAGATTTTGGATAGCTAGTGCAACCTACCATAACAACATTTTTATTCCCAGACCCAGGCCAGGAAGCAGTATCAGTAATCCATATATTGCCTAAATGACTCAGCCTGGAGTTGTCTGAAGCATGAGTACACACCAGGCCTTCACAATCCCAAAGAAAAAAATGAAGAATTTTTCAAATTTAAAATGAAGATTTAGGATAGCTAGTGCTACCTACCATAACAACATTTTATTCCCAGACCCAGGCCCAGCAGCAGTATCAGTAAACTGTATAGTGTCTGAATGACACAGCCTGGAGGAGACCATAAGCATGAGGAGACCATTGAAATGTATGATTTTTTTATTTAAATTTAAGATTTTGAAATTTCATTTAAGGATTTTGAAATAGAACTTTTAACTCCCAAGTTTTAGTGTTACATGGAAGAACAATGACAGAGCCTGGAGGGGGCATCAGCATGATTTTAAAAGAGGACTTCACAACCCCTAACATTAAAATGTTAATGTTGAAATCTGTATACAAGATGTATGTTAGCTAGTGCTAACCTCAAAATTTTTAGACACAGGCCCAGCAGCATCACTAAACCATATAGTTCCAGAAACACACAGCCTGGAGCAGGCATCAGGATGCCTACATAAGAGGGCTTCACAACCTCTAACATTAAAAGATCAATGTTGAAATCTCGATTGAGCATGTATGTTTGCTAGTGCTAACATAAAAAAATTGTAATATCCAGGAAAGTCCCAGCGGCATCAGAAATCAATATATTGGCTGAATGACACAACCTTGAGGTGGGGAAAGCATAAGGAGCCCATATAGTGTCTGAATGGTACAGCCTGGAGTTGGCCGAAGCATATGGAGACCATATAGTGGTGCGGAGGGTGGAAATACCAGTACCCGGTGATGAAGGTGGCTGGAATGTTTGTAACTAGGGAGCAGTGCCCTAAATCTGTTTGGCACTATCCATATTTGTGAAGTGATGCTGTAGCACCATGGTCAATCTACTCTGATGCATATGGCATTGGTGGGAGGAAATCCTGGCTCATCCATGCATGATTCATTTTCACAAAGGTCAGTCTCTTCACATTTTTCGTGGACAGACGAGTTCTCCTTGGGGTGACTATGGCCCCTGCCACACTAAACACCTGCTCTGATGCCACACTACTGGCCGGGCAGGACAGCTTTCCCAGTGTAAACTCAACTGCAAGTTGCGGCCACAAATCAGGCTTGGCTGCACAGAAGTCCAGCGGATCTTCAAGGTGTGTTGGCATGGGCATGTCAATGTATGCCACCACATGCTGGTTCAGGTCCTGCTCCATGTCTATCTGCTGCTGATGAGTTGCTTCACTATGCGGATGAAGAAAGGTACTCATCAGCGACTGTAGACTCAGGCTGCTGCTGATTGAGCTGGTACTGCTCCTGCCACTCCACCTCTCCCCAGCAGCCATGGCAGTGGAAGGTTAAGGCAGAGGGCCCCTCGAGTAAGACCTGCTAGTGGATGGACGATGGCGCTGAAAGGCATCAGCCAAATGACTACATAGGATCTCTCTGTCGTGGGTCAGGTTGTCCTCCCTCTCAGTGGGTGTAAGAAAGGCACCAATTTTGTGCCGGTAGGGAGGGCCCAATAAGGTGGAGACCCAGAAGTCATCCCGCTGCCAAATAGTGATAATTTGGCTGTCACTACGCAAACAAGTGAACATGCATCATGCCATTTGTGCAACTGACTCGGAGGGACTCCCTGCCTCCATCTCCACCACATACTGCCACTGTGTGTCTGGGTCCTCTGACTCGCCTTCCTCATAACCCTCTAGCTCCTCTAGTGAAATCATGCTCCTCCACTCCTGTCAGATGACTAGAAACACCACCCATCTAATCAAACCTAAACTGCGCTTCACTGTGTCCCTCATCCTCCTCCTCCAGTTCAGCCCCCACAGGGATCATGTTGCCGTGAGATGTAGGCGCAACGTCTCCATTGCCCTGACCACTCTTATTGTAGGATATGAAGCAGTGGAATGAGCAAACAGCAGGTGTCACGTATGAGCTGCCACTGGTTCACATTGAAGTTACACACCAGATTACCCCTATCCGCTTGGATCATCAAGAAATCAGTGATGGCTTTTCTCTGTTCATACAGACGGTCAAACATATGCAGGGTGGAATTCCAACGTGTGGCAACGTAACAAATCAGACTATGTTGGGAGATACCATTCTGACGCTGCAGCTCAAGGAGGGTGAGCTTTGCCATGTATGAGTGGCTGAAGTGCATGCAAAGTTTCCTTCAAATTCTTAGGATGTCTTTCAAATGGGGGGAACACTTCAGGAACTGCTTGACAACCAAATGTAATACTTGTGCCATGCGGGGCGCATGTTTCACCCTTCCTTCTTGCAGCCCGGCTAAGATGTTCTTCACGTTGTCGGTCACCATGGTTCCCATTATCAGATTTTGTGGAGTAAGCCAAGCTCCGATTTCTTTACGAATGACTTTTAGCAGTTCCTCCCCTGTGTGACTCTTTTCGCCAAGGCAAACCATGTGAAGAACAGCGTGACACCGCCGTGCCCTGCACACATAATATGCTGAAGGGCCACTGAGACTTGTCCGGGCAGTGGAGGCTGAGGACATGGTGGAGGATGAGGAGGCGGAGTCGCATACTATCAGAGGACCAACGGGCTGACAGTGTGGAGGAGGAAGCGGCCTGACCTGTCCAAGTTGGGCTTGTGGCTGTGCAGGAACCCCATTCACCCAGTGAGCCGTAAAGGACATGTATTGTCCCGTACCGTAGTTACAGCTCCTGACGTCGGCGCTGCCATGCACTTTGGTACACACCGACAGACTCAAGGACTGGCCCACCTTCTCTTCCACAAAATTGTGCAGGGCTGGTACTGCCTTCTTCGCAAATAACTGACGGCTTGGCACTCTCCACCTCGGCTCGGCACAAACCATCAGTTCTCTGAAAGGTGCAGAGTCCACCACTTGAAAAGGGAGGGACTGCCGCACCAGCAACTTAGACAGAAGCACATTCAGCTTCTGCGCCGTTGGATGAGTGGGCGCATACTGTTGTCTCTTGGACATGGCTTTGCGGATGGATTGTTGGCAGAATGGCAGACTAAAAGTGGGAGAAGCAGGAGCATCTGGAGTGACCAAAGGAGGGTATGACACACAGCTCCCTCCGTCTGAGGTGGTGGAGCCTTGGCTGAAGGAGGGAGCGGCTGGCCACTGGTTGATGCAGCAGGCTGGACCACTACATCGGAGCCACGGTTCTCCCAGGCCGCTTTATGCTGGCGAAGCATCAGGGCCGTTGTGCCAACATTGGGACCCTGGCCACGCTTCACCTTCTGCCGAGATATCTTGCAGAACCTCTTCCAGATGCTTGATAAAAAAAACTGCCACACCGCCGAGTAGCTGATTTTCCCACCAAAAGTCTGCACTAATTGACTGCTCCACTACCTCCCAGAAAGGTAGGCTGCTGCAAAGCAGGTGGTCTCCCCCGGGCATGTTTGGCTCCAGAATTTCCACTTCTGCCACCACGCTTACTGCCAACCATGCTACCGCCTTGTTGGCCCAGCTGCTGCCTCAAGGGCAACCTGCAATTCTGTTCTCCTAATGATGACGAAGCCCTTTCTGCACTCGTCTCCCAATTTTGATCGGCTTCTTCATCATCAACAAGTGTCTGCATGTCACTGAATTCCTCCTCAGGTTCCTCAACAGTGTCTGCTTCAGGATCCTGAACCCTGGCAACACCGCCTCCTACGTCACTCTCCTCATCACTACTTGCCCGCCTAGAGGAGGAAGCGGCACATGTCTCCTTCCCTTCTTGGCTGGTCAGTAGCTGCTGACTGTCCTTTCTTAGTTCGTCCTCAGTGAATAGCGGAGCTGAGCCCACAGCATAAAATACTTCTGTAGGAGAGGGAACAGCATAGGATAGAGGCAATTGGAGGACAGGGACTGCTCCCGGGCCATGCCAACTGAGGGTTGTGTCTGAGGAACCCACCGGCTGTTGACTGGGGGCTTCAGATGTCACTTGTGATGAAGTGGATGACCCTGTTAACCAATCGACGACGGCAGTGGGGTTGCTGGTCGAGACACGACTGCTAGCTGATAACGGGAGCTCAGACCTCTCGCTGCGACTCCTGCTGCCACTCGCTCCTAGTCTGCTCCGACCTCTGCCTGAAGGATTTAGGCCTCTGCCACTCCTCTGTGCACGTCATAGCACTTCTCTACTTGACATACTTAGTGCATATACAGTATGAGGGGAGTACAAAACGCTTCACTACTCTTAAAACAGTATTAGATCATCAGCAGGTGATTACTTTTGGCTGTCCTTTCACAGTATGCAGGCCCTTGACAGATTAACAGGAACAAAATAGTACACTACTTAGATGTACGTATGCAGTATGCACTGACGAGGGCAGAAAAATGCGCTACAATGAGCCTAAAAACTCTGTAATTTTTGTAAAACACTAGCCGGTGATTACTTTTGGCAGTCCTTTCACAGTATGTAGGCCCTTGACAGATTAACAGGTACAAAATAGTACACTACTTAGATGTACGTATGCGGTGTGCACTGATGAGGGCAGAAAAATGCGCTACAATACGCCTAAAAGCTCTGTATTTTTGTAAAACACCAGCTAGTGGGTACTATTGCTTGGACTTTCACAGTATGTAGGCCCTTGACAGATTAACAGCTACAAAATGGTACACTACTTAGATGTATGTATGCGATGTACACTGATGAGGGCAGAAAAATGTGCTACAATACGCCTAAAAACTCAGTATTTTTGTAAATCACCAGCCGGTGAGTACTTTTGCTTGGACTTTCACAGTATGTAGGCCCTTGACAGTGTAAAAGGTACAGTACGGTACACTACTTAGATGTAGGTATGTGGTATGCACGTATGATGGCAAAAAAATGCACTACAGTACACCTGGAAAACACATTTTCATAAAACAAAAGCCAGTGAATAGTTTTCCCTGTCCTTTCACTGTATGTAGGCTTGTTACAGATTAACAGGTCCAAAAAAGTGCCCTACTTAGATGTGGGCATATGGTATGCACGTATGAGGGCAAAAAAAATGCACTACACTACACTTGGAAAACATATTTTCGTAAAACATTAGCCGGGGATTAATTTTGCCTGGACTTTCCCAGTATCTAGACTTGTTACAGATTTACAGATACAAAATAGTAGACTGCTTTGATGTAGGTATGTGGTATGCACTTATGAGGGCAGAAAAATGCGCTACAATGAGCCTAAATGCTCTGTATTTTTGTAAGACACCAGCCGGTGAGTACTATTGTTTGGACTTTCACAGTATCTAGGCCCTTGACAGATTAACAGGTATAAAATGGTACACTACTTGGATGTACGTATGCAATATGCACTGATGAGGGCAGAAAAATGCGCTTCAATATGCCTAAAAACTCTGTATTTTTGTAAAACACCAGCCGGTAAGTACTTTTGCTTGGACTTTTACAGTATGTAGGCCCTTGACAGATTAACAGGTATAATATGGTACACTACTTAGATGTAGGTATATTGTATGCATGTATGATGGCAAAAAAAAACGGTTCATGAAGTTAAGGTAGCTTGTTGATATGTATGAGGCAATGAAAAGCTATCTGCCCCTCTCTGATAAAATGCTGAATAAAGTGACTGGGAGGTTCATGGCTAGCATAAAAATCCTTCTCAGTGACAACAAGCAAAGCACTGCACTGCTCTCTGTCCACAACGCTGATGTGACTAGCAGTTGAAAGTGGAACGCTGCGATATGATCAATTCAGCATGTCTATGTAACACACACAGACACGCAGTCCATCCTATCTCTGCAGTGTATATGGCATGAAATGAGCAGCCGCAAAATGGCTGCCGATTATATAGGGCTGTGACATCACAGGGGTCAATGAATGCTGATAGGCTGCATGCTGCATGTGACTCAGTGTCATCCCGCCTACCTCCCTTCCCGCCTTGCCTTCCCAGCATCCCCTGCCCCATGTACTGACATGCAGATCCACCATTTTAGGTGTCCTGGAGCCTGGAACGCTGTAAAATGGAGTTTAAATGGCAAAATGGCTGCCGATTATATAGGGCTGTGACATCACAGGGGTCAATGAATGCTGATAGGCTGCATGCTGCATGTGACTCAGTGTCATCCCGCCTACCTCCCTTCCCGCCTTGCCTTCCCAGCATCCCCTGCCCCATGTACTGACATGCAGATCCACCATTTTAGGTGTCCTGGAGCCTGGAACGCTGTAAAATGGAGTTTAATGAAGCGATTAGCGCGATAGAATATTCGCATTTGTTGTAAATCGAATAAATCCTGAAATTCATAACGAATTTGGGTTCGTCTGCTTCGATTTGCTCATCTCTAGATGTGACCTATCACCTTTATATTACATAAGGTAATATAACTGCTCAGGAGGCTTCTACTGTGCAAAGTCTCATGAGTTTTGGAGTTACAGTGCACAGATAGAAGCATTTGCAATTTGTGGTGGAATAATAATAATTCTAACAGTAAAAATAATAATCTGAGCAAAAATAATAGTGTCCAGTGCAACTTTGTTGCTTTGTCACCTAAAAAGAAAAAAAATTGTTATACCATCCAAATAAATTACATGGTACCTCTACATATCTGAACCAGAAACAACTACATTCTAGTTATGACAATCTCAAAAAGAATAGACATTTTCCAACAAATGAATACTGCAAATCACAATCAGATTTTTGCAGTTTGGTTTGCCTTTTTTTTTTTTCATCTTGGGCAAATGTTTAGCTTATTGCTGTAACCCTATATCTAAAGGCCCCGATCAAGACTAACTGGCTGCTTGGCTTTTTGCCCCCTACCCCACCTGTCTCCCCAGCTTCCCTGCTCTCAGTAAAACTATTTTTTTGCAATTGCACTCTTTATGGTAAATAAAAAATCTTTCTAATATACTTTGTTTAAAAAAAAATTTTTTTTCTATGTTTTATTTGTGTTTAAAAAAAAGCTACCATTAGGTGTCTCCCTACTTGTCCAGAGCACATTTCCCCCCATCTTTTCACATACTTTGGACTTCTGCTGGCCTGGTAGAAGTCCAAAATCAGGAATTGCTGATGGGGGGGGGGTTGTGCAGCCTTATCCAATCATAGCTCATCTAATACACTGAACTGCTATGGGCAGAGTGTAGCAGAGGGAGGGTGGAAGTTCTACCCTGTATGGCTTCAGATGATGTCATGCCTACTGGGGAACGCCCCTTCTCAGTCTGTGAATCTGACTGAGCAGAAAATACAGAGCAATATTAAGGTAGAAAACTAAACAATGAGAAAAATAAAGGCAGGGGGTGGTTCATCACGATGGGGGCAGTGAACTGGGAGGATTATAAAATTTAACAAGCTCCCAGTTCCCAAATAAGGCTACCAGAACACTTTTGACTTGAGATGCATGCCTCAACTGTTGACTGCTTGTAAATTGATCAACATCTAATAAAAATATCATATTAAAATAACATTATTGGTTTGCAAGAGAACAGAAAATCATAGAATAGATGGGTGCATGTCCATCAACTTAAAGGGGTACTCCGGCACTTAGACATCTTATCTCCTATCCAAAGGTAAGGGATAAGATGCTGGATCGTGGGGTCCTGCCGCTGGGGACCCCCGTGATCTTGCACGCCGCACCCCAGTTAAAATCAGTCCCCGGAGCATGTTCGCTCCGGGTCTGATTACCGGCGACCACGGGGCCGGCGGCGTGTGACGTCACTCCTCCGCCCCATGTGACATCACGCTCAGCCCCTCAATGCAAACCTATGGGAGGGGGCGTGGCAGCCGTTGAGGGGCGGAGCGTGACGTCACACAGGGGCGGAGGCGTGACGTCACATGCCGCCGGCCCCGTGGTCGCTGGTGTCTAAGCGCCGGAGTACCCCTTTAAGTCTATTAAGGGGTGTGATAGCACCAATGTGTATTAAAGAGGTACTCCAGGGAATATATTTTTTTTAAATCAACTGGTGCCAGAAAGTTAAACATATTTGTAAATGACTTCTATTAAAAAATCTTTACCCTTCCAGTACTTTTTAGCAGCTGTATGCTACAGAGAAAATTATTTTCTATTTGAATTTATTTCTGGTGACACCTGATGCCCATAGCAGGAGAAAATCCCCATTGCAACCTATGCTGCTCTGGACAGTTCCTGACACAGATAGAGGTGTCAACAGAGAGCACTGTGGACAAGACAAAATAGAAATTCAAAAATAAAATGATTTCCTCTGTAGCATACAGCTGCTAAAAAATACTGGAAAGGTAAATATTTTTAAAAGAAGTCATTTATAAATCTGTTTAACTTTCTGGCACCAGTTGATTTAAAAAAAAAAAAAAAAATAATGTTTTCCACCAGAGTACCCCAATGGATTCTGCCAAGATGGCAACCCTCATAATAATGCACAAAAAAAAAAATATCAAATCTGAAAATAGAAACAGATTTGAAAAAAAGAACGTATCTCAATATCTGGCTCTGATAAGAAAAAAAATAGAAATAGGAAATACATTCACTTTAATCATTTAATCCCTTAAAGGGGAGCTCCACCCCTAGATGCTCCGGCCGCTTGGACCCTCTGCAATCTCCAGCACGGCATCTCGTAATCTGATGCATGGTGCGAACTTCACTCCGTGCCAGATGATGGACAACAACCGCCATCACGCCCCCTCTATTCATGTCTATGGGAGGGGGCCTGACGGCTGTGAACTAGGGGATAACATGTCCTTTGGATAGGGGATAACATAGTGGTTTACCCCTTTAATCCCTTAAGGACCAAGCCCATTTTGGCCTTTAGGACCAGGCCAATTTTAGTTTTTGCACTTTAGTTTTTTCCTCCTCCCTTTCTAAAAATTCTAATGCTTTTAATTTTACACCTACAGACCCATATAAGGGCTTGTGTTTTGGCGTCACCAATTGTACGTGCAATGACATCAATCATTTCATAGCAAAATCTACAGCAAAATAAAAGAAAATATTTGTGAGGTGAAATTGAATTTTTGGGGGGCTTCCGTTTCTACGCAAAAATTCTATAGGTCCATACAGATACAACTATACCCATTTTATGTAAGTTTTAGTTTATTTTACTACTTTAAAAAAAATTACATGCACCAAAATTAGTATGTTTACATTTTTCACCTTCTGACCCTTATAACTTTTTTTTTCACATACAGGGCTATATGAGGGCTCATTTTTTGTGCCGTGATTAGAGATGAGTGAACTTACAGTAAACTTTATTTGTCATGAACTTCTCGGCTCGGCAGTTGCTGAATTATCCTGCATAAATTAGTTCAGCTTTCAGGTGCTCCGGTGGGCTGGAAAAGGTGGATACAGTCCTAGAAAGAGTCTCCTAGGACTGTATCCACCTTTTCAAGCCCACGGGAGCACCTCGTGACAAATTGAATTTACTGTAACTTTGCTCATCTCTAGCAGTGATCTTTATTATTTTTTTCATTTTCATTTGAGGAGGAATTCCCCAAGCGGATTTCCACTTGAGGAAATTCTGCCGTGTGAATAGGTCTTAATGCTTACATCCGTGTCTGCCCCTATGCAAATCCTTAATTTAAGCCTCAAATATGCATGGAGCTCTCTCACTTCAGAGCCGTGTCGTATTTCAAGGAAACAGATTAGGTTCACATATGGGGTATTTCCGTACTCGGAAGCAATTGCGTTACAAATTTTGGGGGGCTTTTTCTCCTTTTACCATGTATGAAAAGGAAAAGTTGGGGTCTACACCAGCTTGTTAGTGTTAAAAAATTACCTTTCATTTTCACAAGAGGTAAAAGGAAAAGAAGACCCACAAAATGTGTATGGAAATACCCCATATGTGGACATAAAATGCTCTGTGGGCACACAACATGGCTCAGGAGAGCGCACTATGTACATTTGAGGCCTAAATTTGGGATTTGCACTGGGGTGGCTGATTTTCCAGTGGTTCTGACATTAACACAAAAACTGAATACCCACGTGTGACCCCATTTTGGAAACTACACCCCTCAACGCCCCGTCCCATAAACTTGCATTGCGGGGGCGGGGGGCATGATGTCACATGGGGGCAGAGTCTTGACATCAGGAGGCATAAACTTGGAGCCTCCAGCGCTTCCTGCAGTGGTCACAGGTGGGTGCTGCATGCTAGATTGCGGGGGTCCCCAGCGGCGGGACCCCCACGATCAGAAATCTTATCCCCTATCCTTTGGATAGGTGATAAGATGTCTTAGGGCACAGGTGTTTGACCAATTTTCATTAACCCCTTAACGACCACGGACGTAAATGTACGTCCTGGTTTGGCTGGACTTCCCGCACCAGGATGTACATTTACGTCCTGTGTATGACCACGAGCATCCGAATGGTGCTCGCGTCATACACGGCAGGTTCTGGCTGCTAGTAGCAGCCGGGGACCCGCTGGTAATGGCCGACATCCGCGATCGCGCGGATGTCTGCCATTAACCCCCTCAGATGCCGTGATCAATACAGATCCGGCGATCCGATCATCCAGCATGGCGGCCGGAGGTCCCCTCACCTGGCTTCGGCCATCTCCCGGGGTCTTCTGCTCTGGTCTGAAATCGAGCCGACCAGAGCAGAAGATCACCGATAATACTGAGCAGTGCTATGTCCTATACATAGCACTGAACAGTATTAGCAATCAAAGCATTGCTATAGATAGTCCCCTATGGGGACATAAAAAGTGTATAATAAAAGTTGAAAAATTTAAAAGTAAAAAGTTAAAAAAAGTGAAAAATCCCCTCCCCCAATAAAAATGAAAATTGTCAGTTTTTCCCATTTTAACCCCAAAAAGTATAATTTTTTTTTTATAAACATATTTGGCATTGCTGCATGCGTAAATGTCTGTACTATCAAAATATAATGTTAATCATCCCGTACGGTGAATGGCGTAAACTTAATTTTTTTTTAAAAAAGTCCAAAAATGCAGCTTTTTTGTCACATTTTATAAAAAAAATAATAATAAAAAAAGTTCTAAAAGTTTTATATATGCAAATGTGGTATCGATAAAAAGTACGGATGACGGCGCAAAAAATGAGCCCTCATACCGCCCTATATATGGAAAAATGTAAAAGTTATAGGTTGTCAAAATGGGGCGATTTTAGATTACTGATTTTGTACAAAAAGTTTTAGATTTTTTTAAGCGGTAAGAAAATATTAAAATATCTAGCCATGGGTATCATTTTAATTGTATAGACCCACAGAATAAAGAACACATGTCATTTTTACAGTAAAATGTATAGTGTGAAAACAAAACCCTCCAAAATGTGCAAAATTGTGGTTTTCATTTAAATTTCCTCCCTAAAAAAAAATATGTGGGGTTTGCCGTACATTTTATGGTAAAATGAGAGATTTCATTACAAAGTACAATTGGTCACACAAAAAAAAGCCCTTATATGGGTCTGCAGATGGAAATATAAAGGAGTTATGGATTTTAGAAGGCGAGGAGGAAAAAACTAAAACGCTAAAATAAAATTGGCCTGGTCCTAAAGGTTAAAATGGGCTTGGTCCTTAAATGGGCACTCTCATTAAAATTATTTTTTGATATTTTATTCTTCATGGTGAAAAAACAATATGTCTAATTGAAACACATTAAAAAAATATAAAGTTTTTTATGAGTTTTTTCATCTTTGAAAACCCATCCACTAGGGGTCTCCCTCCTTTGCTAGAACACCTTTCTACCCCCTCACGCACAAATACTTCGGACGTCAGCCAGCTGGGCAAAAGTCCTATGCCAGGAAATGACATCTGGAAAGGGTTACTAGCACAGCTCGCTCACTGACAGTCTGTTAGCTGGCTAGAGCGAGTTATCTGCCAGCCGCGTGGCTAATTTGCATAATCCCGCCCCCACCAGCAGCAGTAAAGGAGCGATGTCCGTACGCACGGAGCATGGTGAGGGATCTCCGTCCGTCCGTCCTTACAGCGGATCGGGACACCGCAATTACACTGCGGTGATCCAAATCAGCATTCCCTGAGCTAACCAACAGGACATCTCAGCACTTTTAGACGCCGCAATCAAATTTGATTACAGCGTCTAAAGGGTTAATGTGGGTCCCGGTTATGATGTGCAGTCAGCTGATGAGCGCAATGCATAGCTTGGGAGCGGAGAGTTCAGGCGGGTCACCGCACCTCCGTGATACCTGTTGGCAGGAGTCCAACCAGTACCACTATGTTAAAGCAAAATATGTCACAAAAAAAACTATCTCAAAATCAGAATAAAAGGTAAAAGCATCTCAGAGTTATTAACGTATAAAAAGACAGTGGTCAGAATTGCCAAAAAGGGCTGAGCCCTTAACAGGGTATTCCAGGCAAAACCTTTTTTTATATATATCAACTGGCTCTGGAAAGTTAAACAGATTTGTAAATTACTTCTAGTAAAAAATCTTAATCCTTCCAATAGTTATTAGCTTCTGAAGTTTTCTGTCTAACTGCTCAATGATGATGTCACGTCCTGGGAGCTGTGTATGATGGGAGAATATCCCCATAGGAACTACACAGCTCCCGGGACGTAAGTCATCAGAGAGCAGTTAGACAGAAAACAACAACTCAACTTCAGAAGCTAATAACTATTGAAAGAATTAAGATTTTTTAATAGAAGTAATTTACGAATCTGTTTAACTTTCCGGAGCAGTTGATATATAAAAAAAAAGTTTTGGCCTGGAATACCCCTTTAAGGTCAAAATGGGCTGAGTCCTTAAGGGGTTAATATTTTAAAAAATTGGAAAAGGCGAGGGCGGGGTTCAAACTTTTATTAGGAAGGGGTTAATTTACTTTTATTGACTTTTTTACACTTTATTTATTACTATATAAATATTTATTATTTATTACTTTTTAGTCCCTATAGTGGGCTATACCATGCCATCTTTCAATTGCATACAGTGTTAAATGCTGAGCTTTGGCTCAGAATTGATCAGTGTTATTGTTTCTCTGCTACTCCTGGAGAAGCAGAGGACCGATCTTACGGCGAGAAAGCAGGTAAATTCATCAGCTGTGATTACCGACAGGTCCCTGGCTGCAGATAACAGCCGGGACCCGAAGTCTATGATGCAAGTGCAGCTCCTGCGCTTGCTTCATAGCTGCGGTGGGACTCAAAACATACTGCTACATCCTGGTGCTCTAAGTACCAGGCGCCCGGGCACCTTTTGATCCTGGTGGTCTATGCAAATATTGTATCATTACTTTCTGCCATACCCTGTGCTCCATGGCGACCGTTAACCCATGTTTGTGTACTCCACATTGCTTCAGGCTATGATATTTATACCAGCATAATGTGTTCAGTTCTTGCTTGAGTTACAGCATAGGTCAGCCCTGTTTTGTGGTCTTCTGCCTCAAATCATATTGATTCCAAGCCCAGTCTTCTGGATGCCATGTCTGGTCCTGTTTCTATGTCTGCCAGCACAATCATCTGTCTACACCATGTGTTGACTACATCTGTAGTCATGTTCCAGTCCTGTTGCTCTTAATCTTGTTCCAGTACTGCTCCACAGTCTATGCTCCTAGTGATTTCTACTCCACCATCTAGGCTCCAAGTGATTCCTGCTTCACAGTCCATTTTCCTGGTGTCCCTGCCTGTTTTGTCATCCCTGGTGCATCTGGCTGCCTACTGGAGACTATTATAAAGACTATGACCTAGGGATACTCACTTTTAGACTCTGAGCCTTAGTATGGTCAGTGCTTAACATGTAGCAGCTAAGAGGATCCACATACTTATAACCAAAGACATTGTTACTAGTGATGAGCGGCAAGGGCCATTTTCAAATTAGTTATATTTTGCTAAATTCGCATATTCGCTATGTTCGTTCTCTTTTTTTTTCATGCGAAAAATATTCGCGCTCAACACTAATTGTTACTTGAATGTTTGCTTTAGTGTCTTCAAAAATGTCCCAAAGTAGTCTCAAAGTGGTCTAAAAGTCTATTTTTTAAGGAAACTTGAATATTATAGAAGTCATACATTTACATCAGTATATGAATGCTTACCGGTCACCTGTCTCAAATATTAATGATCAGTACAAGTCTCTCTGCATTACTAATGTAGAAAAAAACTGGTGTTACAGAGAAGGGAACTGACTTAGGATGGGCTCACACCATGTTTTTCAAGTACAGTTCCCGTATACATTTTCATTACAGAAAACGTATGGAACTGTATTGAAAACCGTATACATAGACAAATAATTAAAAACCGTTGGCACCTGGATGCATCCGGTTGCGTACGGTTTGCTTGCAATACGTTTTTTTCCCGTACTCAAAACCGTGGTTGACCACTGTTTTGTCTCCGGGTTAAAAACCGAATTGCAACCGCATACATTTTTTTAATGTGGACATCAATGGGAAACACACATGTATATGGTTCCATACTGGAAACTGTATACGGTTTTTACTTTACACATGCGTATTTGCAACCTAAAGTTAAAATATATTTTTTTATTTATTTTAAATAAAATTGCAAAAACATGTTTGTTTTTAAAATAAAAATGGACGGTACCGTATGCCCTTTTAAAAACACTGTACGGTTTAAAAACGCATATGGTTTACTATTTCCCATACGGTTCCATACGCTTTTTTTGTCAGACGGTTTTCTTTAGATAAACTGATTGAAAACAGTATGGCAAAAACATGGTGTGAACCCAGCCTTACCTAACCAGCCCCTTCATACATGTCTATGGTCACATACAGACATAGGATAGCAAAGAAGCTCTGTCACGGATGGTTGTGACAACATGTTACAGTTTACAGGATTAACTTTTAACTTTGCGAACTAAGTGGCTGTGATTGCAGTTAGGCAAATTAGAAACTTAGATTTTATCAGTAAATTGTTTTTTTTTATTTTCACACCACTAAACATCTTTATTGGCATCGACAACTATTTTAAATAAAGAATATAAACAAACCCTGAATTTAGATTTCACCACATTAGTTATAGAAGTTATACATAACTTTTAGTTTGTAATTAAAAATCTACAAACTTTGATATCAACATTTTAAGTACACTTGGCATGAAGTTAAATAGCACGTGAATATAATGTATAAATATAACATATGGCTAAGTATGGCTTCAACCTAACTGTCCTGGATAAAACTCCTTTCATTCAGACTCACAGAAAATTAATAACATTACCAACTGGCTCGATTCTAGTTGTTGAGCTTTGCAATATGGCAGAAAATGTGCCTTAGATCATTAGAAAAGCTGCTGTCTCTAAATGGAGAATAAACATAGAAATCAAGCAAAATGTTTAGAAATTGAATGTTTAAACATTAAAATATAACATTATAATACACTGAATGCAATTTTCAATAGTATATGTACCACGTACCAGCAATAAACATGTATGGTTGTTAGTCACAATTGTTAAATAAATCTTACAGTAAATATGCAATTTTTATTAATTCATTGAGATGTAACAGAATGTAAGGCGGCATTTACAGTTGGCTTATTGTGTTGGCAGTAAGCATCCAATAATTAGTTCTTAAGACAGTGAGGCATGCAGGTGGTATTTTGTAGGGAAAATAAACAGACACCTGGATATAAAAAAAAAATAAATAAAGATTTACCCATGATAAATAATAATAATAATAATAATAATAATAATAATAAACCCCCCCAAAGGACGAGGGGACACTCCCTCCGTCTGGAGAAGAAAAAGTTTAGTCTCAAGGGGCGACACGCCTTCTTTACCGTGAGGACTGTGAATTTATGGAACGGTCTACCTCAGGAACTGGTCACAGTAGGAACAATTAACAGCTTTAAAACAGGATTAGATACATTTATGGAACAAAATAACATTAATGCTTATGAAGAAATATAAAATCCCATCCCTTCCCCAATATCGCGCCACACCCCTACCCCTTAATTCCCTGGTTGAACTTGATGGACATATGTCTTTTTTCGACCGTACTAACTATGTAGTATCTAAATTTTATATTTTAAGAATCCATGCTTCTTAAAATGAACGGAAACCTATATATAATAATAATTATTTTTTAAAGGGGTTATCCTTTTAAAATATAATAACAACAACAACAACAATAACATTAAAGGGGTTGTCCAGGAATAGAAAAACACAGGTAATTCCTTTCCAAAACTGCTCCCTGTCTCCAGGTTGGGTGTGGTATTACTATTTGGCTCCATACACTTCAGTGGAACTGATCTGCAGAAGCACACCCAACCTGGAGACAGACAGGGGGCTGTTTTGGAAATTAATTACCTGTGTTTTTCTATTCCTGATTAACCCCTTTACTGTGGTTGTTGTTGTTATTATATTTTCTTACTCAATAATATTGATTAATATTACATTTAAGTATATAATGGGGTATTCCAGGAATTTTTTTTATTTGACTATGCTACAGGGGCTGTAAAGTTAGTGTAGTTCATAATATAGTGTCTGTACCTGTATGTGACATTTTTTTCACAATTCTTATGTGAATTTCATCCCAATATTTATTTTTAACAGAATACAAAATGACTGCTGTCTCGGATTTTTCCCAGCTTGCAATGTGGTCGAGACCTGACTCACTAGTCAGCTGATGACATGGAGCCTGTCTGCTTCAATGGGGGGAGAGAGCAATCTGCAAGTAATGCAACAGCTGGAGGCACTCTGATTGAAAACCACAGGTCTGCAGCTCATTTATGTTTCAATGGGTGGGGTAGCTGATGTGTGGTAAGGAGGAAAATGGTATCATGGGATTTGTAGGCAAGCAAGAAAACTGAAAACAGGAAATACAAGTTCACAGAAAGCTATCCACTGTGTTATGCTAATCTCACAGCATAGCCATTTAGCCCAAGACAAGCGCAGATCCTTTCTTAGCATGTCCATTTCTGTCTGCCAGGTACGTACTAAAATCACCTTATGGTGGATAACCCCTTTAAGTTATGTACACAGTTGTAACTTACAAATTACACCATTCAGTGTGTTGAAATCTGTTAGTTCACACAGAAAAAGAAGATTATACCTGAGTAAAAATAAAATATCAGTGAATATGTACAAATATATTCAAATTTATTTGTATAAACATGGAGGATGTAGACACAGACACAAAACACACACTGGGGTTCTTATTCTAATGACTAGCAAGTGTTGACAAGAGCAGGAACATGCCACCCAGTCAGAGGCTATATGCCCAGCAGAGGTGAGTGAAATGAGTGTTAGGGTCCCATCAGAAATGAAGCCACCTCCGCGTGGTGGATGGGGGACACGTTTTGATCAAAAAGTGCACGAAGAGCCTCCATTTTTTGACCAACAGTGCTACTGCAACCTTCTTTTTTGTATACACAATATATAAGATAAATATTATATAAACTTAATGTTATCTATGATATTAATAGTTCTTTGTGAACTTTTTCTTTTTTCAAGAACTCCTGAAAAAGTGAGTGCTGGTGTCAGTTTATGATTTTAACTTCAGGTCACAGCTTCTAGTGCAGTATAAGAAGTGTTACAAGGATAAAGAAGTCACAGTCTAAGAATAATAAGGTTGTAATGGCAGGAGAGCAGTGAATATGAGTCTTGCCTTGGTGCTTGCCTGTCCACGTCCCCCTAAATTTTTTTTCTGACAAGCATTAGTGCTGCAAAGTAAAACAAAAATCGAACATGCGATCAGCTGTCAAGGAAATCACAGTCTGAAATGTGGATTGAAACATTAAATAAACAAAAAAATTACACATAGAGAAAAGGTTACCTTGGTCTCAAGGGTAAAAGAGATGCTGTATCCAAATCACTAGTTATAAGTGAAATAGGAAATAGTAAGTCTTCATTCTGATAACACTACTCTTTTATTAGAACTTTTGCCTGTAAAAATACTGTGGAAAGTGTAAGTTGTGTCAAAACATGTAGTTGTTATATAAATTTTAAAGTCCACAGCTATGCAGCACTTACCGACTGTACATTCAGCAAAACAAAAGTTCAGCTTGTTCGAAGACAACATAAATGTATGCCACCAAGCGAATGTAGATGTAGCAAAGCATAGTTTGTCATTGTTAGAAAGTTACATTCTGTTTTATGTGGGTAAATATACTACAAGTCTTCAATCAGTATATTTAATTGAACATTGCTGTTTCTTGAGCACATGCTGTTCTGGCCATAGCTTAATCCTACTAATGTGGAAAAAAAGTAGGCAGATTGGGCAAGGTTTTCTAATGATGGTGAATAGTTAGGCGGTCAAGTGACAGGCAGATAGGCAAGGACAGATGACAAGCCAAATCAGAAACTAGGTAAACAGAACATGAGATGGAAGAATTATAAATATGCAGAAGATTGGTAAGCATAGCGCAGCAAACAAAAATTCATTTGTAAACGGTTAACTATTTGCTGTTACTGAATATTCTCTAGACAAATCATCATATACCGGCACCTGATTGATAACTATCTTGCTCAGCTCCCTTGAATTCTCAACTTCAACTCTTGGAGCATGTGCTCCCACAAAGACACTAGAACGCAACACCATTTAACAGCCGGAACAGGAGGACTTAGCTGCACATGGCACACACACTCTGTTGGCCTGCCATCTGGAAGTGGCCATGAATGGCCTTATTCCAACAGTGATCACCTTCTGATCCTGGCTTGCCCACTAAGACAGCCTACCTGCCAGCAGCAGCCATCAGTTTTGCTGAAGCCAAGAGGTCACTAGACCAACATCTACAAGTACACCATGATTATTAAAGGGGTATGACGTGCAAAAAGCACCATTTTTATCCACCAGAAGGCACTACTTTCCACAGGAGTTCATTTTTAAAGACATTGGCCCTCATTTACTAAAAGTGTACTGTAGGTTTCTTTGTGGGTTTTAATTCCCTACAATTTATTTTCCACAGTATTTACTAAGGTTTCCTTACATTTTGCACTTTCCCTACACTTTGCTTTTTTTACACATGCTCTGATCTGTAGGGTTTTCCTCAGCTCAAATCCACCACATTTTATGTGGAAACCTTAGTAAATATGTTGGGTTTTTGTGAAAATGTCGCGAACAAGCCCCTTTTCAGACACCACACCCCCTTTTTCAGGCTCACTGCA
The DNA here is from genome assembly GCF_029499605.1 of Hyla sarda. Classification (NCBI taxonomy): domain Eukaryota; kingdom Metazoa; phylum Chordata; class Amphibia; order Anura; family Hylidae; genus Hyla; species Hyla sarda. The sequence goes on along the minus strand of NC_079193.1, from coordinate 201,974,083 downwards.
CCTTTTTCGGGTTTTCTTAGCAAAATGGAGAGATAGTCGGGGTTTTTTCAATTCTGGCACAAATTCTGGCGCAAAATCTGGCACAGACAAAATTTCTGGCACAATGCGACAGAATCTGGCGCACAACCCGACAAAACATGTCAGGTTTGAAATAGCAAATGAGGGCCATTGTTTTATGCCAGATATATTGTGCATATGAGCTGCACTATAACATATTTGAAATATATATCGGACAAGTGGGCCATACTAGAACATAAATATGCTATACAGTCAATTCTAGAATTTTAAGGGGCCTTTATTTTACTCTGTATCATAATAGCAAGGGCCCTGTGGCAGAGATAATTGCCCTCATTTATTATTGAAAACCCGGCATGTTTTGTTGGGTTGCGTGCCAGATTCTGTCGTATTGAGCCAGAAATTCTGTCTGCACCAGATTTTGCGCCAAAATTTGCGCCAGAATTGAAAAAAACCCAGACTAACTCTCCATTTTGCTAAAACCCAAACATATTTACTAAGGTTTCCACATAAAATGTGGTGGATTTGAGCTGAGGAAAACCCGTCAGATCAGAGCATGTGTAAAAGCAAATGAGGGCCAGTATGTGTTAACCTTTAATAAACCAATTCTTATTCATTACAGTGTACACATTTATTCTGCACTACTTAAGACCCAACCTCTAGAGTTGCTTTGAGGACTGTAACCTTTTTCATATCTGTCTGTAATGGAGCTCCCTTATGGCATGTCCACTTTGCTCTACTCTATCCTTAAACTTTACATTTTATTAGGTTGAGAGTGCAGAGTCCTGTTAGCTATTTAAGCCAGTAGAAAAGAAGAATCCACCCCCTAAGATGAAATTACATTTTAATAAATAAAAAAAAAAATAAAAATAAAAAATATATATATATATATATATATATATATATATATATATATAGTCCCAAAATAATGCAGCACTACTTATCTAGTCCAGCAAACAATGGTGGTGCCAGCGTCCAAAAAAAGACTCGATCAAAGTCCTCCATAGACAGAAACCAAAAACAGGCGCAGCACTCCAAAAAACAGTGTGATTTAATATCTCATGTCAGAATTACAACGTTTTAACTCCTTTCATGCTTGAAAATGGCTCCAGGAGGAGTTGAAACGTTGTAATGCTGACATGAGATATTAAATCACACTGTTTTTTGGAGTGCTGCGCCTGTTTTTGGTTTCTATATATATATATATATATATATATATATATATATATATATATATATATATATATCAAAGCTCCATTGGGGGGCTGAAACGTTGCTTTAAATTTTGACATGAAGGAATACATTTTTACACTTTTTTGCAATTTTGGAGTGCTGCACCATTGTTTTCTATATATATATATATATATATATATATATATATATATATATATACAAAAGATGTCGCAGCACTCTCCAAAATAGTGAAAAAAATCCAAAAAAGGTTTACATGCTCAAAGCATAGCAACGTTTCTGTCCTCTCACAGGACCATTTTCAAGCTTGAAAATGGTTCT